>NC_140994.1:168625417-169225417 GCF_052327205.1 Somniosus microcephalus | reverse complement strand
GGAGGGGCAATCGAGGTCGGCCAATCCGACAGGATGCTGCGAGGGTCTTTAGGCAGCAGGTGACAAGCCTTGACATTTCGGAGGAGCAGTGTTAGCGAAGGCTCCGAATCTGGAGGGACATTGTTACTGATCTGTGCCACCTGCTTGGTCAGGATCTGCAGCCGCGTGAACGCTGCAGAGCCTCTCTGTCCGTGATGGCTACACTGACTGATGGCCTCCATTTTTATGCCAACGGATCCTTTCAGTCAGCCATTGGGGACAATGCGACTGACGCTCAGGCTGCAGTCCGTTGTTGCATCCGGCAAGTGACAGAGGCCCTTATAGGCGAACGCGTCCATTCATTACCTTCCCTCGGACCCTGCACAAGCAGGCGGAGGAGGAGGAGGAGTATGAGGAGGAGGAGGAGGAGGAGGAGGAAGAGCAGGCGGAGGAGGAGGAGGAGGAGGAGGAAGATGGAAGGGCTGCTGAAAGTGGAAGGTCCATCCGTCAGAGGCTCCTCTGGACTCGTCTCAACACCCCTGTGGCGGAATGATGAGAGTCTTACCTCATGCGCACTTTGGATGTTTGAGGGCCTCTGCATGCCAGCATCACTGAAAGTAGTCACATGCACCAAGCAACATTGAAACTTCTGTTTATTGACACAAAAGTCTTTCATTACAGCTAAACAACGTAAAGTGAGCAGAAACCATAACTTACAAAATAAATGTGACCTGTTCGGCCAAGCTGCAAAACTCAACAAAAATCTGCAACTATAACAGCAGCTGAGGGTGTCCTTCAATTTGGACAAACAAACGTCTCAGCACCTCCCTCTACAACTGGCCCCTTGAGGGAGAACGACTTCTCTTTCGCGCCCGGCCCCTTCCCTCCCTGCTGCTCCTACGTAATTGCACCCCAGTGGCGGGCTCAAGGCTGGGGGACGCTTGCTGACTGTCTGGACGCGCAGAAGCCCCTGAGGTACGGCCTGGCCGACCTCTGGGCTTGGAGGGTGCGGACGCAGGATGCTTGCTTTGAGCATGGCTGGAAGCAGTGTGGGCTGCAGGTGGTGGCAGCTGCAATGCAGGCGTCCCAGCGCTGGCATGTGCAATGGTCTCCTGACGAGAGAGGACACCTGCACCATGGTCAGACGACACACTGGCTATCTGAGGGGAGAGGCTCGGCTCATCCGCCACAATCGCAGGCTCCACAGATTCCTGGCATTGTACGGGAGTGGAAGGGCCCGGGGTGATCCTATCTGATGCAGAGAGGGTGGCTGCAGTCAGACATCGTGTTGCGTCAATCTGGCTGTGGAGGAGCCCAGCAAGTGACTGCGTGGCAACAGTGAGGACCTGTGTGCCAGGTGCCAGTGCTTCGGAGAATGCCTGGACAGGTCTTCCCATGGCTTTGGACAAGGCAGGAGCCGACCGCTCCACTGCCTCGGACAAGCCCTGCACAGACCTTTCCAGGGATTGTCCGAAGCCCTGAACAGTCCATTCCATTGCCGACTCAAAGCCGTGGACATTCCTCTCCATTGTTGGGCCGAAGCCCTGGATAGTCCTGTCCATTGTGGCCCCGAAGCCCTGGATAGACCTGTCCATTGTTTCCCCGAACACCTGGAGAGACCTCTCCATTGTTGCGCCAAAGGCCTGCAGAGTCCTCTCCATTGTTGCCCCGAAGTCCAGCATACTCCTAGCCAATGAATCTATTGACTCAGGCATCTTCTCCACTGCAGCCATCAGCTCCGTGTGTCTTGTAAAGTCTGTGGGTTGTACAGTTAATTACGACACAGACTTCAGGAGTAACATACAACAGGACTTTACTATTCGAAGGTCAGGGCGAATCTGCCCTATAAATCATGCCACAGCACTTATATACCGGTGTGGTCACCGTCGGTATTACCGTATACAGAAGCCAAACAAGTAGTGCCACACCTAAAATAGTTCTCTTAAAGGTGAACGGTTACATACAATAGTCTCTTAAAGGTAGACGGTTACATACACTACAATCCTCCCCTTCTAGCTTACAACATACGTATTCCCCATTAAACATAACATATATTCAACTTCATGTAAAACAATTTACAGATATAGTCTCTGCGGAAAACAGTTCACAGGTTCAGTCTCTGTGGGAACAGTTCACAGATTCAGTCTCTGGTCTTGACTCGGTCCGAACAACATCTCTGTGGTGTAGCCGGTTCACATTGCTAGCGTGAGTCATCCAATAGTCTTTCCCTTGACGTAACAGCTTGAACTTCCATCCTGCTGAACCAGCAGTGCTGACTTTTACAAACAGCTGGACTGCCTTAGTAATTTTTCCCTACTTTCCCATTAGAAGTGATAATGATTTAGATGGTTATCATCTTCGGCTTCGTCTTTTCCTTTTTTGCTTCTTGGAGACTCTCGGGGCTCCCTTCTCAGCTGCCAGCTGTAGCGCCACCATCTCCCTATGTTCCTTAGACTTTAAGTGCTTCATCCTGATTTCTGCACTTTGGGAGTTTTCATCACAAGCTGGGCAGACCAAGTCCTCGTAATATTCCGTGTCACTCAACAGGTCATGGTAATATTCGGTGTCGTCCTGAACTAGTCTAGCGAGAGGGCCTGCTACTTCTTCCTTACCCAACTGGACGTTAGCCGACTGTTGTTCCCTCCCTAGACATCTTTCCTGAAGGGACTTCTTCATGCGTTCATAGTCATCCCGCTCTTCCTGGGTTTCCTGCAAATCCTTCACTAATGACCTCATTTGTGATTTCAACACTTCCCCTTCCATCGGGGATTGATTGATCGGGCTATTCAATCCTTCTACTGGAGCAGCTGTTTCAACATTCTGTTGTTCACATAGATGTGATTCAGCGTACTTTTGGCATCCCAGTAAAATCTGTGTTGCAACCTCAGCTATTTCCATAACTTTTGAGAGCTCCGAACTCCTTCCCTTTGAAGATTGAAGCTCGTGTTCAGGTTGTTCCCATTGCAGAGTCTTGTCCCTCAGCATATGAAGGAGTTGGCTGACCGTTAACTCTTCCACGGGAACACTGTGGATCAGAGTCTTCGCCATTTCATCCACCTTTTCCTCCAATGCTTTCACCTTCTTTTCCTCTTGTACTTTGGCTTTCAGCGCTCGGAGAAGTTGTGCCTTGATGCTCTCTAGCTCATGTTCAGGGGCCATTCTTACAGTCTCTGTGTTTCTTACAGTTTCCTTTTCTTCCACTGAAAGGATTCCCAGTTGAATCTGTTCTTCAAGTTGTTGAACCTCGGTCATTGCCGCCTCATATTTGTCTTGGGTTTCCTTCAATATTTTTATGAGTTCTTGGACATCTTGTCTTTCATGTTCTGCCATGTCTTTCACCTCTAATTTCTCATCTATGGATGGAACTTCTACCGATGAGTCTGTCTTGGCCTTGAGCTCATCAAGAATTTCCTGCAGCCTTTGGACTTCTTGCTCATGTTCAATCTTTAGTTGCTCATATGCTTCTACTGAAACTAGCTTTTCGGAGGTTGCCGAGTTAACCCCCTCCAGAATTATAGCCTGGGCCTGTTCATACTGTTCTTTCAACTTCTCACACTCTGCTTGTAAGGAGTCGTAGAGAAGAACTGGAATAAAATCCTGGCTTCCTGAAGATTCCTCTTCATTTGCTTCTTTCACAATTTTCTGTTGGAGTTCAGCCAAGGCTGCTATGCTATCTGCCTCTCGAAGTCTCACTGCCATCAAATCTTCTTTATTCTTGCAGTCTATCTCAGCCATTTTCCCTTTACTTTCATTTAACTGAGTGAGTAGTCCCTTATTCTGGGCTGAGAGATATTGCACCTTCTCCTGTAGACCATTGCACTCCTTCTCTGCTCGACATAGCTGGTTACTGCTGATTTGGTTCTGTGTTTCAAGTTCCAACATCCTTTGCTTAGCTTCTTTCAGTTTCACCCCTATAAGCTCCTCTTGCAACATGGCCACATTATTCACATCAGGTAAAGAAGCGTTTCTCTTTTCTATGTCCAAGATTTTTTTCTGCATCTCTTTAAGTGCACATTGCGATTCAGCTTCTCTTAACCTTGCCTGCACTAGCTCCGTCTCCAATTGCAGGACAAAATCCTCAGTGTAGCGTGGTTTGCCTTTATGCTGTATCTCTAGATCATGCAAATATTCTAACTCCTGAACATCATAAGGGAGATGTGATCGGTAATTGGTCACGATGGCTCTATGGTCGCTCTCTGCTTGAGCCAGCAGGTTCTGTTGTCTTTCCAGACTCTCCCATTCGGTGTCATAGAACTTTTTCATTGTTTTCATCTCTTGTACGAGACGGTAACTCAATTGTTCTAATTGTTGTCGTACTTTGAGATAACGTTGAGTTCGAGCCCGGTGTTCCTCCGTAATGCATATGTCTGTAACTTGAACAGACTCAGAATTCTCTGTCTTTATACACGCCATCGTTTTTCCAACCTTAGTCAGTGAGTTCATGTTAACCTTGTTTTTCATACTTGGGCTGGACTTATCGTCTTCCGGCTCAGAGTCTGAGCTGCTTGTCTGCACCGAGTCCTCACTCGTCATTGCTTGTAGGTAGTGCCATTCCATGTCTATTTTCTTGATCCACTCCCGTCCTAGAAGTGGTGGTCCTCCCTCAGGTAGTACGTATAAGTTCATTCTTGGGTGTTCTTTACCCCATCTCTCACCTTGACTCTTATCTTTCCCATGGGGTATACTTTATGCCCCGTGTATGTCTGCAATACGAACTTGGTATCTCTTAAGGGTATATGTGAGAATAGCCTGTGGTAATCCCTTCGATTTATGACTGATACAGCTGATCCAGTGTCCAACTCCATTTTCACTTGGGCTCCAGCTATTTTTAGCATGACCCAGATAGTTTGTAGGTCAGCTTCCTTACTCACATTGTGAATTCTCAAACTATCCAGTCCTTTGCAGTTGGAGTGTGAGTCCGACTTCTGTTCCTCCGGACTCTTCCTAGTCACCTCATGTACCTTTCTGTACCACTTTTGTGGTGACTCATTATTGTTGGTCTTCTTCCCTGACCGGCATACCTTAGCTATGTGACCAAGCTTGCCACATTTCCTACATTCTTGGTTTTTAAACCAGCATTGGTTCTGGTCGTGTGTTGTCTTTCCACAACGATAGCATTTCGTTGTACCCAAAGTAATTTGTTGTACCCTGAGTGCCGCTGCGTTTAGCTGCATTTCCGCAGTTCCTTTCACTGCGGCTTCGCTTGATGCTGCGATAAGGATAGCCTTATCAAGTGGAAGATCGTTCTCTTCAAGCAGTCATTTTTGTGTTTCCTCCTTCAACATTCCACACACGAATTTGTCTCTCAGTGCCTCTTCCAGGTTGTCCCTAAACTGACAGTCTTTCGCTAGCCTCCGCAGTTCAACCAAGTATTCCGCGTTGCTTTCGTCTTTCCGTTGCGTTCTCGCATAGAATTTGAATCGTTCAGCCAACATCAACGGTATAGGGTTCAAGTGGTCCTTCAGGACAGCCACAATATCATCGAAAGTCTGATCCGCCGGTTTAGCTGGTGCTAGTAGATGCTTCAAGAGCCCGTATGTCTTTGCGCCCATCGAGTTCAGCAAGGTTATAGCTTTGTCATCTTCTTCTATTTTATTGGCCTCACAATAGATCTAAATGCGTTCCACGTACGTGGCCCAGTCTTCTACCTCGGAATTAAAATCGTTGATGTTACCACGCTTAGGCATCTTCCTCTCTTTGGGAACAACACAAGTATTTCTTTAAATTATTATTTCTTTTTTTTTTCTAAGATGGCGGTTTTCCCGCGAAAATGGCGGTTTCCCGCTCTTATCTTCTCTCCCCGCCCACTTCAATGGCGGTTTCCCGCTTCTGTCTTCTTCCCCGCCTAATGGCAGCTTCCCGCGTTTCTTCCCTAGTGGGAGGGGTACACTTTCCCCACGGGCGACGGCCACTGGCTTTCAGGTTCACAGCCTGCGCGTCGGCTTCAAGGCTTTCCCCTTTTTTTTAAATTTTATGGCAGGGCGACCGGCTCTGGGTACCCCGTTGACGGCGAACAGGTTCAGCCGCTGGGCTGGCTCTCGCACAGTTCCCCTTGCTCGGCTCTGCCTCTCTCCCGCTCGCTCGGTTCTACCGGCGCTGGTTACACCCCGTTGACGGAGGACAGTTCAGCCGCTGGACTGGCTCTCGCGCAGTCTCTCTTGGTCGGCTCTGCCTCTCCCGCTCGCTCAGACCCCAATCGCGCCTCCCAGCCCTCTCGCAGTCCGGTGCTTCTCTCCCCGGCTGCGGCTGAGTTTCTCTCTTCCCGCGCCTACGCTCCCGGTCGCAGCGCTTCGTGGCTTCGGTCACCGCCCGGCTTTTCCCGCCGGTCGCGGTCTCTCACGACGCCGTTGGACCCGACTTTTTGTCCGGCTCCTTTTCCCCCTCGACCGTGGTCGAGTGCCCAGCCCTTATCCTCCGGCTATTCTTTTCACTTTCCCTTACTCACAGTCACCGTGGCAGAAGGGACAGTCAGTGCCTGTTGCTGATGGAAGTTTTTGTCGCTAAAGTCTTCCTCCTTTCTATTGCTGCAGCCTTGAGTTTTCTCCCAGCCAAATGACGAGGGCGGTTGCCTCTTTTCGACGCTCTTTCGTTGCTTTGAAATTATTGTTGCCGCAGGGTACGATCGGACTCGTCGCCACTGTAAAGTCTGTGGGTTGTGCAGTTAATTACGACACAGACTTCAGGAGTAACATACAACAGGACTTTACTATTCGAAGGTCAGGGCGAATCTGCCCAATAAGTCATGCCACAGCACTTATATACCGGTGTGGTCACCGTTGGTATTACCGTATACAGAAGCCAAACAAGTAGTGCCACACCTAAAATAGTTCTCTTAAAGGTGAACGGTTACATACAATAGTCTCTTAAAGGTAGACGGTTACATACACTACATGTCTGACCCGGGCCTGTTTGCTCATCTCTGCCAGGCGACGGACCTCATCTGCACTCTGTGCAGCAGTCATGACGACCTGCCTTGCCCTGCGGGGAGGCAGTGGCCGAACTTGCCTATCCCCCCTGCGTTGCTCCATGCCGCTTGGTCCGGCAACTGGTTCATCCTCAGAGCCACCCCCCCTCCCCTCCAGGGGACTACTATCCCCAGTCTGCAGATGTCTCAGCTCCCCGGATTCTGCAGTGGCTGGTCCGGATTCCTCCTGGTCCTCGCCTCCGGTGGCACTGGCACTGGCAGCTTCAGCGCGTTGAGCCCGAGTTGGTGCTGCTCCATCTGAAAGTGGGAGGTGGAAGAGTGGCTTTAGCAGAAGGACAGGTTTGCTGAAAGGCATGCCAGATTGCGGCAAGGCTCTGACATGGCTGCACACTGAGGATGCATGCTGGCAGGGGGACCAAGTGGAAGGCAACAGGTGGAAAAGGTGAGAGTCTTACCCTCGCTGTCGGTAATGGGGTCGGCAGATGCAGTGGTGACTGGACCAGACAGACGTCCTCCAAGTATCTGGTGCACTCTCTCCTCCAGATCTGTTAGAGTGACCACTTGTGCAGGTCCGCCACCAGTTCGACGCTGCTCCTTCCGAATCTGCGCCATCTTGGACTGCAGGGGAAAGAAGGGGAGGTTCTGTTACATGAGGCCTTGAGACCTCCTTGCATGCCTCCCATGGTGCAAGAGCCATTACATGAGGCCTTGAGACATCTGTCCATGTGTGTGCCCAGAAAGGGCCATGGGTGCATACTGACAGATGGCCATTGGCGCATCATTGCAGCAGGGTGCCCGAAGTCAGCTGCAGATGGAGGGAAGCACAAGTTTGTGCTAACGACCTAACGATCCGTGTGAGGTCGTTGAATTTCTTCCTGCACTGAACCGGGGTCCTGGTCGCCATGCTGCTGGAGTTCACCCTCACAGCAACCTCCCTCCAAGATCGTCGGTAAGCCTTCTGATTTGGCCTCTTGCCATTATCCGGGTACAGGACCTCCTGACGGTGCTCAACTGCAGCCACCAAGTGGTCCAGAGCCTCAGTGCTGAAGCGCTCTGCTCTCTGCCTAACCTTCTCCATAATGATCACCTTGTACCGCCAGACAAGGGCGAGCACCGAATCTGAGGCCTGCAGAGCGTTGGGTGTTGAAGCTCAGTCTGACTGACCCACCCCTTTAAGAGCCGGCCGGCGCCTGTAGGTCTCGTGCTTTCCCGTAATTGAGTTCACCTGCGCTGCACCCGTCCGCGTCGATATTGAGGAGCGCCTGACCTTTTGCACCTTAAGAGCACCGTGCAATGGCTGATTTAGCGCCTCAATCCCCTTTGGGGGCGAAGCAACCCAATATCGCGCCAGGCGCAGATAAGCCTCGTCTGGCTATAAACTTTGCGCATCACCAGTTCTAACGCCTCAACCGGGGCTATACCCAATTTCTAGGCCTCAGTGTTCAAAATTATGGGGGAAAAATGTGTGCGCGTCAACAGAATTGCTGGCGTCACCGGCAACTCGAGTTAATGGCCGCCAAAAATGGCTGCAGTGCTACCATTGAAAAATTGGCTCGGGGTTTGGCGATGTGGAGCGCAGTGCAGCGCAAACCTACCATGCAACGCCCTCCTGGTGGCATTAATGGAGGCCTCCGACCCGAAGTTCCCATCGACAGTTGGCGTTGCTGCTTCTTACAGTGAGGCTGTGGAGTTAAAGGGGCAACGAATTAAAGGGGCAATGCATTCAAAACTAATAAAAATTAAAATCAAGTGGTAAACATGCATTTTTCAGCCCTTACTGCCTTTCAAAAAAATACCTATGCATTAAAAATAATTCCCAAAGGGCAGTCTTCAGCTCTTAAAGCTGAATAGTCTTCCACACCTAAAAGAAATAGTAAAAGTGCTTCAGCACTAACACAAATGGCTCAGCAAGCCAGGGACGGGGCACGTAGCACTCCAGCTTTGTGCTGGGGGTCAACACTACAAGTGAAGTCCTCTACCCACAGAGGCCAGGAGGCCCTCCAGAAAGAATGATGTGGGACTACATCACCGAGGCCATCACTGCCAGCAGTGTCACCCCACCACCTGGCCCCAGTGCCCAAAGAAGCTTCATGACCTCAGACCACTGATCAAGGTCAGTGAATGCATCTGCAAAAGCTGCCTCCTACCAACTGAACCACTAGCCTCACACACTGCTCAATGCATGAACGCCCCCCTCCCCCCAGCACTCACCTATCAACAATCTGTATCAATAACAAGGCACATCTCCCATTCCTAGCCTCACCTCACCCCCTTGGAGGAGTCTGTGCTGGCCATTCTTGGCAGGGGCCTGGCTAAGCCCTTGGCCAGCACTGGGGCTGAAAGAATACAAGATGCTGATATCCTCATACATTATCCTCCTTCTGGAATGCACCTCTTGCTTTCCCACCCTCCCTTCACCACAACTCCATCTTTGTGTCTTCCACATTTCACATACCCAGGAAATGCAGCCTGCCCAGCCAGTGGGTGACCAAGACGGGGAGGAGAGTGAAGAAGAACAAGAACAGACGATTGATTTCACACTCCCAGCCACCAGCTCCTCAAGGTTAACCAGTAAGGCCATTTGCAGTGTCCCCCACTGAAAGTCAGCAGCCTTCCACCAGCCATGCTGCAGCCACTTGGGTAGCACTGCGTGACATCAGTAGGATAGGCAAAGGCACATGCAGGACAGTCACTAAGTGAATGCATAAGTGTGATGAGTTGATTTCTTGATGTCATATTGGATGGATAGATGTATAAAGTTGGATTGGAAAGTTTGCTTTGTGGTGGCTTTTATTTCAGCATCATGGCCAAGGGGACACTGTGATGGTCAGTAACAGAGGGAAGGTAAGTTGTGGGACTAATGTCTCTTTAAAAAGTGCTGACAGCACCTGTCAGCCTCTTTACAGGCTAGGTTTCCCTGGTGTGGTTATGACCCAGAGCTGAACTCAGCACTAGGATCGAAGTTGGCCATGGTGATGTTAAGCTGGTGTTGCACGCTGACTGACGTCACCAATTCGACATTTTTTTTGCAGTGCACTAATACTCACCAGCGGAACTATGGAGAGGACCAAAATGGAGGATGTCGAGGGATCCGCCACCAGTTTTCACCATTTTTTGCCGGTAACGGATGGCGAAAACCCCCAAATTTTTATGCCCTATGTGTTTGTCAAAGGTAATATAGCATCTCATAGTGGACCTAACTACCATGGCATCTAGGGAAGAGTGTTGCCACCTCTTTTGAAAGTCACCTACTGTGCTGTCAAGGAGAGATGCACATTGCATGCAGTAGATCAGTGGCAAAGTGAGCTGAGCCACCCTCTGCTCCTTTTATGTTAGCCAGAACCTTGCATTAAAGATAATTGTGTTTTTAGGAATAATGTTACAAAAAATTTAATACATTTTAAGCTTGAAATTAAGCCTGCTAGATGACTAACCAACAATATTAATAGGGGACAAATAACAGTGACTCTCACCATATGATGTTGAAATTCATCTTTCATTGCCAGCAATAGAAATGAATTCCAGCAATCCACGCTGTTGTGGCAGAACCACCAGGAGACTCAGGACAGTTATACATAATTCCTTTAACAGCAATGTAGTGCAGCCCATGGCTGTACCTTTAATGTACCTGTTAACTGTACTATGGCTTGTTACCTTTACTCTGCGTGGTGATGTCATGCCGCCCACCACGTGATCTCCCAACGGCGGGAAGAACGTGATGACGTGATGACGTCAGCGATCGGAATATTCTAGCAGTCCTCGAGGAGCTTCCAGCAAGACCAGACCTGTTTATAGTGTATCCAGCCGTTTACTGTTCAGCTTCGTTTGTTCATTAAATTTCATTGTTTTTGATTCTCTGAGTCGATCTCAATTCTTCAGTTAGGAACCTCCGTTCCTACACTGTGCTCAATGCTACAGTGCACTGTAATAGAAACTCAAAGACATGAAGAATGGGTGAGACTTCACCTGCAATTTTACTAACAATTAGTATTTACAATATGTGGTAAACCACTGTATTGTATATTGCCACCTCTGGGTGGCGCTGTGTATGGAGGCATGCCTCAGCTGACTCCACCCACCACTGTGTGGGTTTCGTTCAGACTTGTTCAGTCACTCACGAAGAAGCATGGTCTCTTCTTAGCTAATAAAAGCCTTATTCATCTCTTCTTTCGACTCATCATCTCTTCTTCGACTCATCACCTTTTATGAAGTAATTGATAAGCGTATCAATTTTATTAGCTAAAAGTTAAATGGCGACACCTGAGGAGCAACAACAGCAACGGATACAGCAGACATTGCTGAGAGCCCTCAGACCACCACGCCTGGACCTCGACCCTCAAGATGTGGGTGCATCAGCCAAGTTTGAACACTGGCTGAGCTGCTTTGAATCCTTCCTCGCAATCTCACAGGTTACAGAGGAGGATCACAAACTGAAAATTTTGACCGCCCAGGTGAGCCATCAAGTATATATGCTAATCCGGGACTCTAATACGTACGTGGCGGCCCTCGAGCTACTAAAAGGGCAATATACGCGCCCAGTGAACACAATTTACGCCCGACACCTCTTGGGATCCCGCAGGCAGCAACCGGGAGAATCGGTAGGGGCATTTGCACGGGCGCTACTGGCACTCTGCAGAGACTGCGATTGTAAAGCGGTAACGGCTGTGGAGCACGCGCAGGGACTCGCCTGTGATGCCTTCGTCAGGGGCCTCCAGTCAGACCACACCCGGCAGAGACTGCTAGAAAGCAAGGAACCCGACCTGAAGACGGCCATTGCCCTTGCGCTCTCGTTAGAGGAGGCCCACCGAAACCTCGAGGCATACCCCCGTAACGGCGCCGAGACATGGCAATCGAAACCGTGGGACACGGGACCGCCGCCCCCGGCACCAACCGCTGCAGCGACCCAACCGAGACAGCAGCCTCCGGTAAGAACTGCTTCGATGCCCAGTAACCAGGCCCAAAAATGCTATTTCTGTGGCCAGTTAAAACATCCCAGAGCGCACTGCCCAGCTAAGACAGCTACCTGCTCGGGCTGCGGGAAGAAAGGCCATTACGCTAACGCCTGCAAGGGGAAGCCAGCCAGCAGCGCAGCGTGCGGGCCGTGGGAGCAGCCATCTTATCCGCCATTTTGTGTACCCCCGGCCGCATGGCATCCGCCGCCATCGTATCCAACGCACTCAACCGCCATTTCGTCACCGGAACCAACCACCGTCTCGGCGGATGACTATCGTGACTCACTAAGCCACATACTGGCCTCCGTGACGCTGGATCAAGGCCACCCTCACCATCTATCCAGCTCCATGATGGATATCGCGGTAAACGGCCGCGCCACCAGTTGCCTGATCGACAGCGGGAGCACAGAGAGTTTCGTCCACCCCGACACGGTATGTAGCCACTCCCTCACGATTCTGCCAACGCACCATCGCATTTCTATGGCGTCCAAGTCCCAGTCAATGGACATCAGCGGCTACTGTGTGGTGACCCTGTCAGTAGGGGGCACTGAATATCAAAAATTTAAACTGCTAGTCCTGCCCCGTCTTTGCGCTGCCGTCCTGCTAGGGTTGGATTTTCAGTGCCACCTTAAGAGTGTCACACTAGCATACGGTGGACCCCTCCCCCCACTCACAGTCTGCAACCAACAACTTTTAAATCGCCCGCTGCAAACCACCTGCAGCCTTTCCACATTAAAAGTCCCCCCCCCTCCCCTGTTCGCTAACCTCACCCGCGACTGTAAACCCATCGCTACCAAAAGCAGGCGGTACAGTGCCGGGGACAGAGCTTTTATCAGCTCTGAGGTGGAGCGGCTCTTGAAGGAGGGCATTATCGAAGGTAGCACTAGCCCCTGGCGAGCCCAGGTTGTAGTCGTTAAAACCACTGCAAAACGCCGCATGGTAATCGACTACAGCCAAACCATAAACCGGTACACCCAGCTGGACGCGTACCCCCTCCCTCGCATATCTGATATGGTCAATCAGATTGCGCAATACAAAGTATTCTCCACCATCGACCTTAAGTCAGCGTACCACCAGCTGCCCATCCGCCATGAGGACCGCCAGTATACTGCCTTCGAGGCAAACGGCCGCCTCTACCACTTCCTTAGGGTCCCCTTCGGCGTCACCAACGGGGTTTCGGTCTTCCAAAGGGAGATGGACCGAATGGTTGACCAGAACGCGCTGCGGGCAACCTTCCCCTATTTGGATAACGTCACCATCTGCGGCCACGACCAGCAGGACCACGACGTTAATCTAGCAAATTTCCTCCGTATGGCCCAACGGCTGAACCTAACGTACAATAAGGAAAAATGTATGTTTCACACCAAGCGCCTGGCCATCCTCGGCTGCGTGGTGGAGAACGGAGTCATCGGGCCCGACCCCGACAGAATGCGCCCCCTAATGGAGCTACCCCTTCCCCACTGCCAAAAAGCACTGAAGAGATGCCTGGGGTTTTTCTCCTACTACGCCCAGTGGGTGCCCCTCTATGCAGACAAAGCCAGGCCCCTCATCAAAGCCACCTCCTTCCCCCTGACACCAGAGGCGTGTGCAGCCTTCACTCTTATCAAGAACGATATCGCGAAGGCCGCAATGCACGCGGTGGATGAGTCCATCCCCTTCCAAGTGGAGAGCGATGCCTCCGACTTCGCCCTAGCCGCGACCCTTAACCAGGCGGGCAGACCCGTGGCCTTTTTCTCAAGGACCCTCCAGGGCCCCGAGACGAGACACTCCTCCGTCGAAAAGGAGGCCCAGGCTATTGTAGAAGCGGTGCGTCACTGGAGGCATTACCTGGCCGGGAAACGATTTACCCTGCTCACTGACCAGCGTTCAGTAGCTTTTATGTTTAATAATAAGCAGAGGGGTAAAATCAAGAACGACAAGATCTTGAGGTGGAGAATCGAACTCTCCACCTACAATTATGATATCTTGTATCGGCCAGGGAAACTCAATGAGCCCCCAGATGCCCTATCACGTGGTACATGCGCCAACGCGCAGAGTGATAGGCTGCAGTCCCTCCACAATGACCTCTGCCACCCGGGGGTCACCAGGTTTTTCCATTTTATCAAATCCCGTAACCTGCCCTACTCCATCGAGGAGGTCAGGACCATGACCAAGAGCTGCCAAATCTGCGCCGAGTGCAAACCGCACTTCTATAGGCCGGACAGAGCAAGCCTGATCAAGGCCACCCGCCCCTTCGAACGCCTGAGCGTCGATTTTAAAGGGCCCCTCCCCTCCGCTGACCGCAATGTGTACTTCCTCAACATAGTTGATGAGTACTCCCGTTTCCCCTTTGCCATCCCTTGCCCAGACATGACCAGTACCACGGTCATCAAGTGTCTGAATGACATCTTCGCTCTGTTCGGGTTCCCCAGCTATATACATAGCGACAGGGGCTCATCGTTCATGAGCGACGAACTTCGGCAGTACCTGCTAACAAGAGGTATCGCCACGAGCAGGACCACCAGTTACAACCCCCGGGGGAACGGCCAGGTGGAAAGGGAGAACGCGACGGTTTGGAAGGCAGTCCTCTTAGCACTAAAATCTAAGGGCCTTCCGACCTCCCGCTGGCAGGAGGTCCTCCCTGCAGCGCTTCACTCCATTCGGTCACTGCTTTGTACTGCCACTAATGCGACCCCTCATGAGAAAATGTTCGTTTTCCCCCGGAAGTCTACATCGGGAACCTCGCTACCGGCATGGTTGACTTCTCCTGGGCCCGTCCTACTGCGGAGGCACGTGAGGACGCATAAAACGGACCCCCTGGTCGAGCGGGTGCACCTCCTACACGCCAACCCCCAGTATGCCTGGGTGACATACCCAGACGGGCGGGAGGACACGGTCTCCATACGAGATCTCGCACCCTCGGGTACCCCTGAATTACCACCGTTATCCCCCTTACCACCGTTATCCCCCTTACCACTGTTATCCCCCACCACCCCTCCCAACCCAACCCCTGCAGACGGCATGCCAAAGCCCCAGGAATCTTCGCCAACCACCCAGACACCAGACCCGACGTCGGATGCTGCAACACCACCGCCGCCACCACGACGATCAGGACGTCAGACAAGGCCTCCTGATAGACTTAACTTGTAGTACCCTTCACCCCGCCGGACTTCACATTAAACAAGGGGTGAATGTGGTAAACCACTGTATTGTATATTGCCACCTCTGGGTGGCGCTGTGTATGGAGGCATGCCTCAGCTGACTCCACCCACCACTGTGTGGGTTTCGTTCAGACTTGTTCAGTCACTCACGAAGAAGCATGGTCTCTTCTTAGCTAATAAAAGCCTTATTCATCTCTTCTTTCGACTCATCATCTCTTCTTCGACTCATCACCTTTTATGAAGTAATTGATAAGCGTATCACAATATAACTAGACAAATAGGCCAGTCACTTTACATAGTAACCAGTTAATAAGAAAAGCTATGAATCTGGTTTGGTGGTTCCAGCCATAGTTGTGACTTGTTACCATGGTTGCAAGGAAAATGCCAGCTGTGTTTTCTGTGTTTACAAAAACACAAATAAAAGTAACTCTGATGGCCGTATGATTTAAAAAGGGCAATTCAGAGGTAAACAGTCTAATTTTTTAACAATTCTTGCATTTCTGGGACTATAAACCTAGGCAATTGGACGAAAGTCTACTCATTGCCAGCTGTAAGGATCATGTATGAAATTAAACAACAACAACAACTTGCCTTTAAAATATCAAACGTCCCAAGATGCTTCACGGGTGTATTGTCAGATAAAATTTGACACCAAGCCACATAAGGAACTATTAGGACAGGTGCCCAAAAGCTTGGCTAAAGAGGTAAGTTTTAAGGAGCGTCTTAAATGAGGAGAGGGAGGAGTCAGCCACCAGAGGCCGTGGCCAGCCATCATCGGTGGTGGGGGGGTGTGGGGGTGGGCGGGAGGAGGATCAGATTGGTGTCGGCCACCAGTGAATCGTGGCCGGCTGCCGGATGATCGCTGGGGGTGGGGTGGGGGGGTGGGGCGCTCCAGGAAGATGATAGGGGGCCTCGTGAGGGGTCTCCGATTGCGGGGGTGGTGGGCTAGGCAGGGACCTGGAGCCAAGAGGTAGGTATAAAGGCACTTGCCTCCTGGATGCAGCAGTCCTCGCCTTGTTGTAACTGCCGGGTTTTATGAAGTGTGTAAAACCTGACCAGATGGATTTAAAAACAAAATGGTGGTTAAAGAGGCTTCCAGCCTCAATGTAATAATTAAATTAACGTCCCGCTTCCTGGCAGCGGGTTGGCTGCCCACCCCCATCCTGCCTCCATTAAAACCAGAAGTGGGCGGGCTGGAGGCGGGTTCAGGTCGGGATTCCATTTTTAAAAAATTTAACTACCCCCATGCTCCAAAGCCACCCATCTTTTCAGGTAAAAATTCCCCCTGGATATGTCTAGTCTGAACCCAGTTCCTAGTATGGACAATTGGCCTTTAGTTGGCACCAAATTGTTAGTCTTCCTCAGTCAGATGACAGAGATGGTTGGTGTGTGGGCTATTGAAGTCTTATCTCTGGCACAGGAGAAGGTGCTGTTCTGAGATTAGAGTTTAGACATATTGTTGGGGTAGAGTAGAAGAAATATTACCCTAATTTATTTAATGTTTGGGAATGAATAATGAAAAATGACTCTATGGGTAGGATTTTTATTGGGCCGTGGAGTCGGGATTGGAGGCGTGTGGGGGTTAAAATCCCAAAATCAGGGGTCCCGACCCCATCCCGCACCCAACCCGCCTCCATGCCAGTTTCAAAGGAGGCGGGTACCTACCCCGCACTGGGACCCGCCTACCCAAGGCGGGAAGGGATTAGTGCCAATTAGCTGCCTGTTAACACGTAGTTAACAGGCAGTTTTTAGCCTAATCCCTATTTTTAATGCTGAAGTATGGGATTCCCGATGGCTCCAAACCACGCCAAGTTTGCGAGGCGGCCGTCGGGTTGAAGGACTTGGAGGGGTCGAGATGTCGGTGATCAGGTGAGTGATGTGTGCATGAGTGCAAAGGTAAGTGTGTTTGGTGTGTCTAAAGTGTTTAAAGAAGTTTAAATGACCTTTTCTTACCTTTTCAGCCTCCCTTCCTTTAGGTCCCAGGAGTCCCTCATCTCACTGGCACAGAAAGCAGAATGGCCACAAACTGTCAAAAGTGACAGCCTGCAGCTTTCTGTGCAGGAGAGATTTCTAACTGAGTCTGTGGAGAAGGACTCAGGTTAGAAGTAAGACTGTCAGTGTTTGACAGCTTCAAAGAGCTGTGAAACACTGATATTTCATCTGTGAAAACCTCTTGACGGATGAAATTTCAGTCTGTGACATCACCTGTTGCCGGGTGGCCCTTAATTGGCCTGCTGAGCCCGCTGGGTGGGCTCAACAAGGTCAATCAAGTTAAAATCACGTGGATTGGCCACATCTCGATGGAGGCGGGAATAGAGCCCCGAAGGTTGTAGTCCCGCCTCCTAACCGAATCCTGAATGAAAATCCAGCCCTATGTGTACTGAAAAATGGAAAACTGTTCCATTCTGTATTTCTAATATCTTTTTCATTTTGACGGGCACAAATGTTAACCAATAACTTATGTTGCCTGGATGAGTGCAGCTTCAACAACACTCAAGAAGCTTGCCGCCATCCAGGACAAAGCAACCTGCTTGATTGGCACCCCATCCACCACCTTAAACATTCACTTCCTCCACCACCGGAGTACCGTGGCTGCAGTGTGTACCAACGACAAGTAGCACTACAGCAACTCGCCAAAGCTTCTTCGGCAGCACCTCCCAAACCCACGACCTCTTCCACCTAGAAGGACAAGGGCAGCAGGTGCATGGGAGCACCATCACCTCCAAGTTCTCCTCCAAGTCACACAACATCCTGACTTAGGAGTATATCGCCGATCCTTCATCATCGCTGGGTCAAAATCATGGAACTTCCTACCTAACAGCACTGTGACAGTACCTTTGCCACACAGACTGCAGAGGTTCAAGAAGGCGGCTCACCACCACCTTCTCAAGGGCAATTAGGGATGGGCAATAAATGCTGGCCTTGCCAGCGATGCCCACATCCCATAAACTAATTTTTTTAAATGTTGTCTTTATTTTGCAGGTATTATCACATGATAACAATTATGCAGCCTAAAGAGATGTTCAAACTATTTGCTAGAACTAAAGGCATGAGAAATAGAGATTGTAGCAATTTTTACGAGAACAAAGAGTTTGGATTTTTTTTCAACAAGTGATAGTTTGCCTTAATTACTGACTATTTTTTGTTCAACAACACAGAAATGTAAGGACAGCTTTGAGAACTCTGTTTGGGTACAGCAAGTACCAAACTGAGTTCTCCTCTCTCCATCCCACCCTTGCTTCCCCTTCTCCTCCCCCTGGCCAGCTCAGAATAATAAAACCTCCCCAATATGTGAGATTGGACACGTTTCACACTGACCTAGTGACCCATTCACAATTACAACTTACATCTACCTAATCCTTTAATAAACAGGATCAGTTAAATCTGTAGAAAAGGTGGTACACAGGAAGGTGTAAATTAAAGATTAACACGATGAAATCTAGTCATGTGAGGTTGCACACATCACACATTGAGCTAATTTCAGTGATGTGTAAATGTAAAACGTAATCCTGTAATTCGTGTCTCAGATATACAAAAATACAAACGAGGCAGTATAACTTGGGGGTCAGGTAAGAAATGCAACTCCCAAGTCCACTAGGTAATCTGGAACTGATTTGGAAATGCACACTAAATAACAGTGTCATTTCAGCTCAATGCAAAGTCAAGTTCAACAGTTCCAAAGTTTTATGGTTATTTGGCAAAGTGCAACATGAAACCAGCAGTGTAGCTTGGCTCTGTTAGCTGTGTACTCTACAGATACAGATCCTCCATACACAAGTGATCATTCTCCTTTTGTTATTGCAAAGAGTGAGTGCCAGGCAGCTATTTAGCTGTGAAGAGCTTTGCAAAACGAGCTCACACTTGTCCTCACCCAATGTCCATACCTGCACAATTCATGAAACCTCTATAGGAAGAAGGGACACTGGCTCATTTTATCTCCCTATCTCAGGCATGTTAAGGCAAATTGTAACTCTTTAACTGTACCCTGTGTCAGATTAGCTGACTCATTTTATCTCCCTAGCTCAGGCATGTTAAGGCAAATTGTAACTCTTTAACTGTACCCTGTGTCAGATTAGCTGACTCAGAACGAGATTGGAATACAAGACCTTATGGTTTAGTACTATAAAGACAAATACCTTAACACATTGGAGCACACTACTCTCAAACTATTATCCTTAAACCTTAGTGACAGACACAGAGAGAATCCTCAACATTGACTCCGGACCCCAAGAAGTCTTATGACTTCAGGTCAAGCATGGGCAATGAAACCTCCTGCTGATTACCACCTACCGGCCTCCCTCAGCTGATGACTCCGCCATGTTGAAGACCACTTGGAAGAAGCACTGAGAATAGCAAGGGCGCAAAATGTACTCTGGGTGGGGGACTTCAATGTCCATCACCAAGCGTGAATCGGTAGCACCACTACTAACCGAGCTGGCCGAGTCCTGAAGGACATAACTGCCAGTCTGGGCCTGCAACAGGTGGTGAGAGAACCAACACGAGGGAAAAACCTACTTGACCTCATCCTCACCAATCTACCTGTCGCAGATGCATCTGTCCATGTAAGTATTGGTAGCAGTGACCACCGCACAGTCATTGTGGTGATGAAGTCCTGTCTTCACACCGAGGACACCCTCCATCGTGTTGTGTGGCACTACCACTGTGCTAAATGGGATAGATTCAGAACTGCTCAAAACTGGGCATCCATGAGGCGCTGTGGGCCATCAGCAGCTGCAGAATTGTATTCCACCACAATCTGTAACCTCATGGCTCAGCATATCCCTCACTCTACCATTACCACCAAGCCAGGGTAGAAGAGCATGCCAGGAGCAGCACTAGGTGTACCTAACAATGAGGTGCCAACCTTGGGAAGTTGCAACACAGGACTACATGCATGCTAAAAAGTGGAAGCAGTAAGCTATAGACAGGGCTAAGCGATCCCACAATCAATGGATGAGATCAAAGCTCTGCAGTCCTGCCACATCCACTCGTGAATGGTGGTGGAACATTAAACAACTAACGGGAGGAGGAGGCTCCATGAATATCCGTATCCTCAATGATGGTGGAGCCCAGCACATTAGTACAAAAGACAAGGCTGATGCGTTTGCAAACATCTTTAGCCAGAAGTACCGAGTGGATGATCCATATCGGCCTATTCATGAGGTCCCCTCCATCACAGAAGCCAGTCTTCAGCCAGTTCGATTCACTTCACGTGATATCAAGAAATGGCTGAGCGCACTGGATACAGCAAAGGCTATGGGCCCCGACAACATCCCAGCTATCGTGCTGAAGACTTGTGCTCCAGAACTAGCCATGCCTCTAGCCAAGCTGTCCCAGTACAGCTACAACACTGGCATCTATCCTGCAATTTGGAAAACTGCCCAGGTATGTCCTGTCCACAAAAAGTAGGACAAATCCAATCCGGCCAATTACCGCCCTATCAGTCTACTCTCAATCATCAGCAAATTGATGGAATGTGTCATCGACATTGCTATCAAGCGACACTTACTCACCAATAACCTGCTCACTGTTGCCGAGTTTGGGTTCTGCCAAGACCACTCGGCTCCCGACCTCATTACAGCCTTGGTCCAAACATGGACAAAGGAACTGAATTCCAGAGGTGAGGTGAGAGTGACTGCCCTTGACATCAAGGCAACATTTGGCCGAGTGTGGCATCAAGGAGCCCTAGTAAAACTGAAATCAATAGGAATCGGGAGGAATACATTCCACTGGCTGGAGTCAAACCTAGCACAAAGGAAGATGGTTGTACTAGTTGAAGGTCAATCATCACAGCCCCAGGACATTGCTGCAGGAGTTCCTTAGGTTAGTGTCCTAGGCCCAACCATCTTCAGCTGCTTCATCAATGACGTTCCCTCCAACATAAGGTCAGAAATGGGGATGTTCGCTGATGACTGCAGTGTTCAGTGCCATTCAGAACTCCTCAGATAATGAAGCAGTCCATGCCCGCATGCAACAAGACCTGGAGGATATTCAGGCTTGGGCTGATAAGTGGCAGGTAACATTTGCACCACAGAAGTGTCAGGCAATGACTATCTCCAACAAGCGAGAGCCTAACCACCTCCCCTTGACATTCAACGGCACTATAGACTCTTAAATAGTGGTAGAGAGAAAATGGGAAATTATAGACCGGTAAGCCTGACATCGGTAGTGGGGAAAATGCTAGAATCCATTATAAAAGATGTAATAGCAGAGCACTTGGAAAACAGTGACAGGATCGGACAAAGTCAACATAGATTTACAAAAGGAAAATCATGCTTGACTAATCTACTGGAATTTTTTGAGGATGTAACTGGTAGAATAGATAAGGGAGAACCAGTGGATGTGATGTATTTGGACTTTCAGAAGGCTTTTGATAAGGTCCCACATAAGAGATTGGCTTGCAAAGTTAATGCACATGGGATTGGGGGTAAGGTACTGACTTGGATAGAGAACTGGTTGGCAGACAGGAAGCAAAGAGTTGAAATAATCGGGTCTTTTTCCAAGTGGTAGGCAGTGACTAGTGGGATACCGCAGGGATCAGTGCTAGGACCCCAGCTATTCACAATATATATAAATGATCTAGACGAGGGAACTACATGTAATATCTCCAAGTTTGCAGATGACACAAAGCTGGGTGGGCGTGTGTGCTGTGAGTAGGATGCAGAGCAACTCCAGTATGATTTGGACAGGTTGGGTGATTGGGCAGATGCATGGGAGATGCAGTATAATATGGATAAATGCGAGGTTATCCACTTTGGTGGCAAAAACAGGAAGACAGATTATTATCTGAACAGCAAAAATTGGGAAAAGGGGAAATGCAACAAGACCTGGGTGTCCTTGTGCACCAGTTGCTGAAGGTAAGCATGCAGGTTCAGCAGGCGGTTAAGAAGGCAAATTGTAAGCTGGCCTTCATAGTGAGAGGATTCAAGTACAGGAGCAAGGATGTCTTGCTGCAGTTGCACAGGGCCTTGGTGAGACCACACCTTGAGTATCGTGTGCAGTTTTGGTCGCCCTATCTGAGGAAGGATGTTCTTGCCATGGAGGGAGTGCAGCGAAGATTCACCAGACTGATACCTGGGATGGCAGGAATGATGTATGGAGAGAGATTGGGACGATTCGGCTTATATTCGCTATAGTTTAGAAGAATGAGAGGGGATCTCATTGAAACTTATAAAATTCTAACACGATTAGGCAGACTAGATGCAGGAAGGTTGTTCCTGATGGCGGCGGTGTCCAGAACCAGGGGTCACAGTCTAAGGATAAATGGTAAGCCATTTAGGACTGAGATGAGGAGGAATTTCTTCACCCAGAGAGTGGTGAACCTGTGGAATTCTCTACCACAGAAGGCAGTTGATGCCAACTTATTAAATATATTCAAGAAGGAGTTATATATATTTCTTAAGGCTAAAGGGATCAAGGGATATGGGGAGAAAGCAGGGACAAGGTACTGAATTTGGATGATCAGCCATGATCTTATTAAATGGCGGAACAGGCTCGAGGGGCCAAATGGCCTACTCCTGCTCCTATCTTCTATGTTTCTATGTTTCTATATTACCATCGCCGAATCCCCCACCATCAATATCCTGGGGGTCACCATTGACTAGAAACTTAACTGGACCAGCCACATAAATACTGTGGCAACAAGAGCAGGTCAGAGGCGACGTATTCTGTGGTGAGTGGCTCACCTCCTAACTCCCCAAAGCCTTTCCACCATCTACAAAGCAGAAGTAAGCAGTGTGATGGAATACTCTCCACTTGCTTGGATGAATGCAGCTCCAACAACACTCAAGAAGCTCGACACCATCCAGGACAAAGCAGCCTGCTTGATTGGCACCCCATCCATCACCTTAAACATTCACTCCCTCCACCACCGGCGTACCGTGGCTGCAGTGTGTACCATCTACAAGATGCACTGCAGCAACTCGCCAAGGCTTCTTCAGCAGCACCTCCCAAACCCGCGACCTCTTCCACCTAGAAGGACAAGGGCAGCAGGCGCATGGGATCACCAACACCTCCAAGTTCCCCATCAAGTCACACACCATCCTGACTTGGAAGTATATCGCTGTTCCTTAATCGTCACTCGGTCAAAATCCTGGAACTCCCACCCTAACAGAACTGTGTGAGTATCTTCACCACACGGACTGCAGCGGTTCAAGAATGCGGCTCACCACCACCTTCTCAGGGGCAGTTAGGGATGGGCAATAAATGCCTGCCTTGCCAGCGATGCCTACATCCCATAAACGAATAAAAAAAAATAATGGCTCAGATTTTGCGATTGGTGGCGAAGGAGCGGTGCTTGCCATTCATCAAGCTCACAGTTGCCCACAGAAGTTTCGAGGGCTTTTGAGCGGCAACCTATGGTTCCTGGAGATCATTTCCAGCATGGTGCCCTCTACAGGGGATCTGTGCATGTATGAGCAGGCGAAGCAACAGCCTGGCTCTTCAACCAATCAGATTGAGGAATCCTTACTGAGTCAGCCAGAGTTTAACCAGGAATTATATATTAGAATGTTTAATTCGATATAAAATCATGTACAGAAAGTGAAATAAAGAGAGGAAAAGAAAGAAGGGATTAAGAGAGTGAGATAAAAGTGACAGAAAGAAAAAGTTAAAACAAAAATTATTTAAATTTAAAAAAATCTCCAACAATAATTACATTCTGAAGGAATGAGACTCCACACCTGTAAAATTAAATTTTCATTGCCAAAGAGGTTGTTTGGCAGCAATTAAGACTTATTACACAGTTAAAAATTCACTTACACCTGAATGCACCAACCCTAACTTTTTATGGCATATTTAATGGATTACCAGAGGGTAAGTACAGCAACTTCATGCCCTTACATGTATTTGAATGCCGAATCTATCAGCGAGGTATCAGTGTAGCGTAGCTTGTGGAGGAGTAGGGCAAATCGGACAGCAACTTCCAGATTTCGGCGCTGAGCTGTGCATGTGCTGACACAAATTTTCCGAACCTCTCTGGCCACAGGGGAGGTGCCAGAGGACTGGAGGAGAGCTAACATAGTACCATTATTCAAGATGGTTAGTAGGGATAAACCAGGGAACTACAGGCCAGTGAGCCTAACATCAGTGGTAGGGAAATTATTGAAAAAAATTCTGAGGGACAGAATTAGTCTCCACTTGGAGAGGCAAGGATTAATCAAGGGTAGTCAGCATGGCTTTGTCAGGGGGAGATCATGTCTAACCAATTTGATTGAATTTTTCGAGGGGGTGACTAGGTGTGTGGATGAGTGTAGTGCAGTTGATGCAGTCTACATGGATTTCAGTAAGGCTTTTGACAAAGTCCGGCATTGGAGACTGGTCAAGAAGGTAAGAGCCCATGGGATCCAGGGCAATTTGGCACATTGGATCCAAAATTGGCTTAGTGGCAGGAGGCAGAGGGTGATGGTTGAAGGTTGTTTTTGTGACTGGAAACCTGTGACCAGTGGTGTATCGCAGGGATCGGTGCTGGGTCCCTTGCTGTTTATAGTTTACATTAATGATTTAGATATGAATGTAGGAGGTATGATCAGTAAGTTCGCAGATGACACGAAAATTGGTGGAGTGGTAAATAGCGAGGAGGGAAGCCTCAGTCTACAGGACAATATAGACAGGTTGGTCAGATGGGCAGAACAGTGGCAAATGGAATTTAACCCTGAAAAGTGTGAGGTGATGCATTTTGGGAGGACTAACAAGGCAAGGGAATACACAATGAATGGTAGGATCCTAGGGAGGACAGAGGATCAGATCGACCTTGGAGTACATGTACATAGATCCCTGAAGGCAGCAGGACAGGTAGATAAGGTGGTTAAGAAGGCATATGGGATACTTGCCTTCATTAGCCGAGGCATAGAATATAAGAGCAGGGAGGTTATGATGGAGCTGTACAAAACACTAGTTAGGCCACAGCTGGAATACTGTGTGCAGTTCTGGTCGCCACACTATAGGAAGGATGTGATTGCATTGAAGAGGGTGCAGAGGAGATTCACCAGGATGTTGCCTGGGCTGGAGCGCTTCAGATATGAAGCTAGGAGACAGCTTTTGAAGATGCATTCACTGACCTTGACCAGTGGTCTGAAGTCATGAAGCTTCTTTGGACACTAGAGCCAGATGGTGGGGGTGACACTGCTGGCAGTGACAGCCTCTGTGATGTTCTCCCACATCCTTCCTTCTGGAGGGCCTATGAAGAGAGACTGGACAGGCTGGGGTTGTTTTCCTTAGAGCAGGGAAGGCTGAAGGGGGACCTGATTGAGGTGTACAAAATTATGAGGGGCATAGATAGGGTAGATAGAAAGGAATTTTTCCCCTTAGTAGAGGGGTCAATAACCAGGGGGCATAGTTTCAAGGTAAGGGGCAGAAGGTTTAGAGGGGATTTGAGGCAAAACTTTGTCACCCAGAGGGTGGTTGGAATGTGGAACTCACTGCCTGAAAAGGTGGTAGAGGCAGGAACCCTCACAACATTCAAGAAGCATTTAGATGAGCACTTGAAATGCCATAGCATACAAGGCTACTTCCAAGTGCTGGAAAATGGGATTAGAATAGACAGGGCTTGATGGCCGGCGCGGACACGATGGGCCGAAGGGCCTCTTTCTGTTCTGTATAACGCTATGACTCTATATTACTCCAGAAGTTGCTGTCCAATTTACTCCATAATAAGCACTGACAGCCTCACCGTTATTCTCAACACAAAATCTGGGCAAATAAGATAAACATTCAAAATATTGCTTTCAACTGTAGAACGCATCTCAAAAATGTATGAAAACTCATTTATTTATAAATACATCCTTGATGAAGATTTAATGGCCAGACTCACTCCTCTTCTGGTTTTATCTCTTTTATTTTACTTCATTTGATGATCCCATTGCTTTCCTTGCCCAAGTTATTAATGTGATACTCTAATTTACTACTGGGGAAAGTTCAGCATTGCCCCAGTGTTTACAATTTTCTGCCTAAATCTACGATGGAAAAACATGGCTCCACCTACATGTTGCACATAATCTAAAGATTGGACTTTGATACATGAGTCTGGTTAAGCCTATTAATCCAGATCAGATCAAATCATTTTCATACCCTTTGTGGTCAGTAAGTGCAAATTAAGGAAGTGGAAAATCGATATAAAATTATCTCGCATTCCTACCACGTGCTAAACCCTCTAATTAATCTGACAGTGACTGAGGTGGCTGAGAGGTTAGTTTCCAAGACAGTTATTGCATCATTTGCACTTGTTTCTATTTACTGTATATCTGATTATTGCCCGAGTGCTTCATTGATGAGATTATTTTACAGGTGAGTAGGTCAATTCACTCCACCCACAGCACGGCTGAACTAAAGCCAGTGGAGCATAATCGCCAGTGCAATATTCTTATTTATTGTCCTAAGGAATACAGATCTGGGGGAGAAAATTTGTGTTCATTGGCAACTGGAGATAACGGCCGCTGAAAATGGCCGCAACGCTAATGGAGCAAAAATTGGTCTGGGGGACATGGAAATTGGTGGCGCAGCACTTACCTTCCATGCAACGCCATCCTGGAGGCTGTGGAGCTTGCAAGGAATTGTGGGTAATGAAGAGGTCTGAGAATTGCACACTGAAGCAATACAAATTAAAATGAAGTGAAACAATACAGTTTTCAGCCCTTTCTGCCTTTTAAAAAATATTCAACATTAAAAAGAAGTCACAAATGTGAATATTCAGCTCTTAAAGCTGAATTACCTTCCTAACCTCAACAAATGGGAAAACTACCTCAGGACTAACACAATTGATTCAGCAAGCCAGGGAAGGGACACCCAGGGTCTCGCACACAGCACTCCAGCTTTGTGCAGGGGGTCACAGTGCAAGACAGGCCCTCTACCCACAAGGGCCAGGAGGCCCTCCAGAAGGAAGGATGTGGGAGAACATCACAGAGGCTGTCACTGCCAGCGGTGTCGCCCCCACCATCTGGCTCTAGTGTCCAAAGAAGCTTCATGACTTCAGACCACTGGTCAAGGTTAGTGAATGCATCTTCAAAAGCTGTCTCCTACCAACTGCAGCATTAGCGTCACACACTGCTCAATGTACGACCCCCAATCACTCACCTACCAACAATCTGCACCAATCACAAGGCACATCTTCCATTCCTAACCTCACCTCACCCCCTTGGAGGAGACAGTGCAGGCCATTCTTGGCAGGGGCATGGCTGAGCCCTTGGTCAGCGGTGGGGCTGGAAGGATACAAGATGCTGGTATATTCATATTTTATACTCCTTCTGGAATGTACCTTATGCTTTCCCGTCACCATAACGCCACCCTTGTACCTTCCTCATTTCACACACCCAAGTAATGCAGCCTGCCCAGCCATTGGGAGACCAAGAAAGGGAGAGGAGAGTGAAGAAGAACAAGAACAGATGAAGATTGATTTGACACTCCCAGCCACCAGCTCCTCGAGGTCAACCAGCAAGGCCAATTGCAGTGTCCCTCACTGAAAGTCAGCATCCTTCCATCAGCCATGCTGCAGCCACTGGGGTATCACAGCGTGACATCAGTAGGATAGGCAAAGGCACACACAAGACAGTCACTAAGAGAATGCATACAGGTGATGAGCTGATTTGTTGATGTCCACATTGGATGGATAGATGTACATAGGTGGATTGGAAAGTTTGCTTTGTGGTGGCTTTTATTTCAGCATTCTGACCAAGAGGACGCTGTGATGGTTAGCAACAAAGAAAAGGTAAGATGTGGGACTAATGTTGAAAGAGGAAATGGGGTTGTGGTCACTGGGACTGGAGGCGGATGATTCCATCCTGGATATCTTGGCCACAAAGGGACTGCCTGGGATGCATCCTTCCATCTGATTCCTCCTCTTCGGCTTCCTTCTCTTCTGTTTCCTTCTCTTCTGTGTCTTCCTCTTCCTTCTGCAAGCGAATGCTGTAAATGTGAATTGACAGCATCAAATGCTGGAAATTCTCAGCTGGTCAGGCAGCATCTCGACCTGAGATGTGAACCCTGTTTTTCTCTCCACAGATGTTGCGTGACCTGCAGGTATTCACAGCATGTTCTGTCTTCTCAAATGCCTTCATTTACCATCTGAGCCCTTGCAAGGTTCCAGCAGCACTCCCTACACACTTAAAAACTTTTCACATCTATTGCAGCAAGCCACCACATCAATAAAATAAAACAAAGTTCAAAACTTTACATTCAAACATACTGTAGATGTGTTTCTCCTTTTAAAAAGTGCAGACATTGCCACTGTCAGCTTAGGACCCAGTGCTGAATTCAGCACTAGATTCGAAGTTCGCATTGGTGACGTCACCATATTGCCATTTTTTCTTTCAGGATGCTACCAGTTACCGGCAGTGGGACCCACCACCATCTGCCAAAAGAGCTGGTGTCATTTTATTGAAATTTCATGACGCTACAGAGTGGCAGTCTGTAGGGGGTGGCGGGTGGCGTGTGCGCCCAGTCAGTTATGCTCCCTGACTGTTGGTGAGCGGTTCGAATTGCTCCCACGCCCCTGGGTTCTAGACACCGGACTTAGGTACAGGCGGCGATACAGAAAGACTCGAGTAGACAGGTGGTACGGTGTAAAAAAACCAAGATTTTATTAAAACAGGAATTAAAACAGTCTTATGAGAAGTCACTAGTATAAAATACAGGCAAATAAAAATAACTATACTTATACAGGGAATGGGGAACACACGGTACATCAAGGGAAAAACAATTACTTTAACAATCCCCTTAACCCTTATCCCACCCCTAAACCTAACTAGATTAAGCTATGAGGGGCAAGAATTCATGCTCACCAATCCAAAGCAAAACCAATTGTTTTAACGGATGATGGTTTTGAGGTTTGGTCTTTTGTCCTTTTAGGTACCCCGTCGCCACGTGGTCTCAGGGTGTGGTGCTGGAGCTGCTGCTGTGACAAACCTTTCTTCTCCTCAGCTGCCGTCGTCGTCTCATCACAATGGGTTCTCTTCTTCTTCTCCCTTGGGCGGTCGTCGGCGGTAACGTTACGTCAATGAGATGATTAGCAGTTTTTACTGCTTAGATTTTACTACCCATTCTTAGAACGCCAACATATTCGTCATGGCGTGGACACCTGCGTTTATTCGCAATGTTCAACGAGAGGCTTGCCCCCAAGCGCCAGCTTAATTGCAAGGTTCACCCAACCAACTTCATCTCACTGTCCTCAGATACTTTCTTCCCCGAGCGTCAGCTTATAACTCGGCGCTCGGGTTTTTTAACTAATACGTCTTCTGCTGCCCTTCTCTGCTCTTTGTCGAGTCTACCCTACTCTTCGTCTCGGCTCGTCTCATCACGTATAGCTACTATACAAGTCCTGGGCTACCTGCTCAGTTTCATCTCGCCCCTTTCTGCGGCCTGGGTGTCCTGGATGACTATGGACTCGGGTCTCGTTCCCCTCCCCTGCTGTTGATATGGATGTCCTTGACTGCTGGAGTCTTACTGCGGGGAGCGAGGAGAGACCCGCCACGAGACCAGGGCACGAGTGCGAGCGGCGGCAGCCCCAAGCCTGACGAGGGCAGAGTGACCAGAGAGAAGAAGCAGCAGCCAGCCAGCAGTAGACTGATTGCTACTAAGGGCCTACGGTTATACTCTTTCCGATGGCCCTTTTTCTGCACGCCAAATCAGGTTAGTTCATTGTTTCAATTTTGGCGGGCTGTTTTAAATGATTAAAGCAATCTAAGTTAACTGGTTTTAGATGGCCGTTTATTGCACCTAATGGTCTGATGTCCGGGCTGCATTGTCATTAATGCATTTTAATCGGCCTGACCAGCCTTGATGGCTTCCTTAAGCTGGTTTCGATTATTTATGCAGACAACCTAATGGCCTCAAGTATAGGCCTACCTGGTTTTGATCTGTCTACGATCTGATGTAATGCATATTCCATGTTTGCTGTCTGGCTTTCAAAACACAAAAACCTAGAAATTCACTGGCGCCCCGTTTGGGGCGCCAGTCACACCAGGGCGCTGGAAGTACCGCCCCAGAAGGAGTCGCGGCCGTCCGCCGCAAATTCAGTTTCAGCGCCCCAGACGGAAGCGTGACGCTACTCGAGGCGCCCCGCATCCCTCTTGGGGCGCTGCAACTGAAAATCACAGCGCAACGTGCCGCAGCGCCACACACTGCAGCATGGCGCACTGCGGTACTGCAGTCCTTCCTCCCCTTCTTAAAGGGGAGGGGCCTGCTGCAGTGCGCTCGAAGAGCGCGAGTGCCGGCAAAAGAGCCCGGCACCGAGGAGAAGTGCCGGGCTCTTGGGACACAGCCGGCACAATGCGGGGGGGGCGCTCAGGAGGCCGGGGACGGCGGCGCGGAGAGGTGCTGGCAGGCGGCCAGCAAAAAAAAATGGCCACCCCGCACCTCAGCGTCTCTACCGTCGCAGGTAGGCCCCCCTGAACCGGTCGCAAATTGCGACCGGCGTTAAAGCAGGGGACGCTACCAAATTTCACGATCGGGGTGGTAGCGGGGCGCTGCGCACACCGATGACGTCATCAGTAGCGGCGCAGCGCTAATGGCTAGCGCCGCCATTAGCGTCCCACTAAATTTAGCGGGAGGCGTGGCCAGTGGCGTAAAACCCACTTGTAGTGTATGTAACTGTTCTACCTTTAAGAGAACTATCGTATGTAACCGTTCACCTTTAAGAGAACTATTTTAGGTGTGGCACTACTTTATCTTGGCTGCTGTATACTGTAATACCGACGGTGACCACACCAGTATATAAGTGCTGTGTCAGGATTTATTGGGCAGATTCGCCCTGACCTTCGAATAGTAAAGTCCTGTTTAAGTTACTCTTGTAGTCTGTGTATTACTTCGCTATACAACCCACAGACTTTACAATGGCGACGAGTTCGATCTTACCCTGTGGCAACAATACTTCTGAAGAAGTAAACGAGCGTCGAGAAGAGGCACCCGCCCTCGTCGTTTTGCTGAGAGAAAACTCGAGTCTGCAGACCAAGAAAGGAGGAAGATTTCAAACACGAAGTCTTCCATCAGCAATAGGCACGGATTGTCCCTTCTGCCACGGTGGTGAGTGAGCCGATCAACACGAGAAGCAAGTCGGCCACGGTGACTGTGAGTAAAGGGAAAATAGAAACAAATAAACGGAGGATAAGGGCGGTGCACTCGACCACGGTCGAGGGGGAAAGGAGCCAGACAGAAGTCGGGCCCAGAGGCGCTGAGACTGGGGCAGCGTGGAGCAGAAGCCGTGGTACAAGCAGGCTGGGGAGCGTCGTGAGACGGCTAGACCGCGACGGCGAAAAAGGCCGGACAACTACCGCGACCACGAGGCGCTGCGACCGGGATCGTAAGGCGCGGGAAGATATAAAAGTAAATAAGCCACGGAGAACTCAGCCGCAGCCGGGGAGGAAAGCACCGGACTGCGAGAAGCTGGGAGGCGCGATTGGGGTGAAAAAGGCCAGACAGTGATTGAGGCCACGAAGCGCTGCGACCAGATCGTAAGGCGCGGGACGATATAAAATAAATAAACCGCGGAGAACGTAGCCGCAGCCGGGGAGGGAAGCACCGGACTGCGAGAGGGCTGGAGGCGCGATTGGGAGCCCGAGCGAGCGGGAGAGACAGAGCCCGAGCGAGGAAGGCTGAGCGAGATCCAGCCCAGCGGCTGAAACTGTTCGCCGCCAACGGGTTGTACCCAGCACCGGCTGCCCTGCCGAGAGAAGGGAACGCGCTGAAGCCGACGCGCAGGCTGCAAACCCGAAAGCCAGCGGCCGTCGCCCGAGGGAAGCTTACCCCTCCTGCCAGGGGAAGAAACGCGGGAAGCCGCCAGTAGGCGGGGAAGAAGACAGAAGCGGGAACCGCCATTTTTAAAGTGGGCGGGGAAAGAAGATAAGCGCGGGAAACCGCCATCTGGAAAAAAAAAAGTTAAAGAATATTGTTGTTGTTTCTCAGGAAGAGTGTGAAGATGCCTAAGCATAGTAACAGCAATGGTTTCAATGCCGAGGTGGAAGACTGGCCCACGTATGTAGAACACATCGAGATATATTGTACGGCTAATAAGATAGCAAATTATGAAAAAGCTCTAACCTTATTAAACTCAATGGGTGCGAGGACATACGGGTTATTGAAGCATCTCCTATCACCAGCTAAACCGGCGGATCAGTCTTTCGATAATATTGTTGCTGTCCTGAAGGATCATTTTAACCCCGCACCGCTGATGTTAGCGGAACGATCTAAATTTTACGGGAGAACGCAACGAAAGAGGAAAGCAACGCGGAGTACTTGGTCGAGCTGCGTAGACTAGCGAAATACTGCCAGTTTAGAGGAAATCTGACAGAGGCATTGCGAGACAAGTTCGTGTGTGGATTGTCAAAGGAAGGAACGCAAAAATGACTACTCGAAGAGAACGATCTTACACTTGATAAGGCTGTCCTTATTGCAGCATCGCACGAAGCCGCAGCGAGAGGCATGGCAGAAATGCAGCGGAAGACAGCGGTACTCAGTGTGGATCAAATGACTTCGGGTACAACGAAATGTTCTCGTTGTGGGAAGACAACACACGACCAGAACCAATGCTGGGTTAAAAACCAGGACTGTAGGAAATGTGGCAAGCTTGGCCACATAGCTAAGGTATGCCGGTCAGGAAAGAAGAACAACAATAATAAGTCACCGCAGAAGAAGTACAGAAAGGTACATGAGGTGACTGGGAAGAGTCCAGATGAACAGAATTCGGACTCAGACTCCAACAGCAAGGCACTGGGTAGTCTGAGGATTCATAATGTGAGTAAAGAAGCTGACCGACAAACTATCTGGATCACACTACAGATTGCAAAAGTCCAAGTGAAGATGGAAGTGGACACCGGATCGGCGTTGACGGTCATGAATAAGCATGATTACAAAAAGTTATTCAAACATATTCCCCTACGGGATACGGAGGTAGTATTGCAGACATACACGGGGCACAAAGTATACCCCATCGGAAAGATAGAAGTCAAGGTGAGATACAAAGACAAAGATCACCAAAGGATGGACTTGTATGTGCTGCCCGAGGGAGGTCCACCACTTCTGGGACGGGAGTGGATCAGGAAAATAAAGATAGACTGGCATTCACTAAACACAATGACGGTAGATTCCGGGAAGGAAGAGGTCAAACCTGAACGGTTGTCCAGAATATTGGACGAAGCTAAAGAGGTATTCCAGCAAGGACTGGGAACACTGAGAGGAATTAAAGCAAAAATCAAGATTGCAGAACATGCAAGCCCAAAATTTTTCAAAGCCAGATCAGTACCTTACGCGATACGACCTGCTGTGGAGGCAGAACTGGAAGAGCTTGAACGTTCAGGGGTACTGTCTAAGGTGGACTGGAGTGAGTGGGCCACACCCATTGTTCCCGTCTTGAAGTCTTCATCAAGTAACAAGCCAGGGGGACTGGGGAAGGTCCGCATCTGCGGAGATTTCAAGATCACAGTTAATCCGGTGCTTCACACGGTACAATACCCGCTTCCGCGGATTGAGGATATCTTTGCTTCATTGTCTGGCGGGCAACACTTCACCAAGATAGACCTGGCACAGGCATACTTACAAATGGAAGTCGAGGAAGAGTCGCGCCAGTATCTCACAATCAACACACACAGAGGCTTGTATCGTTATAATAGACTGGTTTTTGGAGTAGCTTCGGCTCCAGCAATTTGGCAGAGGGCAATGGAGCAGGTCTTACAAGGTGTTCCAAGCACGCAGTGTTACTTGGACGATATCCAGATTACGGGAGAAGACGAGGAGGAACACCTCACAAATTTGAAACTGGTGCTCACCAGGTTGAAGGAATATGGCCTTCGAGTTAATCGCCAGAAATGTGAGTTCTTCCAGAAACGAATCTCGTACTGCGGTCATGTCATTGACCAAGAGGGACTGCACAAGTCGCCTGACAAGATAGAAGCTGTCGTGAAGGCCCCCGCTCCGGAAAACGTTTCACAGTTGAGATCGTTTCTGGGGTTGATTAATTATTATCACAAGTTTCTGCCAAATTTATCCACGGTGCTACATCCGCTGAATGCTCTGTTACGGAAAGAAGTGCCATGGAAGTGGAGCGAGGACTGTAAAAAGGCCTTTTGCAGAAGCAAGGCGTTGATTACCTCTGAGGAAGTGTTGGCTCATTTCAACCCAACGTTACCTCTTCGTCTAGCTTGTGATGCTTCCCCTTATGGAATTGGAGCAGTACTTTCACACAAGTTACCAAATGGCTTGGAAAGGCCAGTCGCATTTGCGTCCCGATCGTTGACCTCCGTGGAGCGAAATTACGCTCAGATAGACAGGGAGGCCCTCAGCCTTGTGTGGGGAGTAAAGAAATTCAATCATTACCTGCAGGGCAAGAAGTTCACATTACTGACAGACCACCAGCCGTTGGTGTCTATATTCAACCCTAACAAGGCCGTTTCCACTATGACAGCGCAAAGGTTACAGAGGTGGTCCATGTTACTTGGGGCACACCAATATGACATTGAATACAAAAGCTCCAAACAGCATGGAAATGCTGATGGGTTATCGCGCCTACCGTTGCCGGTAGTAGAAGAGGCGGCTACAATGGACCCGGTAGAAATGTTCCACTCATCCATAGTAGAATGTCTACCAGTAACCAATTCGATGATCGAGAATGAAACAAGAAATGACCCGACTCTCTCACGGGTCTACGATCTAACAGTGGAGGGATGGCCAGCACATGGCGAACCAACACTGCCAGCATTTTCGCAACGGAAAGAACAGCTGTCAGTGTGCCGAGGAACCTTGATGTGTGGATCGAGAGTGGTGATTCCACCCAAACTTCAGCATAAGGTGCTAAAGGAACTTCACGAGGGGCATCTGGGTGGAGTGAAAATGAAGAACCTAGCAAGAGCGTTTGTGTGGTGGCCAGGTATTGATGGAGACATCAAGGAAATAACCAAGAGTTGTCTAGGATGCCAGAAGATCCAAACGCGCCACCACAAGCTCCTCTGCATCCATGGGAGTGGCCCTCATCTCCTTGGCAAAGGGTACACGTCGACTTTGCTGGTCCATTTATGGACTCAATGTTTCTAATAGCGGTGGATGCACACTCCAAGTGGCCGGAGGTAATAAAGATGTCCTCCACCACCACGGAAAAAACCATCACAGTATTAAGGACCATGTTTGCCAGGAATGGGCTGCCAGAACAGGTCTGTTCTGATAATGGACCACAATTTGTGTCCGAAGAATTCAGGATGTTCTTAAAAAGCAATGGGGTCAAGCACTACACGTCAGCCCCATACCATCCCGCCACCAATGGCTTAGCTGAAAGGTTTGTCCAGACCTTCAAGAAGGCCATAAAGGCCATGGGTAATGAGAACATCAACTTACAACATAAGGTAGATAACTTCTTGTTGGCGTACAGGAATGCAACACATGCGGTCACAAATCAAACTCCCGCCATGATGTTTTTCAATAGAAGACTAAGATGCCGGCTGGATTTGATTAAGCCAAATGTCAGAAGGGACGTAGAGAACCGGCAATTCCAGGGCATGAATGAAAGGCCAACTAGATCTTTTCAGACAGGTCAACAAGTTTTGGCCCGGGACTACCGTACCGAGAAATGGCAGCCTGGAACTATTGTAAAAAGGCTAGGGCCGCTGCTGTATACTGTGGACATTGGTGACAGCATAATAAGGCGCCATGTTGACCAGATCATAGGGTCATCCACAAAGAGCCAACCTACTCCACAACCTTACACGGCTAATGTAGAAACAGAGATACCCAGAGCACCTACCTCCGATCTGGTAATACTGGAATCAGATGATCCTGACACTGTCCTTCAAGCTGAATCGGCCTTGCCGGAAGAACCTACTGCCCCGCCGAAAACTACTACACCACCGAGGCGTTATCCGGACAGAGTCAGGAGACCTCCAGAGAGACTGAATCTGTGAACTGTTTTACATAATTTGTATATATGTTCTAATGATGGTTAATGGGGGAATAGGTATGTTGTAAGCTAAAAAGGGAGGATTGTAGTGTATGTAACTGTTCTACCTTTAAGAGAACTATCGTATGTAACCGTTCACCTTTAAGAGAACAATTTTAGGTGTGGCACTACTTTATCTTGGCTGCTGTATACTGTAATACCGACGGTGACCACACCAGTATATAAGTGCTGTGTCAGGATTTATTGGGCAGATTCGCCCTGACCTTCGAATAGTAAAGTCCTGTTTAAGTTACTCTTGTAGTCTGTGTATTACTTCGCTATACAACCCACAGACTTTACACCACTAAGTGCCCTCTTTGGGCGCTAACGAGTGGCGCAGCCCACTGAATGTCTAGGCCAAAGTCCTTTTCACAGAAACTGCATTTTAAGTTTCAATTTCCCAAAGCTGCTTGTGAGCTGCAGAGTCCAAGCTTTTAAAATCTTACAGGCTTTTGGTCATGAGGTGCGGACGCCATCTTTGGATACCCTTTTAAAAATGTCCATGCAGGGTCCTTTTTATTAATAACCTTGGGGGAATGTGGGAATTTTGCGAATCTTACAAGTAAGTAGATGAATTTTTAGCCCTTAGTCTGCAATGTCACTAAACAACAATTTGTACACATCAGACTATCATGCACTGCTCTAAATAAAGGGCTGAGACATATTGGAAGAGACAAGATGGTGCCTTAAAGCTCTACTCCATGGTTTCTGCATCATACATATCTCATGATAGTATGGAGCTAGTCCAGCTTCTTTATATTCCTGTACCAAAAGTTCTAATTGGAAAGCAATTCCAACCTGAACTAACTTGACAAGTTTGTCTTTTGTTTATTATCTTCACATGGAGATTTAAAAAAATTGCCAACCATGTTGCTACTTTGCCAGGAATGTCAATTTGTCGCCTTATGGATAAGGGCGTTCTTTAATTGCTGCTCAATTTGGCCACATTCCTGAATCATTTCTGTCAATGACTAAAGGTGATAAGACTATTAAAGAACTGAGATAGCAAGGTTTATTTTTATTAACTATTTCTCCAGAATTTTGCTTTGCCTTCAAGACCAAGTAATCCCCTATTATTTTTATCTTTATACATTTGTATGCTGTGCATAAAAATTACATTTATATGTAATATACTTCCATTTATAAATCTCATAAACAAATTGGTCACATTAATCTTTTTGCATAGCACATGTGAAACATAACAAAAAATGCCAATTTCATTTCCTAATCCTGTAAAATGGCTGCACCATAGACTGATGACTCGGAATACTAATTGGAGAAATAAATAAAAATCATAGGGGAAAGTGTGGCAAAAAAGAGAACTCTAAAATGAGAGAGTTACCCTGATTTTCAGTTAAAAACAGGCCCATAACCAAACTTTCCATTGTACATTAAGAACAGGAAGGTTCTCCCCGGTGTCCTTGCCAATATTTATCCCTCAATCAACATCACAAAAACAGATCTGGTCATCATCACATTGCTGTTTGTGGGACCATGCCATGTGCAAATTGGCTGCCGCGCTTCCGACATTACAACAGTCACTGCACTTCAAAAGTACCTTGGCTGTAAAGTACATTGGGAAATCCTGAGTTCATGAAAGACGCTGTATAACTCCAAGTCTTTCATTTTCTTTCTTTTAATGTGGCAATTCAATTTCTCACACCTGCCTGTGAATGAAATGCCAGTTTCGCACTAAAAAGGCAAACTGTGGTTAATTTTCTGTTTTGGGCAATTGCCAACAGGAAACTGGATTGAACCTTCCCAAATTCAATTAGAAATCTTAATCATCAATTGTCGCAAGTTGGTGTTTCACTCGGTTTCCCACCTTGTCAGCAGGTAATGCTGGCCGGCGATTTATGACAGAATATTAAATGTCATTTCAGGCAGGCAATATTGTATGTCCTTTACTCATAATTGGAATTTAGTTAGCCCAGGTGGTGTAACACAATAAAGGATATCAGTATTACCAAGATGCCTAGCATGAGGGTACAATCGTTTTAGTGGAAGCTATTTAAAATGCCTTTTAACACTTTGAACAATGTTTGTATTATTAAACATGCCTTCAAGAAGTATGGATGTCTGCTCTTATTTTTAACAATAAATATTCATATCAGCTACTGCAGCTAGCTGCCTGAGTTGTGTTAGCTCCTTATAATATACTGCAGCAAACGTAATGTGGGCCTGTAGTCCAGTCAGCACTTTCCTTCAGCCTGCCTGGCAGTGGTGTAGAGGCACTGTGGCGTTACAATATTGATTAGGTACTGTATTTTCTTTGTTGCCAATGCATATGACTGTACAAGAGCAAGATACACAGCTCCTTGAAGAAGATAGACTGATAATGAAAGATAGTGTGAAACTGGGAAAGGTAGAGATCAAGTAGGGAAAAAGGAGTAATTGAAGGTCACAGAGGAGGAATTAAGTAGAAATGAAAAGAGAGAGAACTTAGTAAACAGAAATAAACAAGGGGGATGGGGTGATGGGGGTGGGGGTGGGGGAGGGGGGTGGGGGTGGGGGGAAGATCCGCTCCTGACATCATTGGCCCTGAAATGGATGCGTTGAACCTCTGCCCCTTACAAGGGAAACCGATGGAATACATGAAGCCTGGGTCTGTAGTAGTGTAAAATATCTTAGGTTTGTACCTGCAAAAAATCATACCAAGAGCCAATCTATGTATGAATCAAAGAAGGGGTTTAGCTCCATGTAAAGAGCTTATCAATAGGGTCACAATAAATATGGCCTTGTCACCATTAACCACTTCCTGAGAACAAATAAAAATTATATATAATTTTAAAAGATTGTTCTGGCTTTGGCTTTGAAACCACAAAAATGGAATACAACTGAAGACAGATGGGCAGTATACCTGTACGCAGTATTTTAAAATGTGTGCATTTACAGCAATGTTACAAGCCAGCACACAAGTTTCATTAGACTGCCAAGGAGCAGAGATGTGATGTGCCCTCTTACTATAACAAAAAACTTCTTAGCACCACGGTATGGTAGCATAGTGGTTATGTTACTGGACTAGCAATCCAGAGGCCTGGACTAATGATCTGGGGACACGAGTTGAAATGCCACCACGGCAGCTGGGGCATTGAAATTCAGTTAATTAAATGAATCTGGAGTTTTTTTTAAAAAGGTAGCATCAGTAAACCCATCTGGTTCACTAATCTTTCTTCCTGGCCTGGCCTATATGTGACTCCAGACCCACAGCAATGTGTTGACTCTGAACTGGCCTAGCAAGCCACTCAGTTGTACTAAACTGCTACAAAGAAATATACTGCAGCTGTTCAAGAAGGTGGCTCACCACCAACTTCTCAAGGGTAATTAGGCCCTGCCAGCATCGCCCACATCCTGTGAATGAATAAAAAAAGAGATCAGATGTTAGACCCGCCTATCTACAAACAGCCCTCCACCACCAACACCATCAGCAAAGTTTGCAGATGATACTAAAATCAGCTGTGCGGTTGATACTGAAGAAGGAAGCTGTAGATTGCAAGAAGATATCAATAAATTGGTCAGGTGGGCAGAACAGTGGCAAATGGAATTCAATCCGGAGAATTGTGAGGTAATGCATTTGGGGAGGGCTAACAAGGAAAGGGAATACACATTAAATGGTAGGACACTGAGTAGTGTAGAGGAACAAAGGGACCTTGGGGTGCATGTCCACAGATCCCTGAAGGTAGCAGACCAGGTAGATAAGGTGGTTAAGAAGGCATACGTTGTGGCATAGAATACAAGAGCAGGGGAGTTATGCTTCAATTGTATAAAACACTAGTTAGGCCTCAGCTAGAGTACTGCGTACAGTTGTGGTTACCACATTATAGGAAAGATGTGACTGAACTAGAGAGGGTACAGAGGGGATTTACAAGGATGTTGCCAGGAGCAGAGAATCTTAGCTATGAGGAAAGACTGGATAGGCTGGGTTTGTTTTCCTTGGAACAGAGGAGGCTGACGTACTTATTGAGGTGTATAAAATTATGAGGGGCCTAGATAAAGTGGATAGAAAGGACCTATTTCCATTAGCAGAGGGGTCAAAAACCAGGGGGCACAGATTTAAAGTAATTGGTGGAAGGTTTAGAGGGCATTTGAGGGGAAATTTCTTCACCCATAGGGTTGTGGGGGCCTGGAACTCACTGCCTGAGAGGGTGGTAGAGGCAGAAACCCTAACCACATTTAAAAAGTACTTGGATGTGCACTTGGGATGCTCTAACCTGCAGGGCTACGGACCAAGAGCTGGGAAGTGAGATTAGGCTGGATAGCTCTTTGTTGGCCGGCGCGGACACGATGGGCCGAAATGGCCTCCTTCCGTGCTGTAACTTTCTATGATTCTATGAAATTCACCTGTGCCACTAAACAACTAGGAATTGAACCTCTCTCATTCCATCCAACCCCAATTTTTAATCATATACCATACTCAGACTGAGTAAAAATCATACACATGTTTTTAGAATATTTTATAAAACTATCTTCTGTACTCACCCATTTCCTGCCATCCAGTTTGTAAACTCACAATTGGATGTGGATAGTAGCTGCATGTGTGTACAAAGGAACATTTGCTCCTTTGCATGTGCACATCACAATTTAGTGCTAAGGGAACTCCAAATTTGAATGATCAGAATTGCATAAATTAGCCTGAGAAAGAAAAAATTCAAGTCAGTTCCCCTAATAGATTCATCTAAGCAGCTTACTATTAGAAGAAGGTGACAAGTAGGTTTGAGTTGATGGAAAAATTGAGAAGTTCCCTTCTATTTATCAGTAACGCAGAATTTGTCTATACTGCAGTAATGTTCTTAGTCATAAATGAAATGCTTCCTCTTTAATTTGCTGCTACATGTAGAGAAACTTGGCATAGCTCCTTTTAACTGTACTTCAGGTGAAGATAAGAATGAAAACACCCATTCAGAACTGGATGAGAAATGTGTTGACAATCTTGGAGAGAAACATTTATCATCAAAAATATTTATGGCAATGAAGGACAGTGGGCTGGTTTTAATGCAGGGGTGGGCTGGGGTCGTTTAATCCGCATTTCGTGTTATCCACCCGAATCTAAATCGATGTGGGAGATTGATGCGATTTTAACTTAATTGTCCAATTGAGTTCCAACGTGTGGGAACCCATGGCAAATGAATTTTTCCAGTCTGAAAGTCGCCTCCGATGACGTCATCATTGCTGCTGCATTTAAAGCCTACAGCAAGCCTTGCTTCTTCTGCAGACTGCCAAACTTTTGGCCTTTCATGCTAGAGAGACCTGGAGGCAGAATGACCAGCGAGAGACCTAGGGATGCTCCAAGGTTTGATGATGTTGCCTTGCAGGCGGGTTGTTGAGGGAGCAAGAGCTCATAAAGAGGTGCTCTTCCCTTCTTCAGGGAGGAAGAAGCCTCCCCAGCAGACCAAGGCTGTGTGGATCCAGGTGCCAGAGGAGGTCAACTCATTATCAGTAACCCGCAGAAACTGGATTCAATGAAGGAAGAGATTTCATGACCTTCTGCGCACTGGAAAAGTGAGTATGAATTTCCCATCACCCTCAATCTGATCCCCATTGCCTTTCCTCACTGTAGTGTATGTACCTTTAAGGGGAGAACTACTTTTTACAGCTCCTGTATACTGTAGTACCGGCAGTGACCACACCTGTATATAAACCCTGAGTAGGGATCTGTACGTTTAGTTTTAGAGTAACTCTCATCCAGTAAACACCTGTTGATTGTTCCCTGCAGTCTCGTGTCTAGTTATTGAAGGACACACAACATCAAAATACATGGATCTAACATTGGCGACGAGAAGATTCAAACCTACCTGCAACTCTGCATCACCTCACAGGGATTCGCTCCTGGAGAAAAGAAAAAAAAAAAGAAGGCCCAGTCTAGAAGCACGGGCGTTGACCATCCAGCGGAGACTTGAGCATCGCAGGGGAGGCTGTTGAGAGCTGGGCTTGGTTCTCCAGTCACGGTGGTCCAGTGAAACGGGCTGGCAACAGGAACGGCACAGACCCTTCCCAGACAGCGGCGGCTAGAGCTGACCGACGGCACAGAAAAGGACCGAGCGGCGCCGACGGGAGAAGAGAGGGGGTAGAGCGCACAGGGCGCAGCCGGTGTTCAGGACTGAGCGGCGTCGACGGGAGAAGAGAGAGGGTAGAGCGCACAGGGCGCAGCCGGTGTTCAGGACTGAACGGCGTCGACGGGAGAAGAGAGAGAGGCGTGAAGGAAACGCGCAGAGCGCAGCCGGTATTCAAGGGCTGAGCAGCCGCAGTGGAGAAGAAGGGAGAGTGCGGGAAATGCCATTTTGAGCCACAGCGGAGAAGAAGGGAGAGCGTGGGAAAACGCCATTTTGAGCCGCAGTGGAGAAGAAGGGAGAGCGCAGGAAAACGCCATTTTGAGCCAGTCTAACCACACTCAGGGATGCCGAAGAGTGGCAGTATCACAGCGTTCGACAATGAAGTCGAAGATTGGACGACATATGTCGAACGCATAGAAGTGTACTGCAAGGCGAATGAAGTGCCAGATGAGAGGAAAGCGCTGGTATTGTTGAATTCAATGGGTGCAAAACCGTATGGCTCACTGTGAAACCTAGTAACCGCAGAGAAGCCAGTGGAAAAGGATTTTGGAAACATAGTGTCAATCCTACAGGACCACTTAAACCCCACACCGCTGCTGATAGCAGAAAGATTTAAGTTTTACAAAAGGAACCAGCATAAAGATGAACGTAATGCTGAGTATTTAACGGAACTGCGCAAGCTATCGAAACACTGCCAGTTTGGAACGGGACTAGCAGATACTTTAAGGGACAAGTTTGTGTGTGGGCTTTGTTAAATCCGTGAATCTTAAGGTATGGTGTTCTTCAATAAATAGACGGAGACTGCAGATTAACAATCAACAGGTGTTTACTGGATGAGGGTATTCTAAAAGCTAACAGTACAGATCCCTACTCAGGGTTTATATACAGGTGTGGTCACTGCCGGTACTACAGTATACAGGAGCTGTAAAAGTAGTTCTCTCTTAAAGGTACATACACTACAATTCCTCCCCTTTTAGATTAACAGTACCATAACATTCAAATAACAGTTAACACTTTTAACATGCACATTAACTGAAATAGTCCATTTATAGATTCAGTCCTTGGGGCGGCTTCCTGATCCTTTCTGGATAGCGCCTTTCCTGAGTGTCTTGTTCTTGATGCGGATTCTGGCCCCCTGTCGTCGGTTAGTTCATCAGCTTCCGATGCTACTGTTTCTGGGGTAGATGCTACCGGTATGTCGGGTTCATCACCAGGTATGCGAGACATGGGGTTGACTCATTCCTGTGATGCTAGGATCTGGTCAACATGGCGTCTCACAATGTTCTCCCCAACATCCACTGTGTACATTAGTGGCCCCTGCCGTGTGCATATCATCCCTGGTTGCCATTTCTCTGTTCGGTAGTCGCGGGCCAAAACTGGTTGTCCTACATTGAAGCTCCTTGTCGGCTTCTCATTGATGTGCTGGAATTGCTTATTCTCAACATTTCTTCGTACATTTGGTCTGAGCAAATCCAGACGAGATCTCAACCTTCGGTTAAAGAACATCATGGCCGGGGTCTGGTTGGTAACTGCATGTGTCGCATTTCTGTAGGCTAACAGGAAATTGTCTACCTTATGCTGCAGTGGAATGTTGTCATCGCACATGGCCCTTACTGCCTTTTTAAAGGTTTGTACGAACCTCTCAGACAATCCATTTGTGGCTGGATGATACGGGGCGGATGTGTAATGCCTTACCCCATTCCTTCTCATAAATTTCCGAAACTCTTCGGACACAAACTGTGGTCCGTTATCAGAGCAAATCTGTTCTGACAAGCCGTTCCTGGCAAAAATGGTCCGTAGGACTGCAATCGTTTTCTCCGTAGTGGTGGAGGACATTTTGATCACCTCAGGCCATTTTGAGTGCGCATCCGCTGCTATTAAGAACATTGAGTCCATGAATCGACCAGCAAAATCAATATGCACCCGTTGCCATGGAGAGGAGGGCCACTCCCATGGGTGTAGAGGGGCATGTGGTGGTGCATTTTGGACCTTCTGGCATCCTGAGCAGCTCTTTGTTAGGTCCTCGATTTGTTGATCGATTCCTGGCCACCACACATAAGCCCTAGCAAGGCTTTTCATTTTCACCCCTCCCAGATGGCCTTCGTGAAGCTCATTGAGCACTCTCTCCCTTAACTTGGGTGGAATTACCACTCGGGATCCACACATCAATGTCCCCTGGCATACTGACAGCTGTTCTCTTCTGGATGAGAATGCTGGCAACAGTGAGTCGCCATGTGTTGGCCATCCCTTCACCGTCAAATCATATACCCGAGACAGTGTCGGACCATTTCGGGTCTCCTTCTCTATATCCGCATTAGTTACTGGCAAGCGTTCAATTATAGTTGAATAAAATATTTCGATAGGGTCCACTGCTGGTACTTCCTCCGCAGTAGGCAGTGGCAGGCGTGATAGCCCATCAGCGTTTCCATGCTGTTTCGTGCCCTTATACTCTATTTCATATTGGTTCGCCCCTAGAAAAAGGGACCATCTTTGTAGCCGTTGCGCAGTCATCACTGGAACGCCCTTCTTTGGATTAAAGATGGAGACAAGTGGTTGGTGGTCAGTCAGCAAGGTGAACTTCTGCCCGTGCAGATAGTGGTTGAACTTTTTCACTCCCCATACTAGGCTGAGGGCCTCCCTGTCAATCTGGGCATAGTTGCGCTCAGCTGAGGTTAGTGACCGAGACGCAAAAGCTACTGGCCTCTCCAACCCGTCTGGAATTTGTGCGACAGCACCGCTCCAATACCATAGGGTGAAGCATCACACGCCAACCGAATTGGTAGTGCTGGGTTGAAATGAGCCAACACCTCTTTTGATGTGATCAATTCTTTGCACTTCTGGAAAGCTCGTTTACATTCGTCATTCCACTTTGCAGTAGGGTGTTCAGTGGGTGTAATGCTGTAGACAAATTTGGTAAGAACTTGTGGTAATAGTTTACCAGCCCGAGGAACGACCTCAGTTGTGACACATTTTCCGGTGCTGGAGCCTTGACTACTGTCTCAATCTTTTCAGGGGTCTTATGTAACACCTCTTTAACAATAACGTGGCTACAATACGAGATCTGCTTCTGGAAAAACTCGCATTTGTGGCGATTAGCTCGTAGCCCATATTCCTTCAATCTAGTGAGCACCTGCTCCAGGTTGGTGAGGTGATCACTGTCGTTTTCCCCTGTGACCAGAATGTCGTCCAAATAACACTGGGTCCCTGGAATCCCTTGCAGGACTTGATCCATTGCCCTTTGCCAAATAGCCGGAGCTGATGCTACCCCGAACACCAGCCGGTCGTATTGGTAGAGACCTTCGTGAGTGTTGATCTTGAGGTATTGTTTCGAGTCTTCTTCTAGTAAACAGTTAGCAGTAACCCCCCCAACCTTGAGATCTACTACTGGACATTTACCTATTGCACGGTCAGGAAATCTGTCACGAATACAAGTACTGTTCTGAGAGCCTGCAGGTTTTCCTCGCATTGCCCGGCTCATGGCAATCGAGGGAGCTAGTTTTCCTGCACCCCAGCCGGTATCGGTGGATGTGTTTGCTACCTTGTGCTTCTGAGGACACTGTTTGGCAATGTGTCCCGCCCCGTTACACTTAAAGCAAATAGGCTGACCTTCATCAGTGAACTTTGGCTTGGCTCTAGGTTTCCCAACCTTGTCATTACCAGTGTTTTCCTTCTGTAGAGCAAGACCCCATACTGCCTCTGTTAGTTCCCCGATAGCTTTACCCTGCTCCGCCACCACTTTAAGAACATCCTGTAAAGTGACAGCCTGGCTGCCTGGTACCCCAATGGCAGAACACTGAAGATCCCTCCCCGTACTGTCACACACTACATTCTTGCTCTTTGCAACTTTAGTGCTACAGGGCTGGTCTTCTAAGGACCATAAGACAGCTTCCTCACGTACATCAAACAGGGTAGACTGGGGGTTGCCTCGTACAAACTTGCGCAACTCTCTCCGGAGTGAGGGATCTCTAACACCATCAACAAATCTGTTTCTGACAACCCGTTTTGTGTTCGGCACAGCATCTGGTGATTGCTTTACCACAGCTCTAATAATCTGAGAGAGTGCATGTGAGTATTCTTGGAAATCTTCACCCTCTTCTTGCTTGCGTCCATAGAAAGTTTCTAACAGCTGAGACTCACTGCGTTTTTCGGTGAAAGCCCCCCTTAGGTAACTGAACAGGTCACTGGGCTGCTTAGACTCTCCACCCAACTGTAACCTAATTTCCTGTAGGGCTGCCCCCCTCAACAAAGATTGAATAAAATCTACCTGCTCTGCAGGAGTCTGATCTCTAGCTCGTAGTACACTTTCAACCTCTTCAATGAACTCATCAACTGAACGACTATCTTTAGATACCTCACCACTGAATGGTTGGATCTGACGCTCTCTAGGTACATACACATATGACTTGGTTGCCCCATTACCTAGAGTGGCAATAATTGCCATTGCTTGGTCATGGTTTTTTTTCAACTCTGAAATCTGTGACTTGAGTTCATCTATCCGGTTGCCCTCACCCGCACTAGAGGTATTGTCCTCACCATCCGAAGTGTGAGCTCCAACCTCCTCATCAGGAGACTCTAACATTTTGACTCAGTTCACAAGTCCCTGAAAGCCACTGAATGGGATGGCAGCTGCGACGATTCTTCTCCAATGGTGTCCCTCCTCGGTGCCTTGATGGGTCCTCTCCCAGATTGGTCCTGGCGCCCTCTGGATCCCGTCTGTCTGGTCTGGTCCTCCTTAGCAACCCCAGGCAGCACTCTCCGTCCATCTCCAGGTCCACTTGGCACCACACCGCTCTTCCCCCACTGACGTTTTTTATGTATTTTTTCTTTACCGAGCCTGAGAAACTCCAAGCTAACAGGCCCCACTCCTGGTACCAAAATGTGTAGCCTGGCGAAATGGAGCAGCACAGGATACAAACTTTCTTTTTTTGGGGTTTTTTATTCTGAATTGATAACTTAGGTTCTAGGCTTAGGATGTAGTTGTAAATACATAAAACCACATTTAATTTGTATAAAATATGGAAAAAACGGAAATACGGCAAATACAAGAAAACACAGTCGATAAAATACGGCAGTGGCTTGCTGTAGAACAGAACATGAGGCAAACCACAGGTGCAGTTAGTTAGTTAGCTAACAATCATTATACAAAACAAAACCAATAGTACAATACGTTCTTATGTCCCGTTATCACTTGTTACATCTTACAAGAAAACACAGAATATTAAACTCGTTCGCAACGTAGCCCCCAAGGACTCAACAACAATTTTAGCATGTGTTAACACCAGCACATGGTGGGACAATCTGCAAGCATCCCCGTGGTATCGAGTGATTTGGGAAACAATATCACTTTAAAACTATGTCTGGGCTGCACTAAATACTGTTTTAGTTGTACTTTACACAGAATAAGTTCATTTCAAAAGTCATATTCACCCCAGCTCTCCTCAGAGCAATCTCTCACGCTGGATGTAGAAAATGGAGGCTGTGAAGAAAGGGGAGGTTCCTTTGGCATCACATGGTCCTACCCATAATCCTTTTCTCCTTGTTCAAATTACTAAAGGGGAAAATGAACCCCGCCATCTCGTGGACTTAAATATTCACTGCATTATCCCACTTGGCTACAAGTGGTTGAACTTTTTCACTCCGCACACTAGGCTGAGGGCCTCCCTGTCAATCTGGGCGTAGTTACACTGGGTTGAGGTTAGTGACCAAGACGCAAAGGCTACCGGCCTCTCCGAGCCGTCCGGGAACTTGTGCGACAGCACCGCTCCAATGCCATAGGGTGATGCATCACACGCCAACCGAATTGGTAGTGCTGGGTTGAAATGAGCCAACACCTCTTTTGATGTGATCAATTCTTTGCACTTGTGGAAAGCTCATTTACATTCGTCATTCCACTTCCATGGTACCCCCGTTTGCAGTAGGGTGATCAGTGGGTGTAGTACGGTAGACAAATTCGGCAAGAACTTATGATAGTAGTTCACCAGCCCGAGGAACGGCCTCAGTTGTGACACATTTTCTGGTGCTGGAGCCTTGACTACTGCCTCAATCTTTTCAGGGGACTTATGTAACCCCTCTTCATCAATAACGTGGCCACAATACGAGATCTGCTTCTGGAAAAACTTGCATTTGTGGCGATTTCCTCAGAGCCCATATTCCTTCAATCTAGTGAGCACCTGCTCCAGGTTGGCAAGGTGATCACTGCCATTTTCGCCCGTGACCATGATGTCGTCCAAATAACACTTGGTCCCTGGAATCCCTTGCAGGACTTGATCCATTGCCCTTTGCCAAATAGCCGGAGCTGATGCTACCCCGAACACCAGCCGGTCGTATTGGTAGAGACCTTCGTGAGTGTTGATCTTGAGGTATTGTTTCGAGTCTTCTTCTACCTCCATTTGCAGGTACGCCTGGGCCAGATGAATCTTAGTGTAGCGTTTTCCTCCAGATAGCGAGGCGAAAATATCTTCAATCCGCGGAAGCGGATATTGTACCATGTGAAGTACTGGGTTCACTGTCACCTTAAACTCCCCACAGATGCGAACCTTCTTTGGTTTCCCAGGCGTATTACTCAATGACCTCTTCATTACAGGAACGATGGGTGTAGCCCACTCGCTCCAGTCCACTTTGGACAGTACTCCTGAACGTTCCAAACCTTCCAGCACTGCTTCGACGGCTGGGCGGATCGCATAAGGCTGGCCTTAAAAAACTTTGGGCTTGCATTTTCCTCTATATTGATCATCGCTGTTATGCCTTTTAGTGTTCCGAGTCCCTCCTGGAACACTTCTTGTGCGTCAGTTAGCATTTTTGACAGTCGTCCAGGTGTGACGTCGTCATCCTTTTTGGCCTCTACCGTCAGTGCCTGTATGGAATGCCAATCTAACTGTATCTTCCGGATCCATTTACGTCCTAGTAGTGGTGGTCCTGCATCTGGCAATACATATAGGTGAATTTTTGGTGTTTCCTTGCCGTTGTATATCACGTTCACCCTTATTTTTCCTTTGGGGTAGACATTTTGCCCCGTGTACGTCTTCAAGCCAATCTCTGTATCTCTCAAGGGTATATGTGAGAATAGCCGCTTGTAGTCCCTTCGGTTTATGACTGTTAGGGCTGATCCTGTGTCCAATTCCATTTTCACTTGGACTCCGTCTATCTTGAGTGTGACCTAGATAGTTTGGTGATCCTCCATTTTGATTACATTATGTAGTTTCAGACAACCCACCTCCTTGCTTCCGGAGTCTGTATCACTTTTCTGTTCGTCTGAACTACTCTCCATCACCTTATGTACCTTTTTGTACTTCTCCTGTGGAGATTTCTTGCTGCTGGTTTTCTTTCCCGACCTGCAGACTCTTGCTATGTGTCCTACTTTTCCACACTGTCTGCACACTTGGTCCTTGAACCAACAATCCTTCTGGTCGTGTGTTGTTCTGCCGCAGCGATAACACTTCACTGCTCCAAATGACATTTCATTGGTGCCATATTGTTGCGGTCTCCATTGTATCTCTGCAGCGCCCCGTGTGGCTGTTCGTGTGATACTGCCATGCTGAAAGCCTTGTCCAGCGTAAGATCCTTTTCTGATAGAAGACGTTTCTGGGTTCCTTCACTTTGAAGCCCACACACAAACTTGTCCCTTAACGTATCTGCTAGTCCCATTCCAAACTGGCAGTGTTTCGATAGCTTGCACAGTTCCGTTAAAAACTCAGCATTACTTTCGTCTTTATGCTGGTTCCTTTTGTGAAACTTAAATCTTTCTGCTATCAGCAGCGGTGTGGGGTTTAAGTGGTCCTGTAGGATTGCCACTATGCTTTCAAAATCCTTATCCACTGGCTTCTCTGGGGTTACTAGGTTTTGCAGTAAGCCATACGTTTTTGCACCCATGGAATTCAACAATACCAGTGTTTTCCTGGCATCTGGCACTTCATTCGCCTTGCAGTACACTTCAATACGTTCCACATATGTCGCCCAATCTTCGACTTCATTGTTGAACGCTGTGACACTGCCACTCTTCTTCATCCCTGGGTGTGGTTAGACTGGCTAAAATGGCGCCTCCCGCGCTCTACCTTCTTCTCCGCTGGCTCAAAATGGCGTCTCCCGCGCGTCCCTTTCTTCCCGCGCTCGCCCTTCTTCTCCGCTGCGGCTTCAAAAATGGCATCTCCCGCGCTCTCCCTTCTTCTCCGCGGCTCAAATGGCGTCTCCCGCACTTCCTTTCTTCCCCCGTGGACGCTGCTCAGCCCTTGAGCACTGGCTGCGCTCTGCGCATTTTCCTGCGCGCCTCTCTCGTTGCCGCCGCTCGGTCCTGAACCCCGGCTGTGCTTTACCCTCTCTCTCTTTTTGTTTTCCGTCGATGCCGCTCGGTCATCAATCCCCGGCTGCGCCCTGTGCACTTTACCCTCTCTCTTACCCCGTCGACGCTGCTCGGCCTTTTCTGTGCCGTCGGTCGGCTCCAGCCACCGCTGTCCGGGAAGTGTCTGTGCCGTACCTGTTGCCAGCCTGTTGCGCTGGATCGTCGTGACTGGAGAACCAAGCCCAGCTCTCAACAGCCTCCCCTGCGATGCTCACTCTCTGCTGGATGACTGGGCGGTTGCTCGTGGTCGACGCCCTTGCTTCTGGCCCCGACTTTCTTCCACTGTCCTCCAGGAGCGAATCCCTGGGAGGAAATGCAGAGTTGCAGGTAGGGTCGAATCGGCCTCATCGCCACTGTTAAATCCGTGAATCTTAAGGTATGGTGTTCTTCAATAAATAGACGGAGACTGCAGATTAACAATCAACAGGTGTTTACTGGATGAGGGTATTCTAAAAACTAACAGTACAGATCCCTACTCAGGGTTTATATACTGGTGTGGTCACTGCCGGTACTACAGTATACAGGAGCTGTAAAAGTAGTTCTCTCTTAAAGGGACATACACTACAGGCTTCAAAGTGAAGGAACCCAGAAATGGCTTCTATCAGAAAAGGATCTTACGCTGGACAAGGCTTTCAGCATGGCAGTATTACACAAAGCAGCCGCACGGGCCGCTGCAGAGATACAACGGAGACCGCAAGAATATGGCACAAATGAAATGTCATACGGAACAGTGAAGTGCTATCGCTGCGGCAGAACAACACACGACCATAATGATTGCTGGTTCAAGGACAAAGTGTGCAGACAGTGTGGAAAAGTAGGACACATAGCAAGAGTCTGCAGGTCGGGAAAGAAAACCAGCAGCAAGAAATCTCCACAGGAGAAGTACAAGAAGGTATATAAGGTGATGGAGAGTAGTTCAGATGAACAGAAAAGTGATACAGACTCCGGAAGCAAGGAGCTGGGTTGTCTGAAACTACATAAGGTGATCAAAACGGAGGATCACCAAACTATCTGGGTCACGCTCAAGATAGCTGGAGTCCAAGTGAAAATGGAATTGGACACAGGATCAGCCCTAACAGTCATAAACCGAAGGGACTACAAGCGGCTATTCTCACATATACACTTGAGAGATACAGAGATTGTCTTGAAGACGTACACGGGGCAAAAAGTCTACCCCAAAGGAAAAATAAGGGTGAACGTTATATATAACGGCAAGGAAACACCAAAAATTGACCTATATGTATTGCGAGATGGAGGACCACCACTACTAAGACGTGAATGGATCCGGAAGATACAGCTAGATTGGCATTCCATACAAGCACTGACTGTAGATGACAAAAAGGATGACGACGTCACACCTGTACGACTGTCAAAAATACTAACTGATGCACAAGAAGTGTTCCAGGAGGGGCTTGGAACACTAAAAGGCATAACAGCGATGATCAAAATAGAGGAAAATGCAAGCCCAAAGTTTTTTAAGGCCAGCCGCCCAGCCCAGCCGTCGAAGCAGAGCTGGGAGGTTTGGAACGTTCAGGAGTACTGTCTGAAGTGGACTGGACCGAGTGGGCTACACCCATCATTCCTGTAATGAAGAAGTCATTGAGTAATACGCCTGGGAAACCAAAGAAGGTTCGCATCTGTGGGGAGTTTAAGGTGACAGTGAACCCAGTACTTCACACGGTACAATATCCGCTTCCGTGGATTGAAGATATTTTCGCCTCGCTATCTGGAGGAAAACGCTACACTAAGATTCATCTGGCCCAGGCGTACCTGCAAATGGAGGTAGAAGAAGACTCGAAACAATACCTCAAGATCAACACTCACGAAGGTCTCTACCAATACGACCGGCTGGTGTTCTGGGTAGCATCAGCTCCGGCTATTTGGCAAAGGGCAATGGATCAAGTCCTGCAAGGGATTCCAGGGACCAAGTGTTATTTGGACGACATCCTGGTCACGGGCGAAAATGGCAATGATCACCTTGCCAACCTGGAGCAGGTGCTCACTAGATTGAAGGAATATGGGCTCCGAGGAAATCGCCACAAATGCAAGTTTTTCCAGAAGCAGATCTCGTATTGTGGCCACGTTATTGATGAAGAGGGGTTACATAAGTCCCCTGAAAAGATTGAGGCAGTAGTCAAGGCTCCAGCACCAGAAAATGTGTCACAACTGAGGCCGTTCCTCGGGCTGGTGAACTACTATCATAAGTTCTTGCCGAATTTGTCTACCGTACTACACCCACTGATCACCCTACTGCAAACGGGGGTACCATGGAAGTGGAATGACGAATGTAAATGAGCTTTCCACAAGTGCAAAGAATTGATCACATCAAAAGAGGTGTTGGCTCATTTCAACCCAGCACTACCAATTCGGTTGGCGTGTGATGCATCACCCTATGGCATTGGAGCGGTGCTGTCGCACAAGTTCCCGGATGGCTCGGAGAGGCCGGTAGCCTTTGCGTCTTGGTCACTAACCTCAACCCAGCGTAACTACACCCAGATTGACAGGGAGGCCCTCAGCCTAGTGTGCCGAGTGAAAAAGTTCAACCACTTGTAGCCAAGTGGGATAATGCAGTGAATATTTAAGTCTACTAGATGGCGCGGTTCATTTTCCCCTTTAGTAATTTGAACAAGGAGAAAAGGATTATGGGTAGGACCATGTGATGCCAAAGGAACCTCCCCTTTCTTCACAGCCTCCATTTTCTACATCCAGCGTGAGAGATTGCTCTGAGGAGAGCTGGGGTGAATATGACTTTTGAAATGAACTTATTCTGTGTAAAGTACAACTAAAACAGTATTTAGTGCAGCCCAGACATAGTTTTAAAGTGATATTGTTTCCCAAATCACTCGATACCACGGGGATGCTTGCAGATTGTCCCACCATGTGCTGGTGTTAACACATGCTAAAATTGTTGTTGAGTCCTTGGGGGCTACGTTGCGAACGAGTTTAATATTCTGTGTTTTCTTGTAAGATGTAACAAGTGATAACGGGACATAAGAACGTATTGTACTATTGGTTTTGTTTTGTATAATGATTGTTAGCTAACTAACTAACTGCACCTGTGGTTTGCCTCATGTTCTGTTCTACAGCAAGCCACTGCTGTATTTTATCGACTGTGTTTTCTTGTATTTGCCGTATTTCCGTTTTTTCCATATTTTATACAAATTAAATGTGGTTTTATGTATTTACAACTACATCCTAAGCCTAGAACCTAAGTTATCAATTCAGAATAGAAAACCCAAAAAAAAGAAAGTTTGTGTCCTGTGCTGCTCCATTTCGCCAGGCTACACATTTTGGTACCAGGAGTGGGGCCTGTTAGCTTGGAGTTTCTCAGGCTCGGTAAAGAAAAAATACATAAAAAACGTCAGTGGGGGAAGAGCGGTGTGGTGCCAAGTGGACCTGGAGATGGACGGAGAGTGCTGCCTGGGGTTGCTAAGGAGGACCAGACCAGACAGACGGGATCCAGAGGGCGCCAGGACCAATCTGGGAGAGGACCCATCAAGGCACCGAGGAGGGACACCATTGGAGAAGAATCGTCGCAGCTGCCATCCCATTCAGTGGCTTTCAGGGACTTGTGAACTGAGTCAAAATGTTAGAGTCTCCTGATGAGGAGGTTGGAGCTCACACTTCGGATGGTGAGGACAATACCTCTAGTGCGGGTGAGGGCAACCGGATAGATGAACTCAAGTCACAGATTTCAGAGTTGAAAAAAAACCATGACCAAGCAATGGCAATTATTGCCACTCTAGGTAATGGGGCAACCAAGTCATATGTGTATGTACCTAGAGAGCGTCAGATCCAACCATTCAGTGGTGAGGTATCTAAAGATAGTCGTTCAGTTGATGAGTTCATTGAAGAGGTTGAAAGTGTACTACGAGCTAGAGATCAGACTCCTGCAGAGCAGGTAGATTTTATTCAATCTTTGTTGAGGGGGGCAGCCCTACAGGAAATTAGGTTACAGTTGGGTGGAGAGTCTAAGCAGCCCAGTGACCTGTTCAGTTACCTAAGGGGGGCTTTCACCGAAAAACGCAGTGAGTCTCAGCTGTTAGAAACTTTCTATGGACGCAAGCAAGAAGAGGGTGAAGATTTCCAAGAATACTCACATGCACTCTCTCAGATTATTAGAGCTGTGGTAAAGCAATCACCAGATGCTGTGCCGAACACAAAACGGGTTGTCAGAAACAGATTTGTTGATGGTGTTAGAGATCCCTCACTCCGGAGAGAGTTGCGCAGGTTTGTACGAGGCAACCCCCAGTCTACCCTGTTTGATGTACGTGAGGAAGCTGTCTTATGGTCCTTAGAAGACCAGCCCTGTAGCACTAAAGTTGCAAAGAGCAAGAATGTAGTGTGTGACAGTACGGGGAGGGATCTTCAGTGTTCTGCCATTGGGGTACCAGGCAGCCAGGCTGTCACTTTACAGGATGTTCTTAAAGTGGTGGCGGAGCAGGGTAAAGCTATCGGGGAACTAACAGAGGCAGTATGGGGTCTTGCTCTACAGAAGGAAAACACTGGTAATGACAAGGTTGGGAAACCTAGAGCCAAGCCAAAGTTCACTGATGAAGGTCAGCCTATTTGCTTTAAGTGTAACGGGGCGGGACACATTGCCAAACAGTGTCCTCAGAAGCACAAGGTAGCAAACACATCCACCGATACCGGCTGGGGTGCAGGAAAACTAGCTCCCTCGATTGCCATGAGCCGGGCAATGCGAGGAAAACCTGCAGGCTCTCAGAACAGTACTTGTATTCGTGACAGATTTCTTGACCGTGCAATAGGTAAATGTCCAGTAGTAGATCTCAAGATTGGGGGGGTTACTGCTAACTGTTTACTGGATACCGGGAGCCAAGTCAGCACTATTACTGAAGGTTTTTTCAGAGAGCACCTACTTGGGAGGGATGAGGATATGCTGTCTACAACTGGGTGGCTTAAGATCACTGCCGCCAACGGGTTGGACATTCCCTACTTGGGCTACCTTGAGTTAGACGTTGAAACTATGGGCATAACCTTACCCGAGTGTGGTTTCCTGGTAGTCAAAGAGCATCAGCAGTCATAGCCTGCAGCACCAGGTCTTATTGATATGAACATCATCAGCCGATGCAGACAACTAGTTCATGCTGAGTTTGACACTACTCTAGGGGGAAAGTTAGATTCAGATTGGAGGGAAGCATTTCAGCAAGTACAACAGTGTAACATCACTCCAAAGTCATCTTCTGTCCGTGTAGCTGGTAGGGGTGCTGTACATGTGCCTGCGTCTTCCATAGCTACAGTCTATGTAAAGGGACTTAAAACTCAGTCAGGTGACAGCACTAAAATGCTGTTGGAGCCAGGTAACACACCATTGGCAGGTGGCCTGGTAGTTGTCCCCACTCTAGTTGAATCAAAGGGACATTTATTTCCAGTGCAGGTGGTAAATTTCTCTGAGGAGGATGTGTGGTTAAGCCCCAGGACCAGGCTTGGTATTCCGACTCAGGCAGAGTGTGTAGACAAGGACTCCTGTGAGGTGCGATTTCAACGCATCTCCGCTGACACAGAGGAAGTAACTGTTGGCAGAAAAGAAGGACAGATGACAGACCAAGACATTCAGTTGCTTTTGGACAAACTACACATTGGTGGCACACAGGGCCAACAAGCAGAGTTAGGTGCACTTTTAGCCAGGTATTCGGAAGTATTTGCTTTTAAGGATGAGGACCTAGGCTACACTGATAAAGTTGAGCATGAGATTAACTTGGTAGATGACGCACCAGTTACAGAGCCACACCGTCGTATCCCACCTACACTGTACAAAGAGGTGAGGGACCACATCACTAAGCTTCTAAGGAAGCGTGTCATCCAGGAGAGCAATAGTTCATACGCTTCACCCATAGTGGTAGTTCGTAAGACTGATGGAGACATACAACTATGTGTTGACTTTAGGAAACTAAACTCAAAAACCAGACGTGACGCATTTCCTTTGCCCCGCATTGACGAGAGTTTTGATGCCCTTCGTGGTGCAAAGTTCTTCTCGACCATTGATCTTGCAAGTGGGTACCACCAGGTTGCTGTTAGTGAAAGTGACAGGCCTAAGACTGCTTTTACAACTCCTTTTGGCCTTTTTGAGTACCTCAGAATGCCTTTTGGTGTCTGTGATGGACCTGCGACTTTTCAACGACTTATGCAAGCGACTATGAGCGACTTAGTGTTCCACATCCTATTGGTGTATTTAGATGACATCCTCGTGTTCTCTCAGACCTTCCCGGACCATTTAGAGAGGCTTGAGACAGCTCTAAGACGACTGAAAGAGACAGGCTTGAAAGTAAAGCTTGAAAAGTGTCACTTCCTGCAGCAGGAAGTCAGGTTCCTTGGGCATCAAATTTCAGGGGAGGGTATAGGGACAGATCCAGAGAAAATTGCCGCCGTAAAGAAGTGGCAGGTCCCCAGTACAGTCAAAGATCTGAGGTCATTTCTTGGCTTCTGTAGTTATTACAGGAGGTTCATTGAGGATTTTTCTAAACGAGCTGGCCCTCTCCATGACGTAGCCAATGCATGCCTTAGGGAAGACAGCCCAGCAAAAGCAAAACAGTTGTTTGAAGGTTCATGGACAGCTGAGTGCCAAGCTGCTTTCGAACAGTTGAAAGAAAAGCTGATCAGTGCTCCAGTGTTAGGTTACGCAGATTTCACTCAGCCTTTCATTGTAGAGACGGATGCCAGTAACCTAGGATTAGGTGCCATCCTCCACCAGCAGCAGGGAGATAGGAAGAGAGTGATAGCATATGCCAGTAGGAGGCTCCGTAATGCTGAAAGAAATGACAGAAACTACAGCAGTATGAAACTAGAGCTCCTCGCCCTCAAATGGGCTGTTTCAGAGAAATTTCGAGGTTACCTTCTAGGTTCCAAGTTCACTGTCATAACAGATAACAACCCCCTGTGTCACCTTTCTACAGCTATGTTAGGTGCTGTTGAGCAAAGATGGGTGGCTCAGTTAGCTGTTTTTGACTTTGACGTCAAGTACCACCCAGGCCGCTGTAATGCAGCAGCAGATGCCCTCTCTAGGCAGCAGTTAGCAGGGGAGCCCGAGTCAGACAGTGGGGATGCAGACTATGATGATTGTGTGGCCATATGTAATGTCATTCACAAGGGAACAGCTCTAGGACCAGACTTAGTGACAGCAGGAGTCAAGTGCTGTAAAGTCAGACAGATCCGTGTTTCGGACGCCGAAGAAAGTACTGAGCGTAGTGAGTCACAGGGTAACACACCAACACTTCCCGGTTACTCTAAAGAGGAACTACGTAAGTTTCAGGACACAGATCCCACCCTCAGCGTGTTTAGGAAGTTTTGGGGTGAGCAGCGAAAGCCAACTTACAAGGAGAGGTCGCAGTTATCCAAGCTAGTATTATCCATGTTAAAGCAGTGGCACCGTATTTGTGAGCAAGATGGCTTGTTGTACCGTGTAATCGAGGATGTCCATGTTGGTGAATGTCACCAGCTACTACTGCCCTCTTGTTTGAAAGAAGTCGTGCTTGAAGGTGTGCATGATCGTATGGGCCATCAGGGAATAGAGCGCACACAGAACCTTTTGAGACAGAGATGTTTTTGGGTTGGGATGTATGAGGATGTGGAACAGTGGGTCAAGAAATGCGAGAGGTGTGTTTTGACAAAAATGCCCCACCCCAAGATACATGCCCCTATGAAATCATTTCTAGCCTCCCGGCCCCTTGAAGTAGTTGCTGTAGATTTCACCATGCTGGAACCGGCCTCTGATGGTCGTGAGAATGTGTTTGTGGTGACAGATGTTTTCACTAAATTCACACAAGCCTTCTCTACTCGGGACCAAAAGGCTGATACCATAGCAAAAGTCCTTCTCAAAGAGTGGTTCGTGAAGTATGGGGTCCCAGAAAGATTGCATTCAGACAGAGGTCGAAATTTTGAGAGTGAAATCATTGCCGAGCTGTGTAAGCTTTATGGTGTAAAGAAAACCCGCACTACCCCACACCACCCGGAAGGAAATGCTCAATGTGAGAGATTCAACAGATCTTTACATGATCTTTTGCGTACACTGCCTCCAGAAAAGAAACGCCGCTGGCCTGAGCACTTATCTGAGTTGGTGTATGCCTACAATGTAACACCCCATGCTACGACTGGCTACTCACCGTACTATCTGCTTTTCGGGGTTCATCCGCACCTTCCTGTAGATGCTTTATTAGGTCAGGAGCAAGTGTTAGACAAGAAACATGAGTGGTTGGTTGTCCACCAAGAGCGTTTGAAGGAGGCACATGCAAGGGCAAGAGAGTACACTGAAAAGAAATCAGCTCAAAGAATTGAACTTAACAAAGACAAAGTGCACTGTCCAACCATTGAGGTGGGTCAGCTGGTATACTTACGACACAGGCCTTTGGGTAGGAACAAAATTCAGGATGCTTGGGGTCCTACTGTGTACAGAGTGGTGGAGGTACAGGGCACTACACATGCAGTTGAGCCTTTAGAGGGCGGTCCTTTAAAAAGGGTCCATAGAGTTAATCTTAGGCCATGTGTTACCCCTGTCCCTGAGCCTAGGCGGATGAGAACCAAGTCCCCTGTCACCGTACCCCCTGTCACTCTTTTGACAGAATCGTTGCCAGAGCCCTCTGATACTGAGTTTGTTGTGGTAGAGGAAGTCACCTATCCAGAGTTAACTCAGGAGAAAAAAGTAAACAATGATCCTGTTGGTAACGCCCAAGATGTACAGGAATCAGAGGCTGTTTCTGAGCCAGAGCATTCAGATCCTTCTGAGTGTGGGACTGAGGTTGAGGTACCCATTCCGGCTCCTCGCAGAACTAAAAGAGCCAATGCTGGGGTAAACCCTAACCCGTACCATTTGCCTCAGTCAGCCTGTAATGCAGTCTCACTCAGTCCTGAGGTGTTCTCTCATGTTTTATCTAGTCTGGGTGCTGCATTTTTTCGAGAAGCTGTAAAAGAAGTTAAAAACTGGTGCTAAGTCACCGAGGACGTTGACTTTAAAGCAGGGGAGAATGTAGCCAAGTGGGAAAATGCAGTGAATATTTAAGTCCACTAGATGGCGCGATTCATTTTCCCCTTTAGTAATTTGAGCAAGGAGAAAAGGATTATGGGTAGGACCATGTGATGCCAAAGGAACCTCCCCTTTCTTCACAGCCTCCATTTTCTACATCCAGCGTGAGAGATTGCTCTGAGGAGAGCTGGGGTGAATATGACGTTTGAAATGAACTTATTCTGTGTAAAGTACAACTAAAACAGTATTTAGTGCAGCCCAGACATAGTTTTAAAGTGATATTGTTTCCCAAATCACTCGATACCACGGGGATGCTTGCAGATTGTCCCACCATGTGCTGGTGTTAACACTTGCTAAAATTGTTGTTGAGTCCTTGGGGGCTACGTTGCGAACGAGTTTAATATTCTGTGTTTTCTTGTAAGATGTAACAAGTGATAACGGGACATAAGAACGTATTGTACTATTGGTTTTGTTTTGTATAATGATTGTTAGCTAACTAACTAACTGCACCTGTGGTTTGCCTCATGTTCTGTTCTACAGCAAGCCACTGCCGTATTTTATCGACTGTGTTTTCTTGTATTTGCCGTATTTCCGTCTTTTCCATATTTTATACAAATTAAATGTGGCTTTATGTATTTACAACTACATCCTAAGCCTAGAACCCAAGTTATCAATTCAGAATAAAAAAAACCCAAAAAAGAAAGTTTGTGTCCTGTGCTGCTCCATTTCGCCAGGCTACACACTATCTGCACGGGCAGAAGTTCACCTTGCTGACTGACCACCAACCACTTGTCTCCATCTTTAATCCAAAGAAGGGCGTTCCGGTGATGACTGCGTAACGGCTACAAAGATGGTCCCTTTTTCTAGGGGCGAACCAATATGAAATAGAGTATAAGGGCACGAAACAGCATGGAAATGCTGATGGGCTATCACTCCTGCCACTGCCTACTGCAGAGGAAGCACCAGCAGTGGACCCTGTCGAAATATTTATTCGACTATAATTGAACGCTTGGCAGTAACTAACGCTGATATAGAGAAGGAGACCCGAAATGACCCGACACTGTCTCGGGTATATGACTTGACGGTGAAGGGATGGCCAACACATGGCAACTCACTGTTGCCAACATTCTCGACAAGGAGAGAACAGCTGTCAGTATGCCAGGGGACCTTGATGTGTGGATCCCGAGTGGTAATTCCACCCAAGTTAAGGGAGAGAGTGCTAAATGAGTTTAACGAAGGCCATCTGGGAGGGGTAAAAATGAAAAGCCTTGCTAGGGCTTATGTGTGGTGGCTGGGGATCGATCAGCAAATTGAGGACCCGACAAAGAGCTGCTCAGGATGCCAGAAGTTCCAAAATGCACCACCACATGCCCCTCTACACCCATGGGAGTGGCCCTCATCTCCATGGCAACGGGTGCATATTGAATTTGCTGGTCCATTCATGGACTCAATGTTTTTAATAGCCGTGGATGCGCACTCGAAATGGCCTGAGGTGATCAAAATGTCGTCCACCAACACGGAGAAAACTATTGCAGTCCTACGGACCATATTTGCCAGGAACGGCTTACCAGAGCAGATTTGCTCTGATAACGGACCACAGTTTGTGTCCGAAGAGTTTCGAAGATTCATGAAAAGGAATGGGGTAAGGCATTACACATCCGCCCCGTATCATCCAGCCACAAATGGATTGGCTGAGAGGTTCGTACAAACCTTTAAAAAGGCAGTAAGGGCCATGTGCGATGACGACATTCCACTGCAGCATAAGGTGGACAATTTCCTGTTAGCCTACAGAAATGCGACACATGCAGTCACCAACCAGACCCCGGCCATGATGTTCTTTAACCGAAGGCTAAGAACTCGTCTGGATTTGCTCAGACCAAATGTACGAAGAGATGTTGAGAATAAGCAATTCCAGCACATCAATGAGAAGCCGACAAGGAGCTTCAATGTAAGGCAACCATTCTTGGCCCGCGACAACCAACAGAGAAATGGCTACCAGGAACGATATGCACACGGCAGGGGCCATTAATGTACACAGTAGATGTTGGGGAGAACATTGTGAGACACCATGGCGACCAGATCCTGGAGTCACAGAAACGAGTCAACCCCATGTCTCGCGCACCTGGTGATGAACCCGACATACAGGTAGCATCTACCCCAGAAACAGCAGCATCGGAAGCTGATGAACCAACTGACGATAGGGGGCCTCCGCACCAAGAGCAAGACACTCAGGAAAGGCGCTATCCAGAAAGGATCAGGAAGCCGCCCCAAAGACTGAATTTATAAATGGACTATTTTCAGTTAATGTGCATGTTAAAAGTGTTAATTGTTAAATGAATGTTATTGTACTGGTTATTGTATTGTTAATCTAAAAGGGGAGGAATTGTAATGTATGTACCTTTAAGGGGAGAACTACTTTTTACAGCTCCTGTAGACTACCATAAGAACATAAGAACATAAGAAATAGGAGCAGGAGTAGGCCAATCGGCCCTCGAGCCTGCTCCGCCATTCAATAAGATCATGGCTGATCTGATCCTAACCGCCAATCTACTATCACAGAACCATCTCCTGAATCTAACAGAATTAGACACACGAAATAGGAGCAGGATCAGGCTACACGGCCCCTGGGCCCGCTCCGCTACCCACAGGGCCAGGACCGATCCGAACCTAGACTCATGTCCAAATTCCTGCCCGCTCCCCATAACCCTTTATTCCCTTTACTTCTAGGAAACTGTCTATTTCTGTTTTAAATTTATGTAATGATGTAGCTTCTACAGCTTTTTGGGGCAGCATATTCCATGGACCTACCACCCTCTGAGTGAAGTAGTTCCTCCTCATCTCAGTTTTGAAAGAGCAGCTCCTTATTCTAAGGCTATGCCCCCTAGTTCTAGTTTCACCCATCATCGGGAACATCCTCCCCGCATCCACCCGATCCAACCCCTTCACAATCTTATATGTTTCAATAAGATCGCCTCTCATTCTTCTGAACTCCAATGAGCAGAGTCCGAAACTACTCAACCTCTCCTCATATGTCCATCCCCTCATCCCCGGGATTAACCGAGTGAACCTTCTTTGTACTGAATCGAGAGCAAGTATGTCTTTTCTTAAGTATGGACACCAAAACTGTATGCAGTATTCCAGGTGCGGTCTCATCAATACCTTGTACAACTGAAGCAATATCTCCCTATTTTTATATTCTATCCCCCTAGCAATGAAAGCCAACATTCCATTGGCCTTCTTAATCACTTGCTGCACCTGCATACTAACCTTTTGAATTTCGTGCACCAGGACCCCCAGATCCCTTTGTACTTCAGTACTTTCCAGTTTCTTGCCATTAAGATAATAACTTGCTCTACGATTTTTCCTGCCAAAGTGCATAACCTCACACTTTCCAGTATTGTATTCCATCTGCCAAATCTCTGCCCACTTATTTAGCCTGTCTATGTCCCCTTGCAGGTTTTTATGTCCTCCTCACTCACGACTTTCCCTCCCATCTTAGTATCATCTGCAAACTTTGATATGTTACACTCGGTCCCCTCCTCCAAATCGTTAATATAGATTGTAAAGAGTTGGGGACCCAGCACTGACCCCTGTGGAACACCACTAGTTACTGATTGCCAGTCCGAGAATGATCCTTTTATCCCAACTCTCTGCCTTCTGTTAGATAGCCAATCCTCTATCCATGCCAGAATATTACCCCCAATCCCGTGATTTTTTATCTTAAGCAATAATCTTTTGTGTGGCACCTTGTCAAATGCCTTTTGGAAGTCTAAATACACTACGTCCACTGGTTCCCCTTTATCCACCCTATATGTTACTTCCTCAAAGAACTCCAGCAAATTTGTCAAACATGACTTCCCCTTCATAAAACCATGCTGACTTTGTTCTATTACATTAATAATAATAATTCAACTTTATTGTCATTGTACAATGCACAACGAAATGTGCTGTTACTGCCTCCTTAATAACGGACTCCAATATTTTACCTACCACAGATGTTAGGCTAACCGGTCTATAGTTTCCAGCCTTCTGTCTACTGCCCTTTTTAAATAAGGGCGTTACATTAGCAGTTTTCCAGTCTGCCGGGACCTTTGCTGAGTCCAGGGAGTTTTGGAAAATTATTACCAATGCATCCACAATCCCTACCGCCACTTCCCTCAAGACCCTAGGATGTAAGCCATCAGGTCCAGGTGATTTATCCACCTTGAGTCCCATTATTTTATCGAGTACCACTTCCTTAGTGATTTTACTTGTGTTTAGCTCCTCCCCCGCTATAGCCCCCTGTTTGTCCAGTGTTGGGATATTCTTAGTGTCTTCTACTGTAAAGACTGATACAAAATATTCATTCAGTGTTTTTGCCATCTCCATATTTCCCACCATTAATTTCCCGGTCTCATCCTCTAAGGGACCAACATTTACTTTAGCCACCCTTTTTCTTTTTATATAACTATAAAAACTCTTGCTATCTGTTTTTATATTTTTTGCTAATTTACTTTCATAATCTATCTTCCCTTTCTTAATCAATCTTTTTGTTATTTTTTGCTGTCTTTTAAAGTTTTCCCAATCCTCTATCCTCCCACTAGATTTGGCTACCTTATATGCCCTTGTTTTTAGTTGAATACTATCCTTAATTTCTTTACTTAGCCATGGATGGCTGTCTTTTCTTTTACACCCTTTTCTTCTCAGTGGAAAATATATTTTTTGGAAGTTGTAAAATAACTCCTTAAATGTACACCACTGATCATGTATCGTCTTACCCTTTAATCTATTTTCCCAATCCACTCTACTCAATTCCGCTCTCATACCTTCATAGTCTCCTTTATTCAAGCTTAGCACGCTTGTTTGAGATCCAACCTTCTCACCCTCTAATTGAATATGGAATTCAACCATGTTATGGTCACTCATTCCAAGGGGATCCTTTACTAGGACATTTTTAATTAATCCTGTCTCATTACACAGGACCAGATCTAAGGTTGCTTGCCCCCTGGTCGGTTCAGTTACATACTGCTCAAGAAACCCATCCCTAATACACTCAATGAACTCATCCTCAAGGCAGCCCTGCCCAATTTGATTAGTCCAATTAATATGATAGTTTAAATCCCCCATAATTATAGATGCTCCCTTATTACAAGCCTCAACTATTTCCTGATTGATACTCCGTCCAACAGAGTTGCAACTGTTCGGAGGCCTATAGACTACGCCCACTAGTGATTTTTTTCCCTTATTATTCCTTACCTCCACCCAAACTGTTTCATTATCCTGATCTTTTGACCCAATATCATTTCTCTGTATTACAGTGATTCCTTCCTTTATTATCATAGCCACCCCACCTCTCCTTCCTTCCTGCCTGTCCTTCCTGATCATTAAATAACCTGGTATGTTTAATTCCCAGGCATTGTCACCCTGCAGCCATGTTTCTGTAATGGCCACAAGATCATACCCATATGTAGTTATTTGTGCCATTATCTCGTCTATTTTGTTACGAATGCTACGTGCATTCAGATAGAGAACTTTCAAATATGTTTTGTGACACTTAGTTCCTGCTTTTGCCCTTTTTATTACTTTACCTTTTACTCCATACCTTCTGCCGCTTCCTGACATGCTCTGGTTTTTAATTTCCCCACTGCTACCTAAGTCTATGACCTTCTCTGTTGTCATTTTTATTATTTGCTCTCTAGGAACCTCCCCCTCACTAGTTAGTTTAAAGCCCTCTCTACAGCCCTATTTATATGATCCGCCAGGACTCTAGTCCCAGCACTGGCCAAGTGAAGCCCATCCCAATGGAACAGCTCCCTCCTGCCCCAGTACTGGTGCCAGTGTCCCAGGAAGCAAAACCCATTTCTCCCACACCAGTCTTTGAGCCACGCATTTAACTCTCTAATTTTATTTGTCGTAGCCAAATTCGCTCGTGGCTCAGGTAATAATCCAGAGATTATTACCCTTGAGGTTCTGTTTTTTAATTTGACCCCTAGCTGCTCATACTCCTTTAACAGAACCGGCTTCCTAGTCCTATATACGTCGTTTGTACCAACATGGACCACGACAACTGGATCCATCCCCTCCCACTGCAGGTTTCTTTCCAGCCCAGAGGAGATGTCCTTAACCCTGGCACCGGGTAGGCAACACAGCCTTCGGGACTCTCGCTCTCGGCTGCAGAGAACTCTATCTATCCCCCTAATAATATTACTGTAGTACCGGCAGTGACCACACCTGTATATAAACCCTGAATAGGGATCTGTATGTTTAGTTTTAGAGTAACTCTCATCCAGTAAACACTGTGATAAAAATAATAACTTCCGGGAAGTTATGTCATCACTTCCTGTGAACTGTGAACTATGAACTGTGTACATACCTCACTTCCTGTCATGTGTCACTTCCTGTTGGACTGGTATAAATACTGGTCTGTTCAGTATTGTAAGAGGCTTCTACCAGAGGCATGGTAAAGACCTCTCTTGTATATAGTGTGTTTATAAGTTACTTAAAGCTTACTTTAAAGTTACTTGATGGTAAGCCTCCTTTTTCTTACATCAATTTAAGTAATAATAATACAATACAAATCGCTTTATTGGCATGATAAGGTACATCTTATGTTGCCAAAGCATCAAAATACATTTATGGTTGAACACATAAACGCGGTTCCATTCATACAGTGTATAAACAGGTATATCCCTGAGTTTATAAATATATTTTCGCCTTGTTTATATATATTCTTGTCTTAGTTTACTGGTTGTCCCTCTGTTCATGGCAAGCTGTAACATAGTGTGCCGCCAGTGTTACACAGCTTCTCTCCTCCCCCAGTAGGAATGGGAGTTTTTGGTTGTCAGTCAGATTTCTGAATTCAGGGCATATTTGTGAGAATTTTTGATAGAAATTCTCTCTGATGCCCTGATATTTTCCACAGGCTGTGAGGAAGTGCATCTCTGTCTCAACTACTCCCTGACTGCAGTGAGAGCATATCCTGTCTTCTCTTGGCAGCCTGGTCTGCCTGTGTCTGCCTTTTTCGATCGCTAGGCTATGTTCGCTAAGTCTGTACCTTGTCAAGGTTCTTCTCAGTTTGTTATCCTTTACCATGGTCAGGTAATCAGCTATGTTGTATTGTCTGTTTAGGGCCAAGTAGCAATTGAGTTTGCTTTGGGTTTTTGTTGTTTCTGCCCAATATGACAGATATTTTTCCTTTTGCTTAGCGACGATTGTGTTGGGTCGAATTCTTTGTGTTACCCTGTCACTGTCCTGGGGCTGGTTATTGTTAGTATTGTTATTAGTTACTTTATTGAGTCCCAGGACTAGTTGACTGAGGGTATTCTTCTTTATGGTCAGCTCTTGGCATTTCAGGGCGTCGTAGTGATAGCATTGGGGGTTGCTCATTTGTAGGTGATTCCAAAATTTGGTGGCTCTTTTTTGGATAGTGATTATTAATGGGTATTGGCCTAGTTCCGCCCTGCATGCGTTGTTTACTGTTTTCCTTTGAGTCCAGAGGATACTTTTACAGAATTCCGCATGTAGGATCTCAATTGGGTGTTTGTCCCATTTTGCAAAATCTTGTTGTGTTAGTGGTCCCCAGACCTCACTGCCATAGAGTGCAATTGGTTCAATTACTGATTTGAAAATTTTGAGCCAAATGCTAATTGGGATTTCTATTTGGATTGATTTTTTGATGGCATAGAAAGCCCTTCTTGCTTTCTCTTTCAGTTCATTCACAGCCAGTTTGAAGTTTCCCGTAGAACTGATTTTTAAGCCCAAGTATGTGTAGTGAGTGGTTTGTTCAATTTTGGTTGTTCCTACTGTGAAATTTATTGTGGGTCCATGTTGTTTGGATCTTTGCTGGAACACAAGGACTTTGGTTTTTTGGGGATTTATTGTCAGGGCCCAAGTCTGGCAGTACGACTCCAGCAGGTCCAGGTTCTGCTGTAGACCCTCCTTAGTTGGTGACAGCAGAACCAGGTCGTCGGCATAGAGGAGGAATTTAACCTTGGATTCATATAGGGTGAGGCCGGGTGCTGTAGATTGTTCAAGTAGTTTTGCCAATCCATTAATGTAAATATTAAAGAGTGTCGGTGAGATTGGCGAGCCCTGCGTCACCCCCCGCCCCTGTGGGAAGTATTTTGTTTGTTTGTCTCCAATTTTAACTGCACATTTATTGTTTGTATACATTGATTTAATTACATCATATGTTTTACCTCCTACCCCGCTTTCGATAAGTTTCAGGAATAAACCGTCATGCCAGATGGAGTCGAAAGCCTTCTGGAAATCTACAAAGCATGCGTAGATTTTGCTTTTGTTATGGTGAACGTGTTTGTCAATTAGGGTCTGTAGGGTGAAGATATGATCGGATGTTCTATAGTTTGGCAGGAATCCAATTTGGCTTTTACTCAAGACATTGTGCTCTTCAAGGAAGTTTATAAGTCTTTTGTTTATGATGCTACAGAATACCTTCCCCAGGTTACTGTTTACACAGATGCCTCGATAGTTGTTTGGGTCGATTTTGTCCCCACTTTTGTATATGGGTGTTATGAGTCCTTTGTTCCAGATGTCAGGGAAATAACCGACACTCAGAACCAAGTTGAAGAGTTTTAGGATAGCCAGTTTCAGTTTGTCGTCTGCGTGTTTAATCATCTCGTTTAGTATGCCGTCTGTCCCGCAAGCTTTTCCTGGTCGCAGGTCCTTGAGTTTTTCAAGAAGTTCTTTTTCTGTTATTATGGCGTCTAGCGGGTTTTGGTTATCTTTTATGGCCATTTCGAGCTTTTCAAGTTTTTTGCGTATTTGGTGTTGCTCTGGTCCTAGTGTGTTTTTCTGGTATAATTTTTCAAAGTGGTTTACCCATGTGTCCCCATTTTGAATGGACAAATCGTCGTGTTGTTTTTTGTGTAGTGTTTTCAAGTTGTCCCAGAAACAATTCGACTCAATGGATTCCTCCATGGAGCTGAGTGTATTCTTAATAAATTGCTCTTTTTTGGTCCTGAGTGTGTTTCTGTATTGTGTTAGCGTCTGACAATAAGTAAGGCGTAATTCCTCGTTTTCTGGATGTCTGTGTTTTTGGTTTGATAGTTTTCTAAGTTTTTTCCTCATGTTATGGCAATCATGGTCAAACCATTTTTCATAGTTTTTTGTTTTGGGTTTGTTCTTGCGAGCTTTCAAGTTTGCATTTGTTGCCAAATTATCAAAAATATTGTTTAGTTTACTAACTGCCCGGTTTACGCCTTCTTTATTGTGAGTGTATATGTTATCCAGAAAGGTGTCTAAGAGAGCTTGAGTTGATGCATTGCTAATTGTTTTCTGGTATTTTTCCGTGTCGTTTTTGGCCCATCTGTACGATTTTTTGGTGTTGTACAGTTTACTGGGTTGTGTTTCTATGTTGTTTGTTTCTGTCTTTTTGAGAAACATAGTAACGAATACTAGACCTTCGGACAAACTCGGAATTAAGGATCCAGGGAACCACCCATCATGGAGAAAATCCTTAGACCTATTCGTCTGGACTTGGACCCAAATGCACCAGCAGCTGGCAGGGTATGGAAGCATTGGTACCGTACTTTTGAGAATTTTCTGGATGAATGTGAAGCGGATGCTCCTGCTAGATTGAAGATACTTATCAATTATGTGACCCCAAAAGTGTTCGAATATGTTGATGAATGGGATAATTACGATGAGGTGATTCGGGCACTTAAGAAACTGTATGCCAAGACCCCAAATGAGGTCTATGCTAGACATCTACTGGCCACAGCCCGACAAGGGCCAGGGGAATCAATTGACGAATTCCTGCAAGAACTTCGCAGGCTCAGCGTAGATTGTAACTTTCAGGCAGCCTCAGCTGAGCTGTACCGCCAAGAAATGATTCGTGATGCTTTCATCTGCGGGATTGCCTCTCCATTTATACGCCAGCGTCTACTAGAAAGTAAAACACTTGAGCTACAAAAAGCTTTTGACCTAGCTTGTTCACTGGATTTGGCAAAGAGAAATGCAGACCTCTATCAGCTGCCCAGATCTCGATCTGCTGCTGTAGCTGCAACCAGACAATTCAAGCGGTCTCAGGTGAACCCTATCATGGGGGAATCTAATTCTGATAATTCTGATGAAGAAGAGGAGGACGACCCCACTTTAGCAGCCTCTTGGCAATCTAGGAAGGAATGCTTCTTTTGTGGAGATGCTTTTCACCCTAGGAAAACCTGCCCTGCTCGCAATGCAATCTGCAGTTATTGCGGGAAAAAAGGACACTTTGCTAAAGTTTGCCTATCAAGGGCCTCTACGAGGGCCAATCCAGCTAAGGCCTACCGAACTGCCCCAATTAGGGCCTATCAAGATGCTCCAGCTAGGACCTATCAAGCTTCCTCTCGAGCTCTCTCCCGAAGAAGCACACCGAGAGTTTTAGCCACTCTCTGTGCAACGACACCAATTACAGCTGCTTGCCCACAGAACCTGTCTCATGCTGCCACAAAAATTTCAATTAAAGGGCATATCTTAGATGCCTTAATTGACTCAGGAAGTACTGATAGTTTCATTAAGGAACAGATTGTTGCGAAATTGAAACTACATGTCTTCCCATCGGACCAGGCAATTGCGATGGCCCAGTCATCACTTAATACCAGAATCTCCGGCTTTTGTGTTTATGATATGACACTTCATGGTCGTATGTATCCCTCCACCCGACTTTCGGTGCTCAAGGACTTATGTAGTGATCTCCTCTTAGGACTGGACTTCCAAAAACAGCATAAGAAACTCACCATTGAGTTTGGTGGATCCAAACCCGGACTTACTATTTCTAATATACCGTCTAAATTACCATTTTGTGCATTATCAGCAGCTTCACTTGATGAACCCTCATTATTTGCCAGTATTCCGCCTCAATGCCAACCGATAATAACGAAATCGCGGCGCTTTAATCAGGAAGACCAATCTTTTATTGCGGCTGAAATCTCTCAACTTCTAGCAGAGGATATCATTGAACCATGTTCGTCACCCTGGCGGGCTCAAGTCGTCATTGTCAAGAACCCTCTAAAACCTCACAAACAGCGACTATGCATCGATTATTCGCAAACCATCAATCAATATACCGACTTGGACGCCTACCCATTGCCACGCATTGATGATATGGTTAATAAACTGGCCGAATACAAAGTGTTCTCAACTTACGATTTAAAAAGTGCCTATCATCAGTTACCCTTGAAGGTCTCAGATAAGCAGTACACAGCCTTTGAGGCTAATGGACGGCTGTACCAATTTCGTCGCCTCCCATTCGGGGTTACTAATGGAGTGGCTGTCTTTCAATGGGCAATGGATGGCCTGGTTAAGCAGGAAAACCTAAGGGACACTTTTCCCTATCTTGATAACATTACCATTGCAGGTCACGATCAACAGGAACACGACTCCAACCTCCAAAAATTTCGGGATGCCCTCCATCGCCGTAATTTGACCCTGAATGAATCCAAATCTGTTGAGTCGCAACCGACCATCAACATCCTTGGCTACTGCGTAGGCAATGGTATCATTCAGCCAGACCCAGAAAGACTTCGCCCGCTCCAAGAGCTCCCGTCACCTAAGAATCCGGCTTCTTTACGTCGGGCTCTCGGTCTGTTTGCATACTACGCTAAATGGATTCCTCATTTTTCGGAAAAATCCAACCCTTGCTGCATGCTAGATCATTTCCACTGGGAACAGCGGCTGTTGCAGCCTTTAACCTTCTCAAAAAACAGTTGGAGAAAGCGGCTCTTCACTCCATTGATGAGAATCTCCCTTTCGTGGTTGAATGTGATGCCTCGGAGGTGGCGATCTCGGCTACTCTGAATCAGGAAGGTCGTCCTGTAGCATTTATGTCCAGGACCTTACAAGGTGCCGAGCTACATTATCCTCCGGTTGAGAAAGAAGCCACAGCCATCATAGAGGCAGTACGGAAGTGGAACCATTTTCTAGCTCGCCAGCACTTTACATTGATCACGGACCAACGATCAGTCGCCTTCATGCTCGATAATCGAAAACGAACCAAAATTAAGAATAATAAAATACAACTTTGGAGGATGGAACTGGCCTCTTTTGGTTATACCATTCTCTATCGGCCTGGCAAGGAGAATGTGGCCCCGGACACCCTCACACGGGCATTCTGCTCCACTATGTCATCCTCCACCCTCATGGATGTCCACAATGGTTTGTGCCATCCTGGCGTTACGCGCATGCTACATTTCGTACGATCACGGAATCTCCCTTTTTCCACTGGAGATGTAAAGAAAATATGCTCAGAATGCCGGCTTTGTGCGGAATTAAAACCTCAGTTCTTCCGCCCCTCAGATGGTATACTCATACATGCAACCCAACCGATGCAACGACTTAGCATCGATTTTAAGGGCCCAGTGCCCTCTTCAACTCGGAACACATATTTGCTCGCCATGATCGACGAATATTCACGTTTTCCGTTTGCCTTCCCCTGCTCCAATATGCTGGCGTCCACAGTAATCTCCTGCCTTGAGCAGGTATTTTCTCTCTGTGGCATGCCGGCTTATATTCACTCAGATCGGGGTCCATCCTTTATGTCGAGGGAACTAAAGGACTACCTCTCAGAACGGGGAATTGCTACAAGCAAAACAACACCATACCATCCCATCGGAAATGGGCAGGTAGAGAGGTATAACGGTATCATCTGGAATTCCGTACGTCTCGCTTTAAGATCTCGGGGCCTACCAGACCAGCAATGGGAAACAGTGCTTCCGGATGCATTGCACTCTATACGGTCCCTGCTTTCTACAGCCACAAATACTACACCTCATGAGCGGTTCTTTGGATTCCAGCGTCGCTCATCTCATGGGACATCACTCCCGTCATGGCTAACTACTCCTGGACCTGTATTACTCCGAAGATACGTTCGGACGTCTAAAAATGACCCTCTTGTAGACGAGGTCGAACTAACCGATGCCAACCCCACCTATGCAAACATACGATATTCCGACGGCCGAGAATCTACCGTATCATTACGGGATCTGGCTCCCTGCCCACCAGGACCTAGTGGGACATCGGGTGATGGCATTTCACCAGGAAACTCTTGGGACCTATCGGGTACCCCTCTCCAGGATCCTGATCGGACACCAACTAGCTTGGTGCCGGTAGAACCCCGTGCTCAAGGTTGCGACCCTCCCAGTACCACGCATGAAAGTACTGGTCTGCCACAGACCAGCTCTGCACCTCCCTCTGAACAGAGGCAGTCTGACTTTGAACCTATTGGGGCTCGTACTCGAAGCCATGATCTCCCTGACCCTTCACAGGGCAATCCAGGCCACACGGACTCTGGCCAATGGCCAACCGCATGTAAGCGGACCAGCGACCCTCTACGACGGGAATCCAAACGGGTGCGACTCTTCCTTGTTCGGCGGCTGCGGACCAAAAGGTAGACCACAGCCTCCTAAACCTGCAGGAAGGAAGAATGTGATAAAAATAATAACTTCCGGGAAGTTATGTCATCACTTCCTGTGAACTGTGAACTATGAACTGTGTACATACCTCACTTCCTGTCATGTGTCACTTCCTGTTGGACTGGTATAAATACTGGTCTGTTCAGTATTGTAAGAGGCTTCTACCAGAGGCATGGTAAAGACCTCTCTTGTATATAGTGTGTTTATAAGTTACTTAAAGCTTACTTTAAAGTTACTTGATGGTAAGCCTCCTTTTTCTTACATCAAACACCTGTTGATTGTTCCCTGCAGTCTCGTGTCTAGTTATTGAAGGACACACAACATCAAAATACACGGATCTAACACTCACCAGCACTCAGCTTTAGCAATCTCTTCCTCCACATTCCACTTGACACTGACATCCATGCACCCTTACCCATTCCCTCTCTCTCTATGCTCACATTCACATAACTATTCGACTATGCAGCCCTCACACTTCCTATCACTGTGATGCTATGAAAACAACTGACAACACACAGGGAGGGCCCTTGGTCTTGCCACTTCACTCCATCTTTGTCTCCTTCTAAGTATCTATGCTATGGAATTTCTACACTCACGCGTTCATTCTCACTCAATTTCCAAGTGTCTCCCTCATTACAGCAAAAGAGAACTCACAATAAGCAAGAAAGGGTGAGGACAGGAGGAGGGCCAACCTCAGTAGCCCACCACACCCCCTGGGAGGAGGCAGTCCTGCAGATCGTAGGAGTGGAGGAAGATGCGCAAGTCGGGGACGGACAGAGGGGTACATCACAGCAAGCTGGTGACAGAATAGTTTTCCATCTCTCTCATTGACATTGCATGAGTCGCTGATAATGATTCTGAAGCTCTAACAGATGGACTAATGACCATCTGCAATATGCAATGTGCATGTAACCTTGGCATCACATCTCTGACTCTTTCCTTTACTCCCCCACAGGACCATCGCAAGCACCCATCCCCACTAGCCAGGAGGAACAGCATGAGCCTCAAGACTCCTCAGAAGAAGCTGCAACCTCTGAGGGTGCAGCGTCAGCAGAATTCAGCGCACCCAGCACCAGCGCAGACACTCATACCTCGGTGGGACCTTCGGGACACCTGGTGTATCACAGTGTTGTCATCTGGTGTATCACAGCTCACAAGTGAGCATCAGCAGATTGTGGAGACAGGGACAGCAGTGGAGAGTCCTAGTCGGAGGGCGCAGGATGCTGCCAGCTTGGCTCAGCTGCATGTCGACCCTCTGCCTCTGGGTCCATCCATAAGATCAGCGGTGCTGGAACTCCAGGCACAGATGCAGGAGTCTCTGGCAGGTTTTGTCTTCAGGGTCGCTGCGAGTGTGGCGCAAATGGAGGAGTCCATAGCGAACATGAGCAAAGCCTTTGTGGAGTCATTGGCGCATGAGCGCATCACCATGGAAAGGAAGGCAACCTCCATGGAGGTGATAAGTCGCCAGAGTGCAGAAAACATGGTGAGTGTTCAGAATAGAATGACATCTCTGGAGGAGCGATGGTCATCTATTGAACAGAGAAACCAGACCTTCATGGAAGTCCTTCTGAGTAGGACTGCCAGTGCAGATACGGGTCCCCATGGCCCTCCTGATGTGCAGCAAAGTGTTCTCAAGCCACTTGCAAGCGCTGAGGGGGACCTGACCCATGAGAGGGAAGTTGGTGGCAGACATCAAGGAAGTGGTGGCTCCTTTCCAAACGCTCACACTTCCATGCCACTGCAGAGCCCTCAGTCAGAGCCCCACCAGAGTCCACACCCATCTGAGATCGGTGTCTCAACCCCTGCACAGCCACAGGAGCAGCAGACTGGTGCCGAACCCTCACAGGTTCGCAACCCCAGAGGACGCCCGCCAAAGGCGTTGAGATAGGAGCAGCAGCAAAGTAAGCAAGGGGCCTCCACATCTGCTGAAGCCACAGGGGAAGCACCACGTAGGAGCACATGTAAGAGAAAGATACTGCACAAATAGTCACAAGGGTAGTCACTTGGGTGAAATTTGATGTTTTATGTGAAAAAGCCATCAGATGAATAATGTAAATAAAAAATCTGATGGCTACTGCTGGAGTTGTGGCATGTGTCATTTCGCGAATGGGACTTTCACATTGAGGGCTTAGGATTACTTGCAATTGTCAGTATGGTGGTCAAATTGCTAGGAATCCGCTGGTCCTTGGCCATTGTCGATGCTCAGATAAGAAGCTGCGAGGCAAAAGTGCTTGATTGGCTAGGCTCAGCAAATCTGGCCAACATGAGTGCGTTCCTTGCATTCTGGGCAGAAATGTTCTTGTGTAATGCTGCCGCTGGTTGATGGGCCTCTGCAAGATGTTCATTTTCGCTCTCCTCCTCCTCCTCATCTCAGGGGGATATGTGATGAGCCACTTGGTCCTCAGGAATCTGCAAGCCATGACGCTGTGCCATGTTGTGAAGTGCACAGCAAAGCACGATGATTCTGGAGACCCTGGCTGTTGAGTACTGCAGGGCTCCACCTGATCTATCCAGGCATCTGAAGCACATCTTCAGCAAACTGATGGTTTGCTCAATTATGGCTCTGGTGGACATGTGGCTGGAGCTGTAGCTCTCCTCAGCTTCGTTGGATGGGCTCCTTAACGGTGTCATTAGCCACCTCTTCAGGGAATAGCCCTTGTCTCCAAGTAGCCACCCGTTAAGTTGGTCTGGTGGACTGAATAGCAGAGGCACACTAGACTGGCACAATATGAAGGAGTCATGGCAACTGCCAGGATACTTGGCACAAACATGGAAAATTTCCTTCTTGTGGTCACACACCAGCTGAACGTTAAGGGAGTGGAAGCCCTTGCAGTTGACAAAAATACATGGAATGTGATGGGGTGCCTTAAGGGCCACATGTGTGCAGTCAATGATGCCCTGCACCCTTGGAAAGCCTGCCATATTAGCTAATCCAACCGCACACGCCGTGATACTTGCTTGATCCTTGGTGAAATGGATGTGATTGTGCGCGATGGCAAAGAGGGCATCAGTTCCCTGCGTGATGCAAGTGTGTGCGGCCGCCTGGGAGATGCCGCTGATGTTTGCTGCTGATCCCTGGAATGAGCCTGAGACAAAAAGTTGAGTGCGGTGGTGACTTTGATGGCTACTGGTAAGGGTGGTCCACCTGGTCCTCTGGCCTGCAGGTCTTGTTGCAGCATTGCGCAGATGTCACCCACTACCTCTCGCGAAAATCGGAGCCACCTTTGGCACTGCGGCTCAGACATGTTGAGGCCGCTGACCCTGTGTCTGTAGACCCTGTTTGGGGGGTATCTCCTGCGCCGACGGGCTTCCATGCGCTGGCTCCTTCTGGCCTGTGCAGCTTCAGGTAGGTGAGCAGCACCTTGGCGCTCCTGTTGTTGCTGCTGCTGTTGGTGCTGCTGTTGTTCCTGGTTCTGCTGGTGTCGCGGCTGGTCTTTGTCCTCATCTAATGTCCAGAAGGGAAGGAAATAAATGGCTCCCATGCTTCTGGTATATGCCTCATTTGAGGAAGCGCTCAGTGAAGGTGGCGAGAGGGGTTTCCCAGGAGGTTACACTGGAGATGGGTGTCAGGCTCCAAACTTCCACAGCTGTGGTTATGCCTTCTAAAAGTTCCCCCAGACCTGTTAATGGTTGAGCTGCAGCTGATAGTCAGCAATCCAATTGTGCTCCCATCAGGTTTCACCGACGTGTTTCAGAACAGGCGTGTTTCACGTGGGAAAAGGGTTAAAATCGCAAAGGCCTTTCAAAATAGCATTATAGAGGCAATTTAGTGCTTTTTTTTTTCGGGCCTTAATGGCCTATCCCACCTATGGAGGCGGGACGGAGACGGGACCGTTAGACACGAATGAATGAAAATTGTTTGGAGGTGGGATGGAGGTGGGGTTGGGCTCGCACGCCAGTTTTTGCAATTTTAACCCCCCACATGCCTCCAATCCCGCCTCCAAGGGCCAATGAGAATCCTGCCCAGTGTGTCAGGAGTTGCACATTTTACATTGTTCTTGAATTTTTTAATATTTATCATGCAGAATTGTTTTTCTTCTTATATTTTTATGGCAGCACAATGTTCCTGTGTTACAATGATGTCTGAGAACAAAATCTAGGAGTCACTTGGAGGCATAAGTACATTAATGACAGGTAGTTATTCTAAGGGTGTCTGTGGAAAACAAAGTCATTTCATTGGATTTAAAATCTTGAGTTTTTCTCAACTTTTGGCCAGCAGAGAATGTTGAAGTGAAGTTGCAGACCACTATGTACCCTTAACATAAAAATATTGTTATTGCGAACTACTTAAGTCTGTTACTATGACTTGAATACACACAGGGCAGCACGGTGGCATAGTGGTTAGCACTGTTGCCTCACAGCGCCAGGGACCCGGGTTCGAATCTGGCCTCGGGCGACTGTCTGTGTGGAGTTTGCACATTCTCCCTGTGTTTGCGTGGGTTTCCTCCGGGTGCTCCGGTTTCCTCCCACAGTCCAAAGATGTGCGGGTTAGGTTGATTGGCTATGATAAACTGACCCTTAGTGTTAGGGGGATTAAATACGTGGGGTTACGGGGATAGGGTGGGATATGTGTTGGTGTAGGGGTTACGGGGATCGGGTGGGATATGTGTCGGTGCAGGCTCGATGGGCTGAAATGGCCTCTATCTGCACTGTGGGGTTTCTGTGATTCTGTGAGGTGCATGCACATGCACACACACATTTCTCTTCTCTTAATTCTTATAATCCGCAAAGGAATTTCAGCGTTTTTCTAGTTTTCTCCACTCTGCTGGATAAACTATGTCTTCCACTGTCAGCAATATTTGAGGAGCGGGCAGGAAAATGTTGTCTTCTGGAGTCAGATAAAATGATTCATTTACTTCAAAATTGCAATTGACTTTCAGTATCTTTACTAGAATTAAACTGCAAGGAAGCTGTGTTCAGTAAAATATTTTGTTTCCTTCCAAGTAGGAATATCAATATATGTCTTCATAAAACCTTAAGTTTGTGTTGCATGATGTGGAAAGTTTGCCGTAGTGATTTGACTAAGAAGAAAATCATCTCTCACAGGACCATCACACTTTCACAGTACGGAGGCTAGAATGTCTAATTGGAAGGCACAGTTAATCCCTGCACAACCAGAGAGCTTAAATGGTTTATGCTTTTGTTGTTACTGGAATCAAATGAATCAGAACTTTTAGAATTGCAAATACAATACTGAACTGGTGAATAACCAATTACATAATAGATACAGAAACAAGTTTAATTGTTAAATATTAGGACAGTGCACTTCTATTAGAAGTATATAACTCATTTTGTACATGGGAGTATGTTCTAAACAAGAGTTTGGTGGAAAGTATTCAATAGTCCAAAAAAGCTCAGTGGAAAGTAAAATTACTCTATTTACAATGAAGGAATGCTTGAACAAATGCTGCTGTCATTGCTAGTGAGGAAAAACTGAAACAACCACATCATTTTTGTTGTGATGATATCACATTGAAGCATTGCAAGATGTTTTTGTAATGCAGTGATGCATTTTGAAAGGGATTACATTATCATGTTGAATGTGTGGCAGAGCTTTTTTTATTTGCTCAACTTTTTAATGAAGCTCGTCTCTCTTTAAATAGCATAGAGTAGAATATGTATACTAGCTAGTTCCTAACAGTTAGAGAATTCAATTAATGGCCCAAATCTTCCTGGAAAAGTAATGGCGAGTTCACAACGCACACCATTATTAATGCACGAATCAGCCAGTGAATTCAGGAGAAGAGGAGATTCACCGTGAGTTGCGAATCTCCATAACTTGCTAGTTGTTTTACGCCGCTCTGCAGTTTGCCTCGCACAAATGGCAGCTCACCTTCAACCTCCCCGTTATTTTTAAGAACTTGCTGCCTTTGCACATTAATTGCCCATTAAACTCGTCACAGAAAATTAGGGCTTGTACTTAATGGCGTAAGTACCCTTTTAATGACATGATAAATTTTAATGCAATGCCAATCAACCTCTCCAGCCCAGAAAGGGAGCTATTTAAATTGTTGAGATTCATTCCTGAATGTAGTAAATTCTTCTTCAAGATTTAATAAATATTAAATTTTACATTTTAAAACCTTTTTCTTACTTTTCCTTTCTGTCTCTTTTCTCTCTCTTAATCCAACCTTTATTTCCCTCTCTTTATTTTCCCTTCTGTACCTGATTGGACTCTAATTCACCCTCCTTCTCCATTGTTCCTCTGGTTCTTTCTCAATCCTTAACTCTCATTGGTTAAAGAGATAGACTGTTGGTCCAATTGTTCACTAGGGTCCCAAAGTCCCCGTTGCCCTCATCGCACCATTATCAGCTCGAACTTCCAGCAAGTTACAGGGCAAAAGCAATTTGAGCTGAAGGATGCAGGAAAAAGTCTAACTTATGGCACCAGCTACAACATGCCCCACTTGGGTCATTATTATAGATAGAAAGAAAGAAAGAAATACTTATATTTATATATAACCACCGGATGTCTCAAAACGCTTTATAGCCAATTAAGTACTTTTGAAATAACAACAGAAAATGCTGGAAAAACTCAGCAGGTCAGGCAACATCCGTGGAGAGAAATTTGAGTTGACGTTTCGGGTCGAACCCTTCTTCAAAACTGGAAAGAAAAGAAACTGGATCGAAGGCAGGGCTGCGATCGGACAAAAGAATAAAAGAAACAAAAGAAGTAAAAGAGATTAGAAGCTAGACAAGATGGTAATAGGCTGAGATTAGGTGTAAAGTGTACTGGCAGGGCAAAAGATAGCTGCCAGGTGTGAGAAAGAAACAAAAGGAAAAGGGGGGGGGGAAAGGAGTGGAACAATTACAAGAGAAAATGAAATGGGGGCCGAGCTTATGATCTGAAATTGTTGAACTCGATATTGAGTCCGGAAGGCTGCAGAGTGCCTAATCGGAAGATGAGGTGCTGTTCCTCGAGTTTACGTTGAGCTTCTTTGCGGAACACCTCCGTTCAGTCCGTAAGGGTGACCCCGAGCTTCCGGTCGCCTGTCATTTTAATTCACCGCTCCATTCCCACTCGGACCTCACCGCCCTTGGCCTCTTATATTGTTCCACGGAAGCTCAACATAAACTCAAGGAACAGCACCTCATCTTCCGATTAGGCACTCTGCAGCCTTCCAGACTCAATATCGAGTTCAACAATTTCAGATCATAAGCTTGGCCCCCATTTCATTTTCCCTTGTAATTGTTCCACTCCTTTCCCCCCCCCCCTTTCCTTTTGTTTCTCTCTCACACCTGGCAGCTATCTTTTGCCCTGCCAGTACACTTTACACCTAATCTCAGCCTATTACCATCTCGTCTAGCTTCTAATCTCTTTTACTTCTTTTGTTTCTTTTATTCTTTTGTCCGATCGCAGCCCTGCCTTCGATCCAGTTTCTTTTCTTTCCAGTTTTGAAGAAGGATTCGACCCGAAACGTCAACTCAAATTTCTCTCCACGGATGTTGCCTGACCTGCTGAGTTTTTCCAGCATTTTCTGTTGTTATTTTGGATTTCCAACATCTGCAGTATTTTGCTATAAGTACTTTTGAAGTGGAGTCTCTGTTGGAATGTGGGATATGCAGCAGCCAATTTGCCACAAACAGCAATGTGATAATGACCTGTTTTTGTTATGTTGGTTGAGGGATAAGTTGGTTGTGGGATAAGTTGGTTGTGGCCAGGACACAGGGGATAACTCCCCTGCTCTTCTTCAAAATAGTGCCATGGGATCCACCTGAGAGAGCTGATGGGGCCTCAGTTTAACGTCTCATCCAAAAGACAGCACCTCTGAACGTGTAGCACTCCCTCAGCACTGCACTGGAGTGTCAGTCTAAATTTATGTACTCAAGTCCCTGGAGTGAGGACTATGAACCCACAACCTTCTGACTCAGAGGCGAGTGTGCTACCAACTGAGCCACAGATGTCACCAGGTTCTTAACAGCTTCTTAATGAACAACAGAAGTATAGATTCCAAAGTTGTTGATTAGTTGCTTGTCAGTATTGATGTGGATTTATTGAGAAATTATTGGTTTAAAGCTATAAAATAATAAAGTCTCATGTCTCAAAACTTACCACTGAATTATTTAAAGATGGTGGAAATGGTACTGTGAATATACAGGGGCTGATTTTGCAGTATTGTGTGCTGAGTGAGCAACTAAGCAATGGGCAAATTGTAAGACCGGGCCTCGTGTCTGTAAGGGGTTTTCTCTCCGAGATCGCAGAGGTTTCTCTCGCCAGAGGCCTCTCTCTGTCTTTTGCACAGTAAAACCTTGAGTGGTTCGACCCACTCGCCCCTTAGATTCTAGACACTGGACTTAGGTGCAGGAACTACAATGCAGAGAAGACTCTTATAGACCAAGTTTAATGAATCGAAATGGAATTTTATTGCATATGGAAAAACAAATCAAATGCAAGCAAATGAGAGGGTACATGGGAGAGAAAAACAAATCATAACAATTCAGTACTAGCTAAAATAGATACAGGCATATTATACCTTACAACAGTCATCATGAAATGGGGAAACACACGGAGCATCGAGGGACAACAACTCATGTTAATTATACCCAAAATGACCACCCCCTTTAACCTATCTAGATCCGATTATGAAGGGCCAGAAACATGCTCACCAATCCAACTAGGCATTGCAAGATTTTGAAACAGGTCTGCGTTTTGATCCTTTCAGATGTCCTGTCTCCTCGTGGTCAGCGCTGTGGGCTGCGAGCTGCGACACGCCTTCTCTTCCTCGAGGTGAAGGTCACGGACAGGCTGGATCGCAGCGGGCCTGGATGTCGGCGGGACAGAGACCATCTGCTTGACCACGATTGGAAGCCTCTAGCCGGCTTTCATGTAGGTTTCTTCAGTAGTTTTGTCTCATCAAACGGCCCGGGGTTTGTCGATGATCTCCCGATGGTTACCCCAGGGCGGGATGTCGACTCGAACCGTCTTCTACTTCTTCAATCACCACGATGGCCACGATGGTGCTCTGTGATGGCTCTGATGGCTTTCTGATCGCTATGATGGCTATACATCGCTACCCCGGGTGTCTCCAATTATACTTCTCAGAAGAAGCCTTTATCTCCCGCCAAATCAAGGTTAGTCTTTGTTTAACTTTTGGCGGGCTTATAGCACAGCGGTGTAGTTATTATATTTAAACTGCTTTCGGGATGGCCGGTGATGGCCATCTCTGGTCTGGAATGACCTGGTAATGTTTTAATGTCTTCTTGATGTCTTAAACGGGTCCTTGATGCTTTCCTCATGAATATGAAACTGTTCCCCTTTGTCTGGTTAAACATTTAGATGGCCTTTATTTACAGGCCGATCTTGACTGGATCTGCATCCAATCTATATGTATGTGTATGTGTCTGGTTTCGTTCTCTCAGAAACGGCATCCAGAACTTACTGTGGGTTGAATCCACAAAGGCTGTCTGGGGGCTGCAGGAACCATTTTAAAGTGTTCAAAAGTCAGTCCCGGGGTCTGGTGGCCATTTTATGCATCCCTTTTCTGGGCTTCTTTTAAAACAGTCTTTTAAAAATCACGGCCTCTTCTGCCAGAGGACCCTTATAATACAATATTAATTTTGCGAATTCTACATGTCCACTTCCTAGTGATCTGCAATTTTGTGGTCTGCTGCATTTTATGTGCTAGAGTCCTTGGCCGTGATTTTGCCGGTGCTCAGAGGGCGGGTTCGGAGGCGGGTCAAGTGTTAAATTCAAAATGATTGATGGCGGGTTGGAATCCCGCTGCGAACCCGCCTCCACACCAGTTTCCTAAGTGACGGCTCTGCGCCTTCAGACCAGACCCGACACCAAGCAGTGGGAAAGACACTTAAGGTAGTTAACAGTTTGTTATTTTGCTATTTTTTCAGGCTTATTCCATTTTCACACATTTTCAACGTGTTTCACGTCGTTCAGCAAACACGCCAGCTGAATGTGTCGGGTCTTCCAACAAGCTGAATAGTTCACAGCTGCAATTGCTGCACAAAAACTTACCTATCACATCAGTTCATTTTCAAATGGCCGAAGTTGCTGAATTCATGATTTGGAAGACACCTTCGAGCTGTATTGAGGTTGTAAGTGTTTGCTGTGAACTCTATATGCACTGTCACCTCCTTGGAATAAGCTCTTTCCCCATTGACTTACACCTGATAACATCTCATCCTCAACTGCCATATATAACAGCAGAATGAGACCCATTTATACTCTCATTCTGGTCCTCGGATTCGGAAGAGGATCATCTGCGGCAGCAGCAGAACCAGGCACAGCAGCAGCACCAACAACACACAGCTCAGAGGAGGAGGAGGAGGAGAAAGAGCCAAATGAGGCTGCAGATGTGGAAAACCTGGAGGAGGCGGCTGACCCAGTGCGACTAGCACGCGAGCACATTGCTGCCCGTCAGGTAAGAGATGGCCTAATCCATGCCAGATTCAACTAAGTTTAGGCATCACAGACATGTGGCTTACACATGCACATGAAGCTTTGCATGACCCCACTTCCACACCATAGAGCAGCCCTCCAATGAACTGTGCATTCCTAGCTCTTTCACCACCATTGCTTCAGATGAAAGGTGCCCTCTCCCCTCACTGTGCCACTTCCAATTGTGAGCACACATAGGGCAATGCATTGAAACAGTCACATGACATAACTTTATTACAATAAAATAAAAGAACACAAACATTACAATGATTTATGTGAAAGCACCCAAGTGACTACCCTGTGACTATTTATGTGTTAGCTTTCTCTTACGCATGCTACCACGTGCTCCCCCCCCCGCCCCCCCCCCCCCCCCGTGGCTTCAGCAGATGCAAAGGCAGCCTGCTTACTTCCCTGCTGCATCTGTGTAGGTGCCTTTGATGGCCGTCCCCTGGGTCTTGACGCCTGGGAGGGCTCCACCAAAGTCTGCTGTTCCTGCCGCTGTGCAGGGGCAGACTCGGCCATCTCTGTTGGGGGAGGCATCTGGGGCTCTGACTGAGGGGTTGGCAATGGGATGGCAGTGTGAGCGCTTGGAGAGGAGCCCCCACTTCCATTTCCCCTTCCATCACCATCCCTCTCATGGGCCACCCACACTTCTCTGCCAGCAAGTTGCTGGAGAGCACCTTGCTGCACATCAGTGGAGCCATGAGGACCCATTTATGTGCTGACATTCCTCAAAACAAGGACGTCCATGAACCTTTGGTTTCTCTCCTCGATAGATGTCCATCTATTTAGAAGTTACCATGTTCTCCTGAGTCTGGCGATTTATGTTCTCCATGGAGGTTGCATCCTTTCCAAGACAGGACCTACATTTGCCAGTACCTGCACCATGATGCTGCTCATATTTGAGATGGACTCCTCCATTCTTTGCATACTCGCAGTGACCGTGGTTACAAACCCAGTCAGAGCCTCCTGCACTTTTTCCTGAAGCTCCAGCACAACTCTCTTTCTGGATGGCCCCCGAGGCTCAGCGTCTGCATGCAGCTCAGCAAAGGTAGGAGAATCCTACGGCCTCCGATGAGGACTCTCCACTGCTGTCCCTGTCTCCACCATCTGCTCTTGCTCACTTGTGAGTTGTGAGACACCAGGTGACAACACTACTCCATCTCGCGTTGGTGCACCGAGGTGTGCGTCTCTGCTCCCTCAGAGGCTGGAGGTTCCTCTGAGGAGTTCTCCTGCTCTTCCTCCTGGACAGTAGGGAGGGGGGCTGTTGATGGTCCTGTGGGAGAGTAAAGATATGATTTAGGCATGTGATATATAGGTTGCAAACACATCCCATTGTGCACATAATTAGTACTCAATCTCTAGGAACACCAGATTCCATATGAGTCACTCCAGAGTGCCAGATCAGATGTTTGGAAAATAATTCTGTCACCAGGTTGTTCGACTGAGCCCGTCTCTCCGTCCCCCACTTCAAGCTCCTCAGCACCTCCAACAGTGTCCAGAACTGAGCCCTCAGTGTGGGTCAGCTGCGCAATGGATAGTGGTCCTCTTCCTGCTCTCTCCCTCTCCCTCTTAGTGTGGGATCTCTTTTCCTGCAATGAGGGGCAGAAGTGCAGTTTTAGTGAGAGTGATGGAATGAGTGTAAAGAATGGATAGGATAGATGTTTAGAGGGAGACTATGATGGAGTGGGTTCCCATTACCAATTTCCCTCCTTGTGAGTTGTTAGTTGTTTCATTGCATAACATTGAAAGAGAGTGTGAGGGGTGCATAGTTAGATGGGGAAGTGATTCTGTACATACCAAAAGCGGGATGGGGGATGGTGCAAGGGATGTTGGGGTGATTTAGGATGTACAGTAGTAGGGTTGGCAATGCAGAGTAATGGGGATGTGAAGACAGGCACAGCAGAATGAAGTTAAGTGTGCTTTTACACTCACTTTTGCTGAACGCAGGAGATCATTGAACCTCTTCCTACACTGGACCCAGGTACTTGTACAGGTTGACCTTGCACTCACCTCCTCAACTATTTGCAGCCAGGCTGCCTTGGTGTGCTGAGCAAGCTTCCTCCTTCCATCAGAAGGGAACAGTACCTCCTTGCATCCTCTTACTACCCCCCCAAGAACATGGAGGGAGTCATCGTCGAAGCGGGGAGCAGCCTTTGTTCTAGGTGCTGTCATGTTGGCAACCACCAGCACTCAGGAGCATTGAAATGTAAGTGAAAGTCAAAGGGTACATGACCCCCCTTAAATACACCGGCTTCAAATACATCATCACAGGTGATCAGCAGACCCGCACCCACTGATTGGGCCGGGTAACGCGCACAACGGGCTTAATGAGCCCAATCTACTCAAAATCGTTAGCGCAGAGCGGCTGGAACTGGGAGCGCGTCCAGAACCCGTCAAACACCGAACGCGATGCGAACCTGCCTCCGGCCGGAAAACCCAGCCCCGTGTACCCATTTCATGCTTTAACCTCATTAAGACTCCAGATTTCATGCAATAGCGCAATTTAGTGGGATTTATGGCGGGCTTACTCTTTTTTCATTGTGCATCCATTTAGAAGGCGAAAAGGGGAATCTCCATGGATCGAGGAGTTCTTAAACTGGCAAAGGCTTTGTACAATATTTCACTTTGTTGTAATTGGGGTTTCCATTACTAGTTGTTTATAATGAGAGCTGTGCAATCGCTCACATGTTTGTGTGTGAGGAATGCAGTACTCACTTTCCAGTGAATCAAGCATGGGACTGAGTCTACAGGGATCACAAGGATGTTCATACTATTTGTGGCCTGGTAAACATTTAGAGTGATTGAATACAGTGATCATTTCCAGGCATTGATTAAGTTTTCTATGACATATTTTAACATGGGAGCACAGATCGAGATGTATCTGTGGGATTGTTTTGGGGTATGAAAAATAGTTCTGGGGGTATTGTCTTGCATTTGAATAGTAATTCAATTGCAAGTATTTAATTTGGAAGGTCAGCTAAGGATCTAAACTTATCCGCCAGCTGTTAGAAGGTCGAGCCATTTATGTTTATTAATTCTCGGGATGTAGGCGTCACTGGCATCCCCAGTTGCCCTGAGAAGGTAGTGGTGGTTTGACACAACTGAGTAGGTTGCTAGGCCACTTCAGAGGGCAGTTAAGAGTCAACTATGTAGGCCTGATACTAGAGTCATATATTACTCAGACTGGACAAAGATAGCAGGTTTCCTTCCCTATTGAACCAGTTGAGTTTTCACGGCAATCGGACAGCTTCATGGTCATTTTTTACTGGTACCAGCTTTATATTTCCAAATATTTAAAAACTAAATTCAACACTCCAGGAGGTTATGTTGGATTGAATGGTGATTTTTTCATTGAGGATATGAGAGGTGAGAGTATTTTACTCTAAGTATTGCTGTGTAAATAATAGCATTTCTCATTGGAAAGGTGATTGCCTGTATAGCTTAACACTTTAAATTGCAGGCCCATGCCAGACTTAAGAGTCAGCCAACTAGTAAAAATAAGAGTGGTCCCAGCTAGATGTCCCTTGCTGAGACAGTTAAAGCACTCAAAAGGAGATCTAATGAGATAAATGATGTTGCTCACAAGCCTGCAAGTGACATGCTGCTGTCTGAAGTTAAACTAAATCAGACTGACGGTTCTATTGGTCACCTTTCTGCAAGAGGGCTCCTGCTGTAAGACCTTGCTGGAATCCACCTATTCAGCAGAATAAAAAAATCATTTTCTTGGACAGTCCTTTTTCTTGGAATCCTGAACAGCTATCTAAGCTAAAGCCCACTTTCCTCTTAAAGCAGTCCTGCCTGAATCTTACTGGCTTCTCTGTGCAGCACTTGCCAACTGGCTGACCAACATGTGGATCTTGTTGCTCCTAAGCATGGGAAGAGGGGGTTGTTTTCTGATCCCTCCCCATTTTGGGGGCTGGTCAGTAGAGTTGGGAATCAAGCCTGCTATCCTCCCCTTATCTAAGTGTGGAACCTAACCAGACTACCCTGGCTCCTACTGCTGCTGTGTTTGAATGATCTAGATGCTCCATCTAAATTTTAATCTACATCTCCCAGCTCTGCTGTTCTGTGAATTTAACTTTTTGAGAGCTACATTTAACTTTAATAGTAGCATTTTTAACATAAATTATACTAAGATCCTTCTTTGGCAGCATACCCGGAAATCCCAAAACCTGACATCAACCTATAAAATTATCTATCTACTTTGATAGGTGCTGTAATTTATTCTGATGTGACTGTATATGGAATTGATACTCACACAGATTTGGAAAACATCTGCTGTGGATTATGATCTTTTCCACTGTTCTTTCCCACCCCATATCCTGTCATCACTGGTATTCTGCCAACAGGCTGAGATATATCAGCCTTTTCTTACTATGTGGCATGCTGCAATATTCTGTAAGTTCACAAGGTCTGATATCACACTGGCCATAGAAACACCATAGTTATTATTAAATAGCTTCTAGTTTGGAAAAAAAAAGCTAAATTAAATAAGGAAAGCAATAAATACTAATGCTAGAGTGCTGTTCTTTGAACATGGGAGAGTAAAAGACTTAGCCAAATCATTTCATTTAAATACTTTATAGGAAGCAAAGCGATTTGTCTTGGACATAAGGGAATAAGCCTCTGGTAAAGTCAATGAGGCACTGGTCACTGAGGATTAATTTCTAATTATTCCTGCTGTGCATTCCAAACTCTACGCTGGCGGACATTCATCATTAAACAAAATACATTTGTTTAATATATTTATTTCTCTTTTTCATAGACCATGAAGCATTTAATACAATTTGATTTTATTACAAGTAATGAAACGAATAATAAAAGTGATCCATATATGAGGTATTATGTTTCTGGCCCTTTACTTTACTATTTTACCCCTACCCCTGTTGGCAAGCCCTCAGGTGTAAGCAAACAGTGGGAGCAGTGAGGCCACTAAGAGTGAACTGGCAGCAGAGAAAATGAGGCAATTGATTTGAGACAGCAATGGTAATTGTAATGTATATACCTTTAAGGGGGTAACTACTTTTTACAGCTCATGTATACTGTAGTACCGGTAGTGACCACACCTGTATATAGCACTGAGTAGTAATCTGTACAGTTCAGTTCCAGAGTGAGCCACGTTGAGTAAACACCTGTTGTACCGTTCTCCTGCAGTCTGTGTCTTACTACTGACGGACACAACATTGGCGATGAGGCAAATTCGATCCTACCTGCAACTCTGCATCACCTCCCAGGGATTCATTCCTGGAGACCAGTAGATTGGAGGTCAAGGCCAGAGACACGGGCGTCGACCACGGGCAACCGCCCAGTCATCCAGCAGAGACTCGAGAATTGTGGGGGAGGCTGTTGAGAGCCAGGCTTGGCTTTCCAGTCGTGGTGGTCCAGCGAAATGGGCTGGCAACAGGTAGTGTGCAGACCCTTCCCGGACAGCGGCGGGCTAGAGCCCGACCAAGCGGCACAGCAAAGGACCGAGCAGCGTCGACGGGAGAGAGAGAGAGAGAGGGCAGAGCGCACAGGGCGCAGCCGGTGTTCAGGGGCCGAGCAGCGTCGAGGAGAGGGAGAGAGACGCGCAGAAACCCGCGAGGCACCGCCATTGCCACGAGGACCGCCGAGAGCGGAGTTGGCAGCAGCGCAGGAGAAGCACGCGAAACCTACAGGGCGCTGCCATTGCCACGAGGACCGCCGAGAGCGGCGTTGGCAGCAGCGGGGGAGGAAGGAAAGTGCGGGAGATGCCATTTTAAGCCAATTTAAACCACACCCAAAATGCCGAAGAGTGGCAGTATCACCGCATTTGACAATGAAGTCGAAGATTGGACTACATATGTCGAACGAATAGAGGTATACTGCAAGGCAAATGAGGTGTCAGATGACAAGAGAGCGCCGGTATTGTTAAATTTAATGGGCGCAAAGACGTATGGCTTATTACGAAATCTAGTAACCCCAGCGAAGTCAGTGGAAAAGAGTTTTGGAGACATAGTAACGATACTACAGGAACATTTAAACCCCACACCGCTGCTGATAGCAGAAAGGTTCAAGTTTCACAAACGGAACCAGCATAAGGATGAAAGCAATGCTGAATATTTAACAGAACTGCGTAAACTATCGAAACACTGCCAGTTTGGAACGGGACTGGCAGATACCTTAAGGGACAAGTTTGTGTGTGGGCTTCAAAGTGAAGGAACCCAGAAATGGCTTTTATCTGAAAAAGACCTTACGCTGGACAAGGCTTTCAGCATTGCGGTATCATATGAAGCAGCAGCACGGGGCGCTGCAGAGATACAACAGAGACCGCAAGAATGTGGCACAAACGAAATGTCATACAGAACAGAGAAGTGCTATCGCTGCGGCAGAACAACACACAACGACAATGATTGCTGGTTCAAAGACAAAGTGTGCAGACAGCGTGGAAAAGTAGGACACATAACACGGGTCTGCAGGTCGGGAAAGAAAACCAGCAATAAGAAATCTCCAAAAGAAAAGTACAAGAAGGTACATAAGGTGACGGAGAATAGTTCAGACGAACAAAAGAGTGATACCGACTCTGAAAACAGGGAGCTGAGTTGTCTGAAACTACATAATGTGATCAAAACGGAGGATCGCCGAACCATTTGGGTCACTCTCAAGATAGCAGGAGTCCAGGTAAAAATGTAATTGGTCACAGGATCAGCCCTAACAGTCATAAACTGACGGGACTATGAGCGGCTATTCTCACACATACCTTTGAGAGACACAAAAATTATTTTGAAGACGTACACGGAGCAAAAAGTCTACCCCAAAGGAAAAATAAGGGTGACCGTTATATATAACGGTAAGGAAACACCAAAACTAGACCTGTATGTATTGCAAGATGGAGGACCACCATTACTGGGACGTGAATGGATCCAGAAAATACAGCTGGATTGGCATTCCATACAAGCACTGACTGTGGCTGCCAAAAAGGATGACGACGTCACACCTGGGCGACTGTCAAAGATCCTAACCGACGTGCAAGAAGTGTTCCAGGAAGGACTCGGAACACTAAAAGGCATGACAGCGACAATTAAAATCGAAGAAAACGCAAGCCCAAATTTTTTAAGGCCAGACCGGTACCTTATGCGATCCGCCCAGCCGTCGAAGCAGAGCTGGAGATTTTGGAACGTTCAGGAGCACTGTCCAAGGTAGACTGGAGCAAGTGGGCTACACCCATCGTCCCTGTGATGAAAAAGTCATTGAGCAGCACGCCTGGGGAACCAAGGAAGGTTCGCATCTGTGGGGACTTTAAGGTAACAGTGAACCGACTCCTTCACACCGTGCAATATCCACTTCCGCGGATTGAAAATATTTTCGCCTCGCTATCTGGAGGGAAACGCTTCACTAAGATTGATCTGGCCCAGGCGTATCTGCAAATGGAGGTAGAAGAAGCATCAAAAAAATACCTCACAATCAACACCCATAAAGGTCTCCACCAATACAACCGGCTGGTATTCGGGGTAGCATCAGCTCTGGCTATTTGGCAAAGGGCAATGGAACAAGTCCTGCAAGGGATCCCAGGGACCCAGTGTTATTTGGACGAAATCCTGGTCACGGGCGAAAATGACAGTGATCGCCTCGCCAACCTGGAGCAGGTGCTCACTAGATTGAAGGAATATGGGCTCCGAGCTAACCGCCCCAAATGCGAGTTATTTAAAAAACAGATCTCGTATTGTGGCCACGTTATCGATAAAGAAGGGTTACATAAGTCCCCAGAAAAGATTGAGGCAGTAGTCAAGTCTCCAGCACCAGAAAACGTGTCACAACTGAGGTCGTTCCTCGGGCTGGTAAACCACTACCATAAGTTCTTGCCAAATTTGTCTACAATACTACACCCACTGAACACCCTACTGCAAACTGGAGTGCCATGGAAGTGGAGTGACGAATGTAAACGAGCTTTCCAGAAGAGCAAAACACTAATCACATCGAAAGAGGTATTGGCACATTTCAACCCAGCACTACCAATTCGGTTGGCGTGTGATGCATCACCCTACGGCATTGGAGCGGTGCTGTCGCACAAATTCTCGGACGGCTCAGAGAGGCCAATAGCCTTTGCGTCACGATCACTAACCTCAGCCGAGCGTAACTACGCCCAGATTGACAGGGAGGCCCTCAGCCTAGTGTGGGGAGTGAAAAAGTTCAATCACTATCTGCACGGGCAGAAATTCACCTTGCTGACTGACCACCAGCCTCTTGTCTCCATTTTTAATCCGAAGAAGGGCGTTCCGGTGATGACTGCGCAACGACTACAAAGATGGTCACTCTTTCTAGGGGTGCACCACTATGAGATTGAATATAATGGCACGAAACAGCATGGAAATGCTGATGGGCTATCATGCCTGCCACTGCCGACTGCGGAGGAAGCACCAGCAGTGGATCCTGTTGAAATATTTCATTCGACTATAGTTGAACACCTACCGGTAACTAACGCTCGTATAGAAAAAGAGACCCGAAATGACCCGGCACTATGTCGGGTATATGATTTGACGGTGAAGGGATGGCCAGCACATGGCGACTCACTGTTGCCAGCATTCTCAACAAGAAGCGAACAGCTGTCAGTGTGCCGGGGGACCTTGATGTGTGGATCCCAAGTGGTAATTCCACCCAAGTTAAGGGATAGAGTACTCAATGAGCTTCATGAGGGTCATCTGGGAGGGGTAAAAATGAAAAGCCTTGCCAGGGCTTATGTGTGGTGGCCGGGAATTGATAAACAAATTGAGGACCTGACCAAGAGCTGCTCAGGATGCCAGAAAGTCCAAAATGCACCACCACATGCCCCTCTGCACCCATGGGAGTGGCCCTCATCTCCATGGCAATGGGTGCATATTGATTTTGCTGGACCAGTCATGGACTCAATGTTTTTAATAGCGGTGGATGCGCACTCGAAATGGCCTGAGGTCATCAAAATGTCCTCCACCACCACGGAGAAAACTATTGCTGTCCTACAGACCATTTTTGCCAGGAACGGCTTGCCAGAACAGATTTGCTCCGCTAACGGACCACAGTTTGTGTCCGAAGAGTTCCGGAGGTTTATGCAGAAGAATGGGGTAAGGCATTACACATCCGCCCCGTATCATCCAGCCACAAATGGATTGGCTGTGAGGTTCGTACAAACCTTTAAGAAGGCAATAAAGGCTATGTACAATGTCAACATTCCGCTGCAGCATAAGGTGGACAATTTCCTGTTCGCCTACTGGAATGCAGCACATGCAGTCACCAACCAGGCCCCGGCCATGATATTCTTTAACCGAAGGTTAAGATCTCGCTTGGATTTGCTCAGACGAAACGTACGAAGAGATGTTGAGAGTAAGCAATTCCAGCACATCCATGAGAAGCCAACAAGGAGCTTCAATGTAGGGCAACCTGTCTTGGCCCGCGACTACCGAACAGATAAATGGCAGCCAGGAATGATATGCACACAGCAGGGCCCACTAATGTACACAGTGGACGTTGGTGAGAACATCGTGAGATGCCATGCTGACCAGATCCTAGAGTCACAGGAACAAGTCGACCCCATGCCTCGCCCATACGTACCTGGTGAGGAACCCGACGTACAGGTCGCATCTACCCCAGGAACAGTAGCATCGGAAGCTGATGACCCAACCGACGACAGGGTGCCAGAATTGCCTCCGCACCAAGAGCGAGACACTCAGGAAAGGCGCTATCCAGAAAGGATCAGAAAGCCTCCCCAAAGACTGAATATATAAATGGACTATTTTCAGCTAACGTTGTATGTTAAAAGTGTTAATTGTAATTAGTTTGATATTTAATTGTTAAATGAGTGTTATGGTACTGTTAATCTAAAAGGGGAGGAATTGTAATGTATGTACCTTTAAGGGGGGAACTACTTTTTACAGCTCATGTATGCTGTAGTACCGGCAGTGACCACACCTATATATAGCACTGAGTCGTAATCTGTACAGTTCAGTTCCAGAGTGAGCCACGTTGAGTAAACACCTGTTGTACCATTCTCCTGCAGTCTGTGTCTTACTACTGACGGACACAACAGTAATGGGCATCAAGGTCATGGCATGTGGCAGGGATTGAAACAGCAAGTCCTTGGGTCCCCATCAAGGCAGATACTAAATATTAGATCAAAGGAAGAGGCTTATAATGTTGCCAAAAAGAGTAGTAAACCTGAGGATTGGGAGGATTTTAGAATTCAGCAAAGGAGGACCAAGAAATTGCTAAAGAAAGGGAAAATAGAATATCAGCTTAAACTAGCGAGAGATGTAAAAACAGACTTTAAAAGCTTCTATAAAAAAGGAAAAGATTAGTGAAAGTAAATGTGGGTCCCTTACAGACAGGGACAGGAGAAATTATAACGGGGAATAAGGAAATGGCAGAGAAATTAAACAGACACTTTGGGCTCGATTTTGCCATTGGTGACGGGTTTGTCGGCGGGTCCCGATCCTGCCTCTGCTGTCGGGCGGGAAAACATTGCGATTTTGCCCTAATTGGGTAATTGATTCCCTGCGTGTGCCCTCCCCTGGCCCAATTAGTCTTTTGGGACTGAAACTCACCTCTGGTGACATCATTTCTCCGGCTGCATTTAAGGCCTGCAAGCAGCTTTGGTTCATTTTGTTCCTATGTTCTTCCACAGTCATACTTGCTTGAAGTCTTTGCTACTGCTGAAATGTCGAGCTCAAGGGCCAAAGCCTCACCATGATTCGATTATGACTCCCTCCATGTTCTGGTGGAGGGAGCCAGAGTTCAAAAGGAGGTGCTCTTTCCTTCCTCTGGGAGGAGAAAACCTCCCCAGCAAACCAAAGCTGTGTGGTTGCAACTGGCTCAAGAAGTGAGCTCCAGATCAATGTGCAGCAGAACCTGGCTTCAGTGCCAAAAGAGGTTCAATGACCTTGTCCGCACAGGAAAAGTGAGTAGACCATCACCTTTACCCTCATTCTGCTCCCCATCTCCTCTCAGCATCAGCACTCTGCATTGTCCACTTTACCCTTACATCCCTTGCACCCTTAAACATCCCTCTCTCTCTATGTACACAATCACTTCACTATTCAACTATGCTGCTCTCACACTCCCTATCACTGTTATGCAATGACAACAACTAACAATACACAGGGAGGGCCCTTGGTCTTGGTACCTCACTCCATCTTTGCCTCATTCTAAGCATCTATGCTATGGATTCTCTACACTCACTCCATCATGATCACTGAAACTCCACTTGTGTCCCTCATTGCAGGAAAAGAGAGCCCACAATAAGAGGGAAAGGGCAAAGACAGGAGGAGGGCCACCCTCAATAGCCCATCTCATCAGTGCTGAGGAGGCGGCCCTAGAGAATGTTGGAGCCGAGGAAGATCTGGAGTTGGGGGATGGACAGACGGGTGCCTCAGAGCAAGCTGGTGACAGAATTGTTTTGCATCTCTCTCAATGACATTGCATGAGCGACTGATATGGCTTCTGATGCTCATACAGATTGACTTATGATCATCTGCACAAGTGCATGTGCATGCTACGTTAATATCACATGTCTAACTCATTGCTTTACTCCCCCACAGGACCATCGACAGCCCCCCTCCTCACTGTCCAGGAGGAAGAGCCTGAGCATGATCACTCCTCAGAGGAACCTGCAGCCTCTGAGGGCGCAGCGTCAGCAGAATTAAGCACTCCCAGCACCAGCACAGATACCCAAACGACGGTGGGACCTTCAGGAGATAGAGTAGTGTTGTCATCTGGTGTATCACAGCTCACAAGTGAGCATCAGCAGATGGTGGAGACAGGGACAGCAGTGGAGAGTCCTCCTCGGAGGCCGCAGGGCACTCCCAGCAATGCTCAGCTGCATGTGGACACTGTGCCTCTGGGGCCATCCAGAAAGAGAGCGGTGCTGGAACTCCAGGAACAAATCCAGGAGACTCTAGCAGGTTTTGTCTCCAGGGTCACTGCGAGTGTAGAGAGGATGGAGGAGTCCAACTCTAACATAAGCAGTGCCTTTTTGGAGGCAATGGTACATGAACGCACCACCACGGAAAGGATGGAGACCTCCGTGGAAATAATGGCTACCTCCGTCGTAAGGATGGCTACCTCCCTGGAAAGGTTGCCAACTGTAGATGAGAGGATGGCTACGGCCATGGAGGAAATAAGTCGCCAGAGTCTGGAAAACATGTTGAATGTTCATAATAGACTAGCATCCCTGGAGGAGCGATGGGCAGCTATTGAGCAGAGAAACCAAAGCTTCATGGAAGTCCTTTTGAATAGGACTGCCAGTGCAGATACGGGTCCTCATGGCCCCCCTGATGTGCAGCAAGGTGCTGTCAAGCCACTTGCTAGCACTGAAGTGGGGCTGGCCCATGAGGGGGTTGTTGGTGGCAGGCAACAAGGAAGTGGGGGCTCCTCTCCAAGCGCTCACACTCCCATGCCACTAAGTAGCCCTCGGTCAGAGCCCCACCAGAGTCCTCACCCAACTGAGATGGGTGTCTCAGCCCCTGCACAGCCGCAGGAGGAGCAGACTGTTGCCGAGCCCTCAGAGGCTTGCAAACACAGAGGACACCCGCCAAAGGTGTCGAAGCAAGAGCAGCATGAAAGTTAGCAAGGTGCCTCCACATCTGCTGAAGCCACAGGGGAAGCACCACGTAGAAGGACGCGTAAGAGGAAAATAAAGCACAATTAATCACAAGGGCAGTCACTTGGGTGTTATGTGTTGTTGTATTTATTTTTTGTCATAGCCATCCTTTTGTGTATTGAATAAACAGAGGTGATGGCAAACAGTTGAAGTTCTGTCCTATGTGATGTGGGATATGAAACTTGCATATTGAGGGCTTAGGGTGACTTGCTTTGTAATGATGGTGGTGAGATTGATAGGAACCCATAGGTTCTTATCCATTGTCTATGGTCTGATAAGTAGGTGCCAGCCACATGTGGTTGATTCATCTACCTAAGCGAATCTGGCAAATGTTAGTGCATCCCTTGCATCCCGGGCAGCAATATGCTCTCGTGCTGCTGCAGCTGGCTCACCCATCTCTGCAAGGTCTTCCTCCTCCTCCTCATCCTCCTCCTCCTCCTCCTCCTCATCTGAGGAGGCTATATGCTGAGCCACTTGTTCCTCAGGCAGCTGCAAGCCACGCTACTGTGCGATGTTGTGCAATGCACAGCCGACCACGACGATTGTAGACACCCTGGCTGCTAAATACTGCCGGGCTCCATCTGATCTGTCAAGGCATCTGAATCGCATCTTCAGCAAGCCAATGGTTTGCTCAATCATGGATCTGGTCGAAATGTGACTGGCATTGTTGCGCTGCTCAGCTTCATTCACTGGCCTCCTCAATGGCATCATCAGCCACGTCTTCAGGGGATAGCCCTTGTCTCCTGCTAGCCATCCGGAAAGTTGGTTTGGTGGATTGAACAGCGGAGGCACACTAGACTGCCGAAGGATGAGCGAGTCATGACAACTGCCAGGGTACTTCGTGCAAACATACAAAATGTCCTTCCTGTGGTTACACACCAGCTGCACATTGAGGGAGTGGAAGCCCTTGCGGTTCACAAATACAGCTGGGTTGTGATGGGGTGCCCTAAGGGCCACATGTGTGCAGTCTACGATGCCCTGCACCCTTGGCAAGCCTGCCATATTTGCAAACCCAACCGCACGCTTGGTTACACTTGCTTAATCCATTGAGAAATGTATGTAATTGTGTGCCTTGGCAAAGAGGGCATCAGTAACCTGTGATATAAGCCCCCAAAGTGCGGACCAAGTGATATACAAGGTCGACTTCACTGTCTTGTTGCAAGAAAGACAGACCAACTAATTGAAGTCACAACGGTTTATTCAGGCCTGGGGAGAACCTCTCGCGTATCTACACGAGCCCAACTCCAACGAGCCTTTCAAAGATCCACATAGTTATACACATTTTGCCAGCCATCCCTCCTCGGAGATCCAATCAATTTAAAAGTTTACACATTAATCACTATCCGGGAGTGGCTGTTCATACAGAGTTAACACATAGTATAAGTTTTGTTTCCCTGTAAATGGGTCATGCCTGGCCTGCTCATTTTCCTGGAAATGAGTCAAGCCAGTCTTGCTTCTGTAAGTTTCATTTTCCTCTGAACTGGCAGGCTTCATTTCTCTGTAAGTCAAGCATATGGGTGATTAGTATACTTCATCCTCGAACATTCTGTGGCTTTGCCTGTTATAAACCTGCTTTTCTGCAGGTGAATCCTGTTTGTCTTGCCCTTTTATGTCCAATTTTTAATATCTTACTTCATTCCCCCCTTTTGACCTTTTTGACAATTGTTCCAATACAGGTCAACATGTATTTCCACTTCCTGGTGTCTGCCTGAGCATGCACTCTCTGGCCTTCTACCAGTCTAGGTTGTACATGGGTGTATATGCTATCAATCTGGAGGCTGACTTCCCCCCACGTGGTATGGTGGTCTTTCCGTTATGGTGGTCTTTCCTTTATGCATTCATTCTGGTGTAACCATTCCCGGGGCCCCTTAGACCCTGCATTAATGGTTTAGGCTTACTGTTCAAGCTTGTCCCTCATCCCGCGTCGGGTGTGATGTGCCCATTCGAGACTGTCATCACTCACCAATCCTCATTCACCACTCCTCTTTGTTAAGTCCCATATTATCAAGTGACCAGGTTTTCTTTACCTGTGGTCTTATCTGTGTAGGTATCTTTAGATCAAAACAAAATTTTGGTTGGGGAATGGGACAAGTCATATCTTGATATTCATATTTCTGTTCAGTTGTGGTGACACAAAATGTCCCGTTGTTCCTTGGTGCTACCCTTGTCCGGTGTATCCCCCTTGGGTGTACCTCAAGGGTGCAATTGGTGATTTTTGTAAATCTGCACTCAGATGTGTCTCCCTCGGTGGGGGGGTGTGTGCACACCCATGTCCTTCCCTTGTGGTGGCACCCGTCCATTACAACCCCCCTTAAGGTTCCATTCTTCTGGTTATTATCTTCATCCCTTTCCCAAAGTGCCTTGGTAGGGATATCATGATATTTAACCCAACTCTCCCTTTGTACCTCTCCTATATTAATCACGTCGTATAGGGGCTGTCCCTCTTCTGGGAGTTGTGGGATGGCCAGTACAAAGCCAATCATCTTAGTCCATGGGGCCAGACAATTGCCTGCCCGGTATACTTGTCCCATTTTACGCCCCTTACATAGGCTTTTATTTGTGTCAATCCAAGGTTCCAGATCCTCATTAGTAATCCAATCAGGGATCTGTCCATTATTTATTTGCCTCATGTTATGCTGAGCATTCAACAATAGCCATGAGCAATACATGGCACATATTAGTTCCTTATGGGTTTGGCGAGAAGCATTATTAAGTCGATCAATAATTGTATTGATTGTTTCTGCATGGAGGGCTACTATCTTTTCCACCCCCAACAATTGCATTATTGTTTGTTTTCCTGCCGGTGCCAATTGCTGGCTATTTCCGATAGCTTGTTTTAGTAACTTCTCTAATTTGCTTGTAGTTCTTCTACTCCTTCGATTACTCCTTCTATGTCCAAGCTATTAACTGTTGCTAACCTGGCCGCATACCCTGCTCCAGCCATTTCCAATACTCTCCGTTTCTTACGTCTTTGTAAGATAGATTTTCCCTGTGGACCTTCTAATTGTTTTACCCACAGGGAGTTCCATATTTGTTTTGTATGATTGTTACACATTGCGGGCATCTCAAAAGTACTCATATTAATGGCAAGCTTAATAACTCTATGTGCCACACTAAAATACACCTCATCCTATGTTTTCCTTATTACTAATCCCCCTCGACAATGGCAATACTTATGTTTATCCCTTGGATCAAGGCGAGGACATTCCACTTCATTCCGGACGTCCAATGTTCTTGTAATTACAAAAAGGGGGCTGGTCATCACCAGCCAATTAGAAGTATTCTACTCTTATCCATTCTATCAGTTCAAAATGCTGTACATCTGGTTCATTTCTTGTTCTGTGGCTCTGTCTCCAGACATACCTGAAGATGCAAACTATGGCATATAACATTATCATCATACACAGCCCTATCATTGATATATGTAGTAACTCCCCTTCCCATTCTTTATACCTTCTAGCATACACCTCACGCTCCTCAAAAGGATCAAATCATAATTTTCCTTCTACCACTGTGGGGAAATATTAACTTAACATTATGAAACTTAAATTTAATAATGTCCAATATCTTTAAATTTTATTCAGTAATACTGAAGTTGTTGCTTGGTGAACTTAAACAGCTGTCAGTGGAAAGGGTTAACTCCTTTGCAGGCTTTTGAAGGTGGAGCAAAACATTATTGCGTCACTTCACATAACTTAAAAAAAAACATTCCTGATCGAAAAAGACAGTTGTGTTTTCACACTTTAACTAAACATGAACACTTGGGCTTCATTGGTCAGATTCCCTTTCTCAGCTGCCCGCTTAGCTGCCTCGTCTGCCCATGCATTGCCCTGTTGGTGTCGGTCAGTAATCTTCTTGTGTGCTTTAATTTATTATTGCGCACTCTTTGGGTAGGAGAGTGGCTCCTACTAATTCCTTGATTATATTTTCGTGTCTTATGGGTCCTCCTCCTGATGTCATATATCCTCGCCTACTCCAGGCTACCATGTAATCAGGCACCATCCCAAAGGCATACCGACTATCTGTATATGTTTACACTTTTTCCTTTGGCTAACCTCAGGGCTTTGGTGAGAGCCACCAAGTCTGCTACCTGAGCCGGTAGGCTTCCATCTAGCCGACTTTCCCTTTTAACCTGTCCGTTGCCATTGTAATGATCCTTATTGTGGTAGTTATAGATGTGGAATGGCCTATTCTGGTCTGGTAATCCCAGGGCTGGAGCACTTACGAGGGCTTGTTTCACTTTACAAAAGCTGTTTCAAGGTCGGGGCTCCAGTCCACCAGCTCCTGGGATGGTTTCCCCCCTTTGATTAAATCCTGTATAGGCTGGGCCATTTCTGCATATTCTGGGATACAGTTCCGGCAATAATTAAATAGCCCTAATACCTCCCCTCCCCTCTCTGGTGCGGTCCCTTCCTGCTGTTTTCTCTAGCTGCTTGTAAGTACGGGACTGTGATAAATTAAAGCGCGCAGCCAGTGATTGCGTGCTGCTCCGCTTGGTCCTAATGCCCCTCCCATCTGTTTTCGGGCATTTGTCTCTTCCCTTGTGTTATTATGTATCCTAGGTAGATTTTTTCATCCTTCCCTACCTGTACCTTGCTAGGGTTTAACTTTAGTCCCGCATTCTGTAGGGCTCCCAGTACCATAGTCAATTAAATATTGTAGAGGGACCTGCCACTATCAGATGTTCTTGTGGAGCGGAGTTATCTTATTCAATTTGTACTGCACCAATTTACACCAACCAGAATTTCACTCTGGCCACAATGAAAGTCTAGTTTTAATAAGTTAATTTACCTCATAACTCCAAGGTTAAACCTTAGACTGAAACTTAATCTTTTGTTAAACAAACTTTTTGTTGCTCTTCTCAGTTTTTACACTCCAGCTTAACTTAAATTGTAGTGGTTTTTTTATTCTGGGGGCACAATCTTATTCGCACATTCTTAAAACTTCCAAAATCCAAGACAAGACAAAAGGGTTAAATGCCTTTTTTTTTAACACAGAGAAGTGGGTGGAGCTAAAACACACAACAGACATTTTTCTTTTTTTTTTAAGGACAGACTTTCAGACAAAGGAATATTGTAACCTCTTAAACATTCCTAGTCAGGAAAACATTCACACTTTAACACACAATTTCATACAACCTGAAATCCATCATATTTTTAAGGTTCCTTTCACTCAGCAATTCTTGTGTTTTATTTGTCTCGGTACAGATGTTAATAACTTCCATGTTGGTAAAGCTTTAAGTTTATCTTTTTTTCCTTTTTAAATCGGTGACTCAGCAGCTTTCCCTGGCTTTCCAAATCCCTGTTTTTTTCTTCCTTTGCTGAGTTTTCAAATTGGTTAGCCTGCAAATTAAATCTTTTTCCTTCTTTATCTCTCCCTTCTGTTTTGATTCCTTACATTGTTTCTGGTAACAAGCTAAGATTACCATTCCCCCTTTTCCCTCTTTATCTTTGGTTTGTCCCCTCCACCAAGCCCTTTGGCTCTCTGCACTGTCTTTTTGTATTTTTTTATCTACCAGGAATTGGGTTATAGAATCCAGGTCCCCCCACAGTGGGGAATCCTCCTTTCCATCTCCTTTTTTTTCATGATTCTAAATTCACTCGTCTCACATTATACATCTAATACTTAATTCACGTTGTTGGTAAATGAGGTTTGTACGCTACGTTATTCGCCACTATAGCGTTAACTTAGTCAGTTCCTTACTTCCTGTCAACCACTCCATTTCATTCAACACACACACCAACCCTTTAGTCACGAGGTTCTGATACTGTGGGGGCTGTGTCTCCCTACGTCCTACTTGATCCTGGCCATCACGTGGGACTACTGTCCTCTTAATTCCGGCTCAGGCTAGACGTTTGGGACAGACCTCACCCATGTCCATTTTAACCTCTTTGTGACTATTGAGTTATTTCATTTATTCACGATTGTACAATCATTCATTCATTTACTGAGGTTTCGCCACCTCTTGGCTTATAAGGATTTCCCGCCTCCCGGGTTAGGGGACTTACCGCCCCTGTCGGTTTACTTTTTCGGCCAGAAGGACTCATCCTTCACCAAGTGTTAAAACAACCCGTTTAACTACTTCTTTTAAGAGCCGCACCTCGTGGGCCTACCAGATTTCTAAACCCCTGTTTTCTGGTACCGCAGTCCGACAGTTTTAACCGCCTTCAATTAAAGGTGTCTTTCTTTTTATAGTTCTTTTTGTACGTCGATCTTACTTGACGTCTCGCCAGCGATTAACCTCTAATTTTACAGGTGGTAATTTAAACATACTCACCCGTCTTAGGTTATTGTTTTCCGAGAGTTTTGTTCAGATCGCGCATTCCATCCTCATCGCCAATTGATGTAAGCCCCCAAAGTGCAGACCAAGTGATATATAAGGTTGACGTCACTGGCTTGTTGCAAGAAAGACAGACCAACTAATTGAAGTCACAATGGTTTATTCAGGCCTGGGGAGAACCTCTCGCGTGCCTACACGAGTCCAACTCCAACGATCCTTTCAAAGATCCACATAGTTATACACATTTTGCCAGCCATCCCTCCTCGGAGATCCAATCAATTTAAAAGTTTACACATTAATCACTATCCGGGAGTGGCTGTTCATACAGAGTTAACACATAGTATAAGTTTCGTTTCCCTGTAAATGAGTCATGCCTGGCCTGCTCATTTTTCTGGAAATGAGTTATGCCAGTCTTGCCTCTGTAAGTTTCATTTTCCTCTGAACTGGCAGGCTTCATTTCTCTGTAAGTCAAACATATGGGTGATTAGTATACTTCATCCTTGAACATTCTGTGGCTTTGCCTGTTATAAACCTGCTTTTCTGCAGGTGAATCCTGTTTGCCTTGCCCTTTTTTGTCCAATTTTTAATATCTTACTTCACCTGCGTGATGCAAGTGTGTGCGACTGACTGGGATATGCCGCTGATGTCTGCTGATGAGCCCTGGAAGGGCCATGAAGCAAAGAATTTGGGGGCGGTGGTGACTTTGGCAGCCATTGGTAAGGGGTGTCCACCCGTTCCTCTGGGCTCCAGGTGTTGGTGCAGCATTGCGCAGATGTCACCGACTACCTCTCGCGAAAATCTCAGCCTCCTTTGGCACTGCTGCTCACTCATGTTTAGGAAGCTGCTCCTCGGCCTGTAAACCCTGTGTTGGGGGTATCTCCTGTGGCGATGTCCTTCCCTGTGCTGACGCCTTCTGCCCTGTGCAGCATCAGGTGGGTGAACAGCAGGTTGGTGCTCCTGTTGCTGCTGCTGCTGCTGTTTCTGGTTCTGCTGCTGCCATGGCTGCTCTTCCTCCAAATCTGAGGACCAGGATGAAAGGAAATAAATGTTTCCCATGCTGCTGGTAGATTTTGTAGTTGAGGAAGCGCTCAGTCAAAGTGGGGAGAGGGTTTTCCCAGGAGGCTACAATGGAGATGGATCTCAGCCTCACCATTTCCAAAATCAGTAGGCCTGCAAAAAGTTTGCCAAGACCTGAAAACATGAAGTTCTCCCACCTACAAGTGATCCTTATTGAAAGCTCCATTTTTATGCTGGAGCTGCAGCTGTCAGGAAGCCAGCCACTTGTGAACCCACCACAATTAGCTGGCGTGGTTTGGTAACGACGTGGAACATGCTGAAAATGTGGTAAAATGTAAAAGGCCAGGCAAAATAGGATTAAACAGGCAATTAACAACCAGTTAACTGCCTTAAGGGCCTATCCCGCCGCTTCATGGCGGGACCGACCGGCAGTCTGCGAGCCCGCCTTTGGAAAAGTTGGACGGAGGCGGGCTAAAAGCGGGATCGGAACCCGCCGGCATTTTTTCAAATTTACCGCCTGACCTGCCTCAAACCCCGCCCCTTGAGCGCTGGCAAAATTGAGCCCTTTGTGCCTGTCTTCATGGAAGAAGACGCAAAAAACTTCCTGGAAGAAGATGCAAAATACTTCCTGGAAATAGTGGAGAACCAAGGGTCTAGCGAGAATGAGGAACTGGAAGAAATTAGTATTAGTAAAAAAATAGTATTGGAGAAATTAATGAGACTGAAAGCCAATAAATCTCCTGGACCTGATGGCCTATGTCCTAGGGTTTTGAAAGAGGTGGCTATAGAGATAGTGGATGCACTGGTTGTCATTTTCCAAAATTCCATAGATTCTAGAACGGTTCCCGTGGATTGGAAGGTAGCAAATGTAACCCCATTATTTAAGAAAGGAGCGAGAGAGAAAACGGGGAACTACAGATCAGTTAGTCTGGCATCAGTAGTAGGGAAAATGCTAGAATCTATTATTAAGGACATGGTAACAGGGCACTTAGAAAATAATAATAGGATTGGGCAGAGTCAACACGGATTTATGAAAGGGAAATCGTGTTTAACAAATCTGTTAGAGTTTTTTGAGGTTGTAACTCGTAGAATAGATAACGGGGAACCAGTGGATGTGGTGTATTTGGATTTTCAGGAAGGTTTCGATAAGGTGCCACACAAAAGATTATTAAACAAAATTTGGGCTCATGGGATTGGGGGTAATATACTAGTATGGATTGAGGATTGGTTAATGGACAGAAAACAGAGAGTAGGAATAAACGGGTCATTTTCGAGTTGGCAGGCTGTAACTAGTGGGGTACTGCAAGGATCAGTACTTGGGCCTCAACTATTCACAATCTATATCAATGATTTGAATGAGGGGACCAAATGTAATATATCCAAGTTTGCTGATGATACAAAGCTGGGTGGGAATATAATTTGTGAGGAGGATGCAAGGAGGCTATAAGGGGATATAGACAGGCTAAGTGAGTGGGCAAGAACATGGCAAATGGAATATAACGTGGAGAACTGTGAAGTTATCCACATTGGTAGGAAAAATAGAAAAGCAGAGTATTTTTTGGTGAGAGATTGGAAAATGTTGGTGTTCAGAGGGACCTGGGTGTCTTTGTACACAAATCACTGAAAGTTAACATGCAATTATATAGGGCCCTGGTGAGACCACACCTGGAGTATTGTGTGCAGTTTTTGTCTCCTTACCTAAGGAAGGATATACTTGCCATAGAGGGAGTGCAATGAAGATTCACCAGACTGGTTCCTGGGATGGGGGGATTGTCGTATGAGGAGCGATTGAGTTGACTAGGCCTACATTCTCTAGAGTTTAGAAGAATGAGAGGTGATCTCATTGAAACATACAAAATTCTTACAGGGCTTGACAGGGTAGATGCAGGGAGGATGTTTCCCCTGGCTGGAGAGTCTAGAACCAGGGGTCACAGTCTCAGAATAAGGGATCAGCCATTTAGGACTGAGGTGAGGAGAAATTTCTTCACTCAGAGGGTGGTGAATCTTTGGTCTTCTCTGCCCCAGAGGGCTGTGGAGGCTCAGTCATTGAGTATATTCAAGACAGAAATTGATAGATTTTTGAATATTAAGGAAATCAAGGGATATGGTGGTTGTTCAGGAAAGAGGAGATGAGGTAGAAGATCAGCCATGATCTTATTGAATGGCAGAGCAGGCGCGACGTGCCAAATGGCCTACTCCTGCTTCTATTTCTTATATTCTTATATGCAAATAGTATAAAAAGATAAACTGCAATATTTAAGAACAAGTTGGTTGTCTAACCAAACATATGAAAATAATCTGAAAAGCAGTGGTCAGATAGAGAAATCAGAAGTGAAGCAGGAAGCAAACGGCTGAAGCATATTTCAAAGGCATATTTCATTCTTATGCTCATCTTGGGAGAGCACCAGTGGCGATTGAAAAAATAGGTGAATTCATGAGGTAGTACTAAATGCACAGGTTGATGCAAAAACCAGAACAGTATGTTGGACAGCTGTGGCTATGTTACAGATAATCAGCATTCTATGACTATATCATTATACTCTTTCATGAATCAAATGAAAGTATTAAATCTTAGTTCCTACTTCAGAATGGCCCAGAATTAGTGATAGGAACAACGGTGAGGCTATCAGCACTCATTGTTATTAAAGAATACATCGAACAGCATCTTCCAGAGTCAGCACATGCACATGCACAATTAAACACAGAAAGCAGGAAATTGCTGTCCGATTTACCCTACTCCTCCACGAGTTGCGCTACTTCATCGATTGACTCAGCATTAAAATCCATGTAAAAGTGTGAATTTGCTGTACTTACCTATTAGTTACCCACTAAACATGCCAGGAAATGTTAGGATTGGTGCATTCGAGTGTAAGTGAATTTTTAACGGCATGATAAGTCTTAATTACTGCCAAACAAGCTCTCTGTAAATTTAATTTTATAAGTATGGAGTCTAATTCCTTCAGAATTGAATTATTGTTGGAGATTTTAAAAAAATTAAAAATTAAATTAATTATTTTTTAATCTTTTTTCTCTGTCTTTTTCTTTTATGTCTCTCTCTCTTAATCCCATTTTTCTTTCCCTCTCTTTAATTTGCTTTCTGTACGAAGTTTACGTGCTGCCTGCATTGGACTCAATGGGTGTAGGCTAATCGTGCATGGTGATACCCATGCCCATTTTCTGGGGCTATCAAAATTAGCCCCGTATGTTTCTCAGTGAGGATTCTTCAATCTGATTGGTTGAAGAGCCTCACTATTGCTTGTTCTGTTCACACATGTCACAGATCCCTTGTAGAGTGTGCCGCGCTGAAAAGGGTCTTTAAATTCCATAAGATGCTTCTCAAAGGCCCACAAAAAGTTTGAGGGCGGCTGTAAGTGCAAGGAACAGTAAGCAACATTCCTTCACTGCTGACCACTAAAGCCCGGCCAATATGTTTCTAGACTTCCCCTTCCATTCAAATAAATTTCTTTACAACTATTTTAACACGTTATATAAAACGACTCTTAACTTAATCATCTGCTGTGTCTTAAATCTAATTTGAATTGTTTTTCAGTGCTAAGCTTTATATTTAAAGGAAGCAAAAATCTGTGGCCCTTCTGATGCATTCCCACCGTAACTTTTGTGGGAGAGCACCTGAAGGGCTGGAATTTAGGCCAGAACCAGGATATACTGAGTCGCAGTGCAACATCAGTGTATCTGAGTAGGTTTGTAGGGAGTCGAGTCTTCGCCTACCCCTTTCAAGGTCATTAGCATAAAAGGGGGTAGGGTTGGTGGAAGCCACTCTCTACACTGGAAGTTCGCATATTCCTGGCCCTCAGAGGGACCCAGCATAGGATTGGTGGCGGTACAAGGCATGCCATGCTGCCAAGCACCAGAAGTGGGGCCCACCTGGAAGTCCAGGTCAGGATTGTTGGCTGAACCCCCAAAGAAAAGGTCAACAATTTTTTTATATTGGTCTCCTTACAAAGGGAGCTGTTGGGGGTGGGGGGGCACTGTAAATGTAATTTACTGGGGAAGGACCCACTGCACACCCCTTCAAAACTGGCAACCTCCGCTAGACTTTCCCATCTCTCTACAATGGTGTCTGCCCTAGAAGCGCCCGTGTAGCATGTGTGCTAGCCATTCCTGTCCCCCCTCCTGACCCTGCAAACTTTGGTGGAGGTCTCAGGTGGGCACTTCACAGCACTTATGCCAGGATGTATCCAATCTTGCTCCAGCCACGAATTTCCACCTCCAACTTTCCTGGAACTTACTTAATTTATTTTCTTGCTTGAAATCTTCATCGTTCCAAAGAACAGCAATAAGAATGTACAAGAAGCTTAATTATATATCACATGAAATAATATTGCAGGGAGAGCCATTGCAGTGGTGTCATCTGCACTTTGTAAAGGAGTGCAAATTGTGGAATTACTGTAATGTGATTTAGTATTTGGCGCTGTGCATTAACTTTCGATCTAAAAGTCGGCAGTGGATTATATTCATTGATTCTTGAAAATATACTGTGAATTCTGTTGTGGATTAAAACATCTTACAAAGTTAATTTACTGTGCAATGGTAAATTGTTTATGGGGAAGGGGGGAATCGGTACTAACTAAATTGATTAGTCACTGAGTTGGAAAACAGCACAAAAAGTGCATTTCATAATTTAGTGACAGCATCTCTCCCTTCCAAGTAAAAATGCTTGCAGAGCAAATTGATTTATTTTACGAAATACTTTTGAGTTGCACATTTTCAACATCAGTTACGCTCTGCATGTGAGTTTCCCAGCATCATTCATCTGAAACTTATGATTACATCAGTATTGAAAATATCAGGCTACATGTTACTTTTAATAGACAACTGCAAATACTTGCATTGATATGTGAAGAATACTGGCAATGTCATATTTTAATAGAGGACTTCTGGAGAATCATCACAGTCACTTGATGTACTTCGTACTTTTGATTTTCCAAATTTTAACTGGTTCCAATATGTGGCTAGGAGGATTCCCTATTTTGTTCAACTGTGGACCTGCATAGCACAAACTAATTGGATTCCCAGTCTTTATATTTTCCAATTTATCTTGGAGTGTTCAAATGGTGTATATATTGCATAATGTAACAGATTATTTGGTTGTATGTATCTTTCTCACCTACTCACATAGCTTCATATAATCAGCAAAAGTTTATAATTTTATTGCCAGAAATACCCTCCTCAATATAATTGGCAGATCGGGTGACCAAGAAAAGACAGAGGGCTGGATTTTCATTCAGAAGTCGGGAAGGAGGTGGGACTACAACTTTTGGGTTTTAGTCCCGCCTCCATTGAGATGCGGCCAATCCACGCGATTTTCCCTTGATTGACCTTGTTGAGCCCGCCCAGCGGGTTCAGCAGGCCAATTAAGGGCCACCCGGCAACAGGTGACGTCACAAACTGAAATTTCATCTGTCAAGACGTGTTGACAGATGAAATATCAGTGTTTCACAGCTGTTTGAAGCTGTCAAACACTGACAGTCTTATTTCTAACCTGAGTCCTTCTATGCAGACTCAGTTAGAAATCTCGCCGGCACTGAAAGCTGAAGGCTGTCACTTTTGACAGCTCGCGGCCATTCTGCTTTCTGTGCCGGCTGAATGATGGACTCCTGAAGCCTAGAGGAAGAAAGGCTGTAAAGGTAAGTACAGGTAATTTAAACTTCTTTACACACTTTAGACACACCAAACACACTTACCTTTGCACTCATGCACGCATCACTCACCTGAACACTGACATCTCGACCCCTCCAAGTCCTTCAACCCGACGGCCCGCCTCCTCTAACCTGGCGTGGTTTGGAGCCATCGGGAATCCCACATGACACCCTTCAAAATAGGGATTAGGCTAAAAACTGCCTGTTAACTACCTGTTAACAGGCAGTTAATTGGCACTAATCCCTTCCTACCTCGGGTCGGCAGGTCCCAGTGCGGGGTGGGTACCTGCCTCCTTTGAAACTTACGTGGAGGCGGGTTTTGGGCGGGATAGTGTCGGGACCCCCGAATTCGGGATTTTTGCCCCCCGCACGCCTGAAAGCCCGCCTCACGGCACACTGAAAATAATCAGCCGCCAGTGAAAACACAATCCAGTAAAAATACAAATGCAAGCTTCAAGGGGGAAGACTGTTGGCTGAATCCATGGAGCCTGGTTTCATATGCTAGGCACCAAGTGAGGAATACATTTGCTGATATCAGCAGAAAGGTGAAGGTAATTGGACTCAATTTTGCTCACATTCCACTGGGGACTGCCACACTTCTGGGATACATTATACCCATTGACCTTTTGCACCTACATTCCATTGTGCATGACACACTTTTCCTGAAAGTGGAGGTGGGAGCTCGTGAGCAGCAAACTGATGCCGAGATGTCGCGGGTAAGGTGCCCTTCTGTTATTCGGTTTATCGATAGAGTCAGCAGCCATGAAGTTGGAGGATAGCTACTATGTTTCAGGATTTTTTCTTCATGAAAAGGATTTGGAAATGGGTTATATTTAAATGTTGTGTTTGTGGATTGTTGCAGCTCATCATCTACTTCAAACTGAGATAATGGGATAGAAATTGGTATGCACTGCACCTGTGTGGTGGGCATAAAAAGGTATGTGCAAAGGAAAGCAGAGCATACCAATTTAGCAATGGGACCACCTGTGCCCAATTTGCGCAGGCGTTGGTCCCATTGTTAAATTTGTGTGGCGCTTTGTTTCAGGCATCCTGGGCGGTTGCCTAAAACAGGCATTGAGCCCTTAAATATCTTGTTGAGCATGGTAGGCATCAGACCTTTTTCACCTGCCTTTCATTGGCGGCTGTGGGGGCCGCTGAAGAATCCTAAGTGGGGCAGGCCCGATGTCTGATTGCAATTTTGAGGTGCACTGAATTTTCTTTTTCTTTGTCCATTTCATAACATGACATTGAGCGGCCTAAGCAATGGGTCTTCAAAGGACTAATGGCAGCCACTCAAAAAATGGCCCAAAGATATTTCTAACTTTTATCTTTGTGGGACCAGGTGGAGCAGAAATAGTCCACAAAAGCTCACTGTCCCACTGGCAGCCCATGTAAGAGGCTGCTGATTACCTGCCCTCCCTAACCAGCATGGTGCCTTGAAGCGCCGGCTTGCTGCACACAGCTCACCAGCTTTGTGCAATGAGGTCCTGGTTTCAAATTGACTCGGGCCTCATGGTGGTTTCAATGGGTGGGCAATGGGTACACTCTGCCCACTGACCACCCACGGTGCACCAAAAGTTAAAATTGGCCTCTGGTTTTTTTTAATAGCTGTTTTGCACTTTTCTTTATAGCTGTGGTCATCCTTATATATTCATTGTTGTACTACTCCTGGTTAATAAAATCCAGTACTCTGTCAAACGGAGATATAAATAGCTTGCAGTTGTCTTCAGCACTGCCAATGGATTAAAGCCCTTGCATTCCAAAATGCAGTTTATCAAATTTGTTGACAAAGTGAGAGTGAGACAAGCCATTGGCAAAGTAGTTGGTGGTAATGTGTTAGAAAGAATCTGGTTATGTTATGAAATTGACAAAGTAAAAATGGAATTTGGTGTACTGTAAGGTTATGATAGGCAATTAAACAGTCAAGTCCTTAGCAGGGTAATTGTTGTAACAGATGAGTTTGATAAAACAAAACATATTGGGCCAGATTTTGCTGAAAAAATAAGAGTGTCTGAATGACACATGCCGTTATTAATGTGCTTTTGGCCAGCAACTTGGAGGATGAGATACCCTGTGAATTGTGAATCGGCGCAAGTTGCTGGAAGATTTGCACTTCTTTGTGTAAATGGCATTTCGCGCTTAACCTCCCCGTGAGTTTTATGAAGTTTCTTCACTTGCACATTAATTGCCCATTAAGTTTGCCACAGAAAGTTAAGTCTAGTAATTATCAGCATAAGTGCCAAATAACCTTTCTTGCCCAGAAAGTAAACAATTATAAATGTGAAGTCTCATTCCTTTAGGTTGTGAATTGTTTTAGGAGATTGTAAAAATGTCATACCTTAAATCTGACATTTTTTCTTATTTTCCCTTTCTGTCTCTTTTCTCTCTCTCTCTCAAAATACAATGGCCCAGAAATTCGGGTCTCCACGGGTGAGTACACATGGGGTACTCACCCGTAAGTCCAATGGAAGTGCCGATTTCCTGCATGCACTGCGCATGCGCGGGAAACCGGCACTTCTGTTCCCCTGACAGAAGGGGTTCAGAGGTCAAACGCATGTGCATCGAACTTACGTTTTTTTTGCAGGTTTTCCCGGGAGGGTAAGTCTCCAGGAGTTACACATATAAAAAGCAGTCGCAAGGCCTGCTTTTTACAAGGTAAGTGGTGAATTAATTAAAATTAAAACATTTTTTCCACAGGTTTATTATTTTTAAATACTTTAAAGAAAGGTAAGTTTATTTTTAGCCCCGTTAGAAAATAAAATTATTTTTTTCAAAATGTTAAATTATTGTTTAAAATAGTTATTTCATGTAATTTATAGTTTATTTAAAAAATGTGATTTTTTAAAAACTTTATTTGAAGATTTAGTGATGTTTTGGGGCTTATAGTATTTATAAGTTTGACAGGCCTTCCTGTCAAACTTATGAATGAAGCATTCCCTCTCCATGGCCCACGTGATCCCAGGGGACACATCGAACTAACTGCGCCCCTGGGATACGCAAGCACTGCGCGCCTGCAGTTGGAGGAGGCCCAGGATTGCAATTCCACGGGGGCCCACAGCTCAACGGCCGGCACACAAGGTAAGTGCAGGTCAGGGGCTTGCACCAGCGGGAAGCCCCCGACCCGAATTTCTGGGCCATAATATTTATTTCCCTGTCTTTATTTCTCTTTCTGCACCTGATTTAACATTGAATTCACCCACTCTAATTCATCCTCCTTTTCCATCTTTCCTCTGTTTATTTCTCAATCCTGTAATCTCATTGGTTAAGGAGATGCACTGTTTGTCCTGTTGTTCATAGAGTCATAGAGTTATAGAGTTATACAGCACAGAAAGAGACCCTTCGGCCCATTGTGTCCACGCCGACCATCAGGCCCGATCTATTTTAATCCCATTTTCCAGCACTTGGTCCATAGCCTTGTATGCTATGGCATTTCAAGTGCTCATCTAAATGCTTCTTGAATGTTGTGAGGGTTCCTGCCTCTACCACCCTTTCAGGCAGTGAGTTCCAGATTCTAACCACCCTCTGGGTGAAAAAGTTTTTCTTCAAATCCTCTCTAAACCTCCTGCCCCTTACCTTGAAACTATGCCCCCTGGTTATTGACCCCTCTACTAAGGGGAAAAGTTCCTTTCTATCCACCCTATCTATGCCCCTCATAATTTTGTACACCTCAATCAGGTCCCCCCTCAGCCTTCTCTGCTCCACGGAAAACAACCCCGCCTGTCCAGTCTCTCTTCATTGCTGAAGCGCTCCAGCCCAAGTAGCATCCTGGTGAACCTCCTCTGCACCCTCTGCAATGTAATCACATCCTTCCTATAGAGTGGCGACCAGAACTGCACACATTATTCCAGCTGTGGCCTAGCTAGCGTTTTGTACAGCTCTATCATAACCTCACTGTTCTTATATTCTATGCCTTGGCTAATGAAGGCAAGTATCCCATATGCCTTTTTAACCACCGTATCTACCTGTCCTGCAGGGATCTATGTACATGCACACTGTAGGGGGTTTTGGCATGTGTGCCCAGTCAGCTCTACCCCTGACTGTCTCTGAGCGGTTCGAATCGCTCCACACCCCCTGGGTTCTAGTCACCGGACTTAGGTACAGGCAGCGATACAGAACATCAAGTAGACAAGTGGTTTGGTGCAAGAAAACCAAATTTTATTAAAAGGCTGAATAAAACACACTACTACTGAGAATTACTGGCATGGTTACAGGCATAAAAAAAGTTAATACACTTACATGGGAATGGGGAACACACGGCACATCGAGGGAAACAAATACATTAAAAATCCCCTTATAATTAATCCCACCCCCTATACCTAACTAGATTAAGCTATGAAGTGCCAGGAATTTATGCTCACCAATTCAAAACCTGTTGCTTTAGATGGTGGGGTTTGAGGTCCGCTCTTTCTGTCCTTTGGGGTATCCCGTCGCCACGTGGTCACAGGGCGCGGCGCTGAAGTTGTCCATGCGAGGCACCCTCCCTTTTTTCTCCGTTAACGTCTTCGTCGAGTACTTCATCGCGATGGGCCTTCTTCTCCTTCGGGTGGTCGCCGACGGTATTGCTGTGGTTGGGGGTCGGTTGGCAGTCTTTACCGTCTAATGATTTTGCTATCCATGCTTCGAACACCAGCTTATTCTTCAACTGGGCTAGTACAGTCCATGTGACAAACGCCAGCTTATAACTAGGCCATTTGTCTTGATTTTGCTACCTATTCTTCGAACGCCAGCATATTCTTAAGTTGGGGTTTTACTGTCCATGCATGTAACGCCAACTTATTCACCAAACGCCAGCTTATAACTAGGCGTTTGTTCCCCAACGCGTCTTTCGCTGCCCTTTTCTGCTCTTATCGGTTTACCATATTCTTCGTCTCGTCTCGTCTTGTCTGCCCGTTTGTGGCCTGTGTGTCCTGTGTGGTTTCGAACTCGGGTCTCATTCTCCTCCCGCGTTGGGCCCTCGGTGTAGTAATGGGCGTCCTTGGTTGTTGAGCGGCGCGGGGAGCGAGAAGAGAGCCCGCCACGAGACCAGGGCACGAGAAAACTAAGAGCAAGAGCTAAGAGCCAAGAGCAAGCATGATAAGAGAGCTAAGAGACCGATCACTACCGATGGGCCTACAATTATACCCGATTCTTCATTCCTTATCTGCGCGCCAAATCAGGTCAGTCCTTTGTCTAACTTTTGGCGGGCTCGTTTAAACTGACTACAGCCATTTACTTTAACGACTCCTGAAATGGTTGTCTCTATGTTTAATGGTTTCGATGTCCTGGCTGTTGGTTATGTATGAAACTTAATCGGGTTTTCCTGACTTGATGGCTTCTGTGAGCTGTTACCGATTAAATTTGCAGAAACCGGATGGCCTTGATTGAGGCCCATTCTAACCTGATCTGTTTCAAGGCAAATGGAATGCATATTCTGTGTTTGCACTGTTTGGCCCCACAGAGTCTATTCACAGGTCTATGCATTTTCAGTTTCGTTCCGGGCTTGAAAAAAAGGTGCTTGCCTGTTTGCAGAGCCTTGCTTTTGAAATCCTGTCCTTTTGGTCACGAGGTTGCAGAAGCCATTTTGGGTACCCTGTCTTTTTTTATAACTTGTCCATGCAGGGTCCCTTTATCCATAACTTTGGGGAATGTGGGAATTTTGAGAACCTACAACACCAAGGTCGCTCTGATCCTCTGTCCTTCCTAGGGTCCTACCATTCATTGTGTATTCCCTTGCCTTGTTAGTCCTCCCAAAATGCATCACCTCACACTTTTCATGGTTAAATTCCATTTGCCACTGTTCTGCCCATCTGACCAACCCATCTATATCATTCTGTAGCCTAAGGTTTCCCTCCTTGCTATTTACCACTCCACCAATTTTCATGTCATCTGCGAACTTACTGATCATACCTCCTACATTCATATCTAAATCATTAATGTACACTACAAACAGCAAGGGGCCCAGCACCGATCCCTGCGGTACACCACTGGACTCACATGATTGAAATGTGCATAGATCTGACAGATTTGATGAATCTGAAAATACCTGTAAAACCTTTATTTATTTTTATCCAACATAGCTGTACTTGCCAAGGTCCTGGCTAAAAAAAGAATTGCGCTTTGCATACTTTTAGAGCAGTAAGGAAATTGTCGGAATTTGCAAAGGATTTGGGATTAATGTAAATTTGAAGTTACACTGAACTGGTTATTTGATCTGAGTTATGTTAAACAGCTTTTCTTCTGACTGAGTGAACACAATCCACCAAGGTCTGCTGCTTTGCTTGGAAGTTCAGTTATTTTCTTGATTTTTATTATATCTTAGTTATTGTTACATTGCATGATTTTAGAGTGAATGAAATTCATCTTTCATGCATTATGATTGATTTTGTTTAGTTATTTTGTTATTATCAATTAGATGATGGTAAGTGGACTGGATAATAATCTAAACATCAAAATGCCCAAGTAACATCCTGGTGAACCTCCTCTGCACCCTCTGCAATGCAATCACATCCTTCCTATAAATTTTTGTTTACAGACTCAATCCAACAAATCCTGACTTCAAGACTACAGTTGCTTGCAAGAAAGCCTCTCCCATAACAGATACCCACGACTATTGCCTCCCCTGTGAATTGTTCGAATCAATTCTTGATCTAGATCTAGATCCCTAATGGGAATACAAAAGCAAAATATTTCAGATGTTGGAAATCTGAAATAAAAACAGAAAATGCTAGAAATACTCAGCAGGTTAGGCAGCATCTGTGGAGAGAGAAACAGAGTTAACGTTTTAGGTCGGTGACCTTTTGCCAGAACTGGCAGTCATATTTTTCCCAAACACTGGTACTGCAGATTTATGTATTTCATGTGAGACGGCAGTAATTATTACTCATGTTGAGCATGATGTGCTGACTCGGGCCTTTTGATCCCACTACTCATAATGTCAGGCTGGGTATTTTGGCAACACTAGAGGATATGGTTAATTGGAATTCAATTTCAATGTAACATTCTTGGAGCACCATAGCATGACAATAGCTGGAACCTGAGATTTGATAAGGAGAATTAATGCCGGCTCATGTAAAGAAAGAGATTGTCTTGACGAAACCATTGGTTATTCTGCTATTTTTGCAACAACCCTTTCAATTGAATTTATTTGGTTCAAAGTATCCATGAACTACATGAACAGTTAAGGACCAGCATACAAACTGGGAGTAAGTTGATATAAGTAGAACAGTGTGGCGACACGCCACCACTGGACATAATCCGCTCACGGCGGCACAGACAGTCTAAGCAGAAGCCCCCAGCCGGGGGCCCTTTCCTCCAGCAACTTGTTTCCCGCAGGGACAGGCTGCCGGGAGCACTTCCTGTCTGGGAAGTATTTAAGTGGATGCGCGGGCTTTTCTAGTTCCTGTTTGTCATGTGGTTGGAATAAAGCAGTTGTGTTTTCAATAGCTCTGGTCTCGACTCCCACGTTTGCCGCGGTATCTCAACACTGGTGACCCCGACGCTCAGGACGAATCCTAAGCTAGCATGGCGGATACAAACGCAGTCACGGTTAAATTACCAGACTTTTGGGAGAACCTCGCCGAAGCCTGGTTCGTTCAAGCTGAGTCCAGATTCTGGCTGAAAGGCATTACAGTCGATGCCACGAAGTACGACTACCTCGTCGCCTCGCTCACCTACGCTACAGTCCCCAAGGTTTGGACAGCGCTGCAGAATCCACCAACAGAGGGCAAGTACGAACATCTGAAGGCTGCGCTACTTAAAAAATTTCAAACGTCCTCTTACCAGCGCCACTGCCAACTCCTGGACCTCCCCGGCCTTGGTGACGCTTCACCATCAGACCTGCTTTCCCACATGCTGTCCCTCTCAGACGACAAAAACCCCGGCGCCCTTTTTCGCACGCTTTTCATTCGGCAGCTCCCCGCCAGCATCCGCCCGCTCATTGTGGAGTCTGACTCCACGGACCTGAATGATATAGCCAAAAAGGCCGACCGGCTGCTCTCTGCACAGGCCGCTCGCGACGTCGCGCCCGACCTCACGGCAATGACCACGCGGTCTTCCCGGGCCGCTAGGCCCGACCGCCCTACCACTCTGGGTCACTGCTACTACCACACCCGTTTTGGCGCTAGGGCTCAACGCTGCACGCCACCGTGTACCTTCAAACCCCCCCCGCACCGGCCCCCGCGATGGCCGCGGGGCAGAAGGAGCCCCTACTGTACGTCACTGATGACAGAACCAACCGCCGATTTCTGTGCGACACAGGGGCCCAGCACAGCATCACCCCCGCCTCCGCCCTCGAGATCCAACGCGGCACACGGGGTATCACACTGGCTGCAGCCAACGGCTCTGAAATCCGCACATATGGCACCCGCATGGTCACGCTTGACCTCGCGGGCCGCCGCTACCGCTGGGAGTTCCTCACAGCCAAGGTCCTCTGCCCACTCATCGGCGCCGACTTCCTACGCGCCCACGGCCTCCTTGTCGACATTCCGAGGCACCGCCTCGTCGACATCAACACTATGGCCCCCATCCCCGGCGCCTTTACCCCGGCCCGTTCGGCTGGCCTGACGACCTACTGCCTCGCCAGAGCCACGGACGACTACTTGGCACTCCTAGCTGAGTTTCCCGCCCTCGCTAACCCGACCTTTTCGGCCAAAGCCGCCAAGCACGGTGTGGAACACTATATCCCCACCACCGGCCCCCCAGTTTCTGCCCACGCCCGCAGACTCAACCTGGCCAAGCTGGAAATCGCGCGGGCCGAGTTCACCACCATGGAACAACTCGGCATCATCCGCCGCTCCAGCAGCCCTTGGGCCTCGCCCCTCCACATCGCCCCCAAGCCTGGCAGAGGCTGGCGCCCTTGCGGGGACTACCGCCGCCTCAACGACGCCACCACCCCCGATCGATACCCGGTGCCACACATCCAGGACTTCTCGGCCCGACTGGCCGGACGAACCGTCTTTTCCAAAGTCGACCTGGTGCGCGGTTACCACCAAGTCCCCGTACACCCCGCGGACATCCCCAAAACGGCCGTCATCACCCCATTCGGCCTGTTCGAGTTCCTGAGGATGCCCTTCGGCCTCAAGAATGCAGCACAGGCTTTCCAGCGCCTTATGGACTCAGTCCTCCGGGACCTGAACTTCCTATTCGTCTATCTAAACGACATTCTCGTGGCCAGCTCCTCCAAACAGGAACACCTCGAACACCTTCGCATCCTGTTCGGGCGCCTAGCCCAACACAGGCTCATCCTCAGCCCGGCGAAGTGCCAATTCGGCCTAACCGAGATCGATTTTCTCGGTCAACACATCACCCCTGCTGGGGCCGTCCCCCTGCCCAACAAGGTGCAGGCCGTCCAGCAATTCCCCCGCCCCACAACCATCAAGGGCCTCCAGGAGTTCCTCGGGATGGTGAACTTCTACAACAGGTTCATCCCCAGAGCCGCAGCCCTCATGAAGCCCCTGTACGACTCCCTCCGAGGAAAATCCGGCAAGATGGACGTAGCCTGGACCACTGACACGGCAGCCGCCTTCGACGCCACCAAAAACGCGCTCGCCGACGCCACTCTGCTCACGCACCCGAGGGCCGATGCCCGGGTCGCGCTCACCACCGACGCCTCCGACCACGCGGTTGGGGCCGTGTTCGAGCAGTGGGTCAATGGCGCGTGGCAGCCACTTGCCTTCTACAGCCGCCAACTGCGCCCCCCGGAGGTCAAATACTCCACTTTCGACCGCGAGCTTCTCGCACTCCACCTGTCGGTCCGCCTTTTCAGGTTCCTCCTGGAAGGCCGCCCCTTCACCGTGTATGTGGACCACAAGCCACTCACATACGCGATGGCCAAGCACACCGAACCCTGGTCCGCTAGGCAGCAACGCCAGCTCGCGGCCGTCTCCGAGTTTACTACGGACATTCAGCACGTCTCCGGTAGAGACAACGTGGTCGCCGACTGCCTTTCCCGTCCCACCGTCTGTGCGAATCACCTCGCGGTTGACTACGCACAACTAGCAGCGGCCCAGCTCACGGACCCAGACCTCCTCTCGGCGGCTACCAGCCTGCCAGGGCTACGCCTAGCCAAAGTCGCGCACGGGCCCGAAGCCACGGCAGTCACGTGCGACGTCTCACTCGGCCAACCCAGGCCGGTCGTCCCTGAGACCTGGCGCCGCCGCGTTTTTGACGCGCTCCACGGGCTCTCTCACCCGGGTTCCCGCGCATCCGTCAAACTCCTCTCCAAGCGCTTCGTCTGGCGCGGCCTCAGCAGAGATATTCGGACTTGGGCCACCTCCTGCCTCGCCTGCCAACGGGCTAAGGTACAGCTGCACACCAAAGCACCCCTGGGAGACTTCGAGGTACCCAGCCGCCGCTTCGACCACGTACACGTCGACATCGTCGGTCCCCTGCCGCCATCGCAAGGCCAAACTTATCTCCTCACTATGGTCGACCGCTACACACGCTGGCCTGAGGCAGTGCCGCTGACCTCCACCACCACAGCCAACATCGCCAGGGCGTTCGTTAACACCTGGGTTGCGAGGTTCGGCGTACCGGCCGACATAACCTCCGACAGAGGCGCCCAGTTCACCTCCGAACTCTGGACGGCCACAGCACGCAACCTCGGGGTGACGCTCCACCGCACCACGGCGTACCACCCGCAGGCCAACGGACTTTGTGAACGCTTCCACAGGTCACTCAAGGCCTCACTCTGCGCCGGCCTGCAGGACAGTACCTGGACTGACCGCCTACCGTGGGTGCTACTCGGCCTACGCACCGCGGTCAAGGAAGACCTCCAGTCCTCGGCAGCGGAGTTAGTCTACGGACAACCGCTGCGCGTCCCAGGCGAATTCCTTCCGGAGCCTACCAAGCCTTGGTCAGCCGAACAGCAGCGGCTCAACTCTTTCTCTTCCGCTCAGCAGTTCGCCCCACTTCCGGTCAACCAACACGGCGAACTCGCACCTCACGTCCCGCCAAATTTACAGCAGGCGCGCTTCGTCTTCGTGCGACACGACGCGCACCGCGGGCCCCTGCGACCCCCGTATGACGGTCCGTACGAGGTACTACAAACCGGGGACAAGGTCTTCAAGCTGTGACTCGGCGACAGGGTCGAGACAGTCTCCATCGACCGGCTCAAACCAGCACACACAGAACCAGGGGAACAGGTCCCCGTGGCCCAGCCTCCAACTAGAGGCCTTCCCCCCGGCAAGCCAGCACAGCCGGCGGCGAACCGCCCGACCCAACCAACCAGACCGGCGACCACTCAGAGCCGCTGCGGCAGAACCATTAGACCACCGTCACGACTCGTCCACTCCTCCTAAGCGGATTCTGGGGGGAGCTTTGTGGCGACACGCCACCACTGGACATAATCCGCTCACGGCGGCACAGACAGTCTAAGCAGAAGCCCCCAGCCGGGGGCCCTTTCCTCCAGCAACTTGTTTCCCGCAGGGACAGGCTGCCGGGAGCACTTCCTGTCTGGGAAGTATTTAAGTGGATGCGCGGGCTTTTCTAGTTCCTGTTTGTCATGTGGTTGGAATAAAGCAGTTGTGTTTTCAATAGCTCTGGTCTCGACTCCCACGTTTGCCGCGGTATCTCAACAACAGCACCTTTGGTAGCAATAGATTTCATTTGGGTTGCCAACGCTGGTTGGATATATTCCAGGAGTTTTCATCACATGACCTCCCATATCCAATCACCCCACCCCATGCTCCCACCTGATTGGATATTTAGTTGCCAAAAGTAAGAGTGCTAGATAATTCGGCGAACCTACTGTCAATAAAATTGAAGCAGGGGCCTGATTGGTAACATCACTGTCGCTCTAAATAGGGGTGTGACCTGCTTAGATGCTGATCTGGCACTTCATTGACGACAAGTTTATCTTGTTTTTAAAATGTTTATTTTTCAACTAAAATCTTTGAAGGAAGAATATAAAAAAGTAAATTTTTTGAATAAATTCAAATAAGACAGAATTTTTTGTTTTAAACCTCCAATGTCAGAGATAATTCCACCTTCACAACGTATGTTTCATCGAGGTTCATCTCTCTCCATGTCCCCTGTAGGGGGTGGTGTGTCATGCCCAGCCAGCTTTGCCTCTGACTGTCCCCTTTGAGTGGTTTGAATCGCTCCCACACCCCTTGGCTCTAGACACCGGACTTAGGTACAGGCGGCGATACAGAAAATCGAGTAGACAAGTGGTTTGGTGCAAGAAAACCAAAATTTTATTAAAAGCAGAATAAACCAATCTTATGAAAATTACTGGTATGAAAATTACAGGCATGAACAATTACACTTATATGGGAATGGGGAACACACGGCACATCGAGGGAAAACAACTACATTAAACAATCCCCTTATCCTTATCCCACCCCCTATACCTAACTAGATTAAGCTATGAGGGGCCAGGAATTCATGTTCACCGATCCAAAACCTGTTGCTTAAACAGTTATGAGTTTTGAGGTCCGCTCCCGCTGTCCTTTGGGGCACCCCGTCGCCACGTGGTCTCAGGGCGCAGCGTTGAAGTTGTTGATGCGAAGCACCCTCCTTTTTCCTCAGCTACCGTCGTCGTCTCGTCGCAATGGGTTTTCTGCTTCTTCTCCCTCGGGCGGTCGTCAGTGGTAATGTTACGGTCGGGGTCGATTGGCGGTCTTTATTGTCTAAAAGATTTGACTACCCATGCTTCGAATGCTAGTTTATTCGACACTGGCGTTGCCCCCCCACTCTTCGAACACCTGCTTATTTGCACTGTTCATGCATGCAATGCCAACTTATTCACCAAACGCCAGCTTATAACTAGGCATTTGGTTTTCCCAATGCGTCTTTTGCTGCCCTTCTATGTTTTTATTGGTTTACCTTCTTCTTCGTCTCGTCTTGTCTCGTCTGCCCGTTTGTGGCCTGTGTGTCCTGTGTGGTTTTAAACTCGGGTCTCGTTCTCCTCCCGCATTTGGCCCCGGTGTAGTGGGCGTCCTTGGTTGTTGAGCGGCGCAGGGAGCGAGAAGAGAGCCCGCCATGAGACCAGGGCGCGAGTACGAGCGGCAGCAGGCCAAGGCCACAAGCAAGAGATCAGAGAGCTAAGTGAAGAGCCACTGATGGGCCTACAATTATACCCGTTCTTCAGCTCCTTATCTGCGCGCCAAATCAGGTCAGTCCATTGTTTAACTTTTGGCGGGCTTGTTTAAATGATTACAAACATTTACTTTAACGACTTTTGGAGTGGTTGTCTCCGGGTCTAATGGCCCCAATGTCCTGGTTGTTTGTCATGGATAAGACTTAATTCTCCCCATCCTGACTTGATGGCTACTGTGAGCTGTTACCGATTAAATATGCAGAAGCCTAATGGCCTCGATTCTAGGCCCATTCTAGCTTGATTTGTTTCAAGTCGAATGAATGCGTATTCTGTGTTTACTTTGTGTGGCTGGCTCCAGAGAGTCCTTTTTCACAGATTCCTGCATTTTAAGTTTCGTCTCCGGGCCTGCTTGTCTGCAGAACCTTGCTTTAAAAATCCTGTTGGTTTGGTCATGAGGCTGCAGAAGCCATTTTGGGTACCCTGTTTTTAATAACTTGTCCAAACAGGGCCCCTTGATCCATAATTTGGGGAGTGCGGGAATTTTGAGAACCCTGCACTTACACTCCCCACTGTTGATACTAAACTTGCTTTAAGTATCATCCTGATGTGGTGAGCAAAATTTCTGACCCTCCATAGTCAACCTTCCCCTGTAATTACCTATCTAAGACACCCACGACGCATGCATTTCCCATTCTGTAAAAATGTAGTGTACATAAGCATACATAGAATAATTACAGTTGTTTACCCACATCCAAGCACAGAGGGGTCTGACACCCCTGCACCACTTGGTACACATTATCTTTATTACAAATATGTTTGGACATCTTTATTAAAAACAATAAAAGACTATGCTTCACCCAAGCCAAAGAATCTCTTGGGGACCTGGCTGTATGTTTTTGTATCTTTTGCAGAAGGACTTTTCCAACTCGGCTATGATTTCCTTTAAATGGACCGTCATGGCCTGGTCCTCATGCAACTCCGAGCCCATCACCTTGTTCTCATCCAGTAATATTTTCTTTAACTGTGTTTTTAAACCGTTTATCTGGGTCTGCAGCTCTATGTCATCCAAACTGTTGATGACAGAGGGCCCAGTATTAAACGCAGTAAAAACATCATTCCATACTCCCCATCTTTGCCTTCCTGCATTACCCAAAAATTCTCAGTGTGTGGTGTACAGTTCGGTCTTGTCCACGTGGGCAAAAAAAACTCGTTAAACTTCTTGAACATGTCCTTTAATAGGGCCTGGTATAGCTGCTCTCTTTCTTTGGGGCACCACTCCGGTAAATGTACCTCAGTGAGATTTAAAATCACGGAGGCTACCACGTAGTGTACCCCCTGGTACAGCATCTGATCGGTGGGGACTAGTACCAACCCTTTCCCTGGTCCCTTGGTGGCGGTGGGGCAACCTTCCCTGGATAACCTCGCTGCCTGCGCTGTGGGCAGAGGCTTACAGGGGCGGGTTACCAGCTCAGTGGCATTGACTGGGATCGGGGAGAATGGGACTGCGCACGCCTTCAGGCTGGTATCCCATCTCACCCCTCCCCGGCGTCTTGCCACTACCGGTGGAAAATTATGGATATGTCTGCGGGGCAGACCATCTCTGACCCCCACATACAGATATAAATTCCTTGGTCTGGTTCCCACCACTTGTCCCAGCACACGCTTAGTCCTCCATGAGTCCCGGTAATCATCCAATGGGTGTTGTTTCCCAACCGTTCCCACTCGACTTCGGGGTTCCTCATGTCCTTGCTCAACTTTCTGAGCCACCACCACCTATCCAGTGGAATATGTCCTTTACACGTCAAACATATTCGCTTTCCAACAGTGACGCTGACCCTCGTGGTATCGACCCGTACCCTGGGGCACAGGAGGGAGGCTTCCCCGTACGTGAATCCGGTGTGTCTGGAGTACTGAGATGAATTGGACCCCAGCCACCCTGGCCACATTCCCTCGTGGACGTAAACGGCAGTCTCCTCCGCATCCCACTCACCGCACCCATCGATCGCTAGGGGCGCTCTGTCTCCCGAACACCCGTAGATGTGGGAGTCTTGGACGTCGCCCCGGCTTTCCACACTTATCCCAATCAGGGCGAATAGGATCACGATCCTCTCCATCCCTAAAGTCTTTCTGCAAAAGATGTAAAAAAACATGCAGCCAGGTCCCCAAGAGATTCTCTGGCTTGGTGAAGCATGGTTGGGTCCCGCGACCTCGACCCAAATATGTTACGTCCGTGTAATAATAAGAAAAGGACTGCAGAGAACGGTACAACAGGTGTTTACTCAACGTGGTTCAAACTGCAACTGAAACAACAGATTACTACTCAGCGTTATATACAGGTGTGGTCACTGCCGGTACTACAGTATACATGAGCTGTAGAAAGTAGTTCCCCCCTTAAAGGTACATACATTACAATTCCTCCCCTTTTAGATTAACAGTACCATAACAATCATTTAACAATTAAATATCAAACTAATTACAATTAACACTTTTAACATGCAACATTAGCTGAAAATAGTCTATTTATAAATTCAGTCTTTGGGGAGGCTTCCTGATCCTTTCTGGATAGCGCCTTTCCCGAGTGTCTTGCTCTTGTTGCGGAGGCGATTCTGGCCCCCTGTCGTCGGTTGGTTCATCAGCTTCCGATGCTACTGTTTCTGGGGTAGATGCTACCTGTACGTCAGGTTCATCACCAGGTACGTATGGGCGAGGCATGGGGTTGACTTGTTCCTGTGACTCTAGGATCTGGTCAGCATGGCGTCTCACGATGCTCTCCCCAACGTCCACTGTGTACATTAGTGGGCCCTGACGTGTGCATATCGTTCCTGGCTGCCATTTTTCTGTTCGGTAGTCGCGGGCCAAGACTGGTTGCCCTACATTGAAGCTCTTTGTTGGCTTCTCATGGATGCGCTGGAATTACTTACTCTCAACATCTCTTCGTACGTTTGGTCTGAGCAAATCCAGGCGAGATCTTAACCTTCGGTTAAAGAACATCATGGCTGGGGCCTGGTTGGTGACTGCATGTGTCACATTCCGGTAGGCGAACAGGAAGTTGTCCACCTTGTGCTGCAGTGGAATGTTGTCATTGTACATAGCCTTTATTGCCTTCTTAAAGGTTTGTACGAACCTCTCAGCCAATCCATTTTTGGCTGGATGATATGGGGCGGATGTGTAATGCCTTACCCCATTCTTTTTCAAGAACCTCCGGAACTCTTCGGACACAAACTGTGGTCCGTTGTCGGAGCAAATCTGTTCTGGCAAGCCATTCCTGGCAAAAATGGTCCGTAGGACTGCAATAGTTTTCTCCGTGGTGGTGGAGGACATTTTGAAGACCTCAGGCCATTTCGAGTGCGCATCCACGGCTATTAAAAACATTGAGTCCATGAATGGACCACCAAAATCAATATGCACCCGTTGCCATGGAGATGAGGGCCACTCCCATGGGTGTAGAGGGGCCTGTGGTGGTGCATTTTGGACTTTCTGGCATCCTGAGCAGCTCTTGGTCAGGTCCTTGATTTGTTTATCGATGCCCGGCCACCACACATAAGCCCTGGCTAGGCTTTTCATTTTTACCCCTCCCAGATGACCCTCATGAAGCTTATTGAGCACTCTCTCCCTTAACTTGGGTGGAATTACCACTCGGGATCCACACATCAAGGTCCCCCAGCACACTGACAGCTGTTCTCTCCTTGTCGAGAATGCTGGCAACAGTGAGTCGCCATATGCTGGCCATCCCTTCACCGTCAAATCATATACCCGAGACGGTGTCAGGTCATTTCGGGTTTCCTTTTCGATACAAGCGTTAGTTACCGGTAGGTATTCAACTATAGTCGAATGGAATATTTCGACAGGATCCACTGCTGATGCTTCCTCCGCAGTAGGCAGTGGCAGCCCATCAGCATTTCCATGCTGTTTTGTGCCCTTATATTTAATCTCATAGTGGTGCGCCCCTAGAAAAAGTGACCATCTTTGTCGTCGTTGCGCAGTCAACACCGGAACGCCCTTCTTCGGATTAAAAATGGAGACAAGAGGCTGGTGATCAGTCAGCAAGGTGAATTTCTGCCCATGCAGATAGTGATTGAACCTTTTCACTCCCCACACTAGGCTGAGTGCCTCCCTGTCAATCTGGGCGTAGTTACGCTCGGCTGAGGTTAGTGATCGTGACGCAAAGGCTATTGGCCTCTCTGCGCCGTCCGAGAATTTGTGCGACAGCACCGCTCCAATGCCGTAGGGTGACGCATCACAAGCCAACCGAATTGGTAACGCTGGGTTGTAATGGGCCAATACCTCTTTCGATGTGATTAGTGTTTTGCTCTTCTGGAAAGCTCATCTACATTCGTCATTCCACTTCCATGGCACCCCAGTTTGCAGTAGGGTGTTCAGTGGGTGTAGTATTGTAGACAAATTTGGCAAGAACTTATGGTAGTAGTTTACCAGCCTGAGGAGCGACCTCAGTTTGTAGGGGGTTTCTCTTGCTCGTTCTGGTCTCCTACCAGGCTTCGTGCAATAATTACCCTTGAGTGGTTCGACCCATTCTTCCCTACGGTTCTAGACCTTGGACTTAGGTGCAAGGAACTGTAGTGGAGAGAAAAACTCAATAGACCAGGTTGAATAGCACGAAATGGATGCTTTTATTACTAAACAGTTTGCAGCATTATAAAATACATGTCATAAGCACAGATTAAAGTAACTACAAGCATGCACATATCTATAAACTTAACTCTATGGAAATGGGAAACACACGGCACATCGTAAAAGGGGAAACACATTACGATTACCCTTAACCCCCTCCCCTAGACCTAAACTAAGTTTCGACTTGAGGAACTCGGGATCATGCTAACCACTTTCAGATTCGCGAAAAGGGGGTTCACAGCCCTTTTGGCACAGCTTTCCGTCGTCACGTGGATTTGGAAACTTCTGGCGCAGCTTGTTTTTCTTATGCGATGAAGCAGCAGATACAGCCTTGATGAGCGCTTGTCATGGATGAAAATCCGTTAAACCTGTGTTACCTTTACTGAAAGGCTGCCGAAGAACTGGATGCACATGGAGACTCTGCTACCGATGTGATATTGTAGAAATGCACATGGAAGGTCCGTTACCGAATGGGGTGTTGAGGCACTGGAGTGCTGGGCCCTGAGTGTCTTCTTCTCCGGCCTGGGTCGTCGATCTCCCGATGGTCTTCCTCGGGGCGGGACGCTGGTCCCAAAAAAAACTTTCTTTATGCAGTCATAATGTCCTTCTGAGGGTGTCTTTTTCTTTGGCCTGGGTCGTCGATGATCTCCCGACAAAAGTACCCGGGCCACCCTCGTCGTCTTCCCGTCGTGGCTGAGCCTTGCCTGGCCGAACACCGACCACGTTCCGAAACCGAAGTGCTGCCTTAACCGAAGAGTCGTAGAAGTTCCGAAGCGAAGCGTAGCGAAGCGTAGCGCATAACCGTAGCGCATAACCGTACTGATGGCCTTTTTCAATCCACAGTTATACCCTTTTGGAACATTCTTATCTCCCGCCAAATCATAGTCCAGTCTTTGTAATATTTTTGGCGGGCAGAAATTTCTGCAGGGGCGCTTTGTCTTTGTAACGGGAGCCGGTGATAGCGAAACTGGCCTTCCTGGGCCGATAATGTCTTTTACTTTGTCACCGTAACTCGGTTCGTATATTGATCGGTCTGGAGATTGCCCTCGATGGCTGTTAAACGGTTTTCCTTTGTACAGTAAATGGGTTTAAGTGTTCATTCAATTGCCCGCCCATTTCTTGATGGGCCTCATCCTGTTACCCAAAACTGTCCTGTACTTAGAATCTAATTAATATGTATGCTCAGTTCCATGAGTTTCGGTTTCCCGATACTGGCTTTCGCGGGCTTACTGTCCTCAATCCATAAGCCTGTCTGGCTTGCAGTAACAGAAATCAAATGGTCCCAGAAACTGATCACGAGGTCCGGTGGCCATTTTGTATGCCCTTTTATCAAAGGTTTTTCTGTACAAGCTTCTTTTGGTCAATAAACTGTCTTATTAACCCTATTTTCTTGTGTGATTAATTACTGAAAATTTCGAATCTTACAGGTTGTGACTCATTTTCCGGCGCTGGAGCCTTGACTACTGCCTCAATCTTCTCTGGGGACTTATGTAACCCCTCTTTATCGATAACGTGGCCACAATATGAGATCTGTTTTCTAAAAAACTCGCATTTGGGGCGGTTAGCTCGGAGCCCATATTCCTGCAATCTAGTGAGCACCTGCTCCAGGTTGGCAAGGTGATCGCTGTCATTTTCGCCCGTGACCAGGATGTCGTCCAAATAACACTGGGTCCCTGGGATCCCTTGCAGGACTTGTTCCATTGCCCTCTGCCAAATAGCCGGAGCTGATGCTACCCTGAATACCAGCCGGTTGTATTGGTAGAGACCTTTATGGGTGTTGATTGTGAGGTATTTTTTTGATGCTTCTTCTACCTCCATTTGCAGATACGCCTGGGCCAGATCAATCTTAGTGCAGCGTTTACCTCCAGATAGCGAGGTGAAAATATCTTCAATCCGCAGAAGTGGATATTGTACGGTGTGAATGTCCGAGTTCACTTTTACCTTAAAGTCCCCATGGATGCGAATCTTCCTTGGTTCCCCAGGCGTGCTGCTCAACGACTTTTTCATCACAGGGACGATGGGTGTAGCCCACTCGCTCCAGTCTACCTTGGACAGTACACCTGAATGTTCCAGACTCTCCAGCTCTGCTTCGACGGCTGGGCGGATCGCATAAGGTACCGGTCTGGCCTTAAAAAATTTTGGGCTTGCGTTTTCTTCAATTTTAATCATCGCTGTCATGCCTTTTAGTGTTCCGAGTCCTTGCTGGAACACTGCTTTCGCGTCAGTTAGGATCATTGACAGTCGCCCAGTTGTGACGTCGTCATCCTTTTTGTCAGTCACAGTCAGTGCCTGTATGGAATGCCAATCCAGTTGTATTTTCCGGATCCATTCACATCCCCGTAATGGTGGTCCTCCATCTTGTAATACATTCAGGTCTAGTTTTGGTGTTTCCTTACCGTTATATATAACGGTCACCCTTATTTTTCCTTTGGGGTAGACTTTTTGCCCCGTGTACGTCTTCAAAATAATTTTTATGTCTCTCAAGGGTATGTGTGAGAATAACCGCTCATAGTCCCGTCGGTTTATGACTGTTAGAGCTGATCCTGTGTCCAATTCCATCTTTACCTGGACTCCTGCTATCTTGAGAGTGACCCAAATGGTTCGGTGATCCTCCGTTGTGATCACATTATGTAGTTTCAGACAACTTAGTTCCCTGCTTTCGGAGTCATTATCACTCTTTTGTTCATCTGAACTATTCTCCGTTATCTTATGTACCTTCTTGTCCTTTCCTTTGGTCGGTTTCTTATTGCTGGTTTTCTTTCCTGACCTGCAGACTCGTGCTATGTGTCCTACTTTTCCACACTGTCTGCACACTTTGTCTTTGAACCAGCAATCATTCTGGTCATGTGTTGTTCTGCCGCAGCAATAGCACTTCTCTGTTCCATATGACATTTCGTTTGTGCCATATTCTTGCGGTCTCTGTTGTATCTCTGCAGCGCCCCGTGCTGCTGCTTCACATGATACCGCAATGCTGAAAGCCTTTTCCAGCATAAGGTCCTTTTCAGATAAAAGCCGTTTCTGGGTTCCTTCACTTTGAAGCCCGCACACAAACTTGTCCCTTAACTTGTCGCTCCAAACTGGCAGTGTTTCGATAGTTTGTGCAGTTCTGTTAAATAATCAGCATTGCTTTCATCCTTATGCTGGTTCCGTTTGTGAAACTTGAATCTTTCTGCTATCAGCAGCGGTGCAGGATTTAAGTGGTCCTGTAGGATTGACACTATGTTTTCAAAATCCTTTTCTACTGGCTTCTCTGGTGTTATTGGTTTCGTAGTAAGCCATACGTTTTTGCACCCATTGAATTCAACAATACCAGCGCTTTCTTGTCATCTGGCACTTCATTTGCCTTGCAGTATACTTCTATGCGTTCGACATATGTCGTCCAATCTTCGACTTCATTGTCGAACGCTGTGATATTGCCACTCTTCGGCATTTTTGGGTGTGGTTAGACTGGCTTAAAATGGCGTCTCCCGCGCTTTCCTTTCTTCCCCGCTGCGGCTTAAAATGGCATCTCCCGCGCTGCTGCCAACGCCGCTCTCAGCGGTCCTCGTGGCAAATGGTGACACCCTGTGGGTTTCGTGCGCTGCTCCTACGCTGCTGCCAACGCCGCTCTCTGCGGTCCTCGTGGCAATGGCAGCGCCTTGCGTTTTCCTGCGCTCCTCTCTCCCCCGTTGACACTGCTCGGCCGTTGAACACTGGCTGTGCCCTGTGCGCTCTGCCCTCTCTCTCTCCCCCATCGACACTGCTCGGCCTTTTTCTGTGCCGCTCGGTCGGGCTCTAGCCCGTCGCTGTCCGGGAAGGGTCTGCGCAGTACCTGTTGCCAGCCCGTTTCGCTGGACCACCGTGACTGGAAAGCCAAGCCTGGCTCTCAACAGCCTCCCCTGCGATGCTCAAATCTCCGCTGGATGACTGGGCGGTTGCCCGTGGTCGACGCCCGTGCTTCTTTACTTGACCTTCTTCCACTGTTCTCCAGGAGCGAATCCCTGGGAGGTGATGCAGAGTTGCAGGTAGGTTCGAACTTGCTCGTCGCCACTGTTACGTCCATGTAATAATAAGAAAAGGACTGCAGAGAACGGTACAACAGGTGTTTACTCAATGTGGTTCAAACTGCAACTGAAACAACAGATTACTACTCAGCATTATATAGAGGTGTGGTCACTGCCGGTACTACAGTATACATGAGCTGTAGAAAGTAGTACCCCCCTTAAAGGTACATACATTACAAAATACACACTCTTAACAGACTACTTACATAAAACTACCCATCACCTTATTTAACTTAAATAAAAAACACCCAAACTTAAGCTAAATAACTACACTTTACTTGAACTAAAACTTAAATTAAAACTATGTAGATCTGCCGCCCGTCTCCAGGCGGCCAGGCTAATCCCTGGTCAGACTGCGGCTCGCCGCTCCCCCTGGCGTGACCGCACCGTGCTTCACTGTTGGTCCCTCGCAGCCCGTGGCTGCTGGCTGAGGACCTGTGTCCTTGGACCTCTCCCTGACTCGAGGGGCGGACCTTGGTAACTGGAGGGCTGGTGGCCATGGCTTTCTTGGCTGGGGCATCCATGGGGACCTTCTGGGGGCCTTGATGGGTGGGGCTTTCTTGGCCGATGGGTCTTTTACCCGAACCGCTGCTCCCCCAGGCTTGACCTCTCCCGAACCCGGTCTAGGGGCAGGTAACTCGTCGCAGCCTGCTGCTGTGAGCTGAGAGTCTCCGCCCCCAGGTCCCATGGCTGGGTCCGGGGCGGGGTTTTCGACCTCAGGTCCCTCCCTCTCTACACCTGGGTTAGGGGCGGGGTTTTTGCCCTCAGGTCCCTCCTCCTCGTCTGGATCCCAGAAGAGAGGGGGAGTGTCCCAATCGATGGGCGGGATGGTCCCTCCCTTCAAGCAAGCCACAGTGCCTGCCTGTGCAGTCTGTGAACTCGCTCCTGCTGCAGGCTGAGGATCTTTATCCTCAGACCTTTTTCCAACTGGCTGCTTTCCCCTTTCAGGCGTAAACAGCTTACACTGGTTGATATGGAACAATTTTGTACGCCGGGGCATCTTCACGGCATATACCATGGGGCTGGCTTTATCTACAATACTGTAGGGCCCCATGTACAATGGTTCCAAACTACCTACTCGGGCATAGTTTCTTACCATAACCTGATCTCCTATCTCCCACTCATGGTGCTTTCTCGGTTCGAGCAGCAATCGGTTACTCTGATGCTGCCTTCCCATGTTCACAGCCGCCTGCTCATGGACCTGCTTCAGGTGCTCAAAGAGGTTTTGGGCAAACCTGTCCTGGTTTACCTCCCTGAGCTGACCCTCCGTGAGCACCGGGGCAAGTAAGTGGGTGGGGGTCCGCATAACCCTGCCAGTCATTAGCTCGTACTGGGAATACCCCGTGCTTTTAGACTGGCTAGTCCGGATCCCCATCAAAACCAACGGTAGGACCTCAGCCCATTTACGGGGCGAGTCCACCGTTTCCTTTCTTAACCTTTCTTTGAGGGTCCGATTCATGCGTTCTACAATCCCCGATGACTGGGGGTTGTGGGCCACATGCCATTTCCCTTCGATGCCTTGCAGCATCAGGGTGTTCTGCATCACCTGTCTGGTGAAGTGACTCCCTTGGTCGGACTCCACATACTGTGGTAGTCCCCACCTCGAGAACACTTCCCGGACCAGGATCCTGGCAGTACCCAGAGCTGTGGCAGTTCTGCAGGGAAAAGCCTCTACCCACTTGGTAAACACGTCCACCAGGACTAGGCAGTAATTATAGCCTCCCTGGGCGGTGGGCAGGGGCCCGATGTAGTCGACTTGTATCGACTGCCATGGTCCCTCTACCCTCCTGACGTGTCCCATAGGGACCTTCCTTTTGTGGGGGTCAGGGTTGTTCGCATCGCACACAAGACAGCCTGCACAGAACTTGCGGGCATCGTCCCTGAGTCCCGGCCACCATCCCGCCTGTTCCACCCATTGCCAGGTGGTCTCAGGCCCGGGGTGTCCCGCTCCTGACCCCTCATGGGCCAGTTGAAGGAATTCCCTCTGGTGCTGCTGCGGCACAACCCACTGTTCCCCCCGAAACAGCATGCCCTCTTTAACGGAGAGGGTCGCTGTGCCGTACGGACTTTCTACTCCCTTTCCCTCAGCTACAGTGCTGAGGACTGCCTTGAGGACGGGGTCTTGGGCTTGGACCATCTTAAGGTCCAGGACTAATGCTACCCCTACACTCCTGTGGGTCCCACCCTACCTCTGACCGCCGCCATGGGTCTGGACCCAAATGGGTCCCAGAAAGTGCCTGTGTGAGCACCCTCCTTGGCGAGCAAGTCAGCCTGCTGGTTGCCTTGGCCGCGGGGTTCTGTGGAGGAATGGGCTTTCACCTTGTGGATGAAAACCTCCCCTTCCTCCCCCACTGCTGCTAGGATCTTTTCCAGCAGAGGCTTTACTGTGAGGGGTCTCCCGTCAGCGGAGGTGTATCCGCAGCATGACCAGATGGCTAGGTACTCCGTACATGAATTACACGTGAACATGCTGTCCGAGCAAATCGTGTAGGGGGTGGGGAAGATTTCGGGGTGTGTAACAACGTAAACCACCGCGGACAGTTCAGCCTGCTGGGCGCTCATGGTGCTGGGGAGCTTAATCACCAGGGCAATGTTTGCCGCCGGGTCGTAAACTCCACACCCCATGAGATGCTCGCCAGCAGATACCATGCTGGAACCGTCCACATAGATGTATCCCGGCCCGTAAACCTATGTTTACTTCCCAAACCCCTTCAATGGAACACCGATGCGCTGTTCCAGGATATACCATGTTGGCTGCGAGCTTTGGCTCACAGAGACCCTTCACCTTCAGATCCATCTGTGAGAGGAGCAAGGTCCAGCGGGCAATGCAGGCACTGCTTACTGTCCCATCCTTGATCCTCCCGTCCAGAAGCATCTGTGTGGGTGTGTGATGGGTGAGGAGGGTGATGGGAGAGGTGCCTGTGAAGATCAATGATCTTTTCACAGCCCAATGTGTGGCCAAAAAATGCCGCTTACAATTGGAATCGCTCCTTTCCACATCTGAGTATCCTGGAGGAGTAGACCACCAGCCGCAGCCAGCCGTGCCACTCTTGGAGCAGCACAGCACTCAGGCTGTCCCCACTGGCTGCTACCTCCAGGGAAAACTCTTTCCCCCCATCTATGGCCCCTAAAGCTGGCGCAGTCTGCAAGTCCTTCTTGAGCTGCTACTGTGGGTGCGCAGGCTGGGATGTTACTATTGAGCACCCAATAGTCCACCGTGGCCCTCCAGGAATTGTCCGGCTTTCTGACTGGCCATAACGGAGAATTCACGTGGGTAGCTATTGGTCTCAGAACTCCCTGCTTCACTAACGAGGACATGGCTGCTTCCATGTCCGGTTTTGCTTCCCTGGGGAAGTTATACTGTTTCTGTGGTCGGGCCATGGGATCCCCATCTACGCTGACCTCAAACCCTGTGACCCTCCCGCAGTCGTGCTTGTGAGTGGCAAATGTGGCCAGGTGGGCCTGCACAAATGCCTGGAACTCCAGTGGGGTGTTGCTGACCATGAGCTCGAGGTTATATTCCTCTTTGGGCTTCATGGTGCAGAGGGTCCCCTTCCCTTCCTTTCCTGGGATTACTACGACTTCTCTGTTCTTTACTCTACCTGCCCCCCAAAGGCAGTGATTCCTCAAATCCACTAGGATCCTGTGACCCATGATAAAGTCGGCCCCCAAGACCCCTCTTCCACCCTCCATGTCCCATTTCATCAGGACACACATCCACTTGGAGCGGAGCGGTCCTATCCGAATGGCGAGCAGGATGGAAAATGAGCCGGCCTGTTCCCTACCCGTGAACCCCGATAGACTGTATGGGACCCTGCTGGAGAGAGGTGAGGCAATGGGGTTAGCTGAGTAGACCACGGTGCATGATGCCCCCGTGTCTAACAGATAGGTCCTCGTCACCTTCTCCACCTCCATCTCCTAAAGGGGTCTTTTCCACTCATCATAGCGGAGAGAACACAGGTAAACAGGCTGCGCTGGCTCTAGTCATGGCTGTAGGTTGGATGGGGCTGATGGGGTGAGAGCACCGGTGGTGGCTGCTACTCTCCCCTGGCCAGTCAGTAAGGACCTCATGGCGTCCAAAAGTGACTCGACCTCTGCGGAAGGGGTCCCTGCCCCTGCCTTTTGGGCTGGGGCTGCGGGATGCTTTCCCTTGTTATCCTTCCAAGGGTTTTTGCACTCCTTCCACCAGTGACCATCCTTCCCAAACCCGTAACAATTCGTCTTGGTGTTGGGGGGGTTACTCCCTTCCTGGTGCCACTCTTTCCTACCCGATCCGGGTTTTATCTCATGCACCTTTCCCTTGGGTGGGTGTGCATCGGCTCCCCTACCATTTTTGTAGGCCAGAGTGAGCTGCCTAATTACCGTGAGTTCTGTGGCCTGGGGATCTTTGGGGTCGAACCAGGCTTCTGCCTTGGCCCGGACCTGTGGCAAGCTGTTCGCCACCAGGCAACGGAGCCAATGGGCCAGGGAATCCCTGTTCAGGAACGCTCGGTCTACGTCCCCGGGCAAGCCTTCCGGTACACCGGCCACAGCTGGTCCGCCAAAGCCTTCGGGGTTTCCCCTGTCAGCTGCATCGTCTTCTCCACGCGGGAGAAAGGACTTCCCTCATCCATCCCCATTGCCTCCAGAACCGCATCTCTAAGCTCCTCGTACCCACTCTGCCCCCTTTTACACTTGTCAGAGAGGGTTTGGAGGAGACTACTCTCCAGGGAGAATAGCAGCATCTTGGCCTTCTCAGCGTCATCGCAGTTGTTGACGCTGGCGGTCTGTTCTATTTCCCTGAAGTGAATCGAGGGGTCTCCCTTTTCAGAGAGCTTCGGGATATGGTTGACCATAACCCTAAGCTGTTGGGTGTTAAAGGGTAATGCGAACTGGTTTTGGAAGAGTCCCTCATTGTCGCCATTGGCGGGTGGGCTGAGCCTCCGATGCCGCGCTAGTCACAATGGTCCCAGCTCCTACCTTTCGGGCGGGGTTTGCTCTACCTCCGCCTCCACCGCTGGCTCCACCCCGGGTTCCACCCCCCCTTGCTGCCAAACCTCACTGAAACTTGGCGCTACAGGTGGTGGCCGTGAGGTCTCCTCTCAACCGGGTCGTCCCTAAGCACTACTGGTGACATTGAAACTGTCCTCCCCTCGTTCCCCAGAAAATCTGCCTGGCCTGCCTTTGGGCTTATGAGGCATACCATGCCTTTTGCCTGGCTCAGATTTTCTATCCTCTCTCTACAGGGGCCGTGGTCTGCCTCCTCAAACCCCTGCTCACTCGCTAGCTTGTAAGCGGCTTTTACCTCCTGCACTTTCTCTTCCTGTTCCCTAATCTGCCTTGCCAAGTGGGCGTTTATCTCCCACAACCTTAACTCATTTCCCTTGGCCTCGGTGACTTGGCACCGTAGGTATTCCAACTGGGCCTTGTGCTCTCCCACTAAATGCACTCTTTCCTAGTTCAAAGCCTGCAAAGCTACTAATAACTTCTCCCCCGCGAGAGCCTTATCCTGGATCTCCAGGGCTGACTCCCTTAACCCGAATGCCTGTGCTGCAGCGAGCCTGTCCAAAAGCTGGACCTGCTTTTTAAAGCGCATCAGCCAAACTGCCTTCTCTAAGGACTTCTTATGTTCCTTTCCCTCTGTCCACTTAGCTGCTGCATCTACCAGACACCCAGCCTTTAACAGAGTGGTGATCCACTTCTTAGTGATATTCACCTTGCTAAACACATAATCAGAAATCCTTTCTTCCATCATGGTTTGCTCATCCGAACCATTGTCTACTGTATCGCAACCCTGTTGCCGGTGTCCTGCCGCGGTCACCATTTCTGTAGGGGGTGGCATGTGGTGGTGTTTGGCGCGTACGCCCAGTCAGTTATGCCGCTGACTGTTTATGAGTGGTTCGAATTGCTCCCACGCCCCTGGGTTCTAGACACCGGACTTAGGTACAGGCGGCGATATAGAAAAGACTCGAGTAGACAGATGTTTGGATGTAAGCAAAACTCAAGATTTTATTAAACAGAAAAATAACACAGTCTTATGAAAAGTTACCAGTGTATAAAATTACAGGCAAATACAAATAACTATACTTATACAGGGAATGGGGAACGCACGGCACATCGAGAGAAAACAACTATCTTAACAATCCCCTTATCGCTATCCCACCCCCTATATCTAACTAGATTAAGCTATGAGGGGCCAGAATTTATGCTCACCAATCAAAAGGGTCTGCTGGACTCAAAACAGCGGTGGGGTTCGGGGTTCGCTCTTGGTGCTCTCTGGAGCCTGCCGTCGTCACGTGGTCTCCGGGTGCTGCAAGGGCGTTGTCCAGGTTCGAGTACCCCAATGTTAAAGTCTCTGCTTGGGTGCTTTACCTTGCAGGGATGATGGTTCCTCTTCCTTGGCCGACAGTTTGAGTTTGCATAAAGATAGTCGCAAGTCAGCTGAGACTGAAGCCTGATGATTCGAAGTCTGTCTCCAGTCGTCTTCCTCAGCTCGTCTCCTCAGTTTGTCTCCTCAGTTGTCTTCCTCAGTTGGTCTTACCTCAGTTCACCTTGCCTCCTCACCTCGTCGCGTCCCGCCTCACCTGGCCTGAATTGTCCGTGTCCGCCCGATGCAGTGCCTGGGCGATTTCAGATGGAGTGGGGAAAGCCACGGGCAAAGGCCAGGGGGTAAGTGCGGGACGGGGAAAGAGCAACAGCCACAAGGGTGAGTAGCAAGGAGAGGCCAGAGAGAAGAGAAGAGAGATTGCTACCCGAGGCCTTCAGTTATACTCCTTTCAAAAACCCTTATCTGCGCACCAAATCAGGTTAGTTCTTTGTCTTAATCTTGGGGGACTATTTTAACTAATGGTAGCAATCTATACTAACTGTTTTTAGATGGCCAGTAATTGCATCTATTGGCCCGATAATTGACTTGTTTTGTTATGAATGCACCTTGATGGGCCTGTCCAGCCTCGATGGTTTTCTTAATCTGTTCCCGATTATTTATGCAACCTGCTTAATGGCCTTAACTATAGGCCCAACTGGGTTTAGATTTGTCTCCAATTTGATCTAATACATAATTCAAAGTCCTGTCTGGTTTTCAAAATGCAAAGTCTCTCTTCACAGAAACTGCAGCCCTGGTTTCAATTTCTCCACAAGCTGCCTCCGTCGCAGAGTCCAAGTTTTAAAAATCTCACAGGCTTCCTGCCATGAGGCATGGACGCCACGCAGGACCCCTTTTATTAATAATAACCTTCGGGGAAATGTAGAAATTTTGCAAATCTTACAGGGGTCTCCCGTCGGTGGTGGTGTATCCGCGTCAGGACCAGATGGCCAGGTACTCCGTACATGAATTGCACGTAAAAATACTGTCCGAGCAAATCGTGTATGGGGTGGGGAAGATTTCGGGGTGTGTAACGACGTACACTATCGCGGACAGTTCAGCCTGTTGGGCACTCATGGTGCTGGGGAGCTTAATCGCCAGGGCAATGTTTGCCGCTGGGTCATAAACTCCACACCCCATGAGACGCTCGCCAGCAGATACCGTGCTGGAACCATCCACATAGATCTCGCGGCCCGTGGGATGTACCCTGGCCTGTAAACCTATGTTCACTTCCCAAACCCCTTCTATGGAACACCGGTGGGCTGTTCCAGGGTATACCAGGTTGGCTGCAAGCTTTGGCTCGCAGAGACCCTTCACCTTAAGATCCATCTGTGAGAGGAGCAGGGTCCAGCGGGCAATGCGGGCACTGCTCACTGTTCCATCCTTGATCCTCCCATCCAGAAGCTTCTGGGCGGGTGTGTGATGGGTGAGGGGGGTGATGGGAGAGGTGCCTGTGAAGATCAGTGATCTCTTCACAGCCTAATGGGTGGCCAAGTGGTGCCGCTCACAATTGGAGTAGCTCCTCTCCACATCCGTGAGTATCCTGGAGGAGTAGACCACCGGCCTTAGCCTTCCATGCCGCTCTTGGAGCAGCACAGCACTCAGGCTATCCCCGCTGGCTGCTACCTCCAGGAAAAACTCTTTCCCCCCAACTATGGCCCCTAGAGCTGGTGCGGTCTGCAAGTCCTTCTTGAGCCTGACAAATGCTGCCTGGCAACCCTCATCCCAAACCCACTCCACTCCCTTGTGTAGGAGTTGGAGCAGAGGGGCTGCTGTGGCTGCATAGTCTTCAATAAAGTCTCTGCAGTACCCGGTTAGCCCTAGAAACGATCTCACACCCATGACTGTGTTGGGGACGGGTAACTCCTGTACTGCCTCTCTCCTAGCGTTATCTATGGCCCTTTCTCCAGCGCGTACGGTCAGGCCTAGGAATTTCACCACCTGCTGGCCGATCTGCGTTTCTTGGGGTTTACTTTGAAACGCTTCTGCCCAAGCAGCTCCAGCAGTTCGGCCAATAGTGGGCCATGCTCCTCTCTCGAATCGGTGAACAAGAGCAGTTCATCCACATATTGTACCAACTGTCTGGGCTGACTGAAATCCTTTAAACTGCTTGCCATGCACTGATGGAAAATGCTGGGGCTGTTATGGAAGCCCTGAGGCAAGCAGTTCCACGTGTACTGTTGCCCTTTAAACGTAAAGGCAAACTTGTACTGATCGTCCCTCCTTAAAGGGATGGACCAAAACCCGTTGGAACTATCCAGCACCGTGAAAGTGGTTGCGGATGCTGGGATACTTCCTATCAGGTCAGCGACTGCTGCTACCGTGGGTGCACAGGCTGGGATGTTACTGTTGAGCACTCGATAGTCCACCGTGGCCCTCCAGGAATTGTCCAGCTTTCTAACCGGCCACAGTGGAGAGTTCACGTGGGTGGCTATCGGTCTCAGAACTCCCTGCTGTAATAAAGAGGACATGGCTGCTTCCATGTCTGGCTCCGCTTCCCTGGGGAAGCTATACTGTTTCTGTGGTCGGGCCATGGGGTCCCCGTCTACGCTGACCTCAAACCCGTTGACCCTCCCGCTGTCGTGTTTGTGTGTGGCAAATGTGGCCAGGTGGGCCTGCACAAATGCCTGGAACTTCTGTGGGGTGTTACTGACCATGAGCTCGAGGTTATAACCCTCTTTGGGCTTCATGGTGCATAGGGTCCCCTTCCCTTCTTTCCCTGGGATGATTACTACCTCGCCATTCTTTCCTGTACTTGCCCCCCATAGGCAATGATTTCTCAAATCAACCAGGATCCCGTGACCTACAATAAAGTCGGCTCCCAGGACCCCTCTTCCACCCTCCACTTCCCATTTCATCAGGACACAGGTCCACTTAGAGCGGAGCGGTCCTAAACGAATGGCGAGCGGGATGGAAAACGAGCCGGCCTGTTCTTTGCCTGTGAGCCCAGACAGACTGTGTGGGACACCGTTAGATAGAGGTGAGGTGGTGGGGTTAGCTGAATGGACCACGGTGCCTGATGCCCCCGTGTCCAACAAATAGGTCCCCTTCACCTTTTCCACCTCCATCTCCACGAGGGGTCTTTTCCATTCATCGTATCGAAGGGAACACAGGTAAACAGGCTGCGCTGGCTCTAGTCATGGCTGTGGGTTGGATGGGGCTGACGGGGTCAGAGCACCGGTAGCGGCTGCTACTCTCCCGTGGCCAGTCAATAAGGACCTCATGGTGTCCAAGAATGACTCGACTGCTGCGGGGGGATTCCCGCCTCCGCCTTTTGGGCTGGGGCTGTGGAATTCTTTCCCTTGTTGTCTTTCCAAGGGTTTTTGCACTCCTTCCGCCAATGACCGTCCTTCCCACACCCGCAACAATTCGTCTTTGGGTTGGCGGGGTTATTCCCTTCCTGATGCCACTCTTTCCTACTCGGTCCGGGTCTTACCTCATGCACCTTCCCCTTGGGTGGGTGTGCATCGGTTCCCCACCGTTCTTATAGGCTAGGGTCAACTGTCTGATCACCGTAAGTTCGGTGGTCTGGGGATTCTTGGGGTCAAACCAGACTTCCGCCTTGGCCTGGACCTGTGGCAAGCTGCTTGCCACCAGGCACCGGAGCCAATGAGCCAGTGGAACCCCGTTTAGGAATGCCCGCTTAGGTGTCCCCGGACAGGCACTCCGGTACACCGGCCATAACCTGTCCACGAAAGCCTGCAGGGTTTCCCCTGTGAGCTGCACTGTCTTCTCCACACGGGAGAAAGGACTTCCCTCATTCATCCCCATGGCCTCCAGAACTTCATCCCTGAGCGCCTCATACCCGCTCTGCCCCTTCTTACACTCATCAGAAAGGGATTGGAGGAGCCTACTCTCCAGGGAGAATAGCAGCATTTTGGCCTGCTCAGCGCCATCGCAGTCATTGACGCTGGCTGCCTGCTCTACTTCCCTGAAGTGGATCGAGGGGTCCCCTTTTTCGGAGAGCTTTGGGATATGGCTCACCATAGCCCTAAGTTGTTGGGTGCTATAGGGTAATACGAATTGGTTTTAGAGGGGTCCCTCATCGTCGCCATTGACGGGTGCGCCGAACCTCCAATGCCGGGCTGGGCACATTGGTCCCGGCTCCGACCTCTCTGGCGGGGGTTGCTCCACCTCCGCTCCCACCTCTGGCCCCACACCCCCCTTGCTGCCAGACCTCGCTGAAACCTGGCACTACGGGTGGTGGTCATGAGACCTCCTGTTCCTCAACCGGGTGGTCCCCGGGCACTACCAGTGATGTTTAACTGTCCTCCCCTCGTTCCCCATAAAATCCGCCTGGCCTGCCTTCAGGCTTATGAGGCACACCATGCCTTTTGCCTTCCTCAGGGCCAAGCTCAGATTTTCTATCTGCTCCTTGCAGGGTCCATGATCTGCATCTTCAAACACCTGTTCACTCATTAGCTTGTAAGCTGCCTTTACCTCTTTTACTTTCTCCTCCTGCTCTCTAACTTGCCTTGCTAGGCGGGCGTTCTTTTCCCGCAACCTTAACTCATTACCCTTGGCTTCGGTGGCTTGGCACTGTAGGTATTCCAACTGGGCCTTAAGTTCACCCATTAAATACAACCTCTCCAGATTCAGGGCCTGCAATGCTACCAGTAACTTCTCCCCTGCTAGAGTCTTATCCTGGATCTCCAGGGCTGACTCCTTTAACTTGGCTGCCTGTGCTGCAACGAGTCTGTCCAAAAGCTGGACCTGCTTTTTGAAACACATCAGCCCGACTGCCTTCTCTAAGGACTTCTTGTGTTCCTTCCCCTCTGTCTACTTAGCTGCTGCATCTACCGGACGCCCAGCCGTTAACAGAGTGGTGATCCACTTCTTACTGATATTCACCTTGCTAAACACATAATCAGAAACCCTTTCCTCCATCATGGTTTGCTCATCCGAACCATTGTCTACTGTATCACACCCCTGTTGCCAGAGTCCTGCTGCTGTCGCCATTTCAGTAGGGCATGGTGTGTTGTGCCCAGCCAGCTTTGCCTCTGACTGTCCCCTTTGAGCGGTTTGAATCGCTCCCACACCCATGGGTTCTAGACACCGGATTTAGGTACAGGCGGCGATACAGAAAATCGAGTAGACAAGTGGTTTGGTGCAAGAAAACCAAAATTTTATTAAAAGCAGAATAAAACAATCTTATGAAAATTACTGGTATGAAAATTACAGGCATGAACAATTACACTTATATGGGAATGGGGAACACACAGCACATCAAGGGAAAACAAGCACATTAAACAATCCCCTTATCCTTATCCCACCCCCCTATACCTAACTAGATTAAGCTATGAGGGGCCAGGAATTCATGTTCACCAATCCAAAACCTGTTGCTTAAACAGTTATGAGTTTTGAGGTCTGCTCCCTCTGTCCTTTGGGGCACCCCGTCGCCACGTGATCTCAGGGCACAGCATTGAAGTTGTTGATGCAAAGCACCCTCCTTTTTCCTCAGCTACCGTCGTCGTCTCGTCGCAATGGGTTTTCTTCTTCTTCTCCCTCGGGCGGTCGTCGGCGGTAATGTTACAGTCGGGGTCGATTGGCGGTCTTTATCGTCTAAAAGATTTTACTACCCTTGCTTCGAACGCTAGTTTATTCGACACGGGCGCTGCCCCCCCCACTCTTCGAGCGCCTGCTTATTTGCACTGTTCATGCATGCAATGCCAACTTATTCACCAAACGCCAGCTTATGACTAGGCATTTGGTTTTCCCAATGCGTCTTTCGCTGCCCTTCCCTGCTTTTATCGGTTTACCTTTTTCTTCGTCTCGTCTTGTCTCGTCTGCCCGTTTGTGGCCTGTGTGTCCTGTGTGGTTTTAAACTCAGGTCTCGTTCTCCTCCCGCGTTTGGCCCCGGTGTAATGGGCATCCTTGGTTGTTGAGCGGTGCGGAGACCGAGCAGAGAGCCCGCCTCGAGGCCAGGGCGCGAGTACGAGCGGCAGCAGGCCGAGGCCACAAGCAAGAGATCAGAGAGCTAAGCGAAGAGCCACTGATGGGCCTACAGTTATACCCGTTCTTCAACTCCTTATCTGCGCGCCAAATCAGGTCAGTCCATTGTTTAACTTTTGGCGGGCTTGTTTAAATGATTACAAACATTTACTTTAACGACTTTTGGAGTGGTTGTCTCCGGGTCTAATGGCCCCAATGTCCTGGTTGTTTGTCATGGATAAGACTTAATTGTCCCCATCCTGACTTGATGGCTACTGTGAGCTGTTACCGATTAAATATGCAGAAGCCTAATGGCCTCGATTCTAGGCCCATTCTAGCTTGATTTGTTTCAAGTCGAATGAATGCGTATTCTGTGTTTACTTTGTCTGGCTGGCTCCAGAGAGTCCTTTTTCACAGATTCCTGCATTTTAAGTTTCGTCTCCGGGCCTGCTTGTCTGCAGAACCTTGCTTTAAAAATCCTGTTGGTTTGGTCACGAGGCTGCAGAAGCCATTTTGGGTACTCTGTTTTTAATAACTTGTCCAAACAGGGCCCCTTGATCCATAATTTGGGGAGTGCGGGAATTTTGAGAACCCTGCACTTACACCCCTCCACCATCAACCACTCTGACCCCACTCCACAATCTTGCTGGTCATCGATGAGAGTGGATGCAGGCTGTGCGATTAGAGGACAAGCCAAGCACTCTAGTTAAACTTTTCCTATATCTGCAGCTCATTGAAATTTGGGGACGAACTCCTATGAGAAAATTAGGCCAGACCAGCCTTATGCTTTGGGCCAGCTTAAACCTGTTTTTCCCACTATTGGATAATTGAGGTTATAATCTCTGAATGTAGAGCTACTCTTTTTAAGATTAGCTGAAGTAAACTCTCTCAAGCTTTAAGCATGCTCACAAGCTTGGAAGGCTGTGACTCACTGTCATGTCTATCTCGGAACCCATGGAAGCCCAGAGGCAGGCAAAGGATTAGCTGGATTGAGGATGTGGCAATGTGACGGTTTTAATTGACCAATTTTTAAGTAGCTTTAGGTGAGATAAGGGTGAGTCAGTATCATTAAAAAAGACTTCAGAACTGTGCTGTGATTAAGAGTCTTATATAAGCATTATAATGTGCCTTTCCCCCTTTAGATGCTAATTAACCTGCTGTGCATTTCAAATATTTTGCGTTTTAAAATATTAAAATACGAGGCTAGAAGTTACTGTTGGTGACAGTAGTGGATGAATGCATAACACATTTGTCTGACATTCCACCATTCACTATTTTGATGGAGGTATTAACCCATTGCAAGAAAACGGGTTAACGCCTTTGTTTAAATAGCATACAGAAGAATCTCCTTTGAATGTATTAATTGTTCATCCACTATTAGAATCAACAATAATCTCGAGCCTATATTCTCTCCAGCATCTGGCTAAAAGGATACATTTTCCATGTTCTCCCATGGTGAAGTAGCTCTCCTGCCAGCAGCACATATCAGAAAATTGCCAGCATGTTGAAAGCAATTTTTCATCCATTGGTCTTAGTGTCTGTTTATCATTCTAGAAATACAGAGACAGAGAGAGTGGAATCTCTATGAGTGTAATTTAATCTAGCCCACCCAGTGGGAAGCTAGTGTTATCAGATCGCCCTCCCATTTTATACAATGCCTGATTTTATTTTCCATTGAAGTCAATGAAAAGTAAAATCGGACAGTGTGTAAAATGGGCGTTGGATCTGATTGTATCAGTACCCTGGCTTCTGCTGTGTGTTCCCAGCATGTTGCCTATTTCAGGCCTGAAAAAACAGGCCGGAATGAATTCCCCTCCACCTCCCCCTGGCCCCTACTCTACCTTTAGCATTGCTTCATAGAAGGAACCAATGGCTTGTAAACAGCGTTGATAGCAGAACAATTCAATCTCAAAACCTAATTCTACCTCCTGGTTCAAGACCCAAACTGCAGATCTCAGACCAAACTGTAAACACGGTCCTCTGCAGTTCCTTATTCCACCATTCAATTTGATCATGGCTGATCTGTACCTCAACTCCATTTACCCGCCTTTGTTCTACATGTAATTTTATCTTATATCGTAGTATTAAGAGGCTTACGAGTAGATATCGTTGAGTACTCTTTATTAGGTCTTGAGTCAGTGCCAGCTCGTGTAGCCAAGATGGCTCCCTATTTATCCAACTGCCGTTAAGCAGCTGTCTTTACTACAGCTACTGTCAAGCAGCTGTCTTTACTACAGCTACAGTTATCTGTACATCTTTCCCCCTCAACGATGACATAAACAGTAAACAACATAACATAACACATAGAACACATATTAACAACATATAAAAACAGTCAGTGTAACTACTATTAATTACTATTAACAACATGTAAAAACTGTCAGTGTAACTATACCTTGCAATAACTGCCGGTACATATAAACACTACCCACACCCAGAAGTCCATTAGCTGTTTACAGTCTTTCCCTTGTCTACAGGTCGAGTCTAACGACAGGCTTTCTGGTGCGCTGTGACCTGCATAGCTGAGCGGGTATTTGCTGGGCCAACCCAGTTGTGTCCATTAAGTTCATGTCTGTACCACACGGATCCCTTGTCTCATTGTCACCCCTGTGTACTTCATCACTTTGTGGCATTGCCCTCGTCTCCTCGTCACTCTGTTGGATTTCCATCATCAGCTCATGTAATGTTATCTTATATCATAGTATTAAGAGGCTTACGAGTAGATATCGTTGAGTACTCTTTATTAGGTCTTGAGTCAGTGCCAGCTCGTGTAGTACTGCCGCATGGCCAAGATGGCTTCCAATTTATCCAACTGCCATCAAGCAGCTGTCTTTACTACAGCTACCGTCAAGTAGCTGCCTTTACTACAGCTACAGTTATCTGTACACTACATCCCCAAATATGCGCACCAGAAAAAATCTTCGAATCTCAGTCTTGAAAAATTCAATTGACCTAGCATCCACAGCCTTTTGGGAGAGCGAGTTCCAGAACTCCATTATTCTTTGTGTGAAAAAGTGCTTTCCAATTTCACTCCTAAATGGCTTAGCTCTAATTTTACGATTATGGCCTCTTGTTCCGGATTCCCCCACCAGTGGAAATAGTTTTGCTGTATCTATCCTATTGAATCCTGTTATCATTTTAAATACATCAATTAGATCACCCGTTCAACCTTCTAAACTCAAGGGAATAAAAGCCAGGTATCCTCGTGATTTAATCGTTTAAGCCCCAGTATTATTCTGGTGAATCTGCGCTGTACCCCTTCCAAGACCAATAAATCTTTCCTGTCAGTATGTTGTGTCTTAAAACTTGAAGTGAACTTGGGAGCAATTTGCTTCAAGTTCATTTGCTCCTGTGTAACTGTACTGTTTGACTGCTTTTATCTGTTGCCAACTCCAAATAATTTATTGCACTGTAGTGGTCCCAACATTGATCCCTGTGTCACACTGCTGGTGACACTTTACCATATCGATGCAGCTCAATTCACAACCATGGTATTTTTTTTCATTTTTCTTAGTTTATAGTCCTCAAAAATGAATTGAGGCTTCAGGCTAATCATAAATCCTTACTGCTAGAATGATTCCTGCACAAACAGAATCAATTAGCATATTTGAAGCCAGTACAGAGATCATTGCTAAAATCTACCTCAGAATCTTGTGCCTGCCCGCTAGCAATTTCTATAGTATCAAATGGTTTATCTTTAGCTTTGTATATTGTATAATGTTATGACACAATATGAAGAAAGAGCTTGAGTTTTTTTCTTTTGAAACAGAAACAAGACATGACAAACAATGTGAGCAAAATTGGATCAAAACACAATTGAAGTATTTTACATCAGGTCATGATGTAAATAACGTAGCAATGCACCATTCTGCACTGTATTGATTGTTTCTGAACTGTATTGATGGTCATAGAATCATTGAATCATAGAATCATACAGTGCAAAAGGAGACTATTCGGCCCATCGTGTCTGCGCTGGCTCTTCGAAGAGCTATCCAATTAATCCGACTCCCCTGCTCTTTCTCCATACACCTGCAAATTTCTCCTTTACAAGTATATATCCAATTCCCTTTTGAAAGTTACTATTAAAGCCCATTGGATTAAAGGGACAGTGGCAGCATGAATGCAAAATTGGCTAAGGAACAGAAAGCAGAGAGTAGTGGTGAATGGTTGCTCTTCAGATTGGAGGGAAGTATACAGCTGTGTCCCCCAGGGGTCGGTATTAGGACCAGTGCTCTTTTTGATATATATATATACTGTATATAATGACCTGGACTTGAGTATACAGGGCATAATTTCAAAGTTTGCTGATGACACAAAACTTTGAAATGTGGTAAACAGTGAGGAGGATAGTAACAGACTTCAGGAGGATGTAGACACACTGGTGAAATGGGCAGACACATGGCAGATGAAATTCAATGGAGAGAAGTGTGAAGTGATTCATTTTGGTAGGAAAAATGAGGCGAGGCAATATAAACTAAATGGCACAATTTTAAAGGAGTTGCAGGAACAGAGAGGCCTGGTAGTGTAAATACACAAATCGTTGAAGGTGGCGGGGCAAGTTCAGAAGGCTGTTATAAAAGCTTATGGGATCCTTAGCTTTATAAACAGAGGCACGGGGGCGGGGTTTAACCCCCCAAGCACAGGTCAGTTGGTGGTGGACGGGGGGGGGGGGTGGGGAGGGGTTAAAATTAATGAATTCTCGATCGGGACTGCAACCTGGCTCCAATTTTATTAGAATGGTACTAGGGATTTGGGACTTCAGTTACGTTGAGAGACTAGAGAAACTGAGGATGTTCTCCTTAGATCAGTGAAGGTTAAGGGGAGATTTAATAGAGGTATTCAAAATCATGAAGGGTTTTGATATAGTAGATAAGGAAAAACTGTTTCCAGTGGCAGGAGGGTCGGTAATCAATGGACACATACTTAAGATAATTGGCAAAAGAAACAGAAGCGAGATGAGGAGATTTTTTCTTACACAATGAGTTGTTATGATCTGTATTGCACTGCCTGAAAGCGCGGCAGAAGCAGATTCACAGAATCATTGATAGAACTGCAATTCAGTCGGTGTCTGAAAAGGGAAAGACAGTTTACTGTTTCAAGTTGAGACCTTTTATCAATATTTTCCATTACATCTTTGAAAATTAAACAAGAAATATTGGGGCTTGTTTGAAGTAGGGCTCAACTGCTATGCTGGATTATGAAGGCACACAATGGCAGATCTTTTGTGCAACTCCTGCTGGACATAATTTAAATTCATTTTTTTACTGGAAATTATTCCAGCTGATTGACTGATACTGCCTAAAGTGCTGTGCAATGTCAGTACAATACATTTGTGCTATGATAGAGAAAAACATGTATAGTACCCAGTATTTTAAAATGAGTGCTGATTTTACATTGAATCTAATTAGTTTGGAGACACAAAGCACGCTACCATCTACAGGGATACAAGTTGTAATGGATATCTTTAATAGATTTCACTAGAAAGGGAAAGAAATCAAAACACACTTCTACCTCACAACTTAACGTATATATTTTTTTCAATTTCCACCTAAGAAAAAACTGACTTGTTGAATTAATGATGAAATCTATTATTTAGTTAATACATGAAGTGAAAATTGTATTTATATTTTCATATTTTTCACTCTTGGCAATAAAAAGTCAATAACTAATTGCACTGATGCCTGGATAGTTTTCAGTGGCACTGAATTGCTGAGAGTGAGCCTTCTGGTCCAGGTAACATGAGCAACTTTACAATTTTCAGCTCAACTTGCATCAGGGAAGGCCATAAACATTGATTATTACCAAGACAAATGGAATATTGGTCAAAGTTAGATAAAACAAATGCAGTTTATGGGATACCAGAAAAGCAGGTTATAACATTCATTACAACCGATTAGGCTCCGTACGGCAGCACTCCCCCTGGTGTACTCTACAGCGGAGCACTGCTCTCCGGCATAGCTATCAAGTCCACATGTCAAATCCGTTGATGTCCAACTGAATTCTACTATGAGAATTATCTCCGGTACGCTTTTATCTTGCTGCCTGTGCTTGCAAACATCGCACCACCACACCTACACCGCAAACATGAATACAACTGCTATACCAGCAAAGACATGATGATCCAGGCCGACTTGAACAACCTACCTCAAATCTATAAGGCCATTTTGGACCATCGCCAAAGCACTTCAGCGATCTCCCCTCAGCCTTGATGACCGATGGCGAAATGCTTGGAAGAACTATGACATACGGAATGAATTCCTTATAGAGGACCCCACAGTACAACCTGAAGGATCAAGCCTTCCTCGCAAACAGTGGACAACCATGAACCGCCTCAGAACCGGTCATGGTAGATGCTGCCACCTTCTCCGTAGATCGATGATTAAAGCATCTCCATCATGCAACTGTGTAGCTCCTAATCAGACCCTGGAGCACATCATTGAGCATTGTCCTCAGAGGAAATTCACAGGCAGCCTACCGGATATCCACGCTGTTACACCAGAAGCTTTGGCCTGAATCTCTAACTTAGATATTGACGTTTGATTTGCTTTGCTACTACCATACGAAAGAAGAAGAGTCTGAGGCTGCATTTATGCTATTGGTATAACATTGATACATACCAATGCAAAGATGTTGTAATGGAAATCTGGAGCCAGGGCCCTGCCTGGAGGAGAGAGTCTCACTTCTCATTGCTCTGGATGCAGCTTGGTCTCTGACTCTCGATTTACACTGCAATTTCTTAGTATTAGTGAAACTGCTTCTCACAAATGTTATGGTTGTAATGCTGTTCTAAATATCAAGAAAGCATATATAATCATGCCTGATTTCACCATGCTGTATACAATTAGTTAAGACAATTTGAATCATAGTAGTAGCATAGTATGATACAGCACAGAAGGAGGCCACTCAGCCCATCAAATCGCTATAAAGCTGCAAACCTTTACCAGACCAACAACTTGCATTTATACAACACCTTTTACATAATAAAACGTCCCAAGGCACTTCACAGGAGTGTTATCAGGCAAAATTTGACACCGAGTCACATAACGAGTTATTAGGACAGATGACCAAAAGCTTGGTCAAAAAGGTACTGTTATAGGAGCAACTTAAAGAAGGAGAGAAAGGTTAGAGAGGCAGAGAGATTTCGGGAGGGTATTCCACAATTTAGGGCCCAAGCAGTTGAAGGCACGACAGCCAATTCTGGAGTGAAGGAAATCGAGGATGCGCACGAGGCCAAAATTGGAGGAGCACAGAGATCTCAAAGGGTTATAGGGCTGGAGGAGGTTACAGAGATAGGGAGGGACGAGGCCATGGAGTGAGTAATGCCATGAAGCCAGTAAGCTGCCTTCATACTGAATAGTGCAATTATTCTATTGTAATGTTTGTGTATTATTATGACCACATAAGGCTCATCCATGCATAAACTTGATAGTGTCACCTGCCCACCAATTTATCCATTTCCTATACCTTCAGCTACTGGATATCCCATTATTCTTCATGCCTGTTCTTTGTGGGAGATCAACTCCCACATAATTCACTTCTCCCCCTGTTGCCTTTCTCTCTGTTGGAGTGTCTTTTCCTGCAAAACAAATGCAGAGTATATGACATGACAGTCTCGCTTAGCTCATCAGAGAATTGGGAGTGGCACTCAATGACTTCATGCCTGTGCTAAAGCGAATAACTGACACGCAGAGGGTTGACAAATGCAGGTTAACTGGGATGCATGTGATGAGCCTGGGATCATGCTATATTCAGCTGTGATCTCAATGTAGTGCCAGCTATAGCTTAGGGCTGTTGACATCTCCATTCAAGCATGCTATGCCACTGTGAGATGTGTTGTTGTATCAAGATGGCAATATATTAGATACTGGTTGTATGACCTTTACTGGGATGGCGAGGCACTTAGCTTGCCCATTCTGGTCAAAGCATTACATTGTTTTCTGCATTGCGTTGGTGATCTTGTGACAGCTTCGTCCATTTTCTTCGACTGCGCCCTCACTGTGAACTGAGATGGTTTCTTTCCTCGTGTGCCAAGCAGTCATGCCTTTCTAGCCCTTACTGCTCCACTGAAATTAGAAGCTCTTTTCCCTGAAGGTCTTTTGGCAGTCATGATTTTTCAGCAACTCTGCACTGCAGTAATTGCTGTCACTTCCCCATTGAGCAGCTACTGGCCTTTAAATCCTGTAGGAGCTTCTCAGTTTCCACATCCCTCCCCAACTACTTGTGTCCAATCACTGGTGGTTCTCCAGCGGGAGACCTCTGTTTTTTTTAATGTAGCTGACCCCAGGAAATCTGCCAGGGTTAGTGCGTGGGTGGAAGTGCACTTCCACTGCATTTCCACCAATGCAAGCACACAGCAGGAAATCCAGGCCTTGGCGCCTTTAGGAATTCTAGGCTCCAGGAACAATTTGTTTTCAATTTTCAGCTCATGCATTGCATTGCTGAAATAAACACCAGTATTACAGTAATTAAGTTATTCATATGATGGTAGTAGCTTTATTAATGCAATATTAAACCTATAGTAACAAAATAAACACTCAAAACCTAATATTAAATCAAAATGAAATGCTTCACTTCTGCTTTCTCTATGTTCATTTTCTTTGCTCTTCTCTGTCCTTTTTCTCTATGTATATCATTTATATTTTTGCTTGATTCAAATTACCATATTTTTTCTTCACTTAAGTTTCAATATGTTTTCCTGTGCCTTCATGCTCCCATTGTTCGTTCTGGAGAAAGATCTACAATTCATAGAATTAAATATCTCACAATTTCAAGCACACCTCTTTCACTAACCTCTAGAAATTTTTACAATTGCTATTTTGCAGCGTGGAAACTAACTCAGTCCCATAATTCTTGCCAAACTTTTAAGTGCTTACATGAACAATTTCTTCAGTTTCTCAATCTGATTGATACATTAATCAGAACAGCCCCATAAATGCAAAATCTACATTCCATATCTGCTTTATATTTTCATCAGATTAATGAATTACATAAATGTAAAGACTATGGGGATTCTATCGAGTGCAAAAAATAAATCGTATGTGGGGATGTTCTGGACTGGAAAGAAATATTTAACTGGGGTTACATGAGATTAAAACTGAAAGGGAATCGCTCACTTGCTAACTACTGTAAAAAAGTAATGGGTTATATTGTGTGCTAAACCATTTGTTTGAATAATATTCCATCAGTGTCCTCTCTCATCTATGGCAAATTTTAGCATAAAGTAATATAAACAGGTTATTGTCACAAAGGTATGTCCTGAGATTTTGGTATGCAGAACAATTGTTTTATAAATTAATAAAATTTCTGTTCCTGCAAGGGTTAAAAGAAAATATGAACCTCTTTAGAGAGCTCAAGCTCTTCAGAAAGTTCAGAGACCTACAAACTATACTCCAAGTGCAAACAACAGAGCCTGGAGTAGTAATTGGTCACACTGGTGGTTGAATAGGCAAAAATAAATTGAGAAAGATGGGATAGTTATGAAAATCAAACTGAACTGATCGCGAGGTGGACTGCGTATGACAATTATCTGATCAGCTGCAGGTTCTTGACGGTGTCCATATGTGCGCTCCGTAAAGTCACAGTGTTTGTAACACATCATTTAACGTTGTGACTCAAGGCACTTTAATATTTAACGGCTGAATAGTTTTGAATATAAAGTGATTCATACAATAGCATGTGTTGTGTCTCAACAGTAAAGGTTGAGCAGCCATTCAGGAAGGTACTTAAAATTGTCATTGTCCCATCTGAATAAAAGCTGACTTATTTCAGCTGCTGCGCAGGAGAGAGGTGCATAGGAGAGGCGCTGATGTCGGAGGAGGCACTACCCACGTCACAGAGTTTACAGACAGATGCTCAGCTTCCTTGACCACTTGTAACAGCAGTGCTTCCACAGGCTGATGTTTTTACGTCAGGTGGTAGCAGACATCTGCAGCTGCCTAAAGGAAGACCTGCTCCCTGCTGGACCTGGTGTCCATGTATTACCAGTGCCAGTGAAAGTGACCATCACCCTCAACCTTTTTGCCTCTGGATCCTTCCAGGGCTCTACCGGAGATATAACCAGCATCTCTGGCTGGATTCCCATAGGCACAGGGTGCCATCGACTGCACACATGTGGCAATCCGAGCAGCACCACAGCAACCAGGAATTTTTATAAACCGCAAGGGATATTTGTCCATCAATGCACAGGACCACCTCCGTCCTCACTTTGCACTAAATAGTCCTTCAACCACTCATGCAGCCTTTGCAGATCCACCCCATGGGTCCCGTCATGTATTGACATTTATCATGAAACAAATGAAAGGGCGAGTTGGCACTCGGGACATAATAATGAGCAAGATGTGAAAGTGTTGCTAATCAATAAATTTTATGTGGCATTAAAGCAAAAAGGAAACTTAACAACATAACATTTTGTCAAACACCCATGTGCATATCCTTGGTGAATTACAATTTCTTGAAGTTAAGCTTCTTTCCGCTTCTACGTGGTGCATCCTGATGCGCTATCAACAATACCAAAGACTATGAAATGGACTTATATGAAGTAGGCTTTTATTGACTAAGAACTAGAGCATGCCTCTGCTAGTGAATCCATCCTAAGAGCTCCCGGGGGAAGGGTGGTGAGTCACCTTTATACCCGGGCTTAGGGGTGGAGCCAGGGGCTGAGACATGCCTGGACTTGTACAGGGTTAACAGTGGTTTACCACACAGGCATGTACAGGTTAACAGTGGTTTACCACATTCACCCCTCATTTAAAAGAGAGACCGGCGGGGTGAAGTGTTTCAAAAGTTCATATACGAAAGTCTCTCCGGGGGTCTTGTCTGCCGTAATGATCTTCGTGGTGCCGGTTGCAGCGGTTCTTTGCCCGCGGCCGCTTCTCGCGTGGGACGGAGCACTGGCGTGTCGTCCTCTCGGGGTAGGGATGGCACCGGCATGTCGTCAGTTCGTGGTAGACACCCCGGTGGTGCGTCGTGGGTAGTGGTGGTGGGTGGAGGTAGTGGATGGTGATCGATGGTGTTTCGGGTGGTACCTGAGGGTGCGAGGTCTCGAATTGAGACTGTGTCCTCCCGCCCGTCAGGATACGCCACGTAGGCGTACTGTGGGTTGGCATGGAGGAGGTGAACCTTTTCGACCAGAGGATCCGTCTTATGGCTCCTCACGTGTTTCCTGAGCAGGACGGGTCCCGGAGACGTCAGCCATGGCGGTAGTGATGTCCCCGAGGTAGATTTCCTGGGGAAGACGAACATCTTCTCGTGAGGGGTGGCGTTTGTGGCAGTACAGAGCAGTGATCGTATGGAGTGGAGCGCATCGGGGAGGACTTCTTGCCAGCGGGAGATTGGGAGGCCCTTGGATTTTAGGGCGAGCATGGCGGCCTTCCACACCGTTGTGTTCTCCCTCTCTACCTGTCCGTTACCCCGGGGGTTGTAGCTGGTAGTCCTGCTCGTGGCTATGCCCTTCTCGAGCAGGTACTGGCGCAGCTCGTCGCTCATGAACGACGAGCCCCTGTCGCTGTGGATGTAATTGGGGAAGCCAAATATGGCAAACAGGTCATGGAGGCACCTGATGACTGTGGCGCTGGTCATGTCCGGGCAGGGGATGGCGAAGGGGAAACGGGAGTACTCGTCAATAATATTGAGGAAGTACGTGTTGCGGTCAGAGGAGGGAAGGGGCCCCTTGAAATCGACGCTGAGACGTTCGAAGGGGCGGGTGGCTTTAATCAGGTGTGCCCTGTCTGGCCTATAAAAATGCGGCTTGCATTCGGCGCAGACCTGGCAGTTCCTGGTCATGGTCCTGACCTCCTCGATGGAGTAAGGCAGGTTGCGAGCTTTAATAAAGTGGAAGAACCTGGTGACCCCCGGGTGGCAGAGATCATTGTGGAGGGTCCGTAGCCTATCGACTTGTGCGTTGGCACATGTCCCACGGGATAGGGCATCTGGGGGCTCATTAAGTTTCCCGGGCCGGTATAAGATATCGTAGTTGTAGGTGGATAACTCGACCCTCCACCCCAATATCTTATCATTTTTGATTTTCCCCCTTTGTCTGTTGTTAAACATAAATGCTACTGACCGTTGGTCAGTGAGCAGGGTGAAACGTTTACCGGCCAGGTAATGCCTCCAGTGCCGTACAGCCTCCACTATCGCCTGGGCCTCCTTCTCGGCTGAGGAGTGTCGAATTTCGGGGCCCTGGAGGGTCCGTGAAAAGAAGGCCATGGGTCTCCCCGCCTGGTTAAGGGTTGTGGCTTGGGCGAAGTCGGATGCATCGCTCTCCACTTGGAAAGGGATGGACTCACCCACTGCGTGCATTGTGGCCTTCGCAATGTCCTCTTTTATGAGGGTGAAGGCCGCACGGGCCTCTGCCGTCAGGGGGAAGGAGGTTGACTTGATGAGGGGCCGGGCTTTGTCCGCATAGTTGGGCACCCACTGGGCGTAGTAAGAGAAGAACCCTAGGCATCTCTTCAGGGCTTTTAGGCAGTGGGGGGGGTAGTTCCAGGAGGGGGCGCATTCGGTCGGGGTCGATGACTCCGTTTTCCACCACGCAGCCAAGAATAGCGAGGCGCGCGGTGCGGAACATACATTTTTCTCTGTTGTATGTCAGATTCAGCCGTTGGGCCTTACGGAGGAATTTTTCTAGGTTGGCGTCGTGGTCCTGCCGGTCATGGCCGCAGATGGTGACATTGTCTAGATAGGGGAAGGTGGCCTGCAGCGCGTTCTGGTCAACCATCCGGTCCATCTCCCTTTGGAAGACCGAGACCCCGTTGGTGACGCCGAAGGGAACTCGGAGGAAGTGGTAGAGGCGACCGTCAGCCTCGAAGGCCGTGTACTGGCGGTCCTCAGGCCTGATGGGGAGCTGGTGGTATGCCGACTTCAGATCAATCGCCGAGAATACCCGGTATTGTGCTATCTGGTTGACCATGTCAGATATGCGGGGAAGTGGGTATGCATCTAATTGCGTGTATCGATTGATCGTCTGGCTGTAATCAATAACCAGGCGCTGTTTTTCGCCGGTCTTTACTACCACCACTTGGGCTCGCCATGGGCTGGTGCTGCCCTCAATAATCCCTTCCCTCAGGAGTCTTTGTACTTCTGATTTAATAAAGCTCCTATCCCCGGCACTGTACCGCCTGCTTTTAGTAGCAATTGGCTTGCAGTCTTTGGCGAGGTTAGCGAACAACGGGGGGGGTTTGACCTTCAGGGTGGACAGGCTGCATACTTTGCGCGGCGCCGTGTTTAAATTCTGCTGGCTGCAGACTGTAAGTGGGGGCAGGGGCCTGCCATATGCCATCGTGATGCTCTCCAGATGGCACTGGAAGTCTAATCCTAGCAGCACAGGAGCGCAGAGCTGTGGCAGGACGAGGAATTTAAACTCTCTGTACTCCACGCCGTTTACTGTCAGAGTCGCTACACAGTAGCCGCCGACGTCCGCCGTATGGGACTTTGAGGCCATAAAGACCTGGTGGCGTGTGCGCATAACTGATAGGGAGTAGCGTCGCACCGTGTCGGGGTGGATGAAGCTCTCCGTGCTTCCGCAGTCGAAAAGGCAATTTGTGGCATGGCCATTTACCTTTACGTTCATCATGGACCTGGCTAGTTGATGGGGCCTAGATTGGTCCAGGGTGATGGAGGCCATCATCGAGGTCAGTGGGTCGCTGTAGTATTCGCCCGCGCCGAGGGCCTGGTCCCGAGATGGTGTCCAAGATGGCGGCTCCCCCTCGGCTGGTGGTGTCCAAAATGGCGGCCCGCATGGCTCACACGTGGTTGGTGGGGTCCAAAATGGCGGCCTGTATGGTTCACACGTGGCGCTGCTGGAATTGGGGGTCGATTTCGCCTTGCACACTCTCGCGTAGTGGCCTTTCTTGCTGCATTTGGAGCAGGTCGCGTCCTTTGCTGGGCATTGCTGTCTAGGGTGCTTGGCCCGGCAGCAGAAGTAGCATTTCTGGCCTCTGGTCATTGCAGCTGTAGTTGGGCTGCTGGTGGCTTGTGGCCTTACCGGGTCCCAAGATGGCTGCTCCCGTGGCATCCACGTGGCCATCCGGTCAGGGGGGTAGGCGTCCATGTTCTGGAGGGCCACGTCTAACGAGTTAGCGAGGGCCACCGTCTTCTGCAGGTCGAGCCCCCTCTGTTCCAGCAGCCTCTGCCGAGTATAGTTGGACCTGATGCCGGCTAAATAGGCATCTCGGATCAGGTCTTCCGTGCATTCCTTGGCCGTCACCGCTTTGCAATTACAGTCCCAGCCGAGGACTCTCAGTGCCAGTAAATATTCAGCGCCCGATTCCCCGGGGCGCTGTTTTCGGGTAGCCAGGAGGTGTCTGGTGTAGACCTCGTTAACAGGCCTCACGTATTGCTCCTTTAGCATCGCGATGGCGACCACGTAAGTAGTGGCGTCTCGGATGATCGAGTAGACTTGGTGGCTCACCCGTGAGTTCAAGACAAGCCGTTTCGCGTCATCTGTAGTGACAGTAGTGCTGGAGGCCTCCAGGAAGGCTTCGAAACAGCTCAGCCAGTGTTCAAAGTTATTGGCTGCATCTGCTGCTTGAGGATCCAGGTCTAAACGTTCTGGCTTCAAGATTTGCTCCATGTTGAAAATTAGTCAATAAAATTGATGCGCTATCAACAATACCAAAGACTACGAAATGGACTTATATGAAGTAGGCTTTTATTGACTAAGAACTAGAGCATGCCTCTGCTAGTGAATCCATCCTAAGAGCTCCCGAGGGAAGGGTGGTGAGTCACCTTTATACCCGGGCTTAGGGGTGGAGCCAGGGGCTGAGACATGCCTGGACTTGTACAGGGTTAACAGTGGTTTACCACACAGGCATGTACAGGTTAACAGTGGTTTACCACACATCCCATGTGGCTTCAGCAAAAGTAGAGGTAGGCAGCTCAGATCCCTGCCCTGACAGCTGGGATGCTTTTGGCCTACGCCCTCTGGGATTTGGAGCCACTAAGGGCCCCGCCAAAGACTGCTCCACCTGCAGCTATGCAGGGGCAGACTCGGCCATCAGGAGACATGGCAATATGCCGGGTACTGGCTGAGGGGGGTCTAATGTATGTACCTTTAAGGGGGGAACTACTTTCTACTGCTCATGTACACTGTAGTACCGGCAGTGACCACACCTGTATATAACGCTGAGTAGTAATCTGTTGTTTCAGTTGCAGTTTGAACCACGTTGAGTAAATACCTGTTGTAACGTTCTCTGCAGTCCTTTTCTTATTATTACACGGACATAACAGTGGCGAAGAGCAAGTTCGAACCCACCTGCAACTCTGCATCACCTCCCAGGGATTCGCTCCTGGAGAACAGTGGAAGAAGGTCGAGTCCAGAAGCACGGGCGTCGACCACGGGCAACCACCCAGTCATCCAGCGGAGAGTTGAGCATTGCAGGGGAGGCTGTCGAGAGCCAGGATTGGCTTTCCAGTCACGGTGGTCCAGCGAAACGGACTGGCAGCAGGTACTGCGCAGACCCTTCCCGGATAGCGACGGGCTAGAACCCGACCGAGCGGCACAGAAAAAGGCCGAGCAGCATCGACGGGGGAGAGAGAGAGGGCAGAGCGCACAGGGTGCAGCCGGTGTTCAGGTCCGAGCGGCGTCAACGGGGGAGAGAGGCGAGAGAGAGCAGAGCGCAGCCGGTGTTCAAGGGCCGAGCAGCATCAACGGGGGAGAGAAGCGCACAGGAAAATGCGAGGCGCTGCCATTGCCACGAGGACCGCAGAGAGCGGCGTTGGCAGCAGCGCAGGAGCAGCGCACAAAACCCACAGGGCTTCGCCATTTGCCACGAGGACCGCCGAGAGCGGCGTTGGCAGCAGCGCGGGTGACACCATTTTAAACCGCAGCGGGGAAGAAAGGAAAGCGCGGGAGACGCCATTTTAAGCCAGTCTAACCACACCCAAAAATGCCGAAGAGTGGCAGTATCACAGCGTTCGACAATGAAGTCGAAGATTGGACGACATATGTCGAACGCATAGAAGTATACTGCAAGGCGAATGAAGTGCCAGATGACAAGAAAGCGCTGGTATTGTTGAATTCAATGGGTGCAAAAATGTATGGCTTACGACAAAACCTAGTAACCCCAGAGACGCCAGTAGAAAAGGATTTTGAAAACATAGTGTCAATCCTGCAGGACCACTTAAACCCCACACCGCTGCTGATAGCAGAAAGGTTTAAGTTTCACAAAAGGAACCAGCATAAAGGTGAAAGTAATGCTGAGTATTTAACGGAACGGCGCAAGCTATCAAAACACTGCCAGTTTGGAACGGGACTAGCAGATACTTTAAGGGACAGGTTTGTGTGTGGGCTTCAAAGTGAAGGAACCCAGAAACGGCTTCTATCAGAAAAGGATCTTACGCTGGACAAGGCTTTCAGCATTGCAGTATCACATGAAGCAGCAGCATGGGGTGCTACAGAGATACAATGGAGACCACAAGAATATGGCACAAATGAAATGTCATACGGAACAGTGAAGTGCTATCACTGCGGCAGAACAACACACGACCATAATGATTGCTGGTTCAAAGACAAAGTGTGCAGACAGTGTGGAAAAGTAGGACACATAACACGAGTCTGCAGGTCGGGAAAGAAAACCAGCAATAAGAAACCGACCAAAGGGAAATACAAGAAGGTACATAAGATAACGGAGAATAGTTCAGACGAACAAAAGAGTGATAATGACTCCGAAAGCAGGGAACTGAGTTGTCTGAAACTACATAATGTGATCACAACGGAGGATCACTGAACCATTTGGGTCACTCTCAAGATAGCAGGAGTCCAGGTAAAGATGGAATTGGACACAGGATCAGCTCTAACAGTCATAAACCGATGGGACTACGAGCGGCTATTCTCACACATACCCTTGAGAGGCACAAAAATTATTTTGAAGACGTACACGGGGCAAAACGTCTGCCCCATGGAAAAATAAGGGTGACCTTTATATGTAATGGTAAGGAATAATCAAAACTAGACCTGTATGTATTGCAAGATGGAGGACCACCATTACTGGGACGTGAATGGATCCGGAAAATACAACTGGATTGGCATTCCATACAGGCACTGACTGTGGCTGACAAAAAGGATGACGACGTCACACCTGGGCGACTGTCAAAGATCCTAACTGACGCGAAAGAAGTGTTCCAGCAAGGACTCGGAACACTAAAAGGCATGACAGCGATGATTAAAATTGAAGAAAACACAAGCCCAAAGTTTTTTAAGGCCAGACCGGTACCTTATGCGATCCGCCCAGCCATCGAAGCAGAGCTGGAGAGTCTGGAATGTTCAGGTGTACTGTCCAAGGTAGACTGGAGCGAGTGGGCTACACCCATCATCCCTGTGATGAAAAAGTCGTTGAGCAGCACGCCTGGGGAACCAAGGAAGGTTTGCATCTGTGGGGACTGTAAGGTAACAGTGAACCCGATCCTTCACACCGTACAATAGCCACTTCCGCAGATTGAAGATATTTTCGCCTCGCTATCTGGAGGGAAACGCTTCACTAAGATTGATCTGGCCCAGGCGTATCTGCAAATGGAGGTAGAAGAAGCATCAAAAAAATACCTCACGATCAACACTCATAAAGGTCTCTACCAATACAACCGGCTGGTGTTCGGGGTAGCATCAGCTCCAGCTATTTGGCAAAGGGCAATGGAACAAGTCCTGCAAGGGATTCCAGGGACCCAGTGTTATTTGGATGACATCCTGGTCATGGGCGAAAATGACAGTGATCACCTCGCCAACCTGGAGCAGGTGCTCACTAGATTGAAGGAATATGGGCTCCGAGCTAATCGCCACAAATGCGAGTTTTTCCAGAAGCAGATCTCGTATTGTGGCCATGTTATTGATAAAGAGGGGTTACATAATCCCCTGAAAAGATTGAGGCAGTAGTCAAGGCTCCAGCACCGGAAAATGTGTCACAACTGAAGTCGTTCCTCGGGCTGGTGAACTACTACCATAAGTTCTTGCCGAATTTGTCTACCATACTACACACACTGAACACCCTACTGCAAACTGGGGTGCCATGGAAGTGGAGTGACAAATGTAAACGAGCTTTCCAGAAGAGCAAAGCATTGATCACATCAAAAGAGGTGTTGGCTCATTTCAACCCAGCATTACCAACTCGGTTGGCGTGTGATGCATCACCCTATGGCTTTGGAGCGGTGCTGTCGCACAAATTCCCGGACGGCTCGGAGAGGCCAGTAGCCTTTGCGTCTCGGTCACTAACCTCAGCCGAGCGTAACTACACCCAGATTGACAGGGAGGCCCTCAGCCTAGTGTGGGGAGTGAAAAAGTTCAATCACTATCTGCACGGGCAGAAGTTCACCTTGCTGACTGACCACCAACCACTTGTCTCCATCTTTAATCCAAAGAAGGGCGTTCCGGTGATGACTGCGCAACGGCTACAAAGATGGTCCCTTTTTCTAGGGGCGCACCAATATGAAATCGAGTATCAGGGCACGAAACAGCATGGAAACACTGATGGGCTATCACGCCTGCCACTGCCTACTGCGGAGGAAGCACCAGCAGTGGATCCTGTCGAAATATTTCATTCGACTATAATTGAATGCTTGCCAGTAACTAACGCTGGTATAGAGAAGGAGACCCGAAATGACCTGACACTGTCTCGGGTATATGATTTGACGGTGAAGGGATGGCCAGCACATGGCGACTCACTGTTGCCAGCATTCTCATCCAGAAGAGAACAACTGTCAGTATGCCAGGGGACCTTGATGTGTGGATCCCGAGTGGTAATTCCACCCAAGTTAAGGGAGAGAGTGCTCAATGAGCTTCACGAAGGTCATCTGGGAGGTGTGAAAATGAAAAGCCTTGCTAGGGCTTATGTGTGGTGGCCGGGGATCGATCAGCAAATTGAGGGCCTGACAAAGAGCTGCTCAGGATGCCAGAAGGTCCAAAATGCACCACCACATGCCCCTCTACACCCATGGGAGTGGCCCTCATCTCCATGGCAACGGGTGCATATTGATTTTGCTGGTCCATTCATGGACTCAATGTTTTTAATAGCCGTGGATCCGCACTCGAAATGGCCTGAGGTGATCAAAATGTCCTCCACCACCACGGAGAAAACGATTGCAGTCCTATGGACCATTTTTGCCAGGAACGGCTTGCCAGAGCAGATTTCCTCTGATAACGGACCACAGTTTGTGTCCGAAGAGTTTCGAAGATTTATGAAAAGGAATGGGGTAAGGCATTACACATCCGCCCCGTATCATCCAGCCACAAATGGATTGGCTGAGAGGTTCGTACAACCTTTAAAAAAGCAGTAAAGGCCATGTGCGATGACGACATTCCACTGCAGCATAAGGTGGACAATTTCCTGTTAGCCTACAGAAATGCGACACATGCAGTCACCATCCAGGCCCCGGCCATGATGTTCTTTAACCGAAGGTTGAGATCTCGTCTGGATTTGCTCAGACCAAATGCACGAAGAGATGTTGAGAGTAAGCAATTCCAGCACATCAATGAGAAGCCGACAAGGAGCTTCAATGTACGGCAACCAGTCTTGGCCCGCGACTACCGAACAGAGAAATGGCAACCAGGAACGATATGCACACGGCAGGGGCCACTAATGTACACGGTGGACGTTGGGGAGAGCATCGTGAGACGCCATGCTGACCAGATCCTAGAGTCACAGGAACAAGTCAACCCCATGCCTCGCCCATACGTACCTGGTGATGAACCCGACGTACAGGTAGCACCTACCCCAGAAACAGTAGCATCGGAAGCTGATGAACCAACCGACGACAAGGGGCCAGAATCGCCTCCGCACCAAGAGCAAGACACTCGGGAAAGGCGCTATCCAGAAAGGATCAGGAAGCCTCCCCAAAGACTGAATTTATAAATAGACTATTTTCAGCAAATGTTGCATGTTAAAAGTGTTAATTGTAATTAGTTTGATATTTAATTGTTAAATGAGTGTTATGGTACTGTTAATCTAAAAGGGGAGGAATTGTAATGTATGTACCTTTAAGGGGGGAACTACTTTCTACAGCTCATGTATACTGTAGTACCGGCAGTGACCACACCTGTATATAACGCTGAGTAGTAATCTGTTGTTTCAGTTGCAGTTTGAACCACGTTGAGTAAACACCTGTTGTACCGTTCTCTGCAGTCCTTTTCTTATTATTACACGGACGTAACAGAGGGCGGGGGGTGCAAAGGGTGAGAAGTGGGAGTGCTTTGAGTGGAATTCCCACTTACATGTCCCCATTTGCCATCATCCCTCTCCCGAGCCAGTGCTACATCACTCCTACCACTTGTCTGCAGACAAGCTTGATGGAGATCAGTTATATGTAGTAAGGCCACAAATAAGGTATCTGTCATCCTGTTTGAGATGGCAGACATATTGGCATCCAAAGTCTGCACAGCCATGGTCATATCCTGCATGGACTCATTTGAGAGCCGAGCTTGAAGCTCCATGGAGGCGGCCACTCTCTGCATGGCAGACATTCTTGCAATTCCTTGTGCCACCAATCCACTAGCAATCAAGTTGGACTCCTCTATCCTCTCTGCTATTGTGCTGATTGTGTGTGGCATATCTGTCAGTACCTGGCTAAGTTGCTGATGCACTTCTAGCATTCTCCTTTTTAACAATAGACCTCAGAGTTCAGCATCTGTGTCCAGCTGAGCAGAGTTTGGAGAGGATTGCGCTCCCCGATGTGGACTCGCCACAGCTGGCCCTGCCAGCAGTCTCTGCTTGTGCTCACTTGTGAGGTGTGAATTACCAGGTGAAAACCCAACTAACTCTCTAAGCGGACACACAAAAGTGAGAGGATCTGTGATGGTGCACACTCAGAAGGAATGAGGTCCTCTGAGGAATCATACTCATAGATGTCCTGTGACACTTGCTGTATGCGTGAAGGCCCTGGAAGACAAAAGAGAGGGATATAATTTAGTTGCGGCAAAGTTACAATCTTGATAATCACCATACTCAATCTTCTTATAGTTCAGTCATTGATGAAATTAAGTCAGCATGTGTGTGTCAGAGATATTTGTAATTCTGTCACCAGCCACCTGTGAGCTCCCTATCTCTCCATCTCTGACTGAGCGGGATGTAGATGTGCCACTTATCTCCAGAGCCCCCTCCTCTACATCTGTTAGCTGGACTATTTGTGGTGGTCCACCTCCCGTCCTGCCCCTTTCCCTTGCATTTTGTGCTCTCTTCTCCTACAAGGGGCGAAGAACAAGAGCTGTGAGTGACTGAAGGTCACAATGGATGCAGTACATTCAGTAAAGGTGACTATGAGTTAGATGCATCACATTGCATAAGGATTAGCATGAGTGGCAACTGTGAATGGATAAATGGGGAGATGATAAATTGCATAGAAAGTGAAGGTTGGGTACTGCTGAGAGTTGAGCAGGTGTGAGGAGTAATGTGATAGAATACATTTAGCAAGACAGAGTGAAAGGCAACGGAACTTAAACCATAGGACGTAGTTGAATCAGCAAATGTACTCACTTTTCCTGACTTGGATAGGTCATTAAACCGCTTCCTACATTTCATCCATGATCTGGGCACAACGCTCCTGCTGCTCACTTCCTCATCTACCTCCAACCTTCTTGGTGAGAGCCAAAGGTTTCTTCCTCCCATTGCTGGGGAAAAGTATGTCCCTCCTGCTCCTGACTACACCCAGCAGTAATTCCAGTGATGTGTCTTTGTACCTGGGTGCTGCCCTTGCTGTCGGTCCACCATCTATCATGGACACCTCCAATTTCCATTTGTGCAATGTCCCTTTAAATACAGCTGAGATTGCATCATGTGAGTGCGCATCACGCCTTTGGAGATGTGAAACCCAGAAGTCAAAATGAATTGCTTCATCTGAGTTGAGATCGCAGCTTCCAACCTGCTGAATTGGCTTCCGGGTTTCGCCCACGCAATTCCACCTCCATTCCCCCTCCGCACTGGGCAGCTGCCTTAATATTATTAGCGGGACCATAATATCTCAACATAATTTAAGAATTATTATGATATCGGGGCATCTTTGTGCTGACAATGATTTATGACATTTCCTTCCTGAGTGTGAGAAGCAGCACAAATTGCCTCCGAACATCTTTAGAAAGCCTAGTAACAGCAGTCTCAATCGATACTTTGGTATGCTTCTGTTCTGGAGCATCTCCTTAGAGGGAAAATTTCCCCCAGCAAAATGTTCACATCCCCTTCAAATTATTCATTAATGATACTTAGATTAGCTTCTATAACAAAGCAGTTGAAATTACAAGAAATCAAGAAGAAGAAAAATGTTATCAAGACCAGCATGCTAAACCTCTGCCCATGTTTTTATCTGGTAACCCAGTTTGTGTTAGAAATGAGCAGAACCAGAACTGATCAGAGCAAGTAATATTTTTATGCCACGTTAAATTTTGTACTCCGAGAGGCTCAAAGCTGTGTCATAATCAAAGAGACCTTACTAAAATTAGTGACCAGGTATTCAGGACTTATATGTGAGGATATGTGGGGAAAATGCCAGAGTCCATTATAAAAGATGTAATAGCAGAGCACTTGGAAAACAGTGACAGGATCGGACAAAGTCAACATGGATTTACAAAGGGTAAATCGTGCTTGACTAATCTACTGGAATTTTTTGAGGATGTAACTGGTAAAATGGATAAGGGAGAACCAATGGACGTGGTGTATTTGGACTTTCAGAAGGCTTTCGTTAAGGTCCCGCATAAGAGATTAGCATGTAAAGTTAAAGCACATGGGATTGGGGGCAAGGTACTGGCTTGGATAGAGAACTGGTTGGCAGACAGAAAGCAAAGAGTTGGAATAAACGGGTCTTTTTCCGAGTGGCAGGCAGTGACTAGTGGGGTACCACAGGGATCAGTCCTTGGACCCCAGCTATTCACAATATATATTAATGATCTAGACAAGGGAACTAGATGTAATATCTCCATATTTGCAGACGACACAAAGCTGGGTGGGCGTGTGTGCTGTGAAGAGAATGCTGAGAAACTCCAGTATGATTTGGACAGGTTGGGTGATTGGGCAGAAGCATGGCAAATGCAATATAATGTGGATAAATGTGAGGTTATCCACTTTGGTAGCAAAAACAGGAAGGCAGATTATTATCTGAATGGCAATAGATTGGGAGAAGGGGAAGTGCAACAAGACCTGGGTGTCCTTGTGCAGCAGTCGCTGAAGGTAAGCATGCAGGTGCAGCAGGCGGTTAAGAAGGCAAATGGTATGTTGGCCTTCGTAGCGAGAGGGTTTGAGTACAGGAACAAGGATGTCTTGCTGCAGGTGTACAGGGCCTTCGTGAGATCACATCTTGAGTATTGTGTGCAGTTTTGGTCACCTTATCTGAGGAACGATGTTCTTGCCATGGAAGGAGTACAGCGAAGATTCACCAGGCTGATACCTGGGATGGCAGGAATGACGTATGAGGAGAGATTGGATCGATTGGGCTTGTACTCGCTGGAGTTTAGAAAAATGAAAGGGGATCTCATTGAAACATATAAAATTCTGACAGGACTGGACAGACTAGATGCAGGAAGAATGTTCCCGATGGTTGGGGAGTCCAGAACCAGGGGTCACAGTCTAAGGATAAGAGGTAGGCCATTTAGGACAGAAATGAGGAGGAATTTCTTCACCCAGAGAGTGGTGAACCTGTGGAATTCTCTACCACAGAAGGCAGTAGAGGCCAATTCATTAAACATATTCAAGAAGGAGTTGGATAATTTTCTCAAGGCTAAAGGGATCAAGGGGTATGGGGAGAAAGCAGGGACCGGGTGCTGAATTTGGATGATCAGCCATGATCGCATTGAATGGCGGAGTAAGCTCGAGGGGCCAAATGGCCTACTCCTGCTCCTATCTTCTATGTTTCTATGTTTCTATGTTAGAATGACTTGGAAACAATTGCAGTTCAAGTTACATATAATCAGCATAATAAAGAATCAGATTTTATTGAAATCAAACAAACTAGCTTAGTCCAAACCTGCGCTAATTCAATGATCACTCCCGACTATGCTTGAACACCATCTTAGAATGTGGAACAGAAAGTCACCAAGACTGGAAATAAAGAAACCAGGGAAATTTATAGGGTTGGATTTTTTGGCCCTATAATGAGGCTGCCTGCCTTCATTTTATCTGTTATTCTATTTTTAACTCATGTCGGTCGGGTTTCCCAGGCCTTGGGAAACCCAACAGCTGATAGGTGACGAGAAGGGCTGAATCCATGAGGTAAGTGACATACGAAAACTACTAAGCACTTGGTCTAAGCGTTAAACAAAGCTTTAATCAACTGTTTTACAACATGGAGGTCTAGTTGTGTCCTTCACTAGTTCCTGTTAAGAATGTCCTGCGCAAGCTGGGCCCGTGCCCGTGTATTTATACATTCCATGGACAGCGCCACCCGCAGGCCGCTCAGTATTATTTCATAAGTCTTTCTTTCATGAATGACTGATTCATGTCAGTAAGTGCCTTTACAGTATTGCTTATGGGCCAGGAGGAGCTTCCCCCAAGCCCAACAATCTGCCCAGTAACCCCCACCTCCCCCCATGATCTGTCTGCTACCCCCAGCCATCATTGGACCCCTCCGAACATGATCTGCTTCCACCGACCACCATCAGACCCCCTCGACCACCATTGGACTGCCCCCCCCACTCGCCCACCTTCTGCTCTCCCCAACCACCATCGGACCCTCCCCACGCCGACCACCATCGGATCCCCTCGACCACCATCTAATCCTCACGACCACCTTCGGACCGTCCCCCCACCGACCACCTTCTGCTCTCCCAGACTACCATCGGACCACCCCTCCCCCGACCAGAATCTGCTCCCACCGACCCCTGACCATTATTGGGCCCACCCCTGCGATCGCCTCCTCCCCGCCCCCACCGCGTGATCAGGACTCCCCCACTAACGAACACCACCACTAGACCTACCTGATCTCCTCGGCTTCGGCCTTGTGAAGCAGGCTCTCCGCTTGAAAGGCCTCTGGAATGTCAATCAGGCTGCCTGTGGGCGGGAACCCAACAAAAATATTTAAAGGAGCTCTACAGTTAAAACCTGCAGAACATTCAGGAAACCCGGTCTTCCAAGTTTCCCAAATCTCAACAGCCCTCCGTATGGTACGCTCCTGCAGGCTAAAATCCAGGCCATAATTCCTGTTTTTGGTGCCTCACTGGGGATGTGTGCAGGCCAGCACAGCTAATTCACCATACACTGAATTTTCCAGTAAAGAAAACACAAGGATTTTTGCGGGTGCTCTTGTGCCCAGCATATGCTTCATTAAACATCCACATTTTGTTTAAATAGGTCCGATGCTGAATCTTCTCACTGCCTCACCACTTTAATGCCAGAATCACTGCTTGCCCATTTAAAAGAGGCTCAATAGTGCATGGATGGTTTGGACTATAGCAGTAGGCCTCTTAAAATCAATACACGGAGATAGAAATTGAAGCCATGGGAAGTCAATCAGTTTTTTAAACAGAAGCTACAATGGGAAACCTAAATCAGGCTCAGAAGGATAATGCAATGTGGGTAGTTGGAGTTACTTTGTTTAAGTCAAGCAAGACAACCAACTGATATGGGAACATGTCGTGTGTTCATTATTCTTATATTATTACATGAAGACAAATTATAGTGATTGAATTGAGTCTGTCTAATTATAACTGTTGTTCTATATATCCACTTGCTGTGAAATAAAGCAGCTGATTGATTCATATCTGACCTTGTTTTGACAAGTGTTTTCTTGGTCGAGCCAATGGTCAGAACTGGTGTATCGAACAGACATCTTTTGCAGAGTAGTTCTTTTTAACATGTAGTGTATCGCTTTGTGGAGAAAGGCAATGCACCACTGCATTCCCATTCACAGGAAGTAATTGACACACTGAAATGGTATGAATCTTTCACTTCTAGAAAATTGTTCAAAAACAGTTGAAAATATAGGTGGCTGTGGTTGCACAGAGCACCAGTCAGTGGTGGGATTTTTGTACACAATGGGGAGGGCAGAAGACAATTCCTGTGATTTCCCTACTCAGATAGTTGCATATTGCAGCTGAATTGAGAAGAGCTGAGTGATGTCCTTTATATAGGGGGTGAATAATCAGAGGTTTAGTTAAATTGTGTCACTCTAACACTGCTCCTTTCAATAATTTACAGAGTGACATTGGTAGGGACTGGGGCAATTAATTTACAGAAGGAATACAATTGCTCCATCTTTGACTTATTTTATTATACAGCGGCATACTATTGTCTGGAAGATGAAGCTTTTATTTTGTGTGAACTCTCTCAGGTGGGGATTGCTTTGGGGGTGTGTGATGCAGATGATGAAAGATGGAGGTGTTGAATAAATTAAAATCACTATGACCTCCTATAAAAAAGTCCCTTAAAAATAGGACTTCATTATTTAGATCTTGCTAAACATAATTCCATGTAAATGGAATTATATTTAAATTATTGTGCTGTTCTTGTTTCCCCTGTAGAAATAAGTCCACATTATAAACATTTAAGGTTGAGATTTAGTTCACAAGGGTCACAGGCAGTGCCATGCCTGGCAGATTGGAATTCATTATAAAATGAAGGTCCCTGACAGATCCTCATTTTCTGTGTTTTCAAAGATTGTAAGATGGTAACATTACCAATCCTTTTTATCTTTTAATTGTTGTTGGCTGGTTTCTGGCAGTCACTCAATTTAGTCCTTTAGATTAAAGATTATAATGTTGCATGACTTCCGTGTTGAGTTTTAAGATTCATAACCAATTATGCTTTAGATCAAAAAGAAAATACTGCAGATGCTGGAAATCTGAAATAAAAACAGAAAATGCTGGAGATTCTCAGCAGGTTATAATTTGACAAAAGGTCATCGACCTGAAACGTTAACTCTGTTTCTCTCTTCACAGATGCTGCCTGACCTGCTGAGTATCTCCAGCATTTTCTGTTTTTATTTTATACTTTAGATCAAATGTGTTTCTATTTAATAAAAATCATTATAGCACTTCATCACTACTGAAGCTGCTTTTATATTTTAATGCCTTTGTAGTTTGGATCATGGCGAAGTGACACCCTTGTGCCAGTTTGTCATGTTTACATTACTAAAATTGTCTCCCTTATGCCAACAGAAGAATCAGAAATCCATGAAAATGTGGGCCTATGATTCCGTCATAAGATGGGGTTGGGTGTTGGTTTTAATAATGTAACCACGGTGGGGGTGGGGGGGCGGTCTGGGCAAAGATATTGTTTTCCCATAGTCCAAACTATAGAAGCTTCAAATGTAAAAGTACCTCATATGCAGTCCAGAACCATGTTATTTGCTTTAATAACTTCTGGCATGAATTAGAAAGAAAAGCTACATCATTAGGGAATTCCAGCTTCACAGCTTTTATCTTGTGTATTCACAAGCAATCTATTTGCTCCACAGAGTGCCTTGTTATGATAAATCTCACGAATTTCCAAGTCTTTAGGGAGCAGAATTATTGAGACCGGGAATGATTTCTAGTGGTAAATAACAACTATCAAATTGCTGAGCTGCAGTTGGAATAATGATGGTTGGGTTTTTCTTCTATAGAACCTCAGCATTGCAAGGCAAATTCTAGTAAGCTTGTTTTGCATTGAAAATACATGTCTACTGTGTTTGAGGTCACACTGCAAATGAGTGCTCGGTGTGGTCTGTTACACAACAAAGTGTTATTATTCCAAGAGCATTTACTCAGTTGGTTTAGATTAAAATGAGAAAAGGCTAACCATGTCTAATCGTTACTATAGAACTTTGGTGCTGTTTTTTTTCCCTTCCCCATGTAAGTATGTAAATTAGCACAATGTCCTGCATGAGTTATTACAGTTCGGCTCCATGCACCTTTTCTCTATTATTTTGGTAAATTCCCCCCAATTGCACTAACACACTGGAGCCCCAACCTAATGTGGAGTGCTAGGGTTTGTAAACAAGAAAAATTCCAGATCACACTTGATGCGTGATATACCTATCAATTCGTCCAATGAAAAGTAACGAGTTAGGAAAGTAACTATAGGTTTTTATTGACTAAATAACAGAGCCCACCCTCATGGGTGATCGGATCCAGCAAGGAGGAATACCAGCCAGTCGACTACCTTTATACCTGGGCAGGTAGGTGGAGCCATGGGCGGAGTCAGTGATGGTCAGCCCAGGTATAACAGTGTGACAAGAGGCGACCTCGTATAGTGATACAACAGTGAGAACAGTGATAACAATATAACAGTGATAACTATAGTGTAACGATAGTGAACGATAAAAGTGGTTTACCACATTCACCCCTTCTTTAGATTTGAGTCCGGCGGGGTGAAGTGTACTACTAGTTCTGGTATGTCAGTCTGTCCGGAGGCCTCGTAAGCCTCTCCGATCGTCGCAGCGGCGGTGTTGCATTATCCGGTGTTAATGCTGGTGTCTGCGTGGTCGGCGAAGGCTCGTGGGGTTCCGGCATGCCGTCTACCTGGGCTGGAATTGGGGGGGTGGTGGGGGGGGGTAAAGGTGGTGTCTCCGGAGTGCCCGAGGGTGCGAGGTCTCGTAAGGAGACAGTATCCTCCCGCCCGTCTGGGTAAGCCACGTAGGCGTACTGGGGGTTGGCGTGCAGGAGGTTCACCATCTCGACCAGGGGGTCCATTTTATGGGCCCTCAAGTGCTTTCGCAGCAGGACGGGCCCCGGAGAGGTCAGCCAGGTTGGTAGAGTGGTTCCCGTAGTCGACTTCCTGGGGAAAACAAACATTCGTTCATGGGGGGTGGCGTTAACGGCAGTGCAAAGTAGTGACCGGATGGAATGCAGCGCTGTCGGGAGGACTTCCTGCCAGCGGGAGGTTGGGAGTCCCTTAGACTTTAAGGCTAAGATGACGGCCTTCCAGACAGTCGCGTTCTCTCTTTCCACCTGGCCGTTCCCTCGGGGGTTGTAGCTGGTGGTCCTGCTTGCTGCAATACCTCTCGCTAGTAGGAACTGGCGGAGTTCCTTGCTCATGAAGGAGGAGCCCCGGTCACTATGTATATAGTTCGGGAACCCGAACAAGGCGAAGAGTTCGTTCAGGCATTTAATGACCGTGGTACTGGTCATGTCTGGGCAGGGGAAGGCAAAGGGGAAACGGGAGTACTCATCAACGATGTTGAGGAAGTACACATTATGGTCGGATGACGGTAGGGGCCCCTTAAAGTCGATGCTCAGGCGCTCGAAGGGGCGGGTGGCCTTGATCAGGCTTGCTTTGTCCGGCCTATAGAAGTGCGGTTTGCACTCGGCACAGGTCTGGCAGTTCCTGGTCATGGTCCTGACCTCCTCGATGGAGTAGGTCAGGTTGCGGGCCTTAATGAAATGGTAAAGTCTGGTGACCCCGGGGTGGCAGAGGTCGTTGTGGAGGGTCTGAAGTCTATCAATATGCGCGCTGGCGCATGTAATTCGTGAAAGAGCATCAGGGGGTTCGTTCAGCTTACCTGGCCGGTACAAGATCTCATAATCGTAGGTGGATAGCTCGATTCTCCACCTCAAGATCTTGTCATTCTTGATTTTGCCCCTCAGCTTGTTATTAAACATGAAAGCGACCGAACGCTGGTCGGTGAGGAGGGTAAATCGTTTGCCTGCCAGGTAATGCCTCCAGCGTCGTACCGCCTCCACGATCGCCTGGGCTTCCTTCTCGACCGACGAGTGTCGGATCTCAGGGCCCTGTAGGGTCCTTGAGAAGAAGGCCACCGGCCTCCCCTCCTGGTTAAGGGTAGCGGCTAGGGCGAAGTCGGATGCATCGCTCTCCACTTGGAAGGGGATGGACTCATCCACTGCGTGCATTGTGGCCTTGGCTTTGTCTCCCTTAATGAGGGAGAAGGCCGCGCACGCCTCCTCCGTGAGGGGGAAGGATGTGGACTTCATGAGGGGTCTGGCTTTGTCCGCATAATTGGGCACCCATTGGGCATAGTAGGCGAAGAGTCCCAGGGTTCTCTTAAGTGCCTTAGGACAGTGGGGGAGGGGTAGCTCCATGAGGGGGCGCATTCTTTCGGGGTCGGGGCCGATGACTCCGTTCTCTACTACACAGCCGAGGATAGCAAGGCGTGAGGTGTTAAACACACATTTCTCCTTATTGTAGGTGAGGTTCAGCCGTTGGGCCGTACGGAGGAATTTCTCCAGATTCACATCATGGTCCTGCCGGTCGCGGCCGCAGATGGTGACGTTATCTAGATAAGGGAACGTGGCCTGCAGTCCGTTCTGGTCGACCATCCGGTCCATCTCCCTTTGGAAGACCGACACCCCGTTGGTGACACCGAAGGGGACCCTAAGGAAGTGGTAGAGGCGCCCGTTCGCCTCAAAGGCGGTATACTGGCAGTCCTCCGGGCTGATAGGGAGTTGGTGGTAGGCCGACTCAAGGTCGATGGTCGAGAATACTCGGTATTGTGCAATCTGATTGACCATGTCAGATATGCGGGGAAGGGGGTATGCGTCCAGCTGGGGGTACCTGTTTATGGTCTGGCTGTAGTCGATGACCAAGCGATTTTTATCGCCGGTCTTAACGACCACGACCTGGGCACGCCAGGGGCTGCTGCTCCCCTCGATGATGCCCTCTTTCAGGAGGCGCCGCACCTCATAGCTAATGAAGGCCCTGTCCCCGGCGCTGTACCGCCTGCTCTTGGTAGTGACGGGTTTGCAGTCGGGGGTTAGGTTAGCGAACAGGGAAGGTGGCGGGACCTTGAGGGTGGATAGGCTGCAGGTGTTACGCGGTGGGCGGTTTAACATCCGCTGGTTGTCGACTGTGAGTGGGGGGAGGGGTCCACCGTATGCTAGGGTGACACTTTGGAGGTGGGATTGGAAGTCCAGCCCTAGTAGGACGGCAGCGCAGAGCTGGGGGAGGACGAGGAGTTTAAAGTTTTTATACTCCGTACCCTTAACCGACAGGGTCACAACACAGTAGCCGCTGATGTCCGTGGCGTGGGACCTTGATGCCATCGAGATTCGGTTGCACGTTGGCAGGACGGGGAGGGAGTATTGACTCACCGTGTCTGGGTGGATGAAGCTCTCCGTGCTTCCGCTGTCGAACAGGCAGGTCGTGGCGTGGCCGTTTACTTTGATGTCCATCATCGACTTGGACAGGTGATGCGGGCGGGCTTGATCCAGAGTGACGGAGGCTAGTGTGTAGCTGAGCGAGTCGTTGTCGTCTGCGGGTGAGGCGGTCGTCGGGTCTGGAGGCACGGTGGCAGTCGAGCGTGGTGGGTAAAATGGCGTCTCCCACGAGGTTGGACAAAATGGCTGCCCCCATAACTCACATGAGGCACTATTGGGGTCGGTTGCCTTGATCAAAGATGGCAGCCCCCATGACTCACGTGTGGGGATGCTGGCCTCTGTTGCCTTGAAGGAAGATGGCCGCCCCCACAGTTCGCATGAGGCACTGCTGGCATCTGAAGATCCACCTCTGCAGGCCTTAGCAAGGTGGCCTTTCTTCCTGCAGGTTGAGCAGGTGGAGTTCCTAGCTGGGCAGCGCGACCTCGGGTGTTTCTCCTGGCCGCAGAAAAAGCAGCCGCGGGGGTCCGATGTCGGAGCCGGTACCGGGGGTGGCGGTCCCGATCGGGTCCGGGACGCCAACGCTGAGGTAGGTCCCGGGGGCGGCGCGGTGAAGGGTATTGCGGTAGGGGTCGGGCCCGAATCCCAGGGTCGCGAACAGTACCTGGAGAACGCCTCCTGGTCCCGATGGGCCACCTCCAGGGAGAGAGCGAGGGCTGCAGCTTTGTCCAGGTCGAGGTCCTTTGCTTCCAGTAATCGCTGCCGTGAGTAGTCAGACCGTAGGCCTTTCACGAAGGCATCGCGGACGTTGTCTTCCGTATTTTCTGCCGCTGTTACTGCTTTAAAGTTACAGTCTCTGCCGAGTGCTTGTAGCACCCGTAAAAATTCCTCCACCGGCTCCCCTGGCAGTTGCGGGCGGGACCTTAGGAGGTGCCCGGTATACATGGGGTTTACCGGGGTTTGGTACTGTCTTTTCAGCCGGTTGATGGCGTCCTCATATGTTTTAAGGTCCCGGATGAGCGCGAATACTTTAGGGCTCAGTTGGGCATTCAGAACTCTTAGCTTGGATCTCTGAGACACGTTGGACTCTTCCAGGTAGGCTTCAAAGCAGCCCAGCCAGTGATCGAAGTCGAGGGCTACGTTCGCTGCCCGTGGATTTAGATCCAGGTACGGTGGTCTGAGGGCTCGCAGCCAAGCCGGCTGTTGTGATTGTTGCGGCTCGGCGTTGAAGGCTGCTGTGGCTGTTGTGGCGGGGCGTCTGGATGAGACATCTTAAAACTTAGTCAATAAAATTGATATACCTATCAATTCGTCCAATGAAAAGTGACGAGTTAGGAAAGTAACTATAGGTTTTTATTGACTAAATAACAGAGCCCACCCTCATGGGTGATCGGATCCAGCAAGGAGGAATACCAGCCAGTCGACTACCTTTATACCTGGGCAGGTAGGTGGAGCCATGGGCGGAGTCAGTGATGGTCAGCCCAGGTATAACAGTGTGACAAGAGGCGACCTCGTATAGTGATACAACAGTGAGAACAGTGATAACAATATAACAGTGATAACTATAGTGTAACGGTAGCGAACGATAAAAGTGGTTTACCACAATGCGTCTTTCTGTTGTGGAGGCACGAAGCAGAATTCAGGCACTTCCTCGTAGGGAGACTAGGAATCATTAATTAGAATGTTATTCCATCTGCTTTCACACACCATGGAGGCCTGGGGTCATGGGAGCTGCGAGCGTGGGCGATCGGGGACCAGGGCCGGTTGGGAGGGCGATCGGGGGATAGGAGAGGAGGCCAGGGTGGGGAAAGGTTCAGGGGTTGGGAGTGGTGGCGATCAGGAGCAAGGGTTAAATGTGGGATCAGGAGGAGCACCCCTGCACTCTCGGATCCACATTCAAGTAAATAACTTCTTTGTTGCATACGATTGCTCGGGCTGGTTTCCTTAAGTATAGCCTGCAATGGCGCTGGCTGCCTCAGAGAGGGCATTTCAAGTGGGTCTTAGGCCCTTTATTTGCATATGCAAAGGATCTAATGCCTGCATCAGGCGTGGGTAAAGGATGCCCCTTGTTTGCCCTTCCCCAATATTGTGGTCAGCGCACTTCTGGCTGGTAGTGTGTGTGCGCTCCTTGCCCGCCATTTTGGGGCCTCTGGTATCCACACACAAAAATGGGCACTGGCCTTTATATACAGTTATGAATGCCTTCTGCAAATATATTAGTTAAAATTTCCTGCATGCTATCTTGGTCAGAGAATATTGTGATGCATTGAGAGGCCTAAATAACTTTAAAACACTGTAAACAAATCCATTCTTCATACACATTCCACCAGGGATATAAAGTCGGAAAAATTACTCCTCAGTCAACATGAAAGTAATCTACAATGAAATGCTTTGGCATTCTCTTCAGTTTCCCCATGTTGAATTTGACCATCAGCGGTGATGATTTGAAGTTTCTCTGCTTATCTCCTAAATGCATGGATTTCTTGTTGGCATACAGTTTCACGGGCACGATTGAATTCCTGCCCAAGTGGCCTCAAGTGTAAGAAGGCATTACAGACAAGCCCTATTCCATATGCATGTGAGTACGCATGCACTTTGAGCAGGGGTCACTGGGCAGCAATCAGGGGCAGGAAAGCTGGCTGACTTTTCATCTCTAATTCAGGGCACTGAAGCCAATTATAACACCACTGCTGCTGGCCCAGCAGAGACCCACTAACCAATGTAGAGATCGAATCTGGGATTTCATAGTTTGTGAGACTCTGCTGTTTACTGGTTAAGTGTGATTAGCCATCCCAGGGGCGGGTCCATTATTTGAAGTTTAGATGATTCTCCAGCACAAGATAATTATTTGGAGATTGGCAAATTGGAGAGTGGGGCTATGTACAGGGAGGTATCATTCTTGCCTGTCATATATCTAATTAGCTCATGGGAATTATTTGCATTCCCTTATATGGGTTGTCTAAATATACAACATTCTATATTTGTTTTGGTAAAGTAACTGAGGCAAATCGATTACAGCACCTGAGGTTGAACATATTGCATGTATCTTAATTTAGATAGATCACTTCCATCATCACTGGGCAATTATTTGTTCCGCAATGTCCACCTTATAGCAGCTACTTATGCTACTTTGATTCGAGAAGGCTTACTAAACTAAAGAAGCAATGTCCTTTTGTAAAGTTTTAGGAAAGCCTATTTTTATTTGGGGAGGAAGAACTGAAGACACCATACATGATTTTCATAATATGCATGAATAACAATAATGCATTTTCAGCTGAATTACTTGACAGTGCTGAGGAAAAGTTTGCTTTAAAAAAACATGAATGTATTGTTCATTTCAGAGCATAACCTTGCAAGTTCCATTTTGTTGGAAGACTTTCCAATTTAATCTAGAATAATTATTTGAGTGTGTATTCTTTATATATAACTTTGCTATCTTTGCTATCTTTAACTTTAGTCAAAACATGGCTGTGCCAGTGAAGTCTCGGAGTTAGCTGAATGCTTTGCTGCACTACAGTTTGAAGCAGTGCCACCTGTAGGATGAGCAATCAGATAGCATCGTCAGGCAAATCCCTGTCAGTATTTTTTTCAGGGTAATATGTTACAGTTTTAAAGGGGCATTATCATCATGGTGAAGTGTCTTGCAAGGCACTTCCACATGCAGAAGATAGTGTAATGACTCAATGTGATCAGGTCTGGTTCAAATCTGTACTGTCTGTATTGGTTTATTAAAAAAAAGGCACTGAGTAAAAAAAAAATTTGCATGGCAGCACCAACGTTGTGGTGATCCCAATTTCAGAACGTGTTGTTCTTGGAACTTAGGCCACCCAAAAACCTCCCCAGTGACTCAGTGTCAACCTTTTAAAAAAATCCAACCACACCCATCCTTATTTTCTTATTCTTTACAAACTTTGCAAATTCTGCACAAAAGATTTCAACAGAAAAAAGTGGCTTTTAGCACTGTTGTGATATCAAACAGGGCAGCACGGTGGCATAGTGGTTAGCACTGTTGCCTCACAGCACCAGGGACCTGGGTTCGAATCCGGCCTCGGGTGACTATCTGTGTGGAGTTTGCACATTCTCCCCGTGTTTGCGTGGGTTTCCTCCGGATGCTCCGGTTTCCTCCCACAGTCCAAAGATGTGCGGGTTAGGTTGATTGGCTGTGATAAATTGACCCTTAGTGTTAGGGGGATTAAATACGTGGGGTTACGGGGATAGGGTGGGATATGTGTTGGTGTAGGGGTTACGGGGATCGGGTGGGATATGTGTCGGTGCAGGCTCGATGGGCCGAAATGGCCTCTACCTGCACTGTGGGGTTTCTGTGATTTCTGTGATTCTGAGGTGTTGTAGATGGTAACAGTTGCTGTTTGTATTATTTCCATGTTCCTGGGTGTTGAATTTGGAATTGTGCCAGTGATAATGATCTACCTGCCCACCGGCATCTTGCAGCTATGGACAGTGCCATAAGCTCTGATAATGTAAAAGTACATTATTTGAAATGTGAAAAGATGGGAACCAGTGCGAATGCTTGCCCATGTGTATTTGCTGCCCTTAGGTTGAGCGATAGTGTTGCCTGGGGCTGAAACTATGCTGGTGCCTGGAAACAGCTGTCGACCTGCATGATGGGAGAAGCAACAGTTTTTGTTGTTTGTTGAATTTGTTTACTTACAGCACGACACTGCTTTTGAAAGTACTATAATTGAAATACTTCCCCACATTGTCACCAGGCTCTTAAATTTTAGTGAAGAATGTCCATACAAGCGCTAATGCAGCCCAGCCCAGCCAGCAGAACCTTTCTTGTAGATATTTCTCGATTTAGAGATCATTCAAAGCACATGATTCCTGTTGGAGGTGCCGTCTTTCGGATGAGACGTTAAACCGAGGCCCCGTCTGCTCTCTCAGGTGGACGTAAGAGATCCCATGGCACTATTTCGAAGAAGAGCAGGGGAGTTATCCCTGGTGCCCTGGCCAAAATGTATCCCTCAATCAACATAACAAAAACAGATTATCTGGTCATTAACACATTGCTGTTTGTGGGAGCTTGCTGTGTGCAAATTGGCTGCCGCGTTTCCCACATTACAACAGTGGCTACACTCCAAAAGTACTTCATTGGCTGTAAAGCGCGTTGAGACGTCCGGTGGTCGTGAAAGGCGCTATATAAATGCAAGTCTTTCTTTCTTTCTTCTTTATCAAGATCACTTTAAGGTTGACCAGTTCAAATAAAACTGAAGATTGGTTTTCCTTATAATACCCAGCATTCTGATGCGGCCCTCATCTTACCTATGGAGGTTGAAAAGTAAAGAGCTGCACCTTTTAACCCATCGTAGCTGGTGACTTGCACTTATGTAGCACCTTTAATTGCCCCAAGGCTCTTCACAGATGCTTGAGGAAAAACGGACAATGAGAAAAAGCAGGAGAGATTAGGAGAGGTAACCAAAAGCTTGGTCAAAGAGGTACATTTCAAGGCTGGTCTTAAAAAAGGAGGGAAGTAGAGAGGTGGAGGAGTTTAGGGTGGAAATTTCAGAGAATGAGGCCTAGGCGGGTGAAACCATGGCTTCCAACCAATAGGAGATATTTTTTTAACAATTTACCTATATTGTCCAAGGGAATTATGACAGTGTGGATTTGCTTTAGAAGAATGTTGTTGGGAAAGATGTGTGGGACATATAATGAAGAACCAGGAGGCAACTAACCATATCTATAATAAACAGATTCACAGTGGAAAGGGGGAAGTATCTTCTCGAAGAATTATCCTGTCAATCCAATCTATCCCTATGGTGCGGAGGTAGTATGACAACCAAGGACATTTACAGATTTACAGTTTTCAAAGAAAAGTCGATGAAATCATAAAATTTAATCCACTGATGAGATTCCTAGAATCCCAAGTAATGAAATAGAATTTGACCTATTCAGTCAGCCGAAATCAATGGGCATAATTATAAAGGGACAGAACTACAGAATGCAATTTCAACCAAAACATTTCTAATAATCCTGGAATTTTATGTAATAAAAACAAAACTTGACTTTTCAGCCAGCATAAATCAATGGCCCTGGTGATGATGTTTTGCTATATGTGCACTGAAGTACAGCATTCTAAATGTCTGTATATTTGTACTGTTAATTGAACTGTTAGTCAATAAATTGTTCTCAAAAATAGAAATATATATTATAGAGGATTGATTTGTTGTAAATTGAAAATGCCACTACACAGGAGTGGTGGATTGAACTCTAAGGGAGGTTGTTTTGGCCAAAGGGTGAAAAGAGGTGCTAAATGGGTGCAGTGCTAATAAGATTAGCCTATTTGAAAGTCTGGAGTTAGCGCATAATAATTGCGGATTGTCATAATTTGAATTTGCTTGGAGGTGCTAAAACAGACACCTGCAGGTTTAGCACTCAAGCACTGATTAGCTGCAATTTTCGTGGAGCAGTAGAGGTGGGCACTTCGTACCAACTTCCACTGAAGGGGCTGGATTTTGTTGGCGCTCAGAGGGCGGGTTCAGAGACGGGTTCGCTGTCAAAATCTAAAAGATTGACAGCAGGGCGGTATCCAGCTCCGAGCCCGTCTCCTTGTAAATTTCCCAAATACTGGCTCTGCCTGCGCTTTGCAGACCCGACACGAAGCGGCAGGTCAGCCAATTGAAATACTTAAGAAGGTGTTTAAAGGTATTTAAGCAGCATTTTACTAGCTACTAACCATTTTTCCAACTTTTTCAGGAGGTTCATGTTGCTCGACGATCACATCAGGCAAGTATGTCAGGTTTACAAAAACTCTCCATTGCTTTGAATAGGTGACAGCTGCAAAAGTGTTATAAAAGCTACCATTTCACAGCTGTTCACTTCCCAATCTCAGAAGCTGGAGCCTTCAGTATTTGAAAGAGAATTTTCAGCTTTATGCAGTTTGGAAGTGTTTGGAGTAAACTCTCTATTCACTGTCACCTCCTTGGAACAACATATCTTACCACTGACCGATTGCTTCTGTCATCTCAACTTCAGCTGTCATATCTAACCTCAGAATGGGCACGATTTATGCTCTCTCTCACCATGGTCCTCAGAATCTGATGACGATCAGCCGCAGCAGCAGCAGTAACAACAAGAGCGCCAACCTTCTCCTGAACCACCTGATGCTGCACAGGGCAGAGGGCATCAGCGCAGGACTGGCCTGCGCTGGAGGTGATACCCCCAACACAGGGTATACAGGCAGAGGATGAGCTTCCTCAACATGACGGAACAGCAGTACCAAAAGAGGCTCAGCCTATCGCGCCAGGTCATCGCCGACATATGCGCTTTGCTGGAGCAAGACCTGCAGCCTAGAGGAAGGGGGTGGCACCCCTTACCAGTGGCTGTCAAACTCACCCTTGCCCTCAACTTCTTCACTTCAGGCTCCTTCCAGGCATCTGCAGCAGACCTTTACGCCATCTCGCAGTCGGCCGACCACAGGTGCATCGCACAGGTCACTGATGCCCTCTTTAACAAGCCCGCCAATTATATCCATTTTGTCACTGATGAAGCCAGCGTCAATGAGCGGGTGCTTGGCTTTGCTGCTCTAGCTGGCTTCCCATGGGCGCAGGGAATCATTGACTGCACACTTGTGGACATCAGGACGCCTCATCACAACCCAGTAGCATTTGTTAACCACAAGGGCTTCCACTCCCTCAACGTTCAGCTGGTCTGCAACCATAGGAAGATTATCATGCATGTGTGCACCAAGTTCCCTGGCAGCTGCCATGACTCGTACATCCTGTGCCATTCCACCGTCCCTCAGCTCTTCGCAACGCTAAACAGACTTACGGGCTGGCTGCTTGGAGACAAGGGCTATCCCGAGAAGACATGGTTCATGACACCTTTGAGAAGGCCAAAAAATGAGGCTGAGGGACAATATAATCAAAGCCACATCTGGACGAGAAGTGTCATAGAACAAATAATAGGCTTGATGAAATGCGCTTCAGATGCCTCAACAGATCTGGAGGAGCCCTTCAGTACGTACCAGTCAGGGTCTCCAGAATACTTGTGGTCTGCTGTGCCCTGCACAACATAGTGCAGTAGTGAGGATTAGCACTGGATGAGGGAGTGGCGCAGAGTGCACAGCTTCATCAGAGGAGGACAATGACGACAACCACCATGAGGTTGAAAATGAGGATGATGAAGACCTGGAGGAGCCAGCGGTGCCATTGCAACCAGTATGTGAGCAGGTTGCTGCCCATCACACCAGGGCTGCCCTAATCAATGCCAGATTTAACTAACTTTATGCAGCTCAGACATGTAGCTGCTGTAATGATATCAGCAAATAGAGATGGTATTTGCCTGTTCGATTATGATGCCTTAGCAGCATGATTGCAGGTATTGATTGCTTGTGCCTGACCAGCAGAGGGCATGTGACCGCGAGAAGCAAGGCAGTCAGTTTGGTTTCAGTTTCATTTAAGATGCATCACTAGCTTGATGTCTCCTGTAAATGCTGTTAAAAAAGTTGAACAAGACTTTAGATTAAAAGACATTCTCTTTCATAAATGTCTCATCATTGAACCCACTAAGAAATCAATACATGGTGTCAGAAGTGATTGAAAGAGATGAAGAGAAAAAAAAAATCTGAAGTTAAATCAGCTCTCCACAAATTAGCAAGCCAAAAGAGAACATCGTTGCTTACCATTGGAGAATAGCAAACGAAGTGAAAAAATGGAAGGATTACACCCACCGGCGACGCTTCAGTTAACAGGTAATGTGGCTGAAAATTGGAGGAGATTCAAACAACGTGTGGGGTTGTATTTAGCGGCAATCGGAGCTGACGAGAAAAGTAATAAAAGGAAATCGTCACTGTTCTTACATGTCGTGGGTGATGAAGCGCTGGAGGTGTATAATAACTTCACATTCGTTGCTAATGGAGACAAAATGAAACTAGATAAAATAATGGAACAGTTTGAGGCCTACTGCATACCTAAACGTAACGTGACGTTTGAGAGGCACAGATTTTTCACATGTGTTCAGAAAATGGGAGAGACTATTGATCAGTATGTGACTGAACTGAGAAACAGAAGCAAATCATGTGAATTTGGGGGACTGACAGACTCGCTGATAAAAGACAGACTGGTGTGTGGTATTCCGGATAATGGTCTAAGGGAAAGACTGCTAAGAGAGCAAGATCTAGACCTGGGAAAAGCCATAGCACTGTGTAGGGCTACAGAGACTGTGAAGTTGCAGGCAAAGGAGCTGTTCAGTGACAATAGCTGCAATATGGATGCAGTGAGAAAGAACGGATACAAACCGTTTAACAAAACGAGCGCCAATGTGAAAAAAGAGGCGTGGCCAGCGAACGAAAATGAAAGGGACAATCGAAAGTCATGTAGTCGATGCGGTACACAGCATCCACCAAGAAAGTGCCCAGCATATGGTAAAACATGCAATAGTTGCAACAAGAACAACCATTATGCCCGTTGCTGCAAGAACCAAGTGCAACAAAGCAAGGTCCATGCAATAGATGAAAGCGACATAGAGGAGTTCTATGTAGGTGTTGTGTCGGAAAACAAAAAAGAAGAAAGAGACTGGATGTTGACACTAAAAGTGAATGACATACACATTCCATTTAAATTGGATACTGGAGCACAAGTTAATGTGATATCAGAGACTGATTTTAAGAAAATTAGACCCCGGACCAAAGATACATGGAATCAAAGTGAAAGTGACAGGATACACAGGTACTGATATACCAGTGAAAGGAAGATGCATTGTCAAAGTAATACACAAGGACAGAGAGCACACGCTAGCATTAATCGTGGTGCCAAAGGATGTGCAAGCCATACTAGGTTTAAAAGCCTGTGAGAGACTGAACCTGGTAAAGAGAGTCCTCGTTGTGGAAAGCGAAGGAGAGACAGTCTATGATGAACTGAATGTTGCGTACACACCGGGTAAGCTGATGTATACAGCAGACACGTTGTCCAGAGCTGTTGACCCAGGAGAGCCTGCAAACACAGTGAAAAGACTGAAGTACAAGGCAAGAGACAGTGGAACTGACTTCTACCAGAGCATGCTTGTATACCGCACAACGCCGCTCGAGTGTGGTAAGTCACCAGCCCAACTCCTGATGGGACGTTGGCTGAGGTCAAACCTACCCATCCCGGAGAACCTCCTGAAAACAAAAGAATGGGAGAAAGTGAGGAAGTTCAAAGAACAACAGAAAGAAAAGCAAAAGTACTACTATGACAGAGGAACACATAACCTACCTGAACTCCACACTGGTGACCAAGTAAGGTTGAAAGACAAAACAAACACATGGACTCAGAAGGGAACTGTCCTGAGTGAAGTTCAACCAAGATCATACACCATTCAGACAGATGAGGGTGCTGTTCTGAGAAGAAATCGTAGGGATCTTCTCATGGGACCAGCCACAGCAGGTCAAGAGACTGATACTGTTGGAACAACCTGATCACACAGCTGAGAACACATCATCTGAGGCAGCAACTCAGATTCAAGGACAATCAATCAGAAAATCCTCAAGACATGTGAAGCCTCCTGAGAGACTCATTGAGCAAATTTAAGGACTATTGTTACAGAAGGAAGTAATGTTATTTTATTCTTTCTTCAAGTTCTAGTGTATTGACATATTTCATGTGAACACACAAAGCAAGGTTAAAAAACCTTGATCATGATAATGATAATGTAAGTTCATTAAGTGTTACAGTTAAAATGCAGATTAATACAAAGAAAACATGTTGTTAGTTAAAAGTAAAATACTTTTGTTTTAAGGAAAGGAGATGTAATGATATCAGCAAATAGAGATGGTATTTGCCTGTTCGATTATAATGCCATAGCAGCATGATTGCAGGTATTGATTGCTTGTGCCTGACCAGCAGAGGGCATGTGACCGCGAGAAGCAAGGCAGTCAGTTTGGTTTCAGTTTCATTTAAGATGCATCACTAGCTTGACATCTCCTGTAAATGCTGTTAAAAGAGTTGAACAAGACTTTAGATTAAAAGACATTGGCCTAGAAATTCAGTGGGCTTTGCGCCCAGTTACCGCCCAAATAGGGTTTCTGAGCCAGTGTAAGAGGGTGCGCTGATATTCAGCGCTGCGGTAATGGCGGCGGTAGCCGGTAGCGCTGCGCCGACACCGATGACATCATCGGTGTGCGCAGTGCCCTGGTTCCGCCCCGCTTCCGGCCCAAACCCCATATTTAGTTGCGGCCGCCTCTTCTGCAGCGGCCGCAAACAGTGATTGAAAAACGGGGCCGTACTGCTGCGCTACTGGGGCGCTTTAAGGTGGAGGTGCGGCCGGCCGCTTTTTCGGCGGCCGCCTGCCCGCACCTCCTTCCCCGGCCTCCTCCACCCCCCCCCCGCGGCATTGCCGGCTGCTTTCCGCGAGCCCGGCACTTCTCCGTGGTGCCGGGCTCATTTGCCGGCACAATCCAGCGGCGATCTCGCTGTTGCAGGCACCTCCCCCTTAAGAGAAGGAGGAGGCCTGCAGTACCGCAGCCTGCCGCTCCGCAGCGGGTGGCGCAGCGGGGCCTACAGCGCAGAAATTCAGTTTCAGCGCCCCAAGCGGGGGCGGGCACACCCTGGAATAGCGCCCGGTTCCGACTTGGGGCACAAAAACTGAATATCTGACAGGCGCACCTGGCTCCGCGCGCAGCGCTAACTTTTGGGCGTTAGCCTGCTGGCGGGCCTTAACTGAATTTCTAGGCCATTCTCTTTCATAAATGTCTCGTCATTGAACCCACAAAGAAATCAATACAGCTGCCACAGGCATTCGCAGGTTGGCAGCACCCCGCACCAACACCATAGAACAGTCAAACAATGACTAGTCCCTTATTGTCACTCTCACCACCATTGCTGGATGTGAAATGAGCCCTGACTGTTCACTCTGCCACTTCCATTTGAGCATACACATTTGGCAACGACTGCAAAGTGTGACAAATAAATGATTTATTACAACTATTTCATATAATATAAAGATGACAGTGATAGTGAAAAAGAAACGGGGGACTACCCTTGTGACTACTTGTGTGGGATCTTTCTTTTCCGGGTGCTTCTACATGGTGCTACCCCTGTGGCTTCAACAGAGGTAGAGGCAGCCTCCTCACCTCCCATCTGCACCTGCTGAGATGCTTTTGGCTGTCATCCTCTGGATTTGGAGCCTGTGAGGACCCCGCCAAAGTTGGCTCCTCCTGTGACTGTGCAGGGGCAGACTTAGCCAACACTGTCCGGGGAGGCATCTGGGGCTCTGACCGAGGGGTTGTCAAGGGGGTGGAAGTCTGAATGCTTGGAGAGGAGCCCCCACTTCCATTTCCCCTCCCACCATCATCCCTTTCATGGGCCACCCACACTTCCCTGCTATCAAGTAGCTGGAGAGCACCTTGCTGCACTTCATAGGGGTCATGAGGGCCCACATCTATATTGACATCCCTCCTACATAACGTCTCCTCCATAGATGCCCATCTAACCTCCATAGATGACCATCAATTTTGAAGAGAAACCATGTTCTCATGAGACTAGTGCAGTGTCTCCTCCATGCAGGTGGCCATCCTATCCATGGAGGAAGCTACAGCTGCCAGTGACTGCACCATGGTGGTGCTCATGTTGGAGAAGGACTCCTCCATTCTCTGCACACTCACAGTCACCGCGGTCATGAAACCAGTCAGAGCCTCCTGCACTTGTTCCTGCAGCTCCAGGATCGCCCTCTTCCTGGATGGCACCCGAGGCTCAGCATCTGCATGCAGCTGGAAAGAGCTAGGAGACTCCTGCGCCCTCTGACGAGGAGTCTCCACTGCTGTCACTGTCTCTTCTTGCTGTTCTGCCTGGACAGTGGGAGCGGGGGGGCGCGGTGGGGGGGAGGTCTTGATGGACTTGTGGGAGAGTAAAGACATCAGTTAGATGTACAGGATGTCTACTGCAGACACATACCATTATCCACATGATGAGTATTCATTTTCTGTTGACATCACACCCCATATGAGTGACTGATGAAAGGCATGCAATAGTATGGAAAATAATTCTGTCACCAGCTTCTTCTACTGACCCCCTCCCTCCGTCCCCCACTTCTGGAACGTGCACCACTCCAGCAATCTCCAGTGCTGCCTCCTCTGCACTCACCAGATATGACATGGTTTGTGGAGGGCCTCCTCCTGTTCTTTCCCTCTCCCTCTTATCGTGGGCTATCTATTCCTGCAAGGTGGGAAAGAAGAGAAGGTTGTGTGAGAGTGATGGTATGAGTGTAAGGAATGGAATGGGATAGAGCTTTACACTGACAATTTGATGGAGTGGGTTGGCAATACTAAGTTGCCTCCTTTTGTGTTGTTAGTTGCTGTCATTGCATTACAATGAGGCTCAGTGTGAGGGCTGCATAGTAAGATGGGGACCTGATAATGTAGATAGAGATGGAGGGATGGATGAAGGTACAAGGGATGTTGGGATGAGTAACGTTGTGTAGGAGTGGAAATGTAGAGTGGTGGGGATGTGATGACAGGCACAGTAGCATCAAGGTAATTGTGGCTTAATACTCACTTTTCCTGATCTTACTAGATCATTGAACCTCTTCCGGCACTGCACCCAGGTGTGAACCACCACTGACATCCCTGTTACCTCCTGCGCCATCTGCAGCTTCTGCTGGGGAGGCCTCTTCCTATCGTCCATAGGGAAGAGAACCTCTCTACATACTCTCACTCCCTCCACAAGATGATGGAGGGAGTCATCAGAGAAGTGAGGCGCTGCTCTTTGGCGCTGGGAGCTCATAGTTCAGACCTGCACACACTGCCAGCAATGAATTGTCTGAAATTACAAGTGACAGCAAATGGGGCCATGGCCACTTTAAATATACCGGTAAGAATCTCGTCATCCGTTGAAGTCACCAGGCCCGCACCTTTTAATTGGGCGGGAAACGCGCAGGGCCTAACAAAGCCCATTGGGGGAAGATCTTCTTTTTCACCAGGATCAATGCAGCAGTGGGGTCGTCCCCCGCCGCCACCCTCTCCTGCCTTGATGCCACCCAGGTAGGCAAAATCGCAGCCAAGGTGTGGAGTGCTGTGGCTGGCTCACAGCGGCATATTGCAGGATAGCTCAGCGACTGAGTGAGAGGACATACAGGTTCTTGGATGCGGCACTGTAGATCCTGGTGAAGGAGGTCCAGAGGAGGAGGGATGTCCTGTGCCCGCAGGGGGGGAAGGACGCCACCTCGCCATCCTGTCCCTCTCTCCTGCAGCAGCTGGTGCTGCTCTGCCTGGCCTCATGTCCTCCTCCCATTCCTCATCCAGACCAAGGGGGACACCTAGCAAGATGCCCATGACCAAGGACTCCCTTTCTCCTGGTGACTCCTATAAGGTGATGTAGTGCAGCAAGCAACATTTATTCTGGAAATTCTGAGGACTTCACCTAAAAAGTGTATCTCTTTAAGTAGCGCTTGAAATCGACATCAACGTCGTGTTTACTCCCAAACAGATGGTCGCTGATAGGCGAGGGTGTTAGGACAAGCGCTAGCTACCAAAATGCTGTGCAGCCTCTTTAATGAGCACCAGCTGTGACAATCAGCTGTTTAATGAGCCTCCGGGCAGCTGCTTCTAGCTCTGGCTTCAACTCCTTTACCAATTGGCGTCTTGCGCTAAACGTTGGCTAAACTGTTATTGCAGCATAGACACCAGCTTGGCCACCTCGGAGGCTCTTTGCGCCTAAAGTATTCGGCGAAAATTGCCCCCTAAAACTGCTCATTATTAAATGGATTATACTGGTATATTAGCATATAAATTACAAACACTTAGCACAATACTTTTCTTAATGCATCCTACAGACATTAAAGCTTATAATGATTTCTCATTTATTTTATTCTGTTCAATAAATTATATTTTAGGCTGCCCAGGCAAGCATTGCCTTTAAAGATTCCATTAGTGCACCTTGTGACACCGTCAGTACCAAAATGCTCATACTCTAAAGCTAGCCACCATGGTGTCTAGCCTGGAAAATGCTGTCAGCAGTGTTCTCATATGAATGCTTCACCAACTCAATCAAATTCCTCTCTTTGCTATTTTAACAGCGGCATTAACCTAAAGGACTTAAGAAACATAGAAGATAGGAGCAGGAGTAGGCCATTCGGCCCCTCAAGCCTGCTCCGCCATTCAATGAGATCATGGCTGATCATCCAAATTCAGTACCCTGTTCCTGCCTTCTCTCCATATCCCTTGATCCCTTTAGCCTTAAGAAATACATCCAACTCCTTCTTGAATATATTTAAGGAATTGGCCTCTACTGCCTTCTTTGGCAGAGAATTCCACAGGTTCACCACTCTCTGGGTGAAGAAATTCCTCCTCATCTCTGTCGTAAATGGCTTACCCCTTATCCTTAGACTGTGACCCCTGGTTCTGGACTCCCCGACCATCGGGAACATCCTTCCAGCATCTAGTCTGTCTAGTCCTGTCAGAATTTTATAAGTTTCAATGAGATCCCCTCTCATTCTTCTAAACTCCAGCGAGTACAAGCCCAATCAACCCAATCTCTTCTCATACATCATTCCTGCCATCCCAGGTATCAGCCTGGTGAATCTTCGCTGCACTCCTTCCATGGCAAGAACATCCTTCCTCAGATAAGGCGGCCAAAACTGCACACAATACTCAAGATGTGGCCTCACCAAGGCCCTGTACAACTGCAGCAAGATATCCTTGTTCCTGTACTCAAACCCTGTCACTACGAAGGCCAACATAGCATTTGCCTTCTTAACCACCTGCTGCACCTGCATGCTTACTTTCAGCGACTGGTGCACAAGGACGCCCAGGTCTCATTTCACTTCCCCTTCTCCCAATCTATTGCCATTTAGATAATAATCTGCCTTCCTGTTTTTGACACCAAAGTGGATAACCTCGCATTTATCCACATTATATTGCATCCGCCATGCTTCTGCCCAATCACCCAACCTGTCCAAATCATACTGGAGTTTCTCGGCATCCTCCTCACAGCACACATGCCCACCCAGCTTTGTGTCGTCTGCAAATATGGAGATATTACATCTAGTTCCCTTGTCTAGATCATTAATATATATTGTGAATAGCTGGGGTCCAAAGACCGATCCCTGTGGTACCCCATTAGTCACTGCCTGCCACTCGGAAAAAGAGCCGTTTATTCCAACTCTTTGCTTTCTGTCTGCCAACCAGTTCTCTATCCAAGTCAATACCTTGCCCCCAATCCCATGTGCCTTAACTTTACACGCTAATCTCTTATGCAGGACCTTATCGAAAGCCTTTTGAAAATCCAAATATACCACATCCACTGGTTCTCCCTTATCTATTTTACCATTTACATCCTCAAAAAATTCCAGTAGATTAGTCAAGCACAATTTACCTTTTGCAAAGCCATGTTGACTTTGTCCAATCCGGTTACTTTTTTCCAAGTGCTCTGCTCTTGGAAAAGGCCTTGCATTTTATACAGCCCCTTTCATAACCTCAGGACATCCCAAAGCGTTTTACAGACAAGGAAATACTTTTGAAGTGTAGTTGCTGTTGGGACATGCAGCAGGCAATCTGTACACAGTAAGGTCCCACAAACAACAATGAGAGACATGTTTAAAGTAAACAGGTCAAAGCCTCTGTAAAGATACTGGAGATCATAATTTGATAGTGCATAAAGTGTCCATATAGTAACATCAGCAACAATAATTTTCAGTCTTTTTTGTTTTATTTCAGGCTGATGACACTGCAGAGTACACTGATGCTGATGTTTTCTCCAGCAGCAGCACTGAAGGGAGCAAATGTTTCCCAATGTTTTTATTTTGCTTTGGCAGTTGTTGAAACAGCCTCATTAGAGATGGAATACAGCAGTTTCCAATTTGTTTTCTGGACAAAATATCAGAAATATTTTACTTAATCTACATAATGCATCGTTCAAGAGAAAGCATTGATTCTTCCTGTAATAAAGTTGCACACAATACTGTGTCATTCATCAAAGTCTAAATTGAATTTGCTTTCTGTTTATGTACTTCGTTATGTTCTTGACATAGGAACCTGCAGATAAGCTGTGCGCAGACACAAAGGTTTCTGGCAGGATATGTTACTCTACAAAAAGACATTTTCTGTTCAGTATATAGATTACAAGGATCAGATAACAAATTTTTTACTGCTTCTGACTTGGCAAGTGTCGATACAGAATCTGACTCATGGAAAGAATGCCTTGTGTTCAGAAGGCATTTTACTGTTTAAAAAGGAAAACATTCAAATGAGTTTCAGGATTTATACATGTAATAGTGTAGAGTGTATACCACAATGTTTCACTAATTTTATTTTATCACTCTCATTCAGTTTCCTGGGCTGCATGCCATTCGCTGGCCATAACTACTTATTTCGAGACTTCTTCCAATCTTGCACTTGGAGATGCATGACAACAACTGTTGATGTTTTGCAAAGGCATTTTTTTCTCTATACCTCAGACCTGTGCAGCCTCCTGCAGGAGATGCTGCGGCCTTCTGTGCCATCTGGCCACTCTCTGCCAGTGGCAGTCAAAATGACGATTGCTCTCAATTATTTTGCTTCAGGATTCTTCCAGGTTGCAGTGGGAGACATGGCACATGTTAACCTGTCGGCTGCACACATGACAGGTGCTCTGTTTGTTAAGCAGAGCCAGTACATCAAGTTCCCCATGGGCCAGTCAACATGATAGAGCAGCAACAGCATTGTTCCCACAGGTCCAGGTTACTGTTGACTGCACTCATGCAGTGATTAAGGCATTGCCTCATGAGCTGTGACCCTTTATGAACAGGTAGTACTCTCTCAATGTGCAGCTGGCATGTGACCATCATCTATAAATTATGCAGGTGTGTGTAAGGGTACCCTGGTAGCAGCCGTGATGCATTCATCCTGCATAAGTCCAACATCCCTGCATTTTTTGACTAGGGGTGGCTATTGGGGAGCAAGTCATACCCGTTATTGCCATGACTGCTGACACCCATCCAGCAACCATGAACCCCAGCTGAAAGGCAGACAATGATGACCACCAGAACAGTAATCTGGCAAGCTATTGTTGTGGTGAGACAGCGATTCAGGTGCCTGGATAAATCTGGGGGGTTCTTTCAATAACGAGGCCATTGCGTCTCCTGTATCAGTTTGCTATTCAGAGTGTGTAGGCTGAGATAGCAGTAAGAAAGGAAAAAGAGGATATGTTGTTAAAACTGTACATGATGTCTCCTCCAGCATTGTCACTTGCCACGGCCATGAATCTCACTCTGCCCATGATGGCCAGCACATTTTATTCCACAAGGCACAGGATGTGCCAGTGGGCTCAGCCTCCTGACGCGTGTTGTTGGCAACCTTCTCCTGCAAGAAGGGAGTGTTTTAATGACATTCTTCTGAGGTGTTCAGAGAATGTGCCTGTTATGATGGAATAGTTTGTATCTTGTGTGTAAGATGTGTGTGGGGAAGTGAGGATTGCAATAGTGGTGAGAGTAGAATGTGCAGAGAGTGTGAGTAGGAGGAGAGGCAGGTGGAGTGAAGTATGGTGCAGTGATTGTAGGAGAGTAAAGGGAAGCGAGGAAAGGGAGTATTGTGAGTAGTGAGGTGGAAGGCGGCGGAGGTGTGTGAGTAAGAGAGCTGAGAGTTAGGATTCTTAACTTGACAACTCTGATGAGGACATTGTACTTTTTTCTATATTGCAGCCCTGACCTGAGAGCTAAGCTTCTGACATTAACATCTTCTGCAACCCCTTCCCACTGATGGCGAAGATGTTGCTTGGTGGGATTTCAGCCCCCTGGAGGGGTGAACAGGATTTCCCTCCTCATGTCAATAGCCTAGACCAGGGCCTCCAAAGTGGCATTGGAGCACCCGAGGGCCCAATCTGCAGGTCTTGCAGCCATTTCTTTCTTCAGAAGGGTTACCTGCTTTCTGCAGCCAGAGAGCACCTCCCCTTTAAGAGGTGCCAGCTGCCTTTAAGCGGTGCCATTGAAGTCTGATTTTCTGACCCGCCCCCCCAAATAAGTACGTAGCCAATGAATAACGTGAGTTCCTGTATTCCGTGCATGCCCACCCCATGCATGCCCGTCTTCAGGCATCATCGAATTTCTAGGCCAGTATTTCTTTGTTGGTAACTGCTGTTCAACTGTATGAGGCTTCTTCATCTAGAAAGCTTGCTGAAAGGGAGCAGCAGCAAGTTTGGAGAAGGATGGAGAGGTGCTTTTGTGAGTGGATGCTGTGAGAAAAGGTGTAAGCCATTAGCAAAAGCATGAAAGGCCTTCCAGTTGTGAGCAGGTGAACCCAGACTGCTGTTTGTGACTGTTGTGAGGGCAAGAGCAGCAGCTGGTGTAATGATCAATAACATGTCATTCTATAGTGGACAGTAGGTGGAGCCGTAGAGCTGTATATAGCTGTATGTATAAGACTACACTACCCAGCTGTATGTATATTAAGACTACATTACCCATGAGGCACTAGTCTACCCAAAAGGCAGCAGTCAAGATGGAAGCCTCTACAGATACTGTACCTAGTCCACATGTGCTCAATATAAGTGTCTAGCAAAAGCTGGCTGTGTTCATAATAAGAATGTCTATTTATTAATGAATATAAGATGGTGCCAGGATGGTGAAGATCTGCTGAAAATTGTGAAAAGCGACATGGAGAATTTGAAGCCACCAGAGCGTTTGAAACTCACAGGAAACATCGACTACAATTGGCAGTCTCTTAAACAACAATTCGAACTCTACATTGCAGCCATTGGATTCGGTACGAAGCCAGACGCAAGGAAGATAGCGTTGCTGCTTACGGTTGCAGGCCCACAGGCGATAGAGGTATTTAAAACATTTGTATTTAATCCAGAGGAGAACAGAGAAAAATTAGAAGATGTGCTAAAAAAATTTGATGCACATTGCTCTCCCAAAAAGAATGAGACCTATGAAAGATACATGTTCTGTTCAAGGACACAGCAGCAAAATGAGACTTTTGATAGCTTTATAACTGATCTGAAACTGAAAGCACAGACATGTAATTTCTCTGAGCTGAAATCATCCATGATTCGTGACCAGATTGTGTTTGGTATTCATGATAAAAAAGTCAGGGAACGTCTGTTGAGAGAAACCGAACTAAATTTGGAAAATGCGGTGAAAATATGCCAAGCCAGCGAGCTAGCTCGAAAGCACGCGAAGACTTTCAGTGAAATCAATAATGATGCGATTGTAATGAGTGATAATGCTGCTGTCGGTGCTGTGTCCTACAAGGGGAAGAAACGTGGGCAGAACAGAAATGAAAAGCAATCGGAGGATGAAATTTTTAATTGTAAACGCTGTGGTTACAAACACCAGTTAAGACAATGCCCAGCATTTGGAAAAATGTGCGCAAAGTGTAATGGAAAGAATCACTTTGCCAAACAATGCTTTTCAAAAGTAAAAACTAAGAAAGGGCAACGAGTTAATGTAATTGAGGACACTGATTTAAGTGAGACATTTTTTGTGCGAATGGTGTCATGTGACAATATCAAAAAGGATACAGAAAATGTGCAGCCCTCAGAAATGGAAAATGCTGAACATAAAGTTAATGCAGTTAAAGAGGACAAATGGATGATCCCACTGCAGGTAAATGGAGCATTAGTTACCTTGAAACTAGACACTGGGGCAAAAGCAAACTTAATCAGTATGAGTGACATTAACAATATGAAAGAAAAGCCCAAAATACAGAAAAAGTCAGTACTACTGAAGAACTATAATGGACAGAAAATAGATAGCTTGGGTGTATGCAGACTTAAAGTGACAGTCAAAGACAAAGTGCATCATCTCATGTTTTCTGTTGTGGCTGAAAGACTTGATTCGATACTAGGTGACAAAGCTTGTGAAGACTTAGAACTGGTCAAGAGAGTCTACCATATAAACTGTGCCATAAGCAGACCAGATGACTCGGTGGATTCTGTAGTGAATAATTTCTAGGATGTGTTCAAAGGATTTGGAGTTCTACCATTGACTTACAAGATCCAGCTAAAGGAGGATGCTCAGCCAGTGGTACATGCTCCACGAAGAGTTCCAGCACCCCTGCGTGACCGGCTCAAGAATGAACTGGACAGAATGACCATACTAGGAGTCATCAGGAAAGTCGAAGAGCCAACAGACTGGGTTAGCTCCATGGTATGTGTAAAGAAAAAGAACAATGATCTAAGAATATGCATGGATCCAAAGTACTTAAATGCAAACATAAAACGTGAACACTACCAGATTCCCAAGCGAGAAGAAATCACCAGTGAAATGTCAGGTGCCAGATACTTTACAAAGCTCGATGCCTCACAAGGATTTTGGCAACTAAAACTGGATGAAGAGAGCACCAAATACCATACCTTCAACACACCATTTGGCAGGTATTGTTTCCTCAGAATGCCTTTCGGCATAATATCTGCATCTGAAATCTTTCATAGAGTGATGGAACACATAATTGAAGGTCTGGAAGGAGTTCGGGTCTATGTTGATGACATCATCATCTGGGGCTTTACACTGAAAGAACACAATGAGAGACTGACTACAGTGCTGCAGAGCATAAGCCGGAATGGACTGAAGCTCAACAAAGCCAAGTGTCAGTTTGGCATCCAGGAAGTCACTTTCCTAGGAGATAATCTATCTGGTAAAGGAATAGAGCCAGATATGGAAATAGTAAATGCCATACTCAAAATGCCCCTACCCACTGACAAAAAAAGGAGTGCTACGCATCATGGGGATGATAAACGTCATTGGAAAGTTCATTCCTAACTTGTCAGCCAAGACAGCCTGTCTGCGAGACCTGCTACATAAAACAAATGAGTTCGCATGGACAGAAAGACATGAACAAGAGTGGATAAACCTCAAAACAGTGCTGACAACCACACCTCTACTCACCTTCTTTGACCCAACAAAAAGAATCAAAGTGTCAACGGATGCATCAAAAGATGGCCTAGGCGCGGTCTTGCTACAAGCAGAGGGTGATGATTGGAAGCCTGTTGCCAATGCCTCCAAGTCTATGACTGATACTGAGTGTCGATACGCCCAGATTGAAAAAGAATGTCTAGGCTTGGTAGTTGGACTAGAAAAGTTTCATGGCTACATATATGGACATCCCACATTCACAGTTGAGACAGACCACAGCCCTCTGGTTGCCATCATAAAAAATAACCTGAATGAGATGTCTCCAAGGATTCAACGACTCATGATGAAGCTGCAAAGATATAACTTTGAACTGATCTACACACCAGGCAAATACATAGGGGGAGAAATTGGGTGAGTAGCGCCACCTGTTAGCGCCTAAAGAGGCAGTCAGTGGCTGTGGCGCCACTGGCTGCGTCTCTGGCGATATTCAGTAGGGGCGCTAAACGTGGCGTTAGGCATTTGCGCTGCACCACCACCGATGACTTCATCGGTGTGCGCAGCACCCCATTCATGCCCCGTTTGCGATATTTTGTAGCGAACGCCGCAGTTGCGCCGCTCGCTACCCGCGCCCGGTTCACGGGGCCTTACTTTGCCGGCAGCGGCGCAAGTTAAGGTGGAGGTGCGGGGCGGCTGCATTTTCGGCGGCCGCCTGCCAGCACCTCCGTCCCCGGCCTCCTAACCCCCCCCCCCCGCGGCATTGCCGGCTGTTTCCCGAGAGCCCGGCACTTCTCCTTGGTGCCGGGCTCATTTGGCGGCACTCGCGATCGGGGATCGTGCTGTTGCAGGCACCTCCCCCTTAACAGTGGAAGGAAGGCCTGCAGTACCGCAGCGTGCCGTGCCGCAGCATGTGGCGCTGCGGCACGTAGCACTGCGAAATTCACTTCAGCGCCCTAAGCGGGACGCGGATCGCCTCGAGCCTCGCCCCATCTCCCTCGAGGGGCACTGAAACTGAATTTCTGGCGATCGGTATCAGTCCGATCGCTGCGCTAAATCCTGTGCTCAGCCGACTTTTGCGCCACTTTGGCGCCCCAACCCAATTTCTAGGCCATAGTGTTAGCAGATGCACTATCCCGAGCACCCACAATGAGTCATGTGAGCTCTACTGAAGAAGACGTGGATGTTCATGTGAGTATGGTCACTGCTGCGCTGCCCATGTCAGACACAAAATCAAAGCAAATAGCAGAAGAAGCAGTAAAAGATACAGTATTACAAACAGTAATAGAGAACATTCATCATGGTTGGCCAAAAGGTTCCTGTCCAAAATATTTTCACATAAGGTCAGAATTGAGTGTTGCAAGTGGACTATTACTAAAACAGAACAGAATAGTCATTCTACAGGCTCTACGTCAAGACATGCTCAAAAGGATTCATGAGGGACAACTCGGAATTGAAAAATGCAAAAGGAGAGCAAGAGACACTGTTTATTGGCCTGGCATAAATAAGGACATTGAGAACATGATAGGCAAATGTGAGACATGTCAGGAACACCAAAACAAACAAGCAAAGGAACCAATGGTAGTAGCTGACATACCAACAGCACCATGGCAAAAGGTTGGTATGGACCTTTTTCATTTAAATGGTAAAGACTATCTAATAGTGATTGACTACTATTCTAACTATCCTGAGATGGCACTGCTCTCAAGCACCACAGCAAGCAGTGTCATAATGCATGTGAAATCCATCTTCGCCAGACATGGAATTCCCAGGATTGCCGTTAGCGACAATGGTCCGTGCTTCAACTGTAAGGAGTGGCAACAGTTTGCAGCACATTATGACTTTCAGCACATCACATCCAGTCCTCTGTATGCTCAGTCAAATGGTAAGGCAGAGAAAGGTGTTCAAGCAGCTACTGAAGAAAGCGACAGAAAGCAAGTCTGATCCTTATCTCACCCTGCTGAGCTACCGAGCCTCACCTTTAGACTGTGGTTCTTCACCTGCTGAACTACCAATGGGTCGCAAGTTGCGCACCATGCTACCCTGCTGTGTAAAAGAACAGCAAAGTGAGGAACTGAGACAGAGACTTCAACTGTTAAAGCTGAAACAGAAACCATACTATGACAAGTCATCCAAAACTCTAAAACCATTGACAAGGGATGATGTTGTCAGGATTGAGGATCCAGATGCATGGAACAGGAAACTACAGTTCTTGAGGAAGTAGGACCAAGGTCATACACTGTTAGAACTGAGGAAGGACAGATTCTCAGGAGGAACCGTCGTTCCCTCCTAAAAACACAAGAGACTATTCAAGAGCAGATTGATGACAATGCCGCAACTGCATCTTGTCATTCACCGCCAGAACAATCTCATGAAGACACATCAGACTTACCCGTATTGAGAAGATCCACACGTGAAGTAAAAAAGCCTGATAGACTTAATCTTTGAGTACAATGTAAAGCTTTGAAAATGTGTTGACTGTTTTGAAAATGTTTACGTTTATAGAGCACTAACAAAAGTGGATGTAATGATCAATAACATGTCATTCTATAGTGGACACTAGATGGAGCCGTAGAGCTGTATATAGCTGTATGTATAAGACTACACTACCCAGCTGTATGTATATTAAGACTACATTACCCATGAGGCACTAGGCTACCCACAAGGCAGCAGTCAAGATGGAAGCCTCTACAGATACTGTACCTAGTCCACATGTGCTCAATAAAAGTGTCTAGCAAAAGCTGGCTGTGTTCATAATAAGAATGTCTATTTATTAATGAACATAAGAGAGGGTGCCTGTTTATAAGGAGGAGAGCTGCTGCCCTGACCTATTGTGAGTGGAGAAAAAGTATGCAGAGTGTGGTCAGGGTGGGGGTTGGAAGGGGAGAACGGTGGGAAGAGTTAAGCATGCATATGGGGTGTCAAAAAACTGCAATGGAAAGGTGTGACACATATAAATGGAGACAGGAAGACCTGCATCTCACCCTTGCTGTACTGGTTGAGTCATTAAACCTCTTCCTGCACTGAACCCAGGTCCTTGAGATGATGCTAACAAGAATGGGGCTGGAAACTAGGGTGGAATCTAGTCTGTGGGCTTAAAGATTACAATTATTATAACAGTTTTGTCATTTATTTTGAATGGGACATGACTATAGAAGGAGGTGGGCTGCATGAGTAAAAAATGGGTTTTGGATTTTCACTTTGTTCATTCACTGCACATCATTATTTTCCCTGACAGCAGATCATATACAGTTTATTGTAATATGAGCAAATATAAATAAATTGAAGTTTCCAGTAGCTTCTTCATCTACCCTTGGAGGAGTGGAAAGAGTTAGGTTCATTGTCAAACTGCTTTCTCGCTTGTTTTATTAGTAGATTAGCTTATGTCATTTTTAATAGTATTGCACAAAAACACTGTTAGGCTGGATCAGAAACTACTGGTTTCCACCAAGCTTGCAACTTAAATATTAAAGGTACATTTTCATGATACAGAAGTTGTCCTTTGGCAGAACTTAGACATCAAAGTCTGTCTAGATGCCAGACATAACTCATTGATGGTCTGTGGTAACCTAATGCCTTGAATAACTCTTACTGGCATGAGTTGTATTTTCCACCCATCATATATTCTCCTGGATGTTAAACATAATTTGGGATAACCACCAATCAGGGAGGTCATGCCACAAAGAATTAATATGTAATGGAAGTGGTTTGCTCTTGGAAATTACATTTGATAATGTTATTTGCGCCTTAGGCACTAAAACCCTATTCTTTTCCATTGCCAACTCACAGTTAGTAGCAACAAGATAGTTAGTAATGTGCAGCTAATGAGCTTGAAGCCATTTTGTCCCTCTCTGCCTCTGAGGTGAATATTGTGAAGTACAATTCTGTCCTCAAAATGCATATCTTTATAGAAATTAAATTCTGACCTTGTATGCTACATAATATTGATTAGGTGATTTAAATATGCAAATATATAGTTATGCATTAGTTCAACCTCATCCAATTAGATGGGAATCCTATGGAGGAGGCCAATCAAGCTTACTCGATCAGATTGCTTTTCATTACCTATTGTAGTTAAACAGTACACTAACTTATATATAAAAACAAAACAGAGTCTACAAGATACTTTGGCCAGTTTTAATGAAAAAATGGCACCCGACTCACATCCGCCCACTTCCAGCGGGTCTTACAGCAGCCGCCATTTTGCGCAGGTCGGCAGCGCTGCCATTGCCAGCGCGTGCTAGAGAAATGGAAATGAGGCAGATTGTGACGTCTGTGAGTGTGCAACGCTGATTTGATGCACTATCTGCCACTTTCGACGTCACCGCTCCACTTACTGCTCTCTCTTAATCACGACCAGCTGACCAAGTGTTCAGCAGCAGGAAGCAACCCCAACAGCGCTATTAAAAGGGATCATCAACAGTAACTTGCAGCTGGCATGGTTTCTCAGTTTTACTGATTCTGTCTAGGTTTCTTCCACTCTTGCTTGTTTAAAGTTGCTGAGGTCACAGGGAGTGTTGCTGCAATTGGAGAATGCCTTTATTCTCATTTAAAGGCTTCTGCTCACATCACTTACTCACAGTCATGGGGGCTATTATTGCAGTCCCCCTCATGCTCGAGTTACTTCAGGAGAGGGAGTGGAGGCAGCAAAGAAGAGGAGAAGATGCTCACAGAGGAAGGAGGAGAAGGGCCAGGAGGGCTCTCAGCAGGAGGCCTAACCCACCCAGGGTCTTCCGAGAGCACTTCTCTTACCTCTACTTAAGCAAGGGGCAGTGTTTTAGGAGGCTCCACTTCACCAAGGAGATAGTCACAGAAATCTTCCACTTCCTGCTACCAGACCTGGAGCCTCAGAGCACGGCAACGATGGCTCTCCCAGTGGCCCTCAAGGTCACCTTGGCCTTCAATTTCTTTGCCAGCGGATCCTTTCAGTCTGCAGCAGGAGACAAAGCTAATGTCTCCCAGTTCGCCATCCATCACTGCATCCAGGAGGTAACAGAGGCTCTCTATTCCAGCAGAAGGGACTTCATTATCTTCTCTCTGAACAGAGAGAAGCAAGATGAGCACACATGTGACTTTCCCAGAGTAGCAGGCTTCCCCATGGTGCAGGGCTCCATTGACAGCACACACATGGCTTTGCGGGCACCATATACTAATACTGAGATTTTCCATAACCACAAAGGCTACCACTCACTTAATGTGCAGTTGTTGTGCAACAATGCCCAGTGCATCATAATGGTCAATGCCTGTTATCCTGGCAGCAGTCATGATGCCTTCATCCTGCGAATTCCGGTGTGCCAGCAACCTTCCAGCCACCACATCAAACCCAAGGGTGATTGCTCGGAGACAAGGGCTATCCATTCTGCACTTGGCTGATGACTCCCCTCCGCAACCCCACGTGGCCAGCACACATATAATGACAGCCATGCTGCCACCAGGTGTAGTGTATGTACCTTTAAGAGAGAACTACTTTTACAGCTCCTGTATACTGTAGTACCGGCAGTGACTGTAATGATATCAGCAAATAGTGATGGTATTTGCCTGTTTGATTATGATGCCTTACCAGCATATTTGCCTGATTGATTATTTATGCCTGACCATCAGAGGGCATGTGAGAGACAAGCAGTTTACTTTAGTTTTAGTTTTGTTTTAGATGGCTCTCTAAGATGGTGTCTCCTGTAATGCTGTTAACAGAGTTGAACATACTTTAAATAAAAAGTCATTCTCTTTCATGAATGTGTCGTCATTGAACCCACATACAAAACAATACATGGTGTCAAAAGTGATTGAAAGAGATGAAGAGGAAAAATCTGAAGTTAAATCAGCTCTCCACATATTAGCAAGCCAAAAGAGAACATCGTTACTTACCATTGGAGAATAGCTAACGAAGTGAAAAATGGAAGGATTACACCCACCGGGGAAGCTTCAGTTGACAGGTAATGTGGCTGAAAATTGGAGGAGGTTCAAACAACATTTGGAGTTCTATTTAGCGGCAGTCGGAGCTGACGAGAAAAGTGATAAAATGAAAGCGTCAGTGTTCTTACATGTCATGGGTGATGAAGCGCTGGAGCTGTATAATAACTTCACATTCGCTGCTGATGGAGACAAAATGAAGTTGGATAAAATAATGGAACAGTTTGAGGCCTACTGCATACCTAAACGTAACATGATGTTTGAGAGGCACAGATTTTTCACATGTGTACAGAAAATGGCAGAGACTATTGATCAGTATGTGACTGAACTGAGAAACCGAAGCAAAACATGTGAATTTGGGGGACTGGCAGGCTCGCTGATAAAAGACAGACTGGTGTGTGGTATTCCAGATAATGGTCTAAGGGAAAGACTGCTAAGAGAGCAAGATCTAGACCTGGGAAAAGCAATAGCACTGTGTAGGGCTACAGAGACTGTGAAGTCGCAGGCAAAGGAGCTGTTCAGTGACAGTAGCTGCAACGTGAATGCAGTGAGTAAGAACGGACACAAACCGTTTAACGAAAAGAGCGCCAATGTGAAAAAAGAGGCGTGGCCAGCGAACAAGAATGAAAGGGGCAATCGAAAGTCATGTAGTCGATACGGTACACAGCATCCACCAAAAAAGTGTCCAGCACATGGTAAAAAAAAGCAATAGTTGCAACAAAAACAACCGTTATGCCAGTTGCTGTAAGAACCGAGCGCAACAAAGCAAGGTCCATGCAGTAGATGAAAGCGGGATAGAGGAGTTCAATGTGGATGTTGTGTCTGAAAACAAAAAAGAAAAAAGAGACTGGATGTTGACACTAAAAGTGAATGACATACACATTCCATTTAAATTGGATACTGGAGCACAAGTTAATGTGATATCAGAGACTGATTTTAAGAAAATTAGACCCAGGCCAAAGATACATGGAATAAAAGTGAAAGTGACAGGATACTCAGGTACTGATATACCAGTGAAAGGAAGATGCATTGTCAAAGTGACACACAAGGACAGAGAGCACACGCTAGCATTAATCGTGGTGCCAAAGGATGTGCAAGCCATACTAGGTTTAATAGCCTGTGAGAGACTGAACCTGGTAAAGAGAGTCCTCGTTGTGGAAAGCGAAGGAGAGACAGTCTATGATGAACTCATGAAAGAGTACAACAACCTTTTTCAGGGTCTAGGCTGCCTTCCAGGAGAACACACGATCAGAGTAGATAAAAGTATGCCAACGGTCATACATCCATGCAGAAAAGTTCCGTTTGCTCTTCAAAAGCAACTGAAGGCAGAGTTGGACAGGAGGGCAAGCCTGAACGTGATTCAGAAGATAGATGAGCCAACTGAGTGGGTGAGTTCCCTCGTCGTTGTGGACAAAAAGAATGGAAAGCTCAGAATTTGCCTGGATCCAAGAGATCTAAACAGAGCAATAAAGAGAGAGCACTTCAAGCTTCCTACACGTGAGGAAATCATGTCACAGTTGCAAATGCAAAGTATTTCAGCAAGTTAGATGCATCATCAGGATTTTGGCAGATGAAATTGGACGAGGCAAGTTCAAGACTGTGCACGTTCAACAGTCCATTTGGCAGATACAGATTCCTAAGGTTACCATTTGGCATTGCCTCAGCTCCTGAAGTGTATCACAAAATTATCCATATGATCTATGAGCACCTGGAGGGAGTTGATACATCGATGGATGACATCATAGTATGGGGAACCACGAGAACTGAGCATGATGAGAGACTGAAAAAAGTGCTGGAAGCAACAAGGAAAACAAGCCTGAAGCTGAATAGAGAGAAATGCCAGCTCGGGGTAACAGAACTGACATTCGTGGGAGATATCCTTAGCAGTGAGGGCATCAGACCAGATCCCAGAAAGGTGTCCGCCATTGAGAATATGCCAAAGCCACAATGCACAAAGGACGTGCAGAGGTTTAATGGAATGATCAACTACATGGGTAAATTCATATCCAACCTCTCAGAAAAGATGGCACCACTGAGAAGACTAACTGAAAAGAACATAGAATGGGAATGGAATCATGAGCATGAGAAGTCATGGAGCGATCTAAAGAAACTGCTCACAGAGGAACCAGTTCTGAGGTTTTATGACCCAGCGAGACCCATCAAGATATCATCAGATGCATCACAGAGTGGGCTCGGTGCCGTTCTTCTGCAAAAATATGACTACTGGCAACCTATTGCATATGCATCGCGCTCAATGACAGGCGCGGAGACGCGATATGCTCAAATAGAAAAGGAGCTGCTCAGCATCACATACGCCTGTGAAAGATTTCACCAGTTTGTGGCAGGACAAGCAATCAGTGTAGAGACTGACCATAAGCCGTTGATTGCATTGTTCCAAAAGCCACTAAATAGCTGTCCGCTTAGAATACAAAGAATGATGATCAGGCTGCAACGCTATACACTGAATGTTGCGTACACACCGGGTAAGCTTATGTATGAACAACAGAAAGAAAAGCAAAAGTACTACTATGACAGAGGAACACAAAACCTACCTGAACTCCACACTGGTGACCAAGTAAGGTTCAAAGACAAAACAAACATATGGGGCTAGAAATTAGCTATAGCCCCGCCAGCTCGCTTGCGCCCAGAATTTACCGCTGGGCGCGGAGCCACTCGCGCCCATCCGATATTCAGTTTCAGCGCCCCAAGTCGAGGACGGGCGCTGTTCCAGGGTGTGGCCGCCCCCGCTTGGGGCGCTGCAACTGAATATCGGCGCGCTAGTTGCTGCAGCGCCACCTGTAGCGGAGCGGCAGGCTGCGGTACTGCAGGCCTTCCTCCCTCTCTTAAGGGGGAGGTGCCTGCAACAGCCGGAGCCCCGATCGCGAGTGCCGGCAAAAGAGCCCGGCACAACGGAGAAGTGCCAGGCTCCCGGAAACCAGCCGGCAATGCCGCGGGGAGGGGGTGGTGGAGGAGGCCGGGGAAGGAGGTGCGGGCAGGCGGCTGCCGAAAAAGCGGCCGGCCGCACCTCCACCTTAAAGCGCCCCACTAAGGCTGCATTACGGACCCGGTCTCTGAATGTTGTTTGCGGCCGCCACGGAAGAGGCGGCCGCAACTAAATATGGGGGTCGGGCTGGTATCAGGGCGGAACCGGGGCACTGCGCACACCGATGACGTCATCGGTGCCGGCGCAGCGCTACCGGCTACCGCCACCATTCCCGCTGCGCTGAATATCAGCGCAGCCTCCTCTTTTGGCACAGAAGCCCTCTTTCGGTGGTACCTGGGCGCAAAGCTGGCGGGGCCTTACTGAATTTCTAGGCCATGGACTCAGAAGGGAACTGTCCTGAGTGAAGTTCAACCAAGATCATACACCATTCAGACAGATGAGCGTGCTGTTCTGCGAAGAAATCGTCAAGATCTTCTCATGGGACCAGCCACAGCAAGTCAAAAGACTGATACTGTTGAACAACCTGCTCACACAGCAGGTCAAACGACTGATACTGTTGAACAACCTGATCACACAGCTGAGAAACCATCATCTGAGGCAACAACTCAGATTCAAGGACAATCAATCAGAAAATCCTCAAGACATGTGAAGCCTCCTGAGAGACTCATTGAACAAATTTAAGGACTATTGTTATAGAAGGAAGTAATGTTATCTTATTCTTTCTTCAAATTCTAGTGTATTTACATATTTCATGTGAACACACAAAACAAGGTTAAAAAACCTTGATCATGATAATGATAATGTAAGTTCATTAAGTGTTACAGTTAAATGCAGATTAATACAAAGAAAACATGTTGTTAGATAAAAGTAAAATACTTTTGTTTTAAGAAAGGGAGATGTAATGATATCAGCAAATAGTGATGGTATTTGCCTGTTTGATTATGATGCCTTACCAGCATATTTGCCTGATTGATTAATTATGCCTGACCAGCAGCGGGCATGTGAGAGACCAGCAGTTTAGTTTAGTTTTAGTTTCGTTTTAGATGGATCTCTAAGATGGTGTCTCCTGTAATGCTGTTAACAGAGTTGAACATACTTTAGTTAAAAAGTAATTCTCTTTCATGAATGTGTCGTCATTGAACCCACATACAAAACGATACAGTGACCACACCTGTATATAAGCCTTGAGCAGGCATCTGTACTGTTAGTCTTTAGACTACCCTCCTCCAGTAAACACCTGTTGATTGTTAATTTACAGCCTCCGTCTAGTTATTGAAGAACACCATATTTTAAGATTCACGGATCCAACAGTGGCGACGAGGTCGATTCGAATCTACCTGCAACTCTGCATTTCCTTCCAAGGATTCGCTCCGGGAGGACGGTGGAAGAAAGTCGAGGCCAGAAGCACGGGCGTCGACCACGAGCAACCGCCCAGTCATCCGGCAGACAGTGAACATCACAGGGGAGGCTGTTGAGAGCTGGGCTTGGTTCTCCAGCCACGACGATCCAGCAACAGACTGGCAACAGGTACAGCGCAGACCCTTCCCGGACAGCCGCGGCTGGAGCCGACCGACGGCACAGAAAAGGCCGAGCAGCGTCGACGGTGTAAGAGAGAGGGTAAAGCACACAGGGCACAGCTGGGGGTTGAAGACCGAGCGGCATTGACGGAAAACAAAAAGAGAGAGAGGGTAAAGCACAGCCGGGGTTCAGGACCGAGCGGTGGCAATGAGAGAGGCACACAGGAGAACGCGCAGAGCACAGCCAGGGCTCAAGGGCTGAGCAGCGTCCGCGGGGAAAGAAAGGAAGCGCAGGAGACGCCATTTGAGCCGCGGAGAAGAAGGGAGAGCGTGGGAGATGCCATTTTTGAAGCCGCAGCAGAGAAGAAGGGAGAGCGCGGGAGACGCCATTTTAGACAGTTTAACCACACCCAGGGATGCTGAAGAATGGCAGTGTCACTGCATTCGACAATGAAGTCGAAGATTGGGCAACATATGTGGAACGCATTGAGGTGTACTGCAAGGCGAATGAAGTGCCAGATGCTAGGAAAACACTGGTATTGTTGAATTCCATGGGTGCAAAAACTTATGGCTTACTGCAAAACCTAATAACCCCAGAGAAGCCAGTGGATAAGGATTTCGAAAGCATAGTGGAAATCCTACAGGACCACTTAAACCCCACACCGCTGCTGATAGCAGAAAGATTTAAGTTCCACAAAAGGAACCAGCATAAAGACGAAAGTAATGCTGAGTATTTAACGGAACTGCGCAAGCTATCGAAACACTGCCAGTTTGGAATGGGACTAGCAGATACGTTAAGGGACAAGTTTGTGTGTGGGCTTCAAAGTGAAGGAACCCAGAAACGGCCTCTATCAGAAAAGGATCTTACGCTGGACAAGGCTTTCAGCATGGCAGTATCACACGAAGCAGCCGCACGGGGCGCTGCAGAGATAAAACGGAGAACGAAAGAATATGGCACCAATGAAATGTCATATGGAGCAGGGAAGTGTTATCGCTGCGGCAGAACAACACATGACCAGAAGGATTGTTGGTTCAAGGACCAAGTGTGCAGACAGTGTGGAAAAGCAGGAAACATAGCAAGAGTCTGCAGGTCAGGGAAGAAAACCAGCAGCAAGAAATCTCCACAGGAGAAGTACAAAAAGGTACATAAGGTGATGGACAGTAGTTCAGACAAACAGAAAAGTGATACAGACTCCAGAAGCAAGGAGCTGGGTTGTCTGAAACTACATAAGGTAATCAAAATGGAGGATCACCAGACTATCTGGGTCACGCTCAAGATAGACGGAGTCCAAGTGAAAATGGAACTGGACACAGGATCAGCCCTAACAGTCATAAACCGAAGGGACTACAAGCAGCTATTCTCACATATACCCTTGAAAGCTACAGAGATTGTCTTGAAGATGTACACGGGGCAAAAAGTCTACCCGAAAGCAAAAATAATGGTGAACGTGATATACAAAGGCCAGGAAATACCAAAAATAGACCTATATGTATTGCCAGATGGAGGACCACCACCACTAGGACGTGAATGGATCCGGAAGATACAATTAGATTGGCATTCCATACAGGCACTGAAGGTTGAGGCCAAAAAGGATGACGACGTCACACCTGGACGACTGTCAAAAATGCTAACTGATGCACAAGAAGTGTTCCAGGAGGGACTCAGAACACTAAAAGGCATAACAGCAATGATTAAAATAGAGGAAAATGCAAGCCCAAAGTTTTTTAAGGCCAGACCGGTGCCTTATGCAATCCGACCAGCCGTCGAAGCAGAGCTGGAAGGTTTGGAACGTTCAGGAGTACTGTCCAAAGTGGACTGGAGCGAGTGGGCTACATGCATCATTCCTGTAATGAAGAGGTCGTTGAGTAATACGCCTGGGGAACCAAAGAAGGTCCGCATCTGTGGGGATTTTAAGGTGACAGCGAACCCAGTCCTTCACATGGTACAATATCCGCTTCCACGGATTGAGGATATTTTCGCCTCGCTATCTGGAGGTAAACGCTTCACTAAGATTGATCTGGCCCAGGCGTACCTGCAAATGGAGGTAGAAGAAGCCTCGAAACAATACCTCACGATTAACACTCATAAAGGTCTCTACCAGTACAACCGGCTGGTGTTCGGGGTAGCATCGACTCCGGCTATTTGGCAAAGGGCAATGGATCAAGTCCTGCAGGGGATTCCAGGGACCCAGTGTTATTTGGACGACATCCTGGTCATGGGCGAAAATGACAGTGATCACCTCGCCAACCTGGAGAAGGTGCTCACTAGATTAAAGGAATATGGGCTACGAGCTAATCGCCACATGTGCGAGTTTTTCCAGAAGCAGATCTCGTATTGTGGGCACGTTATTGATGAAGAGGGGTTACATAAGTCCCCTGAAAAGATTGAGGCAGTAGTCAAGGCTCCAGCACCGGAAAATGTGTCACAACTGAGGTCGTTCCTCGGGCTGGTGAACTACCACCATAAGTTCTTACCAAATTTGTCTACAGTATTCCACCCACTGAACACCCTACTGCAAACGGGGGTACCATGGAAGTGGAATGACGAATGTAAACGAGCTTTCCAGAAGTGCAAAGAATTGATCACATCAAAAGAGGTGTTGGCTGATTTCAACCCAGCACTACCAATTCAGTTGGCGTGTGATGCATCACCCTATGGTATGGGAGTGGTGCTATCGCACAAATTCCCAGACGGGTTGGAGAGGCCAGTAGCCTTTGCGTCTCGGTCACTAACCTCAACCGAGCGCAACTACGCCCAGATTGACAGGGAGGCCCTCAGCCTAGTATGGGGAGTAAAAAAATTCAACCACTATCTGCATGGGCAGAAGTTCACCTTGCTGACTGACCACCAACCACTTGTCTCCATCTTTAATCCAAAGAAGGGCGTTCCGGTGCTGACTGCACAATGGCTACAAAGATGGTCCCTTTTTCTAGGGGCGAACCAACATGAAATAGAGTATAAGGGCACGAAACAGCATGGAAATACTGATGGGCTATCACGCCTGCCACTGCCTACTGCGGAGGAAGCACCAGCAGTGAACCCTATCGAAATATTTTATTTGTCGATAATTGAACGCTTGCCAGTAACTAACGGGGATATAAAGAAGGAGACCCGAACTGATCCGACACTGTCTCGGGTATATGATTTGACGGTGAAGGGATGGCCAACACATGGTGACTCACTGTTGCCAGCATTCTCATCCAGAAGAGAACAGCTGTCAGTATGCCAGGGGACAGTGATGTGTGGATCCCGAGTGGTAATTCCACCCAAGTTAAGGGAGAGAGTGCTCAATGAGCTTCACGAAGGCCATCTGTGAGGGATGAAAATGAAAAGCCTTGCTGGGGCTTATGTGTGGTGGCCGGGGATCGATCAACAAATCGAGGACCTAACAAAGAGCTGCTCAGAATGCCAGAAGGTCCAAAATGCACCACCACATGCCCCTCTACACCCATGGGAGTGGCCCTCCTCTCCATGGCAACGGGTGCATATTGATTTTGCTGGTCCATTCATGGACTCAATGTTTTTAATAGCCGTGGATGCGCACTCGAAATGGCCTGATGTGATAAAAATGTCCTCAACCACTACAGAGAAAACGATTGCAGTCCTACGGACCATATTTGCCAGGAACGGCTTGCCAGAGCAGATTTGCTTTGATAACGGACCACAGTTTGTGTCCGAAGAGTTTCGGAAATTTATGAGAAGGAATGGGGTAAGGCATTACACATTCGCCCCGTATCATCCAGCCACCAATGGATTGGCTGAGAGGTTCGTACAAACCTTTAAAAAGGCAATAAGGGCCATGTGCGATGATGAAATTCCACTGCAGCATAAGGTGGACAATTTCCTGTTAGCCTACAGAAATGCGACAGATGCAGTTACCAACCAGACCCCGGCCATGATGTTCTTTAACCGAAGGTTGAGATCTCGTCTGGATTTGCTCAGACCAAATGTACGAAGAAATGTTGAGGATAAACAATTCCAGCACATCAATGAGAAGCCGACAAGGAGCTTCAATGTAGGACAACCAGTCTTGGCCCGCGACTACCGAACAGAGAAATGGCAACCCGGAACGATATGCACACGGCAGGGGCCACTAATGTACACAGTGGATGTCGGGGAGAACATTTTGAGACGTCATGTCAACCAGATCCTAGCGTCACAGGAACGAGTCAACCCCATGTCTCGCGTACCTGGGGATGAACCCGACATACCGGTAGCATCTACCCCGAAAACAGTAGCAGTGGAAACTGATGAACTAACCGACGACAGGGGGCCAGAATCGCCTCCGCACCAAGAACAAGACACTCAGGAAAGGCGCTATCCAGAAAGGATCAGGAAGCCGCCCCAAAGACTGAATCTATAAATGGACTATTTCAGTTAAATGTGCATGTTAAAGTGTTAACTGTTATTTGAATGTTGTGGGTACTGTTAATCTAAAAGGGGAGGAATTGTAGTGTATGTACCTTTAAGAGAGAACTACTTTTACAGCTCCTGTATACTGTAGTACCGGCAGTGACCACACCTGTATATGAGCCTTGAGCAGGCATCTGTACTGTTAGTCTTTAGACTACCCTCCTCCAGTAAACACCTGTTGATTGTTAATTTACAGCCTCCGTCTAGTTATTGAAGGACACCATACTTTAAGATTCACGGATCCAACACCAGGAACATCACGAACAGAACATCGGAGTACTCAAGCAATGGTGCCACTGCCTTGACTGCTCGGGAGGAGCTCTCCAGTACTCACCAGAGCAGGTGTCCCATTCGTGGTGGTCTGTTGCATGTTCCACAACTTGTCCATCATGAAGGCAAGGATTGCGGGATCACCTCAGGAGGCAGAGGGAGAAGAGGAAGAAGAAGAGGAAGGGCGAAGGCAGTCAGCAAATCCCCGTTCCTGTTCATGAACACCTCATCAGACTTCGATTCCAGTGAATAAAACCCCAGATCCCCGTTGCTCACCACGTCCCCATCATATTATCCCTCTGTCACAGAACATCACAGAGTCTTACTGGGCACAAAGCAAAAATGAGAGCGACCACAAAACACACAATCCAAACAAAAATCATCAATTCATCCAACTGCAAGCAAAATTACTATATCAACCATTCACCCGTCTGCATTCCCCAAGGCTGCGATTTTGCCAGCGCTCAGAGGGTGGGTTCTGAGGCGGGTCAGCTGTTAAATTCAAAATGATTGATGGCAGGTTGGGAACTCACCGTGAACCCGCCTCCATGTCAGTTTCCAAAGTGTCGGGTCTGCGACTTCAGAACAGTCCCGACACCAAGCGGCAGGAAAGGCATTTAAGATAGTTAGCTGCTTGTTAAGTGCTTGTTAACTGCTATTTTGCCAGCCTTTTTCTATTTTCCTACATTTTTAATGGGATTCCCATCGTTCAGAGATCACGTCAGGTAAGTAGGCTGAGTTCTCTGTGTCTCCCAATTGTTGTGAATAGGTGACAGCTGCAAAAGTGGTATGAAAGCTATCATTTCACATCTGGTCGCTTTCCAATGTCAGAAGCTTGAGCCTTCAGGACTTGGAAGAAGCTTTTGAGCTGTATGCAGTTTGGAAGTGTTTGGAGTAAACTCTCTATCCACTGTCACCTCCTTGGTGCAAGCTGTCTCACCATTGACAGATCACTTCTGTCATCTCAACTTCAGCTGCCATCTATTCCAGCAGAAAAAATCTCACCTTGGTCCTCTGAATTCCTCCACGATCAGCCCCAACACCAACATCACCAGACACACCAACATCACCAACAACAACACCAACCTTCTCCGCAATCACCTGATGCTGCACAGGACAAAGGGCATCAGCAACCAACCACATTGCTGCCTGGGAGGCCAGTGATGGCATCACCATGGCCAGATTTACTTAACTTGACGCTGTACACTCTGGCTGCCACATGATGCACCAGGTTAACATCACCCCACACCAGCACCAGAAAACATTCCTACAATGCCCAAGCCATTTATTTCACACTCATCACCATTGCGGGGGTTACCGCTATGACTCACCATTCACTGCAACTTACTAAGACACTTCCAAAGCTGAGCATAGACCTGTACAATAAGGCAAAGTGTTGAAACTAAAGATTTCAATGTTTGACAACACATTAACAGAAAATTTACATGAACACTGCATAAGACACCCAAGTGCCTACCCTTGTGTGTTGTTAATTGGAATGATTGGACTAGGATGAGGGTGAGTGTGAGGGATTGCTAGTGAGATGGGGAAGTGATAATGTAGATAGAGAGGGATGGGTGGAGGTGCAAGGTAAGTTGATGTGAGTAAGGATATGCAGGAGTAGGTTAGGGAAGGCAAAGTGATGGGGATGTGATGAGTGGCACAGCAGGATGAGGTTGAGTGTGGCCCTGCAGTAATGTTTCGTGATCGGAGATCATTGAAAGGTTTGCGCCACTGCAGCCTGGTCCTCCTGATGACATCCCTGCTTTTGCCCTCCTGTGCAATGTGCAACCAGGCTGCGTCGGTGTCCTGGGGAGAGCTCTTTCGCCCAGGGGAAGGGAACAGCACCTCCCTGTGACTCTGAGTCTTGTACAGCACGCTCCTGTCGCCTCCTTTGTGCTATTTTGCACGTATCTGGTTCTTGAGGCTGAGGAGTCATATTGGACATCACATCTGCCAAGGATGGTAACTAGTATCTACACAAGGTTCGGGTTGCAAGTCAATGACTGCAAGCTGAACATAGAAGTCACACTTTGTCCCTTGCTGCTGCAATCCATGAGTATGCTGAGTATGAGCTGACTGCAACTTGTTGTCCCAAGTTATTTTAAGTTACACAGTGACATATATACTTTGGCCTAGAAATTCAGTTGGTAGCGCCAGCCGCTAGCGCCTTAAGAGGGCGATAAGTGGGGCGTGAAGTGGCTAGCGCTCGGGCGCGGCGTGATCTGCGCCTCTCACGAACTTGAGTGAAGACTTAGCGGCGGCGCAAAACCGCAACGCCTGCTCAGCTGCGCACGCAGATCCTGATGTCATTTCATGGTGCAACGCCCTTGGTGCGCCCCGAACCGGAACATCAGTGGCGCCTCCCTTCTTTCCGCCTGGTGCTCGCAGCGACTGGTTGAGTGGAATGGTTCCCAGTCGCTGTGGGGCTGGGGGGGCGCTATTTAAAGGGGACTCTTCCTGCATTCTTTGTGGTCGCCATTTTGTACCACTCCTGTTTGAGAGAGAGAGATTTGGAGAGAGACAAAGGGAGAGAGCTTTCTGCTTTGACTCAGCGCTCGCACAGGTACTTCTGGCTTCAGGCCAGAGCTTTGCAGTTGGATTGATTTTTCAGTGTCATAGCCTTGAGTGGCCACATATAATGGGGGCTGCAATGGGAGGAAACATTGGGTTTCTCCATTGCATTGAAAGGGCTCAGAGACGCCGAGAGAGAGTGCCAATCATGGCTAGATGGAGAAGGGCCAACAGGCATCGGCACAGGAGGCCTTACCCTCCCAGGGTATACCACCAGCACTTTTCCTACCTCAACATGTCTGAGGAGCAGTGCATTCGGAGGCTTTGATTCAGAAGGGAGGTGGTCACTGAGATCTGCCACCTGCTTCAGAGAGATCTGCAGCCTCAGCTGTCGGTGGCAGTGAAGGTGACAGTGGCTCTCAGCTTCTATGCCACCGGCTCCTTCCAATCCGCTACTGGGGACATTGCCAATGTCTCCCAGTTCACGGTGCATTGCTGCATCCGCCAGGTCATGAATGCCCTCTTCAGAAGGAGACGTCAGTACATTTCCTTCCCCATGACCCTGGACAAGCAGCAAGAGCGTGCAATGGGATTTGCAAGAATAGCGGGCTGCCCCATGGTCCAGGGCGCCATTGACTGCACGCATGTGGCTTTGCGGGCGCCTCTAGAGAATGCCGAGGATTACCACAATCGGAAGGGGAACCATTCGCTGAATGTGCAGTTGGTGTGTGACCACAGGCAGCTCATACTAGCTGTCAATGCCCGCTTTCCAGGCAGCAGCCACGATGCCTTCATCCTGTGCCAGACTTCTGTGGCAGACATTTTCGAAGCCCCGGCTCACCCAGGAGGCTGGTTTCTCAGGGACAAGGGCTATTCTTTGTGCACCTGGCTGATGACCCCGCTCTGTGCGCCCACCACCCCTGCTGAAGAACGATACAATGACAGCCATCAAGCGACCAGGAACATCATTGAGCACACAATCGGCGTGCTGAAGCAACGGTTCCGCTGTCTGGACCATTCCGGGGGAGCCCTACAGTACTCGTCTGAGCGAGTCTCCCATTTCATTGTAGTGTGCTGCACGCTGCACAACCTGGCTATCCTCAGGACTCAGCCACTGCCAGCAGACATTGGAGGACCACCAGAGGAGGAGGAGGAGGAGCACCAAGACGGGAAGGAGGCACAAAGTGCAATGGCCGTCCGTCAGCGGCTTATTGCAAGTCGGTTCTAGGCCCCCTCTCAGGGAATGGCTTGTGCCATTGAAAGAACATGAATGGAGCCACTCCGCAAACCCTGAGGCAGTCAAGGCAACAAATAGTTCAAAGTGCAAACATGCAAAATCTGAATAAAGACAATTTTTTATTTAACAAACTCTGTGCCCTTCCCGCATGACAAACAAATACAGAGAAACCCCCCAAAAAACAGTCAGACACATAACTGGCTCTCACAACCTGGAGACAATGAACAAAACAGTTAAACAAAAATGACCATGATCATCATCCTTCATAAAAAACAAACACAACATCCTCGGCCTTCAGAGAAAAAAAACACAACATCCTCGGCTTTCAGTGAAAAAAACACAACATTTTGCCACACCTCCTGCCTTTTGGCCTGCGAGGGTGATCTGCCTCGCTTGCGAGATTGGCCCCTTCCCGCCCTGCAACTCCTCCGCAATGGGACCCCAGTGGCTGCAACAAGGCTGGGGGAAGGCTGCTGAGGGTCAGATAGTGAGTCAGCAGATGCCCTTGGGGGACGGCCTGGACCAGCTCTGGGCCTGGAGGGCCCGGCTGCTGACTGCTCCAACTCTGCTTGGGCGGCAGCAGTCTATCCTACGGGTGGTGGCAGCTGCAGTGGAGGAGTGACAGTGTTGATAGCAGGAATGCTGCCAACCTGACAGAGCACAGGCACTCCCTGGTCGGACGAGGCACTGGCACTCGCACGGGCCAGCACTGAAGCATGCGCAGCAATCTACTGAAGCACAGACTACTGGGCTGCAGTGGTGCGGCGAGGGCCCCGGCGATTCCTGGCCGATCCAGCGAGGGTGACAGCAGTTAGTGCTCGTGTGGCCCTGATCTGTGTCTGCATCAGGCCAGCCAGTGACTGCATGGCACGACTAAGCACTTGGCTGGAAGCCGCCTGTGATGTAGTGACGTCCTGCTGACTTCTGGCCTGTGATGCAGCGACGTCCTGCAGACTCCTGGCCTGTGCTGCCCCGAATTCCTGCAGACTCCTGGCCTGTGCTGCCCCGAATTCCTGCACACTCCTTGCCAGTGACTCTATGGAGTCAGGCATCCTTGCCACTGCAGCCACGAGCTCAGTGTGCCTGTGCTCCGCCTGGGCACCCATTTCACCAAGGAGCCGCACCTCCTCTGCGCTCACTGTAGCAGGACTGGAGGCCACACTCACCCTCCGGGGAGAAGGCCACCGAGCTTCCCTACCCCTCCCGCGTTGCTGCAGCCCGCTGGGCCCCAGAGCTTCACCCTCCTCAGACCCTTCCCCCCTGCTCCCTTCCAGGGAAGACGTGTCCCCATCATGGCCATGGGCTGCCTTGGCTGAGGGTGGCACTGATGGTCCGGCTTCCTCTTCCTCCTCCTCGCCTTCTGATTCACTCACAGTGCCAGCTTGAGGGCCCGTCTCCTCACCTGGTGAATCAGCATCTGAAAGCAGAGAGGCACAAGAGTTGCTTTAGTGTGAGGACAGGGTGGCAGCGAGGGAGGCATGAGTGCTGCTATGCACTGCATTGGTTCGAGAATGGCAAAGGATGCTGGTGTGAGGCACAAGTGGAAAGAGAGATGTCAAAAAGGTGATGACCTTACCATTGCTGTCCAGAACGGGGTCGGCATCTCCAGTGGCGATGGGGCCAATCAGCCGGCCTGCCATTATCCATTCCACTCACTGCTCCAGGTCGCTGAGGTCTTTACGTTCAGGACGGCCTCCCCCGGTCCATTGCTGCTGCCTCCTATTGTGGGCCAGCTTGCCCTGCAAAAGAAAGGACGGGCTCTGAGTACAGTGTGAAGCCCTGATCTTGCCTGCACTGCCTCCCATGGTGGAATAGCCCTGACAGTGTCAAGCCCTGATCGTGCCTGCACTACCTCCCATGGTGGAATAGCCCTGACAGTGTCAAGCCCTGATCTTGCCTGCACTGCCTCCCATGGTGGAATAGCCCTGAAAGCGTGTCAAGTGGTGAATGTGCATGCGATTTTCATGAGAGTCCCATAGGTCTTGGATGAGGGCTGGGCATTGGGGCTTTCAGGACCCTTTGGCCATAAAGTGAGGTGCACATGCAGGGATGAAGAGGATACTGGAAAGGGTACTCACCCTGACAACCCGAGTGAGGTCGTTGAACTTCTTCCTGCATTGCGTTGGTGTCCTAGGGACCATGCTGCTGGAGGTCACTCTGTGTGTCACCTCCCTCCAAGCTTTTCTACATTCGCTGGGCAGCGGCCTCCTGCCACTGTCAGGAAAGAGGATAGGTCGCCTGCGCTCCACTGCGCCAACCAGAACCTTCAGGGCACCCTCACTGAAGCGCTGCGCTCGCTCCGTGGCCTTCTCCATGGTCGTGGGCGTAACGATGTCGAAGCAGGCCTGTCCAGGCCTAGAATCAGGGCTCCAGTGTGCAGGGCGTGGCTGCAAACCAAATCGACCCTCCCCCTTTAAAAGCTGACTGGCGCCAGCGTGTCTGCCTGCAATCGATATCTCGCCGCACCTGCGCTGCGCCCGCCCTCGGTGGTCGCGCCTCGGCTCGTCGGCTTAGCGCCTTATGATAGTCGTGCACCGCCTGCTTTAGCGCAGCAGCAACCTCTTGGGGTGATGCAACTCAATTTCGGCAAAGGTGGCGCTAAGTTGCGCCGGGCGCTAAACTTAGCGAACGCTCGGCTGTAGCGCCCCAAACGTGGCGATACTGAATTTCTAGGCCTTTGTGTTTGGGCCTGCCAAGGCAAACCCATGGGGACAAATTAACACTGAGAGGAGTCTCACCACATTTGACATAAACTTTTAGTGAAATAACAATGCAAATACTATTTCAAAATAAACTCAAGCTGTATTGCAGCCCAACACACTGGGCTCATGATCACAGACTATGGATAAATGAGGACATGGTCAGCAGCATTAGGCTGTCATTACCCCCACGGATATACTTCTTGGGAAACTGTTTTCTCAGTGATTTATAGCGTGCAGTCTTTAACATAGCAAAAACCTGCTTTTGTCACTTCTGGTTTACCTGCTTGCTCCATGTTCAACCCTGAAAAGTTTAAGTAATTGACTTTGGGAAAGAAATTCTTCTTCACAAAAATAAATACGAATGCCTTTTTTATGTAATAAAATGAGAAGCTAATGAAATCACCTTGCTCCTTTTACAGATTTTCCCACATAACAGTAATGGAATGGCACTGAGCAGCAACAAACTGCAGAATAAATGGTGGCAGAACCTCAACCAAAAAATAACAGTGTTAGTTCAACAATGACTGCACTTAAAATAACACAATAACAGCAAGAAGATGCCACAGGAAACTGTTTGAAAAGCTTACCATTTTTTAGATCATAACCTGCCAACTAATCAAATTTCACATTTTGAAGCCACTTTCAAAGGGCACAATCATGATGGCTAGGCTGTTTTAAGCAAAAAAGTTTTACTTTAAAGATTGTTCAATCTTTCTTTTTCGTGAACTTTGCACTCAAAAGAGTGAAAAGGGAAATCAAACAATTCAACAATAAAAAGCTTTGCGATTTATCTTTTAAAGTTCAGATAAAGTTCAGTGGCATCAGATGATTTGTGAGATCAGTTTAGGAGCGACCACACTAAACACTTCTACTTCTTTTTAATGTATGTATCCAATTATGCAATGTTTCTCTTCTTGCTGGCATTAAACTACTTTGAAAAATAATTGCCACTCATCTTACATTTTACTTGACATGCGAGTACAAGGTGAAGGGTCAACTTGCAGTTCTAGTGAACCAGAGCCAAATAAATACACTTACAGACACATTGGCCCTGATATTAACCGCGAGGCACATTGGGAGTTGCGGGGGATGTCCGATATCGCATAGCCTCTCGTTGATAGTCACTGTCACCAAATGCAGTCCATTCATTAGTTGAACACATGCCATTACAGTCACTCATAGGTCTACTCTTTCCCCCATTACAGTAGACGAGAGCGCAAAGCACAAGGGAGAGGGAGAGAACCACAGGTGCGCCTCCACAGACCTCACAACTAACAACTGCAGAGGAAGTAGCGCTGGAGATCAGTGGTGTCTCAGCATTACTGGGCATTGGAGATGGGGATCTTGTAGCTACCTGGTGACAGAATTAAATATAATGCACACACGTGTCATACAGCACTCAGTCATGTTGACTTGTTTTCAGCAGCAGGTGAAATAATGATAAGCTGCAACATAGATATCTTGCCAGTACTAATTCATATCTTTTCTCTTCGACAGGGCCTTTTCACATGCAGCAAGAGTCCATGGACCTTGCAGACAACAAATTCTCAGAGGAGCTGATTCCTTCTGAGGGTGCAACATACAGGACTCATGCTTACCATGCACCAGCTCAGATGCTCACATTTTTGGTGCGACCAGTCAGACAGATAGTTGGGTTTTCACCTGATGACTCGCAATTCACAAGTGAGCAAGAGCAGACGGTGGTGGCAGGGACAGCTGTGGAGTGTTCGCGTCGGAGGGTGGAGCCCTCTCCAAGCTCTACTCAGCTGGACACAGATGCTATACCCTGGGAGCTGTCGATGAAAAGCAGAATCATTGAGGAGCAACAGACAATATGCGATGCACTGACAAGCCTTCCAAGCACAATGTCCATGAGTGCAGAGAGAAATATAGAAACATAGAAACATAGAAGATAGGAGCAGGAAGAGGCCATTTGGCCCCTCGAGCCTGCTCCGCCATTCAATGAGATCGTGGCTGATCATCCAAATTCAGTACCCTGTCCCTGCCTTTTCCCCATATCCCTTGATCCCTTTAAGCCTTAAGAAATATACCCAACTCCTTTTTGAATATATTTAATGAATTGGCCTCCACTGCCTTCTGTGGCAGAGAATTCCACAGGTTCACCACTCTCTGGGTGAAGAAATTCCTCCTCATCTCTGTCTTAAATGGCTTACCCCTTATCCTTAGACTGTGACCCCTAGTTCTGGACTCACCGGCCATCAGGAACATCCTTCCTGCATCCAGTCTGTCCAGTCCTGTTAGAATTTTATAAGTTTCAATGAGATCCCCTCTCATTCTTCTAAACTCCAGCGAGTATAAGCACAATCGACCCAATCTCTCCTCATACGTCATTCCTGCCATCCCAGGTATCAGTCTGGTGAACCTTCACTGCACTCCCTCCATGGCAAGAACATCCTCCCTCAGATAAGGCGACCAAAACTGCACACAATACTCAAGGTGTGGTCTCACCAAGGCCCTGTAAAATTGCAGCAAGACATCCTTGTTCTTGTACTCGAACCCTCTCGCTACGAAGGCCAACATACCATTTGCCTTCTTAACCGTCTGCTGCACCTGCATGCTTACCTTCAGCGACTGGTGCACAAGGACACCCAGGTCTCGTTGCACTTCCACTTCTCCCAATCTATTGCCATTCAGATAATAATCTGCTTTCCTGTTTTTGCCACCAACGTGGATAACCTCGCATTTATCCACATTATACTGCATCTGCCATGCTTCTGCCCAATCACCCAACATGTCCAAATCATACTGGAGTTTCTCGGCATCCTCCTCACAGCACACATGCCCACCCAGCTTTGTGTCGTCTGCAAACTTGGAGATAATGGCCCAGAAATTTGGGTCTCCACGGGTGAGTACGCATGGGGTACTCACCTGTAACCCAATGGAAGTGCCGGTTTCCTGCATGCACTGCGCATGCGTGGGAAACCGGCACTTCCGTTCCCCTGAACGAAGGGGTTCAGAGTTCGAACGCGTGCGCGGGAGAGGCTGCGCGTGCACATTGAACTTAGGCCTGCTTTTTACAAGGTAAGTGGTGAATTAATTAAAATTAAAACATTTTTTCCACAGCTTTATTATTTTTAAATACTTTAATGCAAGGGAAGTTTATTTTTAGCCTAGTTAGAAAATAAAATTACTTTTTTCAAAAATTTAAATTATTGTTTAAAATAGTTATTTCATGTAATTTATAATTTATTCAAAAAATGTGATGTTGTTTTAAAATTTATTTGAAGATTTAGTGATGTTTTGGGGCCGTAGTATTTATAAGTTTTGACAGCTCTTCCTGTCAATCTTATGAATGGAGCATTCCCTGCTCTGATTGGCTCCCCATGGCCCACGTGATCCCAGGGGCCGCATCGAACTAACTGCGCCACTGGGATACACAAGCACTGTGTGCCGGCAGCTGGACCAGGCCCCGGATCGGAATTCCACGCGGGCCCACAGCTCAATGGCCGGCGCGCAAGGTAAGTGCAGGTCGGGGGCTTGCACCCGCGGGAAGCCCCCGACCCAAATTTCTGGGCCATTACATCTAGTTCCCTCGTCTAGATCATTAATATATTTTGTGAATAGCTGGGGTCCTAGCACTGCTCCCTGCGGTACCCCACTAGTCACTGCCTGCCACTCGGAAAAAGAGCCATTTATTCCAACTCTTTGCTTCCTGTCTGCCAGCCAGTTCTCTATCCAAGTCAGTACCTTGCCCCAATCCCATGTGCTTTAACTTTACACGCTAATCTCTTATGCGGGAACTTATCAAAAGCCTTCTGAAAGTCCAAATACACCACATCCACTGGTTCTCCCTTATCTATTCTACCAGTTGCATCCTCAAAAAATTCCAGTAGATTAGTCAAGCACGATTTACCTTTTGTAAATCCATGTTGACTTTGTCCGATCCTGTCACTGTTTTCCAAGTGCTCTGCTATTACATCATTTATAATGGACTCTAGCATTTTCCCCACTACCGACGTCAGGCTTATAATTCCCGTTTTCTCTCTACCGCCTTTTTTGAATAGTGGGGTAACATTAGCTACCCTCCAATCCATGGGAACTTTTCCAGAATCTATAGAATTTTGGAAGATGACCAGCAATGCATCTACTATTTCCAGGGCCACTTCCTTAAGTACCCTAGGATGTAGATTATCAGGCCCTGGGGATTTATCGGCCTTCAATCCCATCAATTTCCTTAACACCATTTCCCTACAAATACTGATTTCATTCAGTTCCTCCCTCTCATTAGACCCTATGTTCCCCATCATCTCTGGGAGATTATTTGTGTCCTCTTTTGTGAAGACAGAACCAAAGTATGTATTTAATTGGTTTGCCATTTCTTTGTTCCCCATTATAAATTCCCCTGATTCTGACTGCAAGGGACCTACGCTTGACTTCACCAATCTTTTTCTCTTCACATATCTATAAAAGCTTTTACAGTCAGTTTTTATGTTCCCTGCGGGCTTACTCTCACACTATTTTCCCCCTCTTAATTAATCCCTTTGTCCTCCTTTGCTGAATCCTAAACTGCTCCCAATCCTCAGGTTTGCTGCTTTTTCTGCCCAATTTATATGTCACAGAATCACAGAAATCACAGAAACCCCACAATGCAGAGAGAGGCCATTTCGGCCCATCGAGCCTGCACCGACACATATCCCACCCGATCCCCGTAACCCCTACACATCCCACCCTATCCCTGTAACCCCACGTATTTAATCCCCCTAACACTAAGGGTCAATTTATCATAGCCAATCAACCTAAGCCGCACATCTTTGGACTGTGGGAGGAAACCGGAGCACCCGGAGAAAACCCACGCAAACACGGGGAGAATGTGCAAATCATGTCCTCTCCTTGGATCTTATGCTATCCCTAATTTCCCTTGTTAGCCATGGTTGAGTCACCTTTTTTGTTTTATTTTTATGCCAAACAGGGATGAACAAATTCTGTAGTTCATCCATGTGATCTTTAAATGTTTGCCATTGCCTATCCACCGTCAACCCTTTAAGTAACATTCCCCAATCCATCCTACCGAACTCGCGCCTCATACCATCATAGTTTCCTTTATTTAAATTCAGGACCCTAGTCTCTGAGTCAACTACTTCACTCTCCATCTTAATGAAGAATTCTATCATATTATGATCGCTCCGCCCCAAGGGGCTTCGCACAACAAGATTGCTAATTAATCCGTTCTCATTACATAATACCCAGTCTAAGATGGCCTGATTTCTAGTTGGTTCCTCAACATATTGGTCCAGGAAACCATCCTGTATACACTCCAGGAATTCCTCCTCCACAGTATTGTTACTAATTTGGTTAGCCCAATCTATATGTAGATTAAAGTCACCCATGATGACTGCTGTGCCCTTATTGCACGCATCTCTAATTTCCCATTTAATGTCATCCCCAACCTCGGCATTACTCTTTGGGAGTCTGTATACAACTCCCACTAACGTTTTCTGCTCCTTGGTATTTCTCAGCTCTACCCATACATAATGGGGATCTGGGGTTTAATTCATTCAAACCGCATTCTGAAGAGGCAATCACGGACCGCCCTTCCATAAGGGAATTTTTAAAATTATTCTACTGTTTAACCGACCTGTATGGCTCATGAGGGTAGCCGCTATTTTACGAGCTCGTCCACAACTTTCCACTTTATTTATTATTTTATTGTTATTATTAAACAATTTTGTAAGTACTGTTTCTTCGCTTATCCGCTGCGACCGTCAATCGCTTCTGGACATAAGATCGTCCGGAGATAAAAGACCTACCCCCGATTTTTCGAACTGGAATTCTGCTGCTACTATCATCTACCCTCCCACCTGCTTACCTGACTTCATTCCTGTGATCAGGAAGCGACGACCGCGCAAGCGGGGCAGACGAACAGGTGCATTAGTGAAGCTGAGGCGATGTGAACACCACCCCCCACCCCCTTCCAAGTATTCTCCTGGTGAATGTGCAGTCACTGGACAATAAGCTGGACGAACTCAGGGGGAGTTTGATGAACTCCCGATGTTTTATCCCGGGGCGGGACGCAGGCTCTGAGGATTTGCAGGAACCATTTTAAAGTGTCCCAATAAGTTGATCACGGGGTCTGGTGGCCATTTTGTATGCCCCTTTTTCTGGGCTTCTTTTAAAATAGTCTTTAAAATCATGGCCTCTTCTGCCATTCGACCCTTTATAATATAAAGTTCAGTTTTGGGAATCCTACACTCCTCCCTGATAATACTGTAACTTGCTTGAAGTATCATAATTCTGGGTGAGCAAAATTTTCTGACTTTCCATAATCTAACCATCCCCAGTATTTACCTATTTATGACCCCACGACACATGCATTTCCCATTTCAGAAAAACCTAGTGTATATTGAGCATCTACAGATGGCAATACCTTGGAGTTAAAATCTGACAACTTACTTCCAGGCGTGGAGGGGGGCCTTATACCCCTACATCACCTGGTGCATACACACTATCCTTTAATAATAACAACACATCTAATAAACTTCAATAAGAAAAAAATAAAATATACACATGAAAATTAAAATGCACATGAATACATGTCAAAAATAATACAGAGGAGGGAGGGAAAACTTTAACTTTATACAAAGCAGCAAAAATCTAAACGGGTGTCTCTTCTTCTACCCGCACATAATGCTCCCTCCATTCCCCTCTATTCTCGTACTTTTGCGAATGTTTGACCTTTTTACAGTGTACAAACAGTAAATAAACTATAATGATAACCTGGCACACTACAAGAATGTGGGAGGCTATCCTAATCCAAGAAGGGACTTCTATATTAGTGAACAGGTCCCACCACATGGGGGGTCACTATATCCAATATGTTTGCCACTATCTCTAAAGTTTTCTGCTCCAGTGTATAGAAATGTTTCTGTGAAACAACAACGGCTTTTAATATCTTGGTGAGGTGTTCAGGGAGAGGTGGAATGATATATCCAAAATGTGCAACGAATCGCTACAGATCGGTGAATTTCGCTTTAACAGTGATGTGAACAGTGGAAGTTTCAGGAATGGGGACAATTCGCTCTTGGGCCACTTGAACTTCTGCCCTGGGCTTGAAACAGAAGCTGCTGTCACTAACCAGACACCAACCGTGCTGTCCATGTTGGTAGTGGGGCGCTGCAATGGTGACACAGTATGTCCCACCTCCTATATATGCCACCTGCGGGGGCACATGGCCTTGTTCCACTGCCTCCATGGTGCAATTTATAGGCTCTGCGCCAGCAGTTCTGAGCCCGCACTGTGGTTTTGAATGGGCATTCAAGTGCTTGGGACACAGGATGATGTGTGCTCCCCGGCTCCGGCACCCCGAGAGGTCGGTACCCGTCATTGCATGCTCCCATCGAATGGCGTAAGGTGGGACCCCTGTGTAGCGAATGTGCGCACCTTCCTGAATGACTCCAATGTTCTCCACCCTGTATACCGGAGCGGGTTTAGCTGTCTTTCCCATCACCGGAATTCTTACCACTATACCCATAATGGTGTGATTAGACCGTCCACAGTCCATTGGGACTGGGTAGGCCTCTGAAGCTAGTCTGAGCTGGCACGGACTCAATGCATTCTCAAAAGGGTGGAGGGCTGCGAGGTGCTTGTTGCTGATCCAGGAGGGGACTAAACTTTGTTTCAAATCATCCAGATCACTGCGGCCCTCGCCCAATAACCACGCCCCGTATAGCACACAAGCTTCGTTCTGCGCAGCCTGATTGGACGCGTTCCGATCCTCCCTGATGAGAGCATTTATCGTTTTGGCATATTTCTCCAGCTCAGCTATTATCTCTTTTAAGTGTAGTGTCATGGCCTGGTCCTCATGTAACTCAGAACCCACTACCTTATTTTCATCAGTCAGTATCTTTCTTAACTGTGTATTCAAACCATTGATTTGGGTTTGCAGCTCCACATCATCCAGTGTGTTGGTGACGGAAGTTCCTGTATTAAAAGCTGTGAAAATATCATTGACTGCACCCCTTCTTTGCCTCCCTATCCTGTCCAAGACCTCATGTGGTGTGGTGTACAATTCGGCTCTGTCGACATCGGCAAAGTCGAATTCGTAAAACTGTTTAAACACGTTTGTTAACAGGACCTGGTATAATTGCTCCGTTTCACTGGGACACCACTCTGGCAACCGCACCTCGGTGAGGTTTAAAATTACTGAAGCCACCGCGTAGTGCACCCCTTGGTACAGCACCTGACCTGTGGGTACCAATACCAATCCGTTCCCGGGTCCCTTTGTTGTGGTGGGGCACCCTTCCTTGAGGGCTTTAGGTACCGGAATTGTGGGCAGGGGCTTGCGGGGTCAGGTGATGAGCTCAATGACGTTTACTGGGATCTGAGAGTATGGGACTCCGCACGCCCGTGTGCTGACGTCCCACCTCATTCCTTGTCCAGCATCCTGCCACTGCCTTTGGAAAAAGATGGAGACGCCTGTGGGGCAAGCGCGTTCTGAACCCCACATACAGATGCAGATCCCCTCATCTGGTTCCCACCATTTGTCTCAACAGACACTCACCCCCCATGAGTTCCCGTAATAGTCCGATGGATGTTGTTACCCAGTCTTTCCCACTCAATTGTGGAGTTCTTCATGGTGCTGCTTAACTTGCGCAGCCACCACCAGCGATTCAAAGGTACCTGTCCGTTGCAAACAAGGCAAATCTTCTTCCCGGCGGTGACGCTGATCCTGGGTGCGATACATAGATACATAGATACATAGAAGATAGGAGCAGGAGTAGGCCATTCGGCCCTTCGTGCCTGCTCCGCCATTTAATGAGATCATGGCTGATCCTTTAATTCAGTATCCCGTCCCCGCCTTCTCTCCGTAACCCTTAACCCCTTTTGCCCGTAGAAATATATCTAATTCCCTCTTAAATATATTTAATGAGCTGGCGTACACTGCCCTCTGTGGCAATGAGTTCCACAGGTTCACCACTCTCTGAGTGAAGAAATTCCCCCTCATCTCTGTCCTAAATGGTTTAGCCCTTATCCTTAAATTATGTCCTCTAGTTCTGTTCTCACCCGCCAAGGGAAACATTCCTTCTGCATCCAGTCTGTCTAGACCTGTCAGAATTTTATACACTTCTATGAGGTCCCCTCTCAATCTTCTAAACTCCAGTGTGTACATCCCTAAACTACATAGTCTCTCCTCATAGGTCATTCCCGCCATTCCTGGTATCAGCCTGGTGAATCGCCGCTGCACCCCCTCCATGGCAAGAACATCCTTCCTCAGATGAGGCGACCAAAACTGTACACAGTACTCGAGGTGTGGTCTCACCAGTGCCCTGTACAGCTGCAGCAAGGTATCCCTGTTCCTGTATTCTAACCCTTTTGCTATGAAGGCCAGCATACCGTTTGCCTTCTTGACCGCCTGTTGCACCTGCATGCTCGCCTTCAGTGACTGGTGTACAAGAACACCCAGGTCTCTCTGTACTTCCCCCTCTCCCAATCTATTGCCATTTAAATAATAATTTGCCCTCCCGTTCCTGCACCCAAGGTGGATAACTTCGCACTTGTCCACATTATAGTGCATCTGCCATTTATCCGCCCAATCGCCCAGTCTGTCCAAATCGCTCTGGAGCTTCCTGGTCTCTTCCTCTGAGCCCACCCCACCTCCTAGTTTAGTGTCGTCTGCAAATTTGGAAATGCTGCATCCGACTCCCTGATCCAGGTCATTAATGTAAATTGTGAACAGCTGGGGGCCCAGGACAGATCCCTGTGGTACCCCACTTGTTACTGCCTGCCATTCAGAAAATGAGCCGTTTATTCCAACTCTCTGTTTTCTATCTGACAGCCAGTTCCCTATCCACGCCAAAACTTTCCCCTTTATCCCATGAGCCTCAATTTTCCATGCTAATCTTTTATGTGGGACCTTATCGAAGGCCTTTTGGATGACCCTCACCCTGGGGCACATCAGAGACGGTTCTCCGTATGCAAACCCCGTCTGGCTGGAGTATTCAGTAGAGTTCGACCCCAGCCAGCCTGGCCATCTCCCTTCATGGAAGTATACAGCAGTCTCTTCAGCGTCCCGTGGGCCGGTTCCATCAGTCGCGACGGGGCCTCTGCTGCCAGAGCACCCATAAATGGTGGAGTCCTTAGTGCGGCCCCGATAGGCCCAGCTCCATCCGATCATCATGAACGCGACGAGGATCCCTCTCATCTTTCTCCTGGTTCCTGCAACAAATTAAACAATGCCGCCAGGCTCCCGAGAGATTCTGGCTTAGGTGAAGGCATGATCGGGTCTTTCGACCTCGATCCAAAATAGCACACATACTGAGCAGATTAAAAACCAATTATAACTCTCATCACTTTAATATTTACACACCTTAAACTTAAAACTTAAACTTAACTTATGTGCAGCGCCGCCTGTCCCCGGGCGGCTTGCCTAATCCCTGATTGGACTGCAGCTCGCCGCTCCCTGCGGTGAGGCTGCAGTGACCTGTGGCTTGGGTTCCCTGCAGCCTTTTGCTGTCAATCGGGGACTGCGTTTTGTCAGGGATTTCTCAAGTCGGCGTTGACTCAGAACGGGGGAATCGGGCCAAGGTTTTACTGGCTGAGGCATTTGAGTCGACCTGCGAAGAGGTAGTTTGTGCGTGGCTCCCTTAGCGAACTGACCTTCAGGTGGGACTTTAGCTCTCACAGTCCATGGCTCTTCCATGACTGTGGGCTTCAGCTCCCTTCCCTCAGGCTCTGCCCCTTTGGGATTTGGGTCGGATCCCTTGGCGAGTGGACCTTCGGGTGGGACTTTAGCTCTCACAGCCCATGGCTCTTCCACGACTGTGGGCTTCGGCTCCCTCCCCTCAGGCTCCGCCCCTTCGGGATTTGGGTCTGTGGTAGACTCCTCCTCCTCACCTGTCCCTACAGGTCGCGAATCTCCACCCCCAATTTCTACCTCCCCCTCGCTTGAGTTGAGGGCGGGACCCCCGTCCTCCGACTCCACCTCCTCCAGAATCGTGTCGAGGGCGGGGCCTTGCTGTTCGGGCTCCTCCTCGTCTGAGTCCCAGGCAATAGGGGAAGCCTCCCCCCAGGTGGGCGGGGCAGCTTCTCCTTCCAAGCAGGCTACAACGCCAGCTTGTGTGGTCTGTGGCTCATCGCACGCCTCAGGCTGAGGATCTTTACCCTCAGACCTGGCTTCGGTTGCTGACACTCTTGCACCCGGTTTAAACAGTTTGCACCGCTTTATGTGAAACCACTTACATAAGAACATGAGAACATAAGAAATAGGAGCAGGAGTAGGCCAATCGGCCCCTCGAGCCTGCTCCGCCATTCAATAAGATCATGGCTGATCTGATCCTAACCACCAATCCACTATCACAGAACCATCTCCTGAATCTAACAGAATTAGACACACGAAATAAGAGCAGGATCAGGCTACATGGCCCCTGGGCCCGCTCCACTACCCACAGGGCCATGACCGATCCGAACCTAGACTCATTTCCAAATTCCTGCCTGCTCCCCGTAAACCTTAATTCCCTTTACTTCTAGGAAACTGTCTATTTCTGTTTTAAATTTATGTAATGATGTAGCTTCTACAGCTTTTTGGGGCAGCATATTCCATGGACCTACCACCCTCTGAGTGAAGTAGTTCCTCCTCATCTCAGTTTTGAAAGAGCAGCCCCTTATTCTAAGACTATGCCCCCTAGTTCTAGTTTCACCCATCATCGGGAACATCCTCCCCGCATCCACCCGATCCAACCCCTTCACAATCTTATATGTTTCAATAAGATCGCCTCTCATTCTTCTGAACTCCAATGAGTAGAGTCCCAATCTATTCAACCTCTCCTCATATGTCCATCCCCTCATCCCCGGGATTAACCGAGTGAACCTTCTTTGTACTGACTCGAGAGCAAGTATGTCCTTTCTGAAGTATGGACACCAAAATTGTACGCAGTATTCCAGGTGCGGTCTCACCAATACCTTGTACAACTGAAGCAATACATCGCTATTTTTATATTCTATCCCCCTAGCAATGAAAGCCAATATTCCATTGGCCTTCTTAATCACTTGCTGCACCTGCATACTAACCTTTTGAGTTTCATGCACCAGGACCCCCAGATCCCTTTGTACTTCAGTACTTTCCAGTTTCTTGCCATTAAGATAATAACTTGCTCTACGATTTTTCCTGCCAAAGTGCATAACCTCACACTTTCCAGTATTGTATTCCATCTGCCAAATCTCTGCCCACTTACTTAGCCTGTCTATGTCCCCTTGCAGGTTTTTTATGTCCTCCTCACTCACTACTTTCCCTCCCATCTTAGTATCATCTGCAAACTTTGATATGTTACACTCGGTCCCCTCCTCCAAATCGTTAATATAGATTGTAAAGAGTTGGGGACCCAGCACTGACCCCTGCGGAACACCACTAGTCACTGATTGCCAGTCTGAGAATGAACCATTTATCCCAACTCTCTGCCTTCTGTTAGATAGCCAATCCTCTATCCATGCCAGAATATTACCTCCAATCCCGTGATTTTTTATCTTAAGCAATAATCTTCTGTGTGGCACCTTGTCAAATGCCTTTTGGAAGTCTAAATACACTACGTCCACTGGTTCCCCTTTATCCACCCTATATGTTACTTCCTCAAAGAACTCTAGCAAATTTGTCAAACATGACTTCCCCTTCATAAAACCATGCTGACTTTGTCCTATTAAATTATGATTATCCAAATGTCCTGTTACTGTCTCCTTAATAATGGACTCCAAAATTTTACCTACCACAGATGTTAGGCTAACCGGTCTATAGTTTCCAGCCTTCTGTCTGCTGCCCTTTTTAAATAAGGGTGTTACATTAATAGTTTTCCAGTCTGCCAGGACATTTGCCGAGTCCAGGGAGTTTTGGAAAATTATTGCCAACGCATCCACAATCCCTACCGCCACTTCCCGCAAGACCCTAGGATGTAAGCCATCAGGTCCAGGTGATTTATCCACCTTGAGTCCCATTATTTTACCGAGTACCACTTCCTTAATGATTTTGATCGTGTTTAGCTCCTCCCCCCCTTTAGCCCCCTGTTTGTCCAGTGTTGGGATATTCTTAGTGTCTTCCACTGTAAAGACTGATAGAAAATATTCATTCAGTGTTTTTGCCATCTCCATATTTTCCACCATTAATTTCCCGGTCTCATCCTCTAAGGGACCAACATTTACTTTAGCCACCCTTTTTCTTTTTATATAACTATAAAAACTCTTACTTTCTGTTTTTATATTTTTTGCTAATTTACTTTCATAATCTATCTTCCCTTTCTTAATCAATCTTTTTGTTATTTTTTGCTGCCTTTTAAAGTTTTCCCAATCCTCTATCCTCCCACTAGATTTGGCTACCTTATATGCCCTTGTTTTTAGTCGAATACTATCCTTAATTTCTTTACTTCGCCACGGATGGCTGTCTTTTCTTTTACACCCTTTTCTTCTCAGTGGAAAATATATTTTTTGGAAGTTGTAAAATAACTCCTTAAATGTACACCACTGATCATGTATCGTCTTACCCTTTAATCTATTTTCCCAATCCACTCTACTCAATTCCGCTCTCATACCTTCATAGTCCCCTTTATTCAAGCTTAGCATGCTTGTTTGAGATCCAACCTTCTCACCCTCTAATTGAATATGGAATTCAACCATGTTATGGTCACTCATTCCAAGGGGATCCTTTACTAGGACATTTTTAATTAATCCTGTCTCGTTACACAGGACCAGATCTAAGGTTGCTTGCCCCCTGGTTGGTTCAGTTACATACTGCTCAAGAAACCCATCCCTAATACACTCAATGAACTCATCCTCAAGGCAGCCCTGCCCAATTTGATTTGTCCAATTAATATGATAGTTAAAATCCCCCATAATTGTAGATGTTCCCTTATTACAAGCCTCAACTATTCCCTGATTGATACTCCGTCCAACAGAGTTACCACTGTTCGGAGGTCTATAGACTACGCCCACTAGTGTTTTTTCCCCCTTATTATTCCTTACCTCCACCCAAACTGTTTCATTATCCTGATCTTTTGGCCCAATATCATTTCTCTGTATTACAGTGATTCCTTCCTTTATTAACATAGCCACCCCACCTCCCCTTCCTTCCTGCCTGTCCTTCCTGATCGTTAAATAACCTGGTATGTTTAATTCCCAGGCATTGTCACCCTGCAGCCATGTTTCTGTAATGGCCACAAGATCATACCCATATGTAGTTATTTGTGCCATTAACTCGTCTATTTTGTTACGAATGCTACATGCATTCAGATAGAGAACTTTCAAAGATGTTTTGTGACACTTAGTTCCTGCTTTTGCCCTTTTTATTACTTTACCTTTTACTCCATACCTTCTGCCCCTTCCTGACATGCTCTGGTTTTCAATTTCCCCACTGCTACCTAAGTCTGTGACCTTCTCTGTTGTTATTTTTATTATTTGCTCTCTAGGAACCTCCCCCCAACTAGTTAGTTTAAAGCCCTCTCTACAGCCCTAGTTATATGATCCTCCAGGACTCTAGTCCCAGCACTGGCCAAGTGAAGCCCGTCCCAATGGAACAGCTCCCTCCTGCCCCAGTACTGGTGCCAGTGTCCCAGGAAGCAAAACCCATTTCTCCCACACCAGTCTTTGAGCCACGCATTTAACTCTCTAATTTTATTTGTCCTAGCCAAATTCGCTCGTGGCTCAGGTAATAATCTAGACCCTTGTGGTTCTGCTTTTTAATTTGGCCCCTAGCTGCTCAGACTCCCTCAGCAGAACCTCCTTCCTTGTCCTATCTATGTCGTTGGTACCAACATGGACCATGACAACTGGATCCTCCCCCTCCCACTCCAAGTTTCTCTCCAGTCCAGAGGAGATGTCCTTAACCCTGGCACCGGACAGGCAACACAGCCTTCGGGACTCTCGCTCTCGGCTGCAAAGAACTCTATCTATCCCCCTAACGATACTATCCCCTACCACTACAACATTTCTTTTAAATCCCCCCACTTGAATGGCCTCCTGCTCCACGGTGCTGTGGGCAGGTTGCTTATCCTCCCCGCAGTCCCTGTTCCCAACCTCACAGGGAGTAAGAGCCTCGAACCTGTTGGACAAGTGCAAGGGCTGCGGCTCCACCAACACTACCTCCTGGATCCCCGTACCTGCCTCACTTCTAGTCACACCATCCTGACCCTGGCCACAGAATACATCTGAATTAATTACTCTAATTGGTGTGAATACCTCCTGATACACAGAGTCCAGGTAACTCTCCCCCTCCCTGATGTGTCTCAGTGTTTGAGGCTCGGACTCCAGCTCTTCAACACGGAGCCGGAATTCCTCGAGCAGCCAACACTTACTGCAACTGTGATCACCGTGAGCATCAATGGTGTCCACCAGCTCCCACATATTGCAGCAGCAACACATCACCTGATCTCCCATTCTATGTTATTAATTAAATTTATTAATATTATTCTTAAATACCCTCTGCCCCGATTCTAGATGGTGGATATCACACCTTAGAAACTATAAACCAAAGAGATTTAAGCTTCAAAAGGGAGAAATACTCACCAACCAATCACTTACCTGCTTTCTGGTGACGTCACACTTGGATTACTTTTTACCTCTCTCCTTCCCTCCGAGTTCCGAGTTCGGAGACTGGTAGGCCTTACCTGGTCTCTGGGGCCTTTTATAGCCCAGCTCTGCCGCTCGAGATTCCCGCCGACGCTTGTTGCTTCGGGACACCTCCACTGCGCAACTGGCGGGGGCCGGTGGATTTTGCACCGATTCCTGTCTATCCTGGTCTGTGCCTCTCTCACCAGCGCGGAGGGTCAGACCCAGAAATTTGACTTCCTGCCGGCCTACCTGTGCTTTCATTGGGTTGGCCGTGGCATCCTCTACCCCTTTCAAGCTTGCACCCGCTCCCCAGAGACAGTGATTTCTCAGGTCCACGAGGATCCCGTGGGCTACCAAGAAATCAAACCCAAGGACTCCCGCTCCACCCCCCACCTTCCATTTCATTAGTGTACACTTCCACGCGGTGTGGAGTGGTCCTAAACGAATGGGGAGGGGAATGGAATGTGCGCCAGCCTGTTCTTCGCCCGTGAAGCCCGACAGAAGGTATGGGACCCCGGTGGACAGAGGCGAGGTGGTGGGGTTATCTGCATGGATCACGGTGCACGATGCTCCCGTATCCAACAGATAGGTCCCTGTTGCCTCCTCCACTTCCATCTCCACGAGGGGTCGTCTCCATACATCATATCGCAGCGCACACAAGTAGACGGGCTGCGCCGGCTCTAGTCATGTGGGCACAGCGGTCGGGGTTTCGGGAGCGACAAGACCAGTGGTGACGGCTATCTTACCCTGCGAAATCATCAGAGACTGCATTGTCTCTATGATTGATTCAATCGCAGCGGGATCCATAACCGCACCAGCTCCTTGTGCTGGGGCAGGAGCTACGGCTTGGGTTTGAGCTGGTGCTGGGGCGGCGGTCTGGGTTTGGGCTTGGGCTGCGGGAAATTTTCCCTTATTATCCTTCCACGGATTTCTACAGTCCTTGCGCCAATGTCCATCCTTCCCACACCCGTAGCAATTGAGTTGTCTTGGGCAGGGCGATTCCCCTCCTGACGCCACTCCTTCTTGCTTGGGGCTGCGGGTTTTGCCTCATGCACTGTGCTGCCTCTCCTTCCATTGCGAGGGCAGAATATGCACCTTTCCCTTCTGGGGAGGTGTTTCCTGACCTCTACAATTCTTATACGCAACATTGAGCTGGTGGAGCACCGTCTCCTCCGTGACACCGGGACCTTGGGGATCAAACCAAGGTCTGGCTAGGGCCCATATCTGCTGCAAGCTGTTGGTAACCAAGCAACGGAGCCGATGAACCCGCTGTTCTTCATTCATTGCAACCCGTTCAGGCATGCCCGGACAGCTGCGTCGATACACTGGCCACAGCCTTTCTGCGAAAATCCGTGGGGGTTCTCCAGATAGTTGCACGGTCCCTTCCACATGGTCGAACGGACTACCGTTGTCCACTCCCATTACTTCTAAAACTTGCTCCCTGAGATCCGTATACCCTTTCCGTCCCCTCTTACTCTCATCTGAGAGGCACTGAAGGATTGTGCAATCCAGGAAGAAAAGCAACAGTTTCACCTGTTCATGTTCATCACAGTCATTAATGGCTGCTGTTTCCTCTATCTCCCTGAAATGAATCGAGGGATCTCCCTTTACTGTGAGTCGTGCGAGGTGGCTCACCATGGACCTTAATTGCGGGGCAGCGTAGGGCACCACGAGTTGGTTCTGGTGGGGTCCGACATCGCCATTGGCGGCGTTGGGACCGAACCTCTGGTGCCGAGCGGGACACATTGGTGCCGGTCCTGGCTTCGCTACCAGTGGCTGTTCTTCCTCACATTCCACCTCGGCTACCTCCTCTTTTACCACCCCCTGTTTTTCTGGCCGAGTCTCACTATAGCTCAGTGGTGCTGAGGGCTTGGTGGCTGGTACCACAACTACTTCAGCTGGAATTGGCTGTTTTGATTCCTTTAAAAAGTCCATGTGACTGGCTTTCGGGCTGACGAGACACACCATGACTTTTGCCTTAACCAGGGCTGTTCTTAGGTCCTCTATGGTCTTTTGGCAGAGGCCGTGGTCTGTGCTCTCAAACCTGTGCTCGAGGGCTAGCTTGTAAGCTGCCTTAACCTCCACTACTCTCTCCTCCTGCGCTCTTAGCTGTTGTGCGAGGCGGGTGTTTTTCTCCCGGATCCTTGTTTCATTGATCTTTGCCTCAGTAACCTGGCACTCCAGGTACTCTATCCTAGCCTGATGTTGACTAGCTACCACTTGGCATTCCTGATTCAGCGCTTGAAGCGCTGTGATGAGTTTTTCCCCACCCATGGCCTTTTCCTCTATCTCTGCTGCCTGGTTTGTGTTCCTGGCTGCCTGTGCTGCAACGACTCGGTCCAAGATCAGGACCTGCTTCTTGTAACACATCAGCCACACTGCCTTCTCCACTGACTTCTTATGCTCTTTGCTCCCTGTCCACCTGATGGCTGCGTCCACCGGACGCCCATCCAGCAAGAGATCGGAAATCCACTGCTTAGTGAGATTTACCTTGCCAAAGACATAATCCACTATCCTCTCGTCCATTGCATTTCGAACATTCAAACCTGGATCTATTACATTGCAATCCTGCTGCCAGAGTCCTGCCGCAGTCGCCATTTTCTGTAAGGGGTTATCGATCGCAGAGGTTTCTCTCTCTAGAGGCCTCTCTCTCTTGCACAGTAAAACCTTGAGTGGTTCGACCCACTCGCCCCTTAGATTCTGTACTCTGGACTTAGGGGCAGGAACTACAATGTAGAGAAAACTCTTATAGACCAAGTTTGATGAAACGAAATGAAATTTTATTGCATATGGTAACACAAATCAAATGCAAGCAAATAAGAGAGTACATGGGAGGGAAAAACACAAAATAATCATAATGACACAATACTAACTAAGACAAATACAGGCATATTATACTCTACAAAGATGATCATGAAATAGGGAAACACACGGAACATCGAGGGATAACAACTCATGTTAATTATACCCTTAAATATCCACCCCCTTAAACCTATCTACATCTGATTATGGAGGGCCAGAAACATGCTCACCAATCCAACTAGGAAGTGCAAGGTTTTGAAACAGGTCTGCGTTTTGATCCCTTCAGGCGTCCTGTCTCCTCGTGGATCGTGGAGCCCCAGCAAACTGCGCCACAATTCTCTCCTGAGGTGGGGGTCGGGGGCGGCTGCTCAACCTCGGCTTCTTCTGTCATTTATTTTTATCTCTTCACCCGAGCCGGAGCGGGTCGATGGCCTCTTGTTTCGTCAACGGCCCGGGGTTGGTCGATGATCTCCCGATGTTTTACCCCGGGGCGGGATGCCAGCTCGAACGACCTTCTTGATGGCGGTTTAGTCTTCTTCTTCTTCCCCTCCGACGATGCCCACTCCGTTTATGGCTTCCTCCTGTTTTCCACGATGCCTTCTTTCGATCATTTCTTTCTACCTCTGGGTTCCCAGATATAATTCTCACCAGAAGCCCTTATCTCGCGCCAAATCAGGTTAGTCTTTTGTTTTAACTTTTGGCGGGCTTGTTGCACAACGGGGTAGTTATTATATTTTAAAATACTTTGTGATGGCCGGTAAAGGGCCATCTCTGGTCTGGAATCACCTTCATTGTTTTTAATGTCCTGGTGATGTCCTTAACGGGTCCTTGATGCTCTTCTCATGAATATGAAACTGTTCCCCTTTTGTCTGGGTCAACATTTAGATGGCCTTTATCTACAGGCCGATCTTGACTGGATCTGCATCCAATCTAAATGTATACTAGCTGGAGTGCCCGGCGGTGCCGAGGCTTTTTCGAGGGCATGTTGTTGTTGGAAGAGAGAGAGAGAGCGACTCGGGGGAAGAGAGAGAGCGACTGGGGGGAAGAGAGAGAGCGACTGGGGGGAAGAGAGGGTGAGGGGGAAGAGAGGGCGGGGGGAAGAGAGGGTGGGGGGAAGAGAGGGCGGGGAGGGGAGGGAGGGCGGGAGGGGAGGGGAGGGAGGGTGGGGGGGAGAAGAGGGCGGGCGGGGGTGAGGGGAGGGAGGGCGGGGGGGAGGGGAGGGCAAGGGGGGAGGGAGGGGAGGGAGGGTGGGGGGGAGGGGAGAGAGGGCGGGGGGAGGGGAGGGAGGGAGGGCGGGGGGGGAGGGGAGGGAGGGAGGGGTGGGGGGAGGGAGGGGGGAGGGGCGGGGGGGAGGAGGGTTGGGGAGTGGAGGGAGGGGGGAAGGGGAGGGGAAGGGGGAGAGGAGGGAGGGGGGGAGGGGTGGGGAAGGGGGAGAGTCCCCGAGCCCCCTGATCCCGGTCCCCCCGATCCCCGTCCCCCCCAAACACCCCGTCCCCCCAAACTCCCGAGCCCCCTGGACCCCACCCACCCCCCGAACTCCCGAGGCTGGCCCGCCCCCCCCCCCGCCCGAGGCTCGCCCCCCACCCGAGGCGCGCCCCCCCCCCAACCAAGCACCGAACTCCGGAGGCCCGATCTTCCGAGCTGGCTTCAAGACTGCCGATTGCGGCTGTGCAAGACGGCCGGCGGGCCCGGTTGCCGGGGTAACCCTTCACGCTCAGCAAGCCCCGGCCGAGATCCGCACTCCTGAGAAGCCCGCCCCCCCGCCCCGCCCAGCAGTCCTGAGAACCCCGCCCCCCCGCCCCGCAGTCCCGAGGGCCCCGCCCCCCCGGCCGAGCCGGCTTGAAGTCCACCGATTGCGGCTGAGAGAGACGGCCGGCGGGCCCGGTTGCTGGGGTAACCCGCGCAGTCTGTGAAACTAAGAGAATTTTTTTTTTTTTTTTTTAAAGCTGCCACGGAGAAGGAACGCGCAGTCTGTGAAAGCAACAGAAATTGTTTAAATTTTTTTTTTAATAAACGGGTGTTAAGAAGATGGGAGGCCATCTTGAAAGTTTTTTAATGTTTTTAAAAAGCTGCCACGGAGAAGGAACGCGCATTCTTGCTGAAAACACCAAAAGTTATTTTTTTTTAAACGGCTGTTAAGAAGATGGGACACCATCTTCATTGTGTATTAACGTTTTAGACATTGTGTTTTGATGTTTTACACATTAAAAAAAATCGCTCCTAACAAATAAACACACAGAAGGTGAGAATAAAGATGGCGGCCACTCACCTCAGTTCAGAACGATAAGGCCCGCCCACACACGCACCGATTGGTCGACCGTCAGGTGACCAAAGCGTAGGATTGGTCAATCGCCCCGTCACTCGACCGTAGGAGGGCCCGGCCGCACGCGGCAGCAACCCGGCGTGCGATTGGTCGACCTCGAGGTCACTCTGTCGCTAATGAGCGGATAATGAGATGCTAATGAGCGGAATGTTGAAGATTTTTCGGATACCGCGGGCGCGATTTTAGCCCGGCCGAAACGTAAATACGCTTAAGACCGTTTTGGAACAGTAAGCTTTCTTTCGACGTAACGCACGCGTAGGTATGCCCTGTAACTTTTGAGCGCATAGCCCGACAGACGCATACGTGAGGACAGACAGACAGACAGAAGGACAGACAGAAGAACAGACAGAAGGACAGACAGAAGGACAGACAGATCGACCGCTTTATATATATAGATGTGGGTGTCTGGTTTCGTTCTCTCAGAAACGGCTTCCAGAACTTACTTTGGGCTGAATCCACAAAGCTGTCTGAGGATTTGCAGGAACCATTTTAAAGTGTCCCAATAAATTGATCACGGGGTCTGGTGGCCATTTTGTATGCCCCTTTTTCTGGGCTTCTTTTAAAATAGTCTTTAAAATCGTGGCCTCTTCTGCCATTCGACCCTTTATAATATAAAGTTCAATTTTGGGAATCCTACACTCCTCCCTGATAATACTGTAACTTGCTTGAAGTATCATAATTCTGGGTGAGCAAAATTTTCTGACTTTCCATAATCTAACCATCCCCAGTGTTTACCTATCTATGACCCCACGACACATGCATTTCCCATTTCAGAAAAACCTAGTGTTCATTGAGCATCTACAGATGGCAATACCTTGGAGTTAAAATCTGACAACTTACTTCCAGGCGTGGAGGGGGGCCTTATACCCCTACATCATCTGGTGCATACACACTATCTTTTAATAATAACAACACATCTAATAAACTTCAATAAGAAAAAAATAAAGTACACACATGAAAATTAAAATGCACATGATTACATGTCAAAAATAATACAGAGGAGGGAGGGAAAACTTTAACTTTATACAAAGCAGCAAAAATCTAAACGGTGTCTCTTCTTCTACCCGCACATAATGCTCCCTCCATTCCCCTCTATTCTCGTACTTTTGCGAATGTTTGACCTTTTTACAGTGTACAAACAGTAAATAAACTACAATGATAACCTGGCACACTACAAGAATGTGGGAGGCTATCCTAATCCAAGAAGGGACTTCTATATTAGTGAACAGTTCCCACCACAGGGGGGTCACTATATCCAATATGTTTGCCCCTATCTCTAAAGTTTTCTGCTCCAGTGTATAGAAATGTTTCTGTGAAACAACAATGGCTTTTAATATCTTGGTGAGGTGTTCAGGGAGAGGGGGAATGATATATCCAAAATGTGCAACGAATCTTTGCAGATCAGTGAAATTCTCTTTAACAGTGATGTGAAAAGTGGAAGGTTCAGGAATGGGGACAATTCGCTCTTGGGCAACTTGAACTTCTGCCCTGGCCTTGAAACAAAAGCTGCTGTCACTAACCAGACACCAACCGTGCTGTCCATGTTGGTAGTGGGGTGCTGCAGTGGTGACACAGTACGTCCCACCTCCTATATATGCACAATAAGTTGATCACGGGGTCTGGCGGCCATTTTTTATGCCCCTTTTTCTGGGCTGCTTTTAAAATAGTCTTTAAATTCATGGCCTCTTCTGCCATTCGACCCTTTATAATATAAAGTTCAATTTTGCGAATCCTATAGAAGAGAGAGAGAGCCACTGGGGGGAAGAGAGAGAGCGACTGGGGGGAAGAGGGAGAGCGACTGGGGGGAAGAGAGAGAGTGACTGTGGGGAAGAGAGAGAGTGACTGGGGGAAGAGAGAGAGCAGCTGGGGAGAAGTGAGAGCGTGACTGGGAGGAAGAGAGAGCGCGACTGGGGGGAAGAGAGAGAGCGACTGGGGGGAACAGAGAGAGCAACTGGGGGGAAGAGAGAGAGCGACTGGGGGAAGAGAGCGAGCGACAGGGGGAAGAGCGAGAGCGACTGGGGGGAAGAGAGAGAGCGATTGGGCGGAAGAGAGAGCAACTGGGGGGAAGAGAGAGAGCGACGGGGGGAAGAGAGAGTGACGGGGGGAAGAGAGACAGCAACTGGGGGGAAGAGAGAGAGCGACTGGGGGGAGAAGAGAGAGAGAGACTGGGGGGAGAAGAGAGAGAGAGAGACTGGGGAGAGAGAGAGAGCGACTGGGGGAGAGAGAGAGAGAGAGACTGGGGAGAGAGAGAGAGAGACTGGGGAGAGAGAGAGAGAGATTGGGGGGAGAGAGAGAGAGAGACTGGGGGGAGAGAGAGAGAGAGACGGGGGAGAGAGAGAGAGAGACTAGGGGAGAGAAAGAGAGAGAGACTGGGGGAGAGGGAGAGCGAGAGTGGGGGGAGAGAGAGAGAGAGACTGGGGGAGAGAGAGAGAGACTGGGGGGAGAAGAGAGAGACAGAGAGACAGCGGGAAGAACAGAGAGACAGAGAGACTGGGGGGAGAGAGAGAGAGAGAGAGAGACTGGGGGAGAGAGAGAGAGAGAGACGGGGGAGAGAGAGAGAGACTGGGGGAGAAGAGAGAGAGAGAGGCTGGGTGGGGGAGAGAGAAAGAGAGAGAGACTGGGGGGAGAGAGAGACTGGGGGGAGAGAGGGACTTGGGGGAAAGAGAGAGGGGGGAGAGAGAGAGAGGGGGGAGAGAGAGAGAGGGGGGAGAGAGAGAGGGGGAGAGAGAGAGAGTGGGGAGAGAGAGAGGGGGAGGGAGGGGGAGGGAGGGGGGAGAGTGACTGGGGTGAGGGAGGGGGCAGAGAGAGAGGGGGAGGGAGGGAGGGAGGGGGCGGAGAGAGAGAGGGGGAGGGGGAGGGAGGGGGCGGGGAGAGAGGGGGAGGGAGGGGGGAGAGGGTGTGGGAGGGGGCGGGGAGAGATGGGGCGGGAGGGGGTGGGGAGAGGGGGAGGGAGGGAGCAGGGAGAGAGGGGGAGGGAGGGGCAGGGAGAGAGGGGGAGGGAGGGGGCAGGGAGAGAGGGGGAGGGAGGGGGCAGAGAGAGAGGGGGAGAGAGGGGGAGGGAGAGGGGGAGAGAGGGGGAGGGGGGCAGAGAGGGGGAGGGAGGGGGGAGAGAGAGGGGGAGGGGGGAGAGAGGGGGAGGGAGGGGGGAGAGAGGGAGGGAGGGAGGGGGCAGAGAGAGAGAGGGGGAGAGAGAGGGGGAGGGAGGGGGGAGGGGAGGGGGGAGAGAGAGTGGGGGAGGGAGGGGGAGACAGAGAGGGGGAGGGAGGGGGAGAGAGTGAGGGGGGGAGGGGGGAGAGAGAGGGGGAGGGAGGTGGAGAGAGAGAGGGGGAGGGAGGGGGCAGAGAGAGAGGGGGAGAGAGAGAGTGGGAGGCAGGGGGGAGAGAGAGGGGGAGAGAGAGAGGGTGAGGCAGGGGGAGAGAGAGGGGGAGAGGGGAGATGGGAGGGGGAGAAGGGTGAGGGGGGAGAGAGGAGAGGGGGAAAGGGGGAATGGGGGGAGGGGGGGAGAGGGGGGAGGAAGGGGGAGGGAGGGGGTTGGAGTGGGAAGAGGGAGTGGGAGGGGGGAGAGGGGATGGGGGAGAGGGGAGGGGGGAGGAGAGAGAGACAGAGGGAAGGAGAGAGAGATGGTGAGTGGCCCGCGGCCGCAAATGGAGCCAAGCCCCGGGAACGGGCGTGAGCCGGCTTGAGGCTGTGAGAGACGGCAGGGCCCGGTTGCCGGGGTAACCCTCCCCCCCCCTTCCCGCCCCTCCTGAGCCCCGCCCCCACCCTCCACGAGCCCCACTCTCCACCCTCCCGAGGCCCGCCCTCCCGAGCCGGCTTCAAGGCCGCCGATTGCGGCTTGGTCTGCGCTGGAGCCAAGCCCCGGGAATGGGCGCGAGCTGGCTTGAGGCTGTGAGAGAGAGCCGGGCACGGTTGCCGGGGTAACCCTACCCCCCCTTCCCCGCCCCCCCGAGCCCCGTCCCCCGCCCGAGCCGGCTTCAAGACCGCCGACTCGCTCGCGCTCCAGGCCGACATTGATGAGTGCGCTGACTCCCGCCCCGCCCACCTTTACTAAGATGGCGGTGATGGCTACGCTCACCTCAGTCCCGCGCCGCCAGCCTTTAGAAAGATGGCGGCGATCGCGGGCCGCTTGTTGAGTGGGACGGGAGGTGCGTAGCTCGAGCGTGGCTGGGCAACAGAGGCCCAGGCTTCGAGGCCTGCCTGCAAAAATGGTGAAAGATAGGAAAATTATAGAGGTTAGAGAAAAAATTTACAAATTAATTAACTTTTTTTAAAAACAATTTGTGTTTTAAAAGCAACTTTTTTTTTGCTGGAAATCTAGATTTGAAAAGAAACACGCAGAAAGTGGGAAAAAGAAATGAAGAGTTTGGAATCAAGATGGCGGCCACTCACCTCAACTCAGAAGCATTAGGCCCGCCCCACACACGTACCGATTGGTCAACCATCAGGTCACTGAACTGTAGGATTGGTCAATCGTCACATCACTCGACTCTAGGATGGCCCGCCCGCACACGCAATGAACCGGCCCCCGTGACGCAGCGATTGGTCAACCGTCGGGTCGCTCTACTGTACGATTGGTCAACCTTCACGTCACTCGATGCTAATGAGCGGATAATGAGCGGAATTTTGAACGTTTTTTGGATACCGTCGGCACAATTTTTGTCTGACCAAAAAGTAAGTATGCCTATGAGAGCCCCCTAATGATAAGCATTCTTTTGATATAACATATGTGTAGGTACGCTCTATAACTTTTGATTGTATAGCCGGACAGACAGAGAGACAGAGAGACAGACAGAGAGACAGACAGAGAGACAGAGAGACATTCTGCTTTATATATATATAGATGAGCTGTAGTGCCCGGCGGTGCCGAGGCTTTATTGAGGGCATGTTGTTGTTGGAAGAGAGAGAGAGAGCGACTGGGGGAAGAGAGAGTGCGACTGGGGGGAAGAGAGAGAGCGACTGGGGGGAAGAGAGAGAGCGACTGGGGGGAAGAGAGAGAGCGACTGGGGGGGGAAGAGAAAGAGCGATTGGGGGGAAGAGAGAGAGTGACTGGGGGGAAGAGCGAGAGCGACTGGGGGGAAGAGAGAGAGCGCCTGGGGGAGAAGAGAGAGAGAGAGACTGGGGGGAGAAGAGAGAGAGAGAGACTGGGGGAGAGAGAGAGAGAGAGACTGGGGGAGAGAGAGAGAGAGACTGCGGGAGAGAGAGAGAGAGACTGGGGGCAGAGAAAGAGAGAGACTAGGGGAGAGAGAGAGAGAGATGGGGGGTAGAGAGAGAGAGAGACTGGGGAGAGAGAGAGAGACTGGGGAGAGAGAGAGAGAGACTCTGGGGGAAAGAGAGAGAGAGAGACTGGGGGAGAGAGAGACTGGGGGAGAGAAAGGGAGGGGGAGAGAGAGACTGGGGGAGAGAGAGAGCAGGGGCAAGAGAGAGAGGGGGAGAGAGAGAGAGAGGGTGGAGAGAGAGAGAGGGGGAGGGAGGGGGAGAGAGAGAGGGGGAGGGAGGGGGTGGAGGGAGGGAGGGAGGGGGGAGGGAGGGGGCAGAGAGCGGGGGAGAGAGAGAGGTGGAGAGAGGGTGAGGGAGGGGAAGGGAGGGGGCGGGGAGAGAGGGGGAGGGAGGGGGCAGAGAGAGAGGGGGAGAGAGGGTGAGGGAGGGAGTAGAGAGAGAGGGGAGAGAGAGAAGGGAGGGAGGGGGGAGAGAGAGAGGGGGAGGGAGGGGGAGAGAGAGAGGGGGAGGGGGAGAGAGAGAGGGGGAGGGAGGGGAGAGAGAGAGGGGGAGGGAGGGGGTAGAGAGAGAGGGGGAGGGAGGGGGAAGAGAGAGAGTGGGAGGGAGGGGGGAGAGAGAGAGGGGGAGGGAGGGGGGAGAGAGAGAGGGGGAGGGAGTGGGGAGAGAGAGAGGGGGAGGGAGGGGGAGAGAGAGTTGGGGAGAGAGAGAGGGTGAGGCAGGGGGGAGAGAGAGGGGGAGAGAGAGAGGGTGCGGCAGGGGGGAGAGAGAGGGGGAGGGGGGAGAGGGGGAGGGGGGAGGGGGGGAGGGGGGGAGGGGGAGAGGGGAGAGGGCGGAGAGGGGAGGGGGGAGAGGAGGGAGGGAGGGGGGAGAGGGGACGGGGAGAGGGGAGGGGGAGGGAGAGAGAGACAGAGGGAAGGAGAGAGAGGGGTTGAGTGGCCCGTGGCCGCAAATGGAGCCAAGCCCCGGGAACGGGCGTGAGCCGGCTTGAGGCTGTGAGAGATGGCCGGGCCTGGTTGCCGGGGTAACCCTTCCCCCCCTTCCCGAGACCCGCCCCCCGCCCTCCTGAGCCCCACTCTCTGCCCTCCCGAGCCCCGCCCTCGTTAGCCGGCTTCAAGACCGCCAATTGCGGCTGGGTCTGCGCTGGAGCCAAGCCCCGGGAACGGGTGTGAGCCAGCTTGAGGCTGTGAGAGCGGGCCGGGCCCCGTTGCCAGGGTAACTCTTCCCCCCCCTTCCCGCCCTCCCGAGCCCTGCCTCCCGCCCGAGCCGGCTTCAAGACCGCCGATTCGCTCGCGCTCCGGGCCGACATTGACGAACGCGCTGACTCCCGCCCCGCCCGCCTTTATTATGATGGCGGCGATGGCTACGCTCGCCTCAGTCCCGTGCCGCCAGCCTTTAGAAAGATGGAGGCGATCACGGGCCGCTTGTTGAGCGGGACGGGAGGTGCGTAGCTCGGGCATGGCTGGGCAACAGAGGCCCAGGCTTTGAGGCCTGCCTGCAAAAATGGTGAAAGGTAGGAAAATTATAGAGGTTAGAGAAAAGATTTACAAATTAATTAACTTTTTTTTAAAAACAATTTGTGTTTTAATAGCAGCTTTTTTTTTGCTGGAAATCTAGATTTGAAAAGAAACACGCAGAAAGTGGGAAAAAGAAATGAAGAGTTTGGAATCAAGATGGCAACCACTCACCTCAACTCAGAAGCATTAGGCCCACCCACACACGCACTGATTGGTCAACCGTCAGGTCACTGAACTGTAGGATTGGTCAATCATCACGTCGCTCGACTCTAGGATGGCCCGCCCGCACACGCAGTGAACCCGCCCCCGTGAGGCAGCGATTGGTCGACCGTCGGGTCGCTTGACTGTATGATTGGTCAACCTTCACGTCACTCGATGCTAATGAGCGGATAATGAGTGGAATTTTCAACGTTTTTTGGATACCGTCGACACAATTTTTGTCCGACCAAAAAGTAAATATGCCAATGAGAGTCCCCTAATGACAAGCTTTCTTTTGATATAACATATGTGTAGGTACGCTCTATAACTTTTGATTGTATAGCCGGACAGACAGACAGAGAGACAGAGAGACAGACAGAGAGACAGAGAGACATACCGCTTTATATATATAGATGTTATCATCAAGCATTCCTACTACAGACCCACCATAAACCGGTGAAACTGCTTGTCTTCCCTTCAGGAATATTCTTCACGCACCAGTGTAACCTTTCTATGTCCTATGCTGAAATTGCCAAATCATTTGTGGTTAATTGGAGGGCAGTTTTGGACTTTTGGATTGCGGTTCACTAGGAAATGATTGCCACTGATCATAGTCATTTATTTAACTCTTTAAAGGTACATTTAAAAAAAATAATTACAAGAAGGGAGAGGAAAAAATCCTATACATAAATATTGGGTGAATTTAACTTGTATTGAAAATGTTGGAAGCAGGTGCATCACTTATTTTTGTGCTAATTATGGTTCACCTGGCCAAGTCAATTCTTTGCAACATTCTGGGATAAATGTTGTGTTAACAGTTGCTTTTAATGTAAAATATATTCTTAAAATGGAAGAGTGGTCCCCACTTGCAAACTCTTCATTCTAGATCACAATATAATACAATAGATTTAAAATGAGCTACAATTTAACAATGAATCTGGCTTTGGTGTAATTGCACGCTGTCACTGTCGTGAAAACTCCGTGAGCTTTATTGATGCTGCCATTTTGGATAGTCTCCAATAGAAGTTCAGAAATAGAATACACGTTCAACATTTATCAGAGAGAGCAGACTTTCTGTCTGGGTTGGATTTGAACTCAGGACTCAGAGGTGAAAAGACATACACTGCACCACCCAGCCCCTTATCCTGCTCTTTCTGACCCTATTTTACAGAAATAGGTTGGATTGAGATTTAAAGTGAATGAATTCCAGTTTAGTTAATCCCTTTGAATCCTGTGATAGGATTTTAAGTCACTTGCTGTACCTGACGGTAATACTTAATGCTAATTTTTCCCATTTCATTTCATATTTTAGGCACACAAACAAACAATTCTCCTGTGTTATGTTTTATATATTATTTTACAACATACACATGACTAAATATTGTTTGTGATATTCACATTAATGTGTAACACAATGAGAGAAAAAAGGAACTTCCCTTTATATAGTTCCTTTTACAATGTCCCAAAGTGCTTCATCGCCAATTAAGTATTTTCTTTAAAGAGTACTCACATTCGTAAAGTAGGCAAATGCAGCAGCTAATTTGCGCACAGCAAGGCCCCATAAACAACAGTGAAATAAATGACCAGATAATCTAATTTAGTGATGTTGGTTGAAGGATAAATGTTGACCAAGACACCAGGAAATCTCCCAGCTCTTCTTTGAATGGTGCCATGGGATCTTTTACATTGACCTGAGTGGGCAGACTTAGTTTAACATCTCATCCGAAAGACGGCACTGCCTACAGTGCCGCACTCCCTCAGCACTGCACTGAAGTGTAAATCTAGATTATGGGCTCAAGTCCCTGGAGTCGAGATTGTACCCACAACCTTCTGACTCAGGGACGATTGCTGCCACTGAGCCAAGGCTGACACCTGATATGAAAATGATTCACTGATTCAAATCTTCATTCTTGCCAAGTATAGGATTGATCACTGAATTACAATTAATTTCTGATGTGGTTTTACGGGATTTGGTGCGGTACCAAGGAGAGAGGATCATTCAAAATATAATCTGATATTTTCTTAACAGTTAGGTGCCTAGGAAGGAAAAGATTCTGGAGTTAGGTGCCTGAGTTTGAAGATTAAATAGTGCTGTAGCACTCATCCTATGCCACCTCAAAATTACATTACTGGTGACATGAGTACAAGCTTTATGTGCTACTAAGCAACTATTAACATTTTGTTGCTGGCTTTTCTAACGCTGCATTATTGGCTATTGCATTGAACCATGCCCCCTGCTAAATGGCAAAACACAAGCTGTCATAATTAAAATGTAGTGCATTTTTTGTACAACGTTAGCACCGTATGAGCAGTAACAGTGTGCACAGATAGATCCTAGCACTCAATAGGTAATGACATTGGCAATATTGCATCTATCAGCTTTTTCCAACTTCACCCAAATCACCCTATGGGGTACATTTTCAACTTGCTGCTAAGGCATAAAACAATTGTTCCAGATTGGCCGCCCATTATAGAAACCGCCTGATTTTCATTTCCGTTGTGGAAATGAAAGTTTGGAGGTTTCTATAACAGGGCGACAAGTTCAAAATCTACCCTGATGACTTGTAAAAGAAGAAATGGTATTAACACTACTTTTCCCTCACATCTCTGTGCCCCCTCCCCCCACAACATATTTTGAGTATAGATGGAAGCTAAAATGACCTTGCAGTTCACATTGCAAATTTTGCTGTCTGAATATTTTTAAGTTATTGCTAGTATCAGGTAAGACAGAATTGGTTTCCTTCTGTCTCATTGAGTAGCACAAGTAAAATGCTGATCTTGTATTATTTTGCATATGTTGACAGAAACTTATTTAAATCCAACCCTGTATGTTTGCAGCATGAATCGTAGGGCTGTGAATGGAAACTTTCAGTCGACCACAATATCCTGTGCCAGTTTGCCAAACCATTCTGCAGGTGGTCAATAAATTTGTTCCAACCATTTAATGAACATGTTTGTTGTATTTTCCACCATTCAATTCTGTTATTTTATAATTGTACATTTTGTACAGTCTTGTATTCATCATCAATGATGAAACTGGTGATAAAATTGCCCATGCTTGGGTAATGAAGCTTCAGAGCAGGTTTCCGAATTAGTCACATTATTTACGGTCATTGCTAATGGTCAATTATGTTGAAAGAGTACTTGAAGCTGTGGTTTTTTGTGCTACCATGACGAATCACTTAAGCAAACACATATAAGTTTAAAAATAACAACAAATTAAGAGAACCTAAAACAGAGTTTAAATGAGGCTAGATATAATAGGCTAGTGAATAATAAACTGTCTTTCACTTCTCCCCCACTGCCCCCACTGTTCCACAGCTGAAAGAGCAGTTAGGTGACCTGTACCCAGGTCTCCACCAGCGCATTAAGCTTCACATGTGATATTTTTAAAGAAGATTAAGGGTTATTGGATTAATAATAAATTAAGTGGCTGGATTGAAAGCTTGTTTGTCAATGTGAAGCTTTGGCACGATGAGCCGAATGGTCTCCTTTTGTGCATTCAGAGAATTCTATGTCTGCAAAATTCGGCACCTTAGCCCCGGCAGTTATGGCCGGATTTGGAAAAAGGCAGCCGCCTCGCTTCCGCCCACTTCTGATGTGGCCCGGGCTGGTCGCCATCTTGTTGAGGATGATAGTGTGGGCGGGTCGTGCGTGCTCCGGCAGTATGCAGAGTAGGCAGATTGTGATGTCAGTCAGCGTGCAACGTGGATTTGACACACGACCTGCCATTTTGGATGTTGCCGTTCCAAACACGCTCTCTCCTCAACATGCACTGCTGAACGTGCATTCAGCTGCACAAGGGCGCCCCCCATCAGTGCTATTTAAAGGAAAACATCCAATTTGTAGGTAAGTTGATTATTGCTCTTATAATGGCTCTTGCAGAGTTTATGGGGGAAAAATTCAGTTGGTTTGTTGCCTCCCATTAGCGCCCTAAGAGGGTGCTAATGGGGCACAAAGCAGCTAGCGCCCGGGTGCGGTGATGTTTGCGCCGCACGCGAAATTGATCAGACATTTTGCGGCGGCGCTAAACACTACCGCCGCGATCTCCTGCGCTGGCAGATCGTGATGTCAGTCGCCCGGTTAGCTCCCCGGACCGGATATTGAGTGGCACCCCCTGCCTTACCGCCTGCTGCTAGCAATGACAGGTTGAGGGGAGCTTTTTGCAGTCAGGAATGGACTGGGGAGCGCTATTTAAAGGTGACCGCTTCCTGCCTTTTTTTGTCGGTGACATTTTTGCACCACGCATTCTGCGAGAGAGAGAGAGAGAGACTTCTGGAGAGATTCAACGCTGTGTGAAGGAGTTTTGGGTATTGAGCAGCACTTTGCAGGTTCATTTTAATTTGACCTTCCTTGCATCGATTTAGAAGAGACTGTGGGGGCTGCACTATGAGCTCTTTCCCTGGGCCTCTCCATTGTTCTTTCCAGCAGATTTGATGTACACGTCTCTCCAGGCCAAGATTCAAGGTTGCAATGAGCAGGGTGTGGATGGAGAGCAAGATCGACCCTCCCCTTTAAGAACTGCTTAGCGCCAGTGTGTCTGTGTTCCATTGCTGACTGACATCACATGAGGTAGTGCCTCACTCCTCGGCGTTAGCGCCTTAAGAGAGGTGTGTAGCGCCTGATTTCATGCTCCAATCACCTCCAGGGGCGATAGAAGCCAAGTTTGCAGTCGGAGGTGATAATTAGCATCTGGCGCTAAACTTTGCACCCGGCCGATAATTGTGCCCCAAACGGGGTGATACTGAATTTCTCCCCCTATATCTATACTGGCTTGCTGGAAGACATTTATAATGTTAAATTGTGCAGGGAGTGTTGCTGAACATTGGGAAGGTGTTAGCTGCAACTGGAAGGCCTCTGAGTACACCACTTGCTCCCAGTCATGGGGGTTCTACCTGCAATCCCCCTCGTACTGCAGCATGACAGGGAGATGGAGCACAGGCAGCAAAGAAAAGCTGCTCACAGAGGGAGGAGGAGGAAGGAGAGGAGGTCTCTCAGCAAGAGGCCTTATGAACCTAGGGTCTTCAGCGAGCACTTCTCCTACCTTCGCCTAAGCCAGGAGCAGTGTATTCGGAAGCTTCGCTTCACCAAGGAAGTGGTCACAGAACTCTGCCACCTCTTGGAACCAGACCTGCAGCCTCAGAACAGTGTGACGACGGCGCTGCCAGTGGCCCTCAAGGTGGCCGTGGCCCTGTATGTTTTTCACCAGTGGATCCTTCCAGGCTGGAACAGGCGACATAGCTAACATTTCACAGTTTGCCATCCATCACTGCACCCGGGAGGTCACAGAGGCTCTGTACTCCAGGAGAAGGGACTTCATTGTCTTCTCTCTGAACAGAGAGAAGCAGGACGAGTGCACATGTGGCTTTACCAGGATATTGGGCTTCCCCATGGCGCAGGGCATCATCAACTGCATACACGTGGCTTTGTGGGCACCACATATCAAGGCTGAGATGTACTGTAACCGCAAAGGCTACGACTTTCTTAATGTGCAGTTGGTGTGCGACCATGCCCAGTACATCATGATGGCCAATGTCCAGAAACCTGGCAACAGTTATGATGCCCTCTTCCTGCACCACCCCGCTGTGCCAGCAATCTTCTAGACACCACGTCGAACTCGAGGGTGGCTGTTTGGAGACAAGGGCTATCCGCTCTACACATAGCTGATGACTCCCCTCCGCAACCCCACCACTCGTGGCCAACACTCATGCAATGAGAGACATGCTGCCACCAGGAACAACATTGAGCAGACCATCAGGGTGCTCAAGCAATGGTTCTGCTGCCTTAACTGCTCGGGAGGAGCGCTCTAGTACTCACCAGAGTGGGTGTCCCAATTTGTGGTAGTCTGCTGCATCCTCCATGGGTTCCACAACCACCTCAGGAGGAGGAGGAGGAAGGGAGGAGGCAGCCTGCAAATCCCCATTCTGGATGGGCTGTCCATGAGCACATCATCAGACTCTGTTTCCCCTGAATTAATCCCCAGATCCCCATTGCTCAACACTTCCCCACCTTACTATTCCCCATCACGCAACATCACAGCTTCCTCTTGGGCACAATACTGAAATTAAAGCCACAGCAAAATAAACATTCCAGATATAATTTATAAATGATGAATTCCAATATTACATTATAAATTCAACTAATCACCCTTGTATATTCCCTTAGTGTCAGTCTTTCATGTGCCTTTGCCTATTCCAGTGCTCCTACGTAATGATTACCCAAACGGCTGCAGCATGGTTGGTGGAAGGCTGCTGACTTTCAGTGGGGACACTGCAGATGACCTTGCAGGTGGAACTCGAGCAGCTCTGGGCTTAGAAGGCTCCACTGTAGACTACATAAGAACATAAGAGAACATAAGAAATAGGAGCAGGAGTAGGCCAATCGGACCCTTGAGCCTGCTCCGCCATTCAATAAGATCATGGCTGATCTGATCCTAACCGCCAATCCACTATCACAGAACCATCTCCTGAATCTAACAGAATTAGACACACAAAATAGGAGCAGGATCAGGCTACACGGCCCCTGGGCCCGCTCCGCTACCCACAGGGCCATGACCGATCCGAACCTAGACTCATGTCCAAATTCCTGCCCGCTCCCCGTAACACTTAATTCCCTTTACTTCTAGGAAACTGTCTATTACTGTTTTAAATTTATGTAATGATGTAGCTTCTACAGCTTTTTGGGGCAGCATATTCCATGGACCTACCAACCTCTGAGTGAAGTAGTTCCTCCTCATCTCAGTTTTGAAAGAGCAGCCCCTTATTCTAAGACTATGCCCCCTAGTTCTAGTTTCACCTATCATCGGGAAAATCTTCCCCGCATCCACCCGATCCACCCCCTTCACAATCTTATATGTTTCAATAGGATCGCCTCTCATTCTTCTGAACTCCAATGAGTAGAGTCCCAATCTACTCAACCTCTCCTCATATGTCCATCCCCTCATCCCCGGGATTAACCGAGTGAACCTTCTTTGTACTGACTCGAGAGCAAGTATGTCCTTTCTTAAGTATGGACACCAAAACTGTACGCAGTATTCCAGGTGCGGTCTCACCAATACCTTGTACAACTGAAGCAATACCTCCCTATTTTTATATTCTATCCCCCTAGCAATGAAAGCCAACATTCCATTGGCCTTCTTAATCACTTGCTGCACCTGCATACTAATCTTTTGAGTTTCGTGCACCAGGATCCCCAGATCCCTTTGTACTTCAGTACTTTCCAGTTTCTTGCCATTAAGATAATAACTTGCTCTACGATTTTACCTGCCAAAGTGCATAACCTCACACTTTCCAGTATTGTATTCCATCTGCCAAATCTCTGCCCATCTACTTAGCCTGACTATGTCCCCTTGCAGGTTTTTTATGTCCTCCTCACTCACTACTTTCCCTCCCATCTTAGTATCATCTGCAAACTTTGATATGTTACGCTCGGTCCCCTCCTCCAAATCGTTAATATAGATTGTAAAGAGTTGGGGACCCAGCACTGACCACTGCGGAACACCACTAGTTACTGATTGCCAGTCTGAGAATGAACCATTTATCCCAACTCTCTGCCTTCTGTTAGATAGCCAATCCTCTATCCATGCCAGAATATTACCCCCAATCCCGTGATTTTTTAACTTAAGCAATAATCTTTTGTGTGGCACCTTGTCAAATGCCTTTTGGAAGTCTAAATACACTACGTCCACTGGTTTCCCTTTATCCACCCTATATGTTACTTTCTCAAAGAACTCCAGCAAATTTGTCAAACATGACTTCCCCTTCATAGGACTTTGTCCTATTAAATTATGATTGTCCAAATGTCCTGTTACTGTCTCCTTAATAATGGACTCCAAAATTTTACCTACCACAGATGTTAGGCTAACCGGTCTATAGTTTCCAGCCTTCTGTCTACTGCCCTTTTTAAATAAGGGTGTTACATTAGCAGTTTTCCAGTCTGCCGGGACCTTTGCCGAGTCCAGGGAGTTTTGGAAAATTATTACCAATGCATCCACAATCCCTACCTCCACTTCCCTCAAGACCCTAGGATGTAAGCCATCAGGTCCAGGTGATTTATCCGCCTTGAGTCCCATTATTTTACCGAGTACCACTTCCTTAGTGATTTTGATCATGTTTAGCTCCTCCCCCCCTTTAGCCCCCTGTTTGTCCAGTGTTGGGATATTCTTAGGGCTAGATTTTCAGTTGCTTGCGCCAGCAGTTAGCGCCTTAAGAGAAGTGATTTTCGGGCGCTATGCGTGTAGCGCCTGGGCGCAGCGCAGTTTGCGCCCCGCCCCAAATTAAGTTGCCCGTTAGCGCCGGCGCAAGGTTTAGCGGCCGCCCGGATGCGCGCGCAGAAAATGACGTCACATCCTCGTGCAACGCCCTTTGGCCGCCCCGAATCCAAACTTCAGTTGGACCGCCCCATTGTGCGCCTGGCGTCCAGAGCGTTTGTAAAATGGAACGCAACACACCCTGGGGAGCGCAAATTAAAGGGCACTCGTACAAAAGGCACTCTGCATGTGTTGTGTGGAAGTAAGCTGTGTGTTGTTCTGAACGGTCTATTTATGTTTCCGGGCACCAATCATTCCTCCTCCTCCTCCTCCTCCTCCTCCTCCTCCTCCTCCTCCTCCTCCTCCTCCTCCTCCTCCTCCTCCTCCTCCCCCCTTTGCATTTGAAAAAAATACATGCACCCTTCCCCTTTAAGAGCTCACTGGCACCAGAGTGCCTGCCGTGCGCTGCGCCCGAGCTCGGGTGTTGCGCTCTCCACCGCCGGCTTAGCGCCTAAAGATACTAGTGGAACGCCTCTTTTAGCGCTCCACCAACCTCTTAGGGCGAAGCCACTGAATTTCCGGCAATGGGGCGCTACTTTGGGGCGGGCGATAACTTCGGGCGGGCGCTAAGCTTAGCGCCCCAAAACTGTCTATACTGAAAATCTAGCCCTTAGTGTCTTCTACTGTAAAGACTGATTTAAAATATTCATTCAGTGTTTTTGCCATCTCCATATTTCCCACCATTAATTTCCCGGTCTCATCCTCTAAGGGACCAACATTTACTTTAGCCACCCTTTTTCTTTTTATATAACTATAAAAACTCTTACTATCTGTTTTTATATTTTTTGCTAATTTACTTTCATAACCTATCTTCCCTTTCTTAATCAATCTTTTTGTTATTTTTTGCTGTCTTTTAAAGTTTTCCCAATCTTCTATCCTCCCACTAGATTTGGCTACCTTATATGCCCTTGTTTTTAGTCGAATACTATCCTTAATTTATTTACTTAGCCACGGATGGCTGTCTTTTCTTTTACACCCTTTTCTTCTCAGTGGAATATATTTTTTTTGGAAGTTGTAAAATAACTCCTTAAGTGTACACCACCGATCATGTATCGTCGTACCATTTAATCTATTTTCCCAATCCACTCTACTCAATTCCACTCTCATACCTTCATAGTCTCCTTTATTCAAGCTTAGCATGCTTGTTTGAGATCCAACCTTCTCACCCTCTAATTGAATATGGAATTCAACCATGTTATGGTCACTCATTCCAAGGGGATCCTTTACTAGGACATTTTTAATTAATCCTGTCTCGTTACACAGGACCAGATCTAAGGTTGCTTGCCCCCTGGTCGGTTCAGTTACATACTGCTCAAGAAACCCATCCCTAATACACTCAATGAACTCATCCTCAAGGCAGCCCTGCCCAATTTGATTTGTCCAATTAATATGATAGTTAAAATCCCCCATAATTATAGATGTTCCCTTATTACAAGCCTCAACTATTTCCTGATTGATACTCCGTCCAACAGAGTTGCAACTGTTCGGAGGCCTATAGACTACGCCCACTAGTGTTTTTTTCCCCTTATTATTCCTTACCTCCACCCAAACTGTTGCATTATCCTGATCTTTTGACCCAATATCATTTCTCTGTATTACAGTGATTCCTTCCTTTATTAACATAGCCACCCCACCTCCCCTTCCTTCCTGCCTGTCCTTCCTGATCGTTAAATAACCTGGTATGTTTAATTCCCAGGCATTGTCACCCTGCAGCCATGTTTCTGTAATGGCCACAAGATCATACCCATATGTAGTTATTTGTGCCATTAACTCATCTATTTTGTTACGAATGCTACGTGCATTCAGATAGAGAACTTTCAAATATGCTTTGTGACACTTAGTTCCTGCTTTTGCCCTTTTTATTACTTTACCTTTTACTCTATACCTTCTGCCCCTTCCTGACACGCTCTGGTTTTTAATTTCCCCACTGCTACCTAAGTCTATGACCTTCTCTGTTGTCATTTTTATTATTTGCTCTCTAGGAACCTCCCCCCCACTAGTTAGTTTAAAGCCCTCTCTACAGCTCTAGTTAAATGATCTGCCAGGACTCTAGTCCCAGCACTGGCCAAGTGAAGCCCGTCCCAACGGAACAGCTCCCTCCTGCCCCAGTACTGATGCCAGTGTCCCAGGAAGCAAAACCCATTTCTCCCACACCAGTCTTTGAGCCACGCATTTAACTCTCTAATTTTATTTGTCCTAGCCAAATTCGCTCGTGGCTCAGGTAATAATCCAGAGATTATTACCCTTGCGGTTCTGCTTTTTAATTTGGCCCCTAGCTGCTCAAACTCCCTCAGCAGAACCTCCTTCCTTGTCCTATCTATGTCGTTGGTACCAACATGGACCACGACAACTGGATCCTCCCCCTCCCACTCCAAGTTTCTCTCCAGTCCAGAGGAGATGTCCTTAACCCTGGCACTGGGCAGCTAACACAGCCTTCGGGACTCTCGCTCTCGGCTGCAAAGAACTCTATCTATCCCCCTAACAATACTATCCCCTACCACTACAACATTTCTTTTAACTCCCCCTACTTGAATGGCCCCCCGCTCCACGGTGCTGTGGCCAGGTTGCTCATCCTCCCCGCAGTCCCTGTTCACATCCTCACAAGGAGTAAGAGCCTCGAACCTGTTGGACAAGTGCAATGGCTGCGGCTCCTCCAACACAACCTCCTGGATCCCCGTACCTGCCTCACTTCTAGTCACACCATCCTGACCCTGGCCACAGACTACATCTGAATTAATTAATCTAACTGGTGTGAATACCTCGTGATACACAGTGTCCAGGTAACTCTCCCCCTCCCTGATGTGTCTCAGTGTTTGAAGCTCGGACTCCAGCTCTTCAACACGGAGCCGGAATTCCTCGAGCAGCCAACACTTACTGCAAATGTGATCACCGTGAGCATCAATGGTGTCCACCAGCTCCCACATATTGCAGCAGCAACACATCACCTGATCTCCCATTCTATGTAATTAATTAAATTTATTAATATTATTCTTAAATACCCTCTGCCCCGATTCTAGATGGTGAATATTACACCTTAGAAACCATAAACCAAAGAGATTTAAGCTTAAAAAGGGAGAAATACTTACCAACCAATCACTTACCCGCTTTCTGGTGACGTCACACTTGGATTACTTTTTACCTCTCTCCTTCCCTCCGAGTTCCCAAACTGGAGACTGGTAAACCTTACCTGGTCTCTGGGACTTTTATAGCCCCGCTGCTGCCGCTGAGTTCCCGCCGACGCACTGAGGCCTTACCTGGGTCTCTGGGGCTTTTATAGCCCCGCTGCTGCCGCTGAGTTCCCGCCGACACACTGAGGCCTTACCTGGTCTCTGGGACTTTTATAGCCCCGCTGCTGCCGCTGAGTTCCCGCCGACGCACTGAGGCCTTACCTGGTCTCTGGGACTTTTATAGCCCCGCTGCTGCCGCTGAGTTCCCGCCGACGCACTGAGGCCTTACCTGGTCTCTGGGACTTTTATAGCCCCGCTGCTGCCGCTGAGTTCCCGCCGACGCACTGAGGCCTTACCTGGTCTCTGGGACTTTTATAGCCCCGCTGCCGCCGCTGAGTTCCCGCCGACGCACTGAGGCCTTACCTGGTCTCTGGGACTTTTATAGCCCCGCTGCTGCCGCTGAGATCCCGCCGACGCACTGAGGCCTTACCTGGTCTCTGGGACATTTATAGCCCCGCTGCTGCCGCTGAGATCCCGCCGACGCACTGAGGCCTTACCTGGTCTCTGGGACTTTTATAGCCCCGCTGCTGCCGCTGAGTTCCCGCCGACGCACTGAGGCCTTACCTGGTCTCTGGGACTTTTATAGCCCCGCTGCTGCCGCTGAGTTCCCGCCGACGCACTGAGGCCTTACCTGGTCTCTGGGACTTTTATAGCCCCGCTGCTGCCGCTGAGTTCCCGCCGACGCACTGAGGCCTTACCTGGTCTCTGGGACTTTTATAGCCCCGCTGCTGCCGCTGAGTTCCCGCCGACGCACTGAGGCCTTACCTGGTCTCTGGGACTTTTATAGCCCCGCTGCTGCCGCTGAGTTCCCGCCGACGCACTGAGGCCTTACCTGGGTCTCTGGGACTTTTATAGCCCCGCTGCTGCCGCTGAGTTCCCGCCGACGCACTGAGGCCTTACCTGGGTCTCTGGGACTTTTATAGCCCCACTGCTGCTGCTGAGTTCCCGCCGACGCACTGAGGCCTTACCTGGTCTCTGGGACTTTTATAGCCCCGCTGCTGCCGCTGAGATCCTGCTGACGCACTGAGGCCTTACCTGGTCTCTGGGACTTTTATAGCCCCACTGCCGCCGCTGAGTTCCCGCCGACGCACTGAGGCCTGGGCAGCAGCAGTCTGGGCTGGCTGGCTGAAAGGCAACTGCAATGGCACTGGTGGAGTGGCAGGGGTGGAAGTACAAATGCTGTCATCCTGAGAGAGAACAGCAGGTTATTGCTCCACGGAGCCACTGCCACTCCCTCGTGCGCAGTGCCTCAGCATTTCTAGCTATCTGTTGGAGGACAGGTTGCTGAACTGCTGTGAGACCCTGCAAGCCCCTTTCCACACTCATAAACACAGCCATGATGGCAGCAGTCTGATCTTGCATGGCAGCAAGCTGAGCCTGCCTTGCAGAAGTCTGAGCTTCCACTACAACTCTCAGACATTGGGTCACTTCTGTTTGTGCTGCAATGGAAGCTGCGACATTGGCCATCACACCCAGCATCACGGTTGGGTTCACAAGTGCTCTAATGGAATTGCCCATCACTTCCATCCTGGAAATTATGGGATCCAAGCTCCGAGCAAATCCCTGTGCAATGTTGGAGCCAGACTCCTCCATGCTTCTTGGCACTGACAAGAGGCTCTCTGGCAGGTCTGCCATTGCACCAAGCATTTCTGTGATCATGCCCATCCCCCTTCTTCTGAAAGCCGCCCCATCAAAGTCCTCATCTGAGTCCTGTGCAGCAGAACTCATGTGTGGCCTCACCCTCCGGTGAGCTGGCACCTGCACTACCATTTCCCCTGGTCTGGCTGCAGCCTACTTGTGCCCAGTGACTCACCACGGGCAGATCCTGCCTCTATATTACCCGCTAAATTTTGTGCAGTGCCATTTTCTAAGCTGGTGCCTGGGAGTGTCAGATCGAGTGATGGTGTCTCTTCTTCTCCATCACTCTCCTCCTCTAATTCTTCCTGCACAGGCTGGGCTGCTGGCAGTTCTTGGGTATCTGAAAGCAGAACGGCACGAGGGTTGGGTTGTGGTGAGGGGAAGGTGGGAAAGCAAGATGTGCATACTTACACCATCAGCAGCTTGTAAGTGAGAAGAAATTGTGCCATGAGGGGGAAGTGGGATGTGAGAAGAAGGATTAGGTATGAGCATACCATCATCATCAATGCTTTCTGTAGTGTATGCACTTTGCAGAAGGAACTATATTCTGCAGCCCCTGTATACTGCAGTACCAGTAGTGACCACCCCTGTATATAAGCCTGTATAGTAACTTTTGCATAGTAGTTCCAGGTTGTCTCCACTCAGTAAAGACCTGTTATAACCAACTCCTGCAGTCCCTGTCTCAATTACACACGGACGGACATAATACTGGCGACGAGCAGATCCGAACTTACCTACAGTCTGCACCACCTCATGGGGATCCATCCCTGAAGCGAAGTTATCAGAGGTCGAGGCCAGAAGAAAGAAAAAAAAATCAAACGAACAGAAGAAACGGGCGTCGACCATGGGCATCCGCCTCTGATTCATCGGAGTTGAAGATTTGCAGGAGAGGCTGTCAAGAGCGGGGCTTGGGTATCCTGTCGATGGTGTTTCAGCTAATCGGGCTGGTGGCAGGTAGTACACTGATCCTTCCTGGGCTGCGGCGGTCTAGAGCTCGATCGGGTGGCTTTTCAACGGGGCCGAGCAGCGTTGTCAGGAAGAGGAGAGAGAGAGAGGGTGGTGCACACAGGGCTACGAAGCCGGGCAGCGTACAGACCCGAGAAGAGGGAGGCAAGTGTTCTGCAGGGTTGCTCCGACGACGGGGAAATAATAAAAAAATTAGAAGCGCAGAAAGCCGCGAGGAGCTGCAGTTTGCTACAGGAACCGCGGAGAGCGGCATTAGCAGCAGCGCGGGGGGAAGTGCGCGAAGACCATAGGGCGTCGCCATCAAGGCATAAAATGCCAGCAACAGCGCTAGCAGCAACGGAGAAGGCAAAGCGTGGGAGGCGCCATTTTGTAAATCGGGGAAGAAGGCAAAGCGCGGGAGGCGCCATCTTAGATTTCCAAGATGCCGAAGACTGGCAATATCACTGCCTTCGATAATGCAATAGAAGACTGGACCACGTATGTGGAAAGAGTCGAGGTATATTGTGAGGCAAACGAAGTAGCCGATGAGAAAAAGGCATCGGTACTACTAAACTTAATGGGCGCAAGAACGTACGGCCTATTGCGGAACCTGATTACTCCAGCCAAACCGAAGGTGAAGAGTTCTAACGAAATTGTTGATATCCTACAGGAACACCTAAATCCTACACCGCTGCTGATAGCAGAAAGATTTAAATTCCACAGGAGAAATCAGCATAAAGATGAGAGCAATGCTGATTACCTTACGGAACTACGCAAGCTATCAAAGCACTGCCAGTTTGGAGCAGGACTGGCAGATACCCTATGGGACAAATTTGTCTGTGGACTCCTGAGTGAAGGAACCCAGAAGAGGTTACTCTCAGAGAAAGAGCTGACGCTAGATAAGGCTTTCAGCGTGGCAGTATCGTATGAAGCAGCAGCAAGGGGAGCTGCGGAAATACAGCAAAAGCCACAGGAATACGGCACCCACAAAATGACACGGGGATTTGAAAAATGTTATCGCTGTGGCAGAACAACCCATGACCAGAAGGACTGCTGGTCCAAGGACAAAATATGCAGGCAATGTGGAAAGATGGGACACATTGCACGAGTTTGCAGGTCTGGGAAAAAGGCTAACGACAACAAAAAGGCTACTAAGGAACAGTACAGGAAAGTACAAAAGATGACGGACAGTAGTTCCGAAGACCAGATGAGCGATAGTGAATCCGGGAACAAGAGACTAAGCTGTCTCAAACTTCACAACGTAATCGCAAAAGAGGATCACCGAACTATTTGGGTCACCCTCATGATAGCAGGGTCCCAAGTCAAAATGGAATTGGATACAGGATCAGCTCTGACCGTCATGAATCGACGTGACTACGAGCGGCTATTCTCACACATACCCTTGAAAGAGACATCCATTGTCTTGAAGACGTATACGGGGCAAAAAGTATACCCCAGAGGAAAAATAAGGGTGCCTGTCGAATACAACGGCAAGGAAATTCAGAAATTGTATCTGTACATACTGCAAGACGGTGGACCACTGTTATTGGGATGTGAATGGATCAGAAAGATAAGTTTAGACTGGCACTCCATTCAGGCACTGACGGTGGCTGGTAAAAAGGATGACGACGTCACTCCTGGATGATTGTCAACAATCTTAGATAACGCCAAAGAGGTATTTCAACAAGAACTGGGGACTCTTAAAGGCATAACCGCCTCAATAAAAATAGAAGAGAATGCAATTCCCAAGTTTTTCAAAGCAAGACCGGTACCATATGCAATTCGCCCAGCCGTCGAGGCAGAGCTGGAGAATCTGGAGAATCTGGAGAATGCAGGCATTTTATCTAAGGTGGACTGGAGCGAGTGGGCGACACCCATCGTTCCTGTCATGAAGAAAACGTTGAACAATAAGCCTGAGGAGCCAATGAAGGTTCGCATCTGTGGGGACTTCAAGGTGACGGTGAACCCAGTCCTTCACACAGTACAATATCCTCTTCCGAGGATAGAAGATATTTTCGCGTCACTATCTGGAGGGAAGCGTTTTACAAAAATTGACCTAGCACAAGCATATTTGCAGATGGAGGTTGAAGAATCCTCCAGGAAGTATCTCATGATAAACACTCACAAAGGTCTTTACCAGTATAATCGACTGGTATTCGGAATAGCATCAGCTCCGGTGATTTGGCAAAGAGCGATGGAACAAGTCCTGCAAGGGATTCCGGGGACTCAGTGTTACTTGGAAGACATCCTAGTGACAGGTGAAAATAACACTGAACACCTTGCCAACCTGGAACAGGTGCTCACTAGACTACGAGAACATGGGCTATGAGCCAATCGCCCCAAGTGCGAGTTTTTTAAGCAACAGATATCGTATTGTGGCCACGTGATTGATGAAGAGGGGTTACATAAGTCCCCTGACAAAATTGAAGCGGTAGTTAAGGCTCCAGCGCCTGAAAATGTGTCGCAACTGAGGTCATTCCTCGGATTGGTGAATTACTACCATAAGTTTTTGCCGAATTTGTCCACAATTCTGCACCCACTGAACGCCCTACTACAAACCGGAGTAGCATAGAAATGGAGCGATGAATGTAAGCGGGCCTTTCAGAAGAGTAAGGACCTCATCACTTCAAGGGAAGTATTGGCTCACTACAACCCATCACTACCGATAAGACTGGCGTGTGATGCGTCTCCCTACGGCATTGGAGCGGTACTGTCACATAAATTCCTTGATGGTTCAGAGAGGCCGATAGCTTTTGCGTCATGCTCGTTAACTTCAGCCGAGCGTAACTACGCCCAGATTGACAGAGAGGCCCTCAGCCTGGTGTGGGGGGTGAAGAAGTTCAATCACTACCTGCACGGTCAGGAATTTACTCTATTAACTGATCATCAACCTCTTGTCTCCATTTTCAACCCTCAGAAGGGCGTACCGATAATGACAGCACAACGGCTACAGAGGTGGTCCCTTTTCCTAGGGGCACACCAATATGACATCGAGTACAAAGGAACTAAACAGCATGGGAATGCTGATGGATTGTCGCGCCTACCGTTGCCGACGGTGGAAGAAGCACCTGCAGTGGATCCAGTGGAGATATTCCACTCGACCATAGTCGAATGTCTCCCTGTGACGAATGCAAACATAGAAAAGGAAATACGAAATGACCCGACACTCTCCTGGGTCTATGATTTAACGGGGAAGGGATGGCCAGCACATGGCGAACCACTGTTGCCAGCATTCTCGCCGAGAAGAGAACAGCTGTCAGTGTGCCGAGGAACCTTGATATGTGGACCAGAGTAGTAATTCCACCCAAATTGAAGGATAGAGTGCTCAATGAGCTTCATGAGGGTCATCTGGGAGGGGTAAAAATGAAGAACTTAGCCAGAGCGTTTGTGTGGTGGCCGGGAATCGATAGAGAAATCGAAGAGATGACCAAGAGCTGTACAGGATGCCAGAAGGTCCAAAACGCCCCACCACAAGCCCCTCTACATCCATGGGAGTGGCCCTCATCTCCATGGCAAAGGGTGCACATTGATTTTGCTGGTCCATTTATGGACTCGATGTTTTTAATTGCGGTGGATGCACATTCAAAGTGGCCAGAGGTAATAAAAATGTCCTCAACCACCACAGAAAAAACTATCACAGTCTTACGAACCATATTCGCCAGAAATGGGGTGCCTGAACAGATTTGCTCCGACAATGGACCACAGTTTGTGCCTGAAGAGTTCCGGAGGTTCTTAAAGAACAATGGTGTTAAGCATTACACATCCGCCCCATATCATCCAGCCACCAATGGATTGGCTGAGAGGTTCGTTCAAACATTCAAGAAGGCTATCAAGGCTATGTGTAATGAAGACATACCCCTACAACACAAGGTGGACAACTTCTTGTTTGCCTACCGGAATGCGACACATGCGGTTGCCAACCAAACCCCAGCCATGATGTTCTTCAATCGAAGACTACGATGCCGCTTGGATTTGGTTAAGCCAAACATCAGAAGAGATGTGGAGAACAGGCAGTTTCAGAATATGAATGAAAGGCCGACCAGGAGTTTTAAGATAGGTCAACCAGTTTTGGCCCGGGACTACCGCACAGAGAAATGGCAGCCAGGAACGATATGTACACGGCAAGGACCTCTAATGTATACCATGGACGTTGGGGAGAGCATTGTAAGACGCCATGCTGACCAGACTCTAGAGTCGCTGGAAAACATAAATTCCACACCACGATCCGATACACCTGGTGATGAAACCGAAGTACCAATTGCATCTACCTCAGAATCAGTGACATTGGAAGCAGACGAACCAAACAACGACGTTGATTCCGAATCAACTTTGCCAGAAGAACCTGATATCCTAAAGAGGCGTTATCCAGACAGAATCAGGAAGCCTCCTCAAAGACTGAACTTATAATTGCTTAACTTCAACTAATGTATCTAGCAACTGTAATTGTAAATATGTTACTTAATTATTAATCGAATGTTATGTACTGTTTAGCTAAAAGGGGAGGAATTGTAGTGTATGTACTTTGCAGAAGGAACTATATTCTGCAGCCCCTGTATACTGCAGTACCAGTAGTGACCACCCCTGTATATAAGCCTGTGTAGTAACTTTTGCATAGTAGTTCCAGGTTGTCTCCACTCAGTAAAGACCTGTTATAACCAACTCCTGCAGTCCGTGTCTCAATTACACACGGACATAATACTTTCAGCCTCACCGATCACCACGGCCTCAGTGATGGCCCCTTCAATTATCTCCAGCTCTGGCTCCTCCAGCTGGGTCAGGTTCTGCAGCCGTGCCTGCCCCCCACCTGTTTGCTCCTGCTCACGCCAGTTTTGAGCCACCTTATCCTGGAAGAGAAAGGGAAGTGTGTCAGTGAGTATGGTGCAATGTGTTTGGGTGAGGAGCCTATCATGTTTGAAAAGCTGGCATTGTGTGCAAGTTGTGAGATATGGATGTGAGGCTTGCAACAGTGGTAAGCGTGTGAGGGTGAGGTGAAGCTATTATTCTGAGATATGAGTTGTAATTGCTAGAAATTATTGGTAGGTGAGCGATGGGGGTATGGTGCATTGAGCAGTGTGTGAGGCTAGTGGTGCAGTTGGTGGGATATGGCATTTGAAGATGCATTCACTCACCTGGACCATTCGTGTGAGGTCATTAAACTTTTTGCAGAATTGGATCCAAGTTCTGGGGACAACCCTCGTTACAGTGACGGCTTGAGCAATCTCCTCCCTATGCCTTCAAACAGTGTGTCTGGAAGGCCTCATGCTCCCTTGTGGGTAGGGGACCTGACGCCTCCTACAGACTCCCTGCACCAAGGCCTCCAGTGCTGCATCGGAGAACCGAGGTACCGTTTCTCTGCCCTGTTGAGACATTGCTAAGTTGCAGCTGCAGTCATAATAAGGTACTTCTCTCATAAAGCACCTCCCCTTTAAAAAGTTCAGATAGCCTTTCACTCTGCAGGCAACCTTTAAATAGAGAGCAGACTCCACACGATATTCGTTCCCCTGTTGAGTGCTGAGCCAACCAGCAGCACATTTAGCACTGGGCTGCAATAATGTTAATGAGCATTCAGCACAGATTTCGCGTGCTGCCTGCACTACTTTCAAAGGGCACGGGCAGATCACGCATCGCAATCCTCACGCCCATTTTTGGGCCTTATCCAATTTAGTCCACAAAGATTCTATGAAAATGTGAAAAGCAGTGTGTGGAGAAATGATGAGCTTGGTTTACTGCTCTTCAAAAACAATGTGAAGGACAGTATTTCTAAAATTTACTGAGTACCAAGCCATGTAGTCAAGTGATAAATACAAGGGAGATAAATGAGGATTTAGAAAGATATACACAATTAAGGGAGGAATAGGTTATAAAGTGTAAATTCATGCATGTCACCTAGAAAACTTGCAAAAGCTGAGGAGCAGCTTCAAAAAGCTTCCACCGCACCCCCCCCCAAAACTGATGATTCAAAATCCAATTGACAAAAACCAATTGACGACTAATATATGCTTGTGACTGCTTTAGGTTGGCTGAATAACTTAAATTCCATTTTTATTACATGGAATTCCAGGATTTTTACCATTGTTTTGGGGGGGATGCTTCAAAATTTGGCCTATTTTTCTGCAAAAACAAAATCTAAAGGGGGGAAAATTTAGTATCACCCCGTTTGGGGTGGCTTTATCGGCCATGCGCAAAATTTAGCGCCTGGGGCTAATTATCGCCTCCGACGGCAAACTTGGCTTTTATCGCCCCTGGAGGTGACTGGAGCGCTAAATCAGGTGCTACACACCTCCCTTAAGGCGCAAAGGCCGAGGAGCGAGGTGCAGCGCAGCGCAGCGCAGGTGCTGTCAGTTAGCGATTCAACACAGACACACTGGTGCCGGCCAGTTCTTAAACAGGAGGTTCGATCTTGCTCTCCAGCCACACCCTGCCCATTGGAGCCTTGAATCTCGGCCTCGGCAGACCTGTGGCTAAATCTTGCAGGCAAGGACTATGGAGAGGGCCAGGGAGCGAGCACAGTGCTTCAGCGAGTGGGCCTTGAAGGCTCTGGCTGGCGCGGTGGAGCGCAGAAGATCTATACTGTACCCAGAGAGTGGCAGGAGGCCTTTGCCACGCGAGCACAGAAGAGTGTGGAGGGAGGTGGCTCAGAGCGTCTCCTCAAGAAGCATGGTGCCTAGGACCCATCTCCAATGTAGAAAAAAGTTCAATGACCTCACTCGGGTCGTCAGGGTGAGAGGCTTTTTTTCAATACCTCTCCATCCCTCCACCTCAACCTCACTCTATGGCCAGAAGGTCTTAAAAACCCCAATGCCCAACGCTCATCCAAAACCTATGGCCCTTTCAGCAAACACACACGCACATTCCACACTTTGCATACAGTAAGGGCTATTCAACTATGGGAGGCACATCAGGCAAGCCCATGGCTGCATACAGTTAGGGCTATTCAACTATGGGAGGCACATCAGGCAAGACCATGGCTGTATATTTACTCAGACGCCATCCTTTTTCTTGCAGGCCAAGCTATCTCATAATAGGAGAAAGCAGCAATGGACAGGTGGAGGGTGGCCTCAGCTGCAACCCCTTAGCGATCTTGAGGTGCGCGTGCACAGGATTGTGGCAAGCCAGGAGATCGGTTCCGTCACCACTGGAGACGCCGACCCCGTTCTGGACAGCAATGGTAAGGTCATCACTCTTATGTTCATTAATAAATAGACATTCTTATTATGAACACAGCTAGCTTTTGCTAGACACTTTTATTGAGCACATGTGGACTAGGTACAGTATCTGTAGAGGCATCCATCTTGACTGCCGCCTTGTGGGTAGCCTAGTGCCTCCTGGGTAATGTAGTCTTAATATACATACAGCTACATACAGCTCTACACAGCTCTACGGCTCCACCTAGTGTCCACTATAGAATGACATGTTATTGATCATTACATCCCCCTTTCTTTGAGGTTTAACAAAATCAATATCAATCAACTTTCAAGAAAATAATAAAGATAATATCAGTAACACTTTTGTTAGTGCTCTATAAACATAAACATTTTCAAAACAGTCAACACATTTTCAAAGCTTTACATTGCACTCAAAGATTAAGTCTATCAGGCTTTTTTACTTCACGTGTGGATCTTCTCAACACGGGTAAGTCTGATGTGTCTTCATGAGATTGTTCTGGCGGTGAATGACAAGATGCAGTTGCGGCATTGTCACCAATCTGGTCTTGAATAGTCTCTTGTGTTTTTAGGAGGGTACGGCGGTTCCTCCTGAGAATCTGTCCTTCCTCAGTTCTAACAGTGTATGACCTTGGTCCTACTTCCTCAAGAACTGTAGCTTTCCTGTTCCATGCATCTGGATCCTCAATCCTGACAACACCATCCCTTGTCAATGGTTTTAGAGTTTTGGATGACTTGTCATAGTATGATTTCTGTTTCAGCTTTAACAGTTGAAGTCTCTGTCTCAGTTCCTCACTTTGCTGTTCTTTGCACAGCAGGGTAGCGTGGTGCGCAACTTGCGACCCATTAGTAGTTCAGCAGGTGAAGAACCACAGTCTAAATGTGAGGCTCGGTAGCTCAGCAGGGCGAGATAAGGATCAGACTTGCTTTCTGTCGCTTTCTTCAGTAGCTGCTTGAGAACTTGAACACCTTTCTCTGCCTTACCATTTGACTGAGCATACAAAGGACTGGATGTGATGTGCTGAAAGTCATAATGTGCTGCAAACTGTTGCCACTCCTTACAGTTGAAGCACAGACCATTGTCGCTAACGGCAATCCTGGGAATTCCATGTCTGGCGAAGATGGATTTCACATGCATTATGACACTGCTTGCTGTGGTGCTTGAGAGCAGCGCCATCTCAGGATAGTTAGAATAGTAGTCAATCACTATTAGATAGTCTTTACCATTTAAATGAAAAAGGTCCATACCAACCTTTTGCCATGGTGCTGTTGGTATGTCAGCTACTATCATTGGTTCCTTTGCTTGTTTGTTTTGGTGTTTCTGACATGTCTCACATTTGCCTATCATGTTCTCAATGTCCTTATTTATGCCAGGCCAATAAACAGTGTCTCTTGCTCTCCTTTTGCATTTTTCAATTCCGAGTTGTCCCTCATGAATCCTTTTGAGCATGTCTTGACGTAGAGCCTGTGGAATGACTATTCTGTTCTGTTTTAGTAATAGTCCACTTGGGACACTCAATTCTGACCTTATGTGAAAATATATTGGAAAGGAACCTTTTGGCCAACCATGATGAATGTTCTCTATTACTGTTTGTAATACTGTATCTTTTACTGTTTCTTCTGCTATTTGCTTTGATTTTGTGTCTGACACGGGCAGCGCAGCAGTGACCATACTCACATGAACATCCACGTCTTCTTCAGTAGAGCTCACATGACTCATTGTGGGTGCTCGGGATAGTGCATCTGCTAACACTATGCATTTGCCTGGTGTGTAGATCAGTTCAAAGTCATATCTTTGCAGCTTCATCATGAGTCGTTGAATCCTTGGAGACATCTCATTCACATTATTTTTATGATGGCAACCAGAGGGCTGTGGTCTGTCTCAACTGTGAAGGTGGGAAGTCCATATATGTAGCCATGAAACTTTTCTAGTCCAACTACCAAGCCTAGACATTCCTTTTCAATCTGGGCGTATCGACACTCAGTATCAGTCATAGACCTGGAGGCATAGGCAACAGGCTTCCAATCTTCACCCTCTGCTTGTAGCAAGACCGCACCTAGGCCATCTTTGGATGCATCCGTTGACATTTTGATTCTTTTTGTTGGGTCAAAGAAGGTGAGTACAGTTGTGGTTGTCAGCACTGTTTTGAGGTTTATCCACTCTTGTTCATGTCTTTCTGTCCATGCGAACTCATTTGTTTTATGTAGCAGGTCTCGCAGACAGGCTGTCTTGGCTGATAAGTTAGGAATGAACTTTCCAATGAAGTTTATCATCCCCATGATGCGTAGCACTCCTTTTTTGTCAGTGGGTCGGGGCATTTTGAGTATGGCGTTTACTTTTTCCATATCTGGCTCTATTCCTTTACCAGATAGATTATCTCCTAGGAAAGTGACTTCCTGGACGCCAAACTGACACTTGGCTTTGTTGAGCTTCAGTCCATTCCGGCGTATGCTCTGTAGCACTTTAGTCAGTTTCTCATTGTGTTCTTTCAGTGTGGAGCCCCAGATGATGATGTCATCAACACAGACCCGAACTCCTTCCAGACCTTCAATTATGTGTTCCATCACTCTATGAAAGATTTCAGATGCAGATATTATGCCAAAAGGCATTCTGAGGAAACAATACCTGCCAAATGGTGTGTTGAAGGTACAGTATTTGGTGCTCTCTTCATCCAGTTTTAGTTGCCAAAATCCTTGTGAGGCATCGAGCTTTGTAAAGTATCTGGCACCTGACATTTCACTGGTGATTTCTTCTCGCTTGGGAATCTGGTAGTGTTCACGTTTTATGTTTGCATTTAAGTCCTTTGGATCCATGCATATTCTTAGATCATTGTTCTTTTTCTTTACACATACCATGGAGTTAACCCAGTCTGTTGGCTCTTCGACTTTCCTGATGACTCCAAGTGTGGTCATTCTGTCCAGTTCATTCTTGAGCCAGTCACGCAGGGGTGCTGGAACTCTTCGTGGAGCATGTACCACTGGCTGAGCATCCTCCTTTAGCTGGATCTTGTAAGTGAATGGTAGAGCTCCAAATCCTTTGAACTCATCCTGGAAATTATTCACTACAGAATCCACTGAGTCATCTGGTCTGCTTATGGTACAGTTTATACGGTAGACTCTCTTGACCAGTTCTAAGTCGTCACAAGCTTTGTCACCCAGTAGTGAATCAAGTCTTTCAGCCACAACAGAAAATATGAGATGATGCACTTTGTCTTTGACTGTCACTTTAAGTCTGCATACACCTAAGCTATCTATTTTTTGTCCATTATAGTCCTTCAGTAGTACTGACTTTTTCTGTATTTTGGGCTTTTCTTTCATATTGTTAATATCACTCATGCTGATTAAGTTTGCTTTTACCCCAGTGTCTAGTTTCAAGGTAACTAATGCTCCATTTACCTGCAGTGGGATCATCCATTTGTCCTCTTTTACTGCATTACATTTATGTTCAGCATTGTCCATTTCTGAGGGCTGCACATTTTCTGTATCCTTTTTGATATTGTCACTTGACACCATTCCTACAAAAAATGTCTCACTTAAATCAGTGTCCTCAATTACATTAACTCGTTGCCCTTTCTTAGTTTGTACTTTTGAAAAGCATTGTTTGGCAAAGTGATTCTTTCCATTACACTTTGTGCACATTTTTCCAAACGCTGGGCATTGTCTTAACTGGTGTTTGTAACCACAGCGTTTACAATTAAAAATTTCATCCTCCGATTGCTTTTCATTTCTGTTCTGCCCACGTTTCTTCCCCTTGTAGGACACAGCACTGACAGCAGCATTATCAATCATTACAATCGCATCATTATTGATTTCACTGAAAGCCTTCGTGTGCTTTCGAGCTAGCTCGCTGGCTTGGCATATTTTCACTGCATTTTCCAAATTTAGTTCGGTTTCTCTCAACAGATGTTCCCTGACTTTTTTATCATGAATACCAAACACAATCTGGTCACGAATCATGGATGATTTCAGCTCAGAGAAATTACATGTCTGTGCTTTCAGTTTCAGATCAGTTATAAAGCTATCAAAAGTCTCATTTTGCTGCTGTGTCCTTGAACAGAACATGTATCTTTCATAGGTCTCATTCTTTTTGGGAGAGCAATGTGCATCAAATTTTTTTAGCACATCTAATTTTTCTCTGTTCTCCTCTGGATTAAATACAAATGTATTAAATACCTCTATCGCCTGTGGGCCTGCAACCGTAAGCAGCAACGCTATCTTCCTTGCGTCTGGCTACGTACCGAATCCGATGGCTGCAATGTAGAGTTTGAATTGTTGTTTATGAGTCTGCCAATTGTAGTCGATATTTCCTGTGAGTTTCAAACGCTCTGGTGGCTTCAAATTCTCCATGTCGCTTTTCACAATTTTCAGTCGATCTTCACCATCCTGGTACCATCTGATGTTCATTAATAAATAGATATTCTTATTATGAACACAGCTAGCTTTTGCTAGTTACTTTATTGAGCACATGTGGACTAGATACAGTATCTGTAGAGGCATCCATCTTGACTGCCGCCTTCTGGGTAGCCTAGTGCCTCCTGGGTAATGTAGTCTTAATATACATACAGCTACATACAGCTCTACACAGCTCTATGGCTCCACCTAGTGTCCACTATAGAATGACATGTTATTGATCATTACAATCACCTTTATGTCCTCTCTCCTTCCACTTGTCCCTCACAACACCAGCCTTTGACACTTTCAGTCCAACTTACTAAATCGCTGCACTCATTCCTACCTTACTGCCACCCTGTCCTCACGCTAAAGCCACTCTTGTACCTCACTGCTTTCAGGTGGTGATTCACCAGCTGAGGAGACGGGCCCTCAAGCTGCCAGTGGGAGTGAAGCTGCAGGTGAGGAGGAAGAGGAAGCCGGAGCATCAGCGCCACCCTCTCCCGAGGAAGCCCATGCCCACATTGGGAACACGCCTTCCCTGGAGGGGAGCAGGGGGGAAGGGTCTGATGAGGGTGAAGCTCCAGGACCCAGCAGGCTGCAGCAATGCGATGGGGGTAGGGAAGCTTGGAGGCCTTCTCCCCGGAGGGAGAGTATCCCAGCGAGTCCTGCTGCACTGGACGCAGAGGAGGAGCGGCTGACCGCTGAAATGAATACCCAGGCGGTGGACATGCACAATGAGCTCATGGATGTCGTGGGAAGGGCACCCGAATCCATTGAATCATTGGCAAGGAGTGTGGAGCACTTTGCTGTAGCACAAGCAGATGCCACACAAATGCTTAGTGCTGCAATTCAGTCACTGGCTGCCATGACCCCATCTCAGACTGCTCTCATGCAGATTCAGATAGAGGCCACGCGAGCACTGTCTGCTGCCATCCTCGCTGGTTCGGACACATTTCCCTGGGGCTCTCACCGTGCAGCAGCAGGCCAGCAGTCTGTGCTTCAGCAGATTGCTCCGGATGCTGAAGTGCTGCCCCGTGGGAGTGCCAGTGTGTCGGTAGAGCAGGGAGTTGCTGTCCTCTCTCAAGATGACAGCATTCCTGCTGCCACCACTGTCACTTCTCCACTGCACTTGCCACCGCCTGTAGGACAGACTGCTGCCGCCCATGCAGAGTTGCTGCAGTCTGCAGCCGGGCCCTCCAGGCCCAGAGCTGGCCGAGGCCGTCCTTCAAGGGCATCTGCAGTCTCAGGTTGTGACAATCAGCAGCCTTCCACCAGCCTTGCTGCAGCCATTGGGGTCCCATTAAGGAGGAGCAGTAGGGTGGGAAGGGGGGAAGTGCGCAAGGGAAGGAGATCACCCTCGAAGGGCAAAAAGTAGGAGGTGTGACAAAATGTTGTTCATTTTCTTATTAAAGGTCAAATTTTGTTCAGTGTTTTGGACATTATCTCCAGGTTGTGAGAACCAGTTATGTTAATGACTGTTTTTTGTGTTTCTTTCTATTAGCTTGTCATGCAGAAATGACACACACAGAGTTTGTAAAATAATTAAGTTTTTGTGTTCAAAATGTACATGTTTGGTCTTTGCAATCATTGTTGCCTTGGCCAGCTTAGGGGTTGCGGGTTGGTTTCATTCATGTTGTTCTCAATGGCAGAAGCCATTTCCTCAGCAGGGGCCTAGAAGCAGCTTGCGATCAGCCGTTGACGGACGGCCCTTCCAGTTTCTACATTGTGGGCCTCCCTCCCACCTTGGTGCTGCTGATGATCATCCTCCTCACCTTCCTCCTCCTCTTCCGCCTCCTCTTCCCCCTCCTCCTCTGTTGGTGCTCCAAGGCCTTGGCTGGGTCCTGAGGATTGCCAGGTTATGCAGCATGCAGCACACAACAACGAAGTGGGAGACTTGCTCAGGCGATTACTGCAGGGCTCCTCCAGAATGGTCCAGACATCGGAACCGTTGCTTGAGCACGCCGATTGTGTGCTCAACGATGTTCCTGGTAGCTTGATGGCTCTCGTTGTACCGCAGCTCAGCAGGGGTGTTGGGCGTACGGAGCGGTGTCATCAGCCAGGTGCACAGTGGATATCCCTTGTCCCTGAGAAGCCAACCACCTGGGTGATGCGGTGCCTGGAAAAGTTCTGCCAAAGTAGTGTGGCGCAGGATGAATGCATCGTGGCTGCTGCCAGGAAAGTGGGCATTGACAGCAAGTATCAGCTGTCTGTGGTCTCAGACCAACTGAACATTTAAGGAATGGAAGCCCTTTCGGTTGCGGAAATCCTTGGCATTCTCATGCGGAGCACGCAAAGCCACATGCATGCAGTCAATGGCGCCCTGCACCATGGGGAAGCCCGCTATCCTGGCAAAGCCCATTGCGCGTTCTTGCTGCTTGTCCGGGGTCATGGGGAAAGAGATGTACTCTCGGCTCCTTTTATAGAGGGCATTTGTGACCTGACGGATGCAGCAATGCACCGCGAACTGGGAGATATTGGCGATGTCCCCAGTAGCTGATTGAAATGAGCCGGTGGCATAAAAGTTGAGAGCCACTGTTATCTTCACTGCCACCGATAGAAGTGTCCTGCTCCTCAGTTGAGGCTGCAGTTCTGGCTGCAGCAGGTGGCAAAGCTCAGTGACCACCTCCTTGCTGAAGCGCAGCCTTCGCAAACACTGCTCCTCAGTCATATTAATGTAGCAGAATTGTTGGCGAAATACCCTGGGAGGGTAAGGTCTCCTGTACAGAGGCCTGTTGGCCCTCCTCCGTCTGGCCATGATTGCCACTCTCTCTCTGCGTCTCTGTGCCCTCAAAATCTGATGGTGCAGGACGACGCCCCCATTCAGAGCAGCCCCCATAGTATCTTGGCAATCAAAGTAATGACGGTCAAAAACCAAAGTACCTGCAAAGTTATGGTCAGAAGCCAAAACTACTTCAGACAGCGTTGACTCAATGCAGAAGTCTCTCTTTCTCTCTCTCAAAATCTCTCTCGCTCTCTCAGAACGAGTGGTGCAAAAATGTCTACCACAGAAAAAGCCAGGAAGAGGCCCCCTTTAAATAGCACCAGCCCCACAGCGACTGGGAAGCGTTCCAGTCTACCTGCCATTGGTTGCACCAGGCAGAAAGGAGGGGGACACCACTCAATTTCTGTTCTGGGGCGTCACAAGGGCGTTGCACTCTCGAATGACGTCAAGATCTGCGTGCGCAGGAGATCGGACGGTATTGTTTAGCGCCGCCGCAAAATGTCCGGTCAATTCCGCGAGAGGTGCAGATATCACCTCGCCCGGGCGCTAGTTGCTTTGCGCTCCATTAGCGCCCTCTTAAGGCGATAACGGGAGGCGCAAACGAACTGAATTTTCCCCCCAAAGCCTTTGACAATGCCTTCTGAGAACAATTAGTTCAACAGAGATTACAGTATGTCATCAGCTTGTATGCAAACACTCCCTTGCACTACAGAAAAAACTAAAAGGCCATTTTTAGGTAGATTTAAAACTTTGGGAGGGTACGTAAGCATGAAAGAAGCAAAATTTATTTCCTAGGAGAGATCTGAGGCCTTGCACCCACAAGAAATTTGATTTTTGTACGCTACATTTTCCTGTATTTTAGAGTTCTGCACTACAGGGTACTTGAAGTTCTGAAGATCATCAAAGAATCATGAAAGGGTTTCCATAGTCTTGCTTAGAAAATCACTCAATTTATTGAACAGTCTATTTGGTGAACAAATGGCATCAGCCTTCATTACAATTACATGTCCCACAGACTTTCTGTAGACTTTTGCACTGGAACTTGCTGTGATTAGAAAGCCATTTCAGCGCATGACCCCTAAAGGGGATCTGGGACCTGTGTAAAAAGAGCAAACAACTGTGTATCTCCTTAACCAATCAGATTCAAGAATTTTTAATAAAGCATGCAGAGTCTGAACCAGGAAGTGTAAGAAAGGTGGTGGTAGCCATTTATACCGCAAGCATCAAATGGGAAAGTGGACTACCCCATTTAAAGACCCCGCCACTGTCTCTAATTTGTCACACTGCTTTTCCAACATTCTGTACTGGATGAGCAGAAATTTCCTCCAACAACAACAACTTGTATTTATATAGCACCTTTAATGTAGTAAAATGTCCCAAGGCGCTTCACAGGAGTATTATAAGACAAAAAATTTGACACCAAGCCATAGAAGGAGAAATTAGGGCAGATGACCAAAGCTTGGTCAAGGAAGTAGGTTTTAAGGAGCGTCTTATAGGAGGAAAGAGAGGTATAGAGATGGAAAGGTTTAGGGAGGGAATTCCAGAGCTTAGGGCCTAGGCAACAGAAGGCACGACCACCAATGGTTGAGCAATTATAATCAGAATGATCAAGAGGGCAGAATTAGAGGAGCGCAGATATCTCGGGGGGTTGTGGAGCTGGAGGAGATTACAAAGATAGGGAAGGGCGAGGCCATGGAGGGATTTGAAAACAAAGATGAGAATTTTGAAATCGAGGACTTCCCAACAAAATATTGGGAAGACCAAAGCCATTGTCTCATGAAATAAAAACAGAAAATGCTGGAAATACTCAGCAGGTCAGGCAGCATCTGTGGAGAGGGAAACAGAGTTACTATTGCAGGGGACAAGTAGCAGAATGGATTGCGAACTGGCTTCAAAACAGAAAGCAGAGAGTAGGAGTAAAGGTTGTTATTCACAGTGGCAGAAGGTGGGTAGTGGTGTTCCACAAGGATCAGTGCTGGGACCAATGCTGTTCACAATTTACATTAACAATTTAGAATTTGGAATCAAAAACACAATTTCTAAATTTGTGGATGATAGTCAATACTGAGAGGATTGTAATGTATGTACCTTTAAGGGGGGGAACTACTTTGTACAGCTCATGTATACTGTAGTACCGGCAGTGACCACACCTGTATATAACGCTGAGTAGTAATCTGTACAGATCAGTTGCAGTCTGAGCCACGTTGAGTAAACACCGTTGTACCATTCTCTGCAGTCTGTGTCTCATTATACACGGACGTAACATTGGCGACGAGGCAGGTTCGAACCTACCTGCAACTCTGCATCACCTCCCGGGGATTCGTTCCTGGAGATCAGTGGATTGGAGGTCAAGGCCAGAGACTTGGGCGTCGACCACGGGCAACCGCCCAGTCATCCAGCAGAGACTCGAGAATTGCGAGGGAGGCTGTTGAGAGCCAGGCTTGGCTTTCCAGTCGAGGTGGTCCAGCGAAATGGGCTGGCAACAGGTAGTGCGCAGACCCTTCCCGGACAGCGGCAGGCTAGAGCCCGACCGAGCGGCACAGCAAAGGGCTGAGCAGCGTCGACGGGGGAGAGAGAGAGAGGGCAGAGCGCACAGGGCGCAGCCAGTGTTCAGGGGCCGAGCAGCGTCGGAGAGAGGGAGAGAGAGACGCGCAGAAACCCGCGAGGTGCCGCCATTGCCACGAGGACTGCTGAGAGCGGCGTTGGCAGCAGCGCTGGAGAAGCACGCGAAACATACAGGGCGCTGCCATTGCCACGAGAACCGCCGGGAGCGGCGTCGGCAGCAGCGGGGGAGGAAGGAAAGCGCGGGAGACGCCATTTTAAGCCATTGGGAGACGCCATTTTAAACCACACCCAAAATGCCGAAGAGTGGCAGTATCACCACATTTGACAATGAAGTCGAAGATTGGACTACATATGTCGAACGAATAGAGGTGTACTGCGAGGCAAATGAGGTGTCAGATGACAAGAAAGCGTCGGTATTGTTAAATTTAATGGGTGCAAAGACGTATGGGTTATTACGAAATCTAGTAACCCCAATGAAGCCAATGGAAAAGAGTTTTGAAGACATAGTAATGATACTAAAGGAACATTTAAACCGTACACCGCTGCTGATGGCAGAAAGATTCAAGTTTTACAAAGGGAACCAGCATAAGGATGAAAGCAATGCTGATTATTTAACAGAACTGCGCAAACTATCGAAACACTGCCAGCTTGGAGTGGGACTGGCAGATACCTTAAGGGACAAGTTTGTGTGTGGGCTTCAAAGTGAAGGAACCCAGAAATGGCTTTTATCTGAAAAGGACCTTACGCTGGAAAAGGCTTTCAGCATTGCGGTATCATATGAAGCAGCAGCATGGGGCGCTGCAGAGGTACAACAGAGACTGCAAGAATATGGCACAAACGAAATGTTATATGGAACAGAGAAGTGCTATCGCTGCGGCAGAACAACACAGGACCAGAATGATTGCTGGTTCAAAGACAAAGTGTGCAGACAGTGTGGAAAAGTAGGACACATAGCACGAGTCTGCAGGTCGGGAAAGAAAACCAGCAATAAGTAACCGACCAAAGGAAAGTACAAGAAGGTACCTAAGATAAAGGAGAATAGTTCAGACAAACAAAAGAGTGATAATGACTCCGAAAGCAGGGAACTGAGTTGTCTGAAACTACATAATGTGATCACAACGGAGGACCACCGAACCATTTGGGTCACTCTCAAGATAGCAGGAGTCCAGGAAAAGATGGAATTGGACACAGGATCAGCCCTAACAGTCATAAACCGACGGGACTACGAGCGGCTATTCTCACACATACCCTTGAGAGACACAAAAATTATTTTGAAGACGTACACGGGGCAAAAAGTCTACCCCAAAGGAAAAATAAGGGTGACCGTTATATATAATGGTAAGGAAACACCAAAACTAGACCTGTATGTATTGCAAGATGGAGGACCACCATTACTGGGACGTGAATGGATCCGGAAAATACAACTGGATTGGCATTCCATACAGGCACTGACTGTGGCTGACAAAAATGATGAAGACGTCACACCTGGGCGACTGTCAAAGATCCTAACTGACGCAAAAGAAGTGTTCCAGCAAGGACTCGGAACACTAAAAGGCATGACAGCGACGATTAAAATTGAAGAAAATGCAAGCCCAACATTTTTAAAGGCCAGACCAGTACCTTATGTGATCCGCCCAGCCGTCGAAGCAGAGCTGGAGAGTCTGGAACGTTCAGGTGTACTGTCCAAGGTAGACTGGAGCGAGTGGGCTACACCCATCGTCCCTGTGATGAAAAAGTCATTGAGCAGCATGCCTGGGGAACCAAAGAAGGTTCGCATCTGTGGGGACTTTAAGGTAACAGTGAACCCGGTCCTTCACACCGTACAATATCCACTTCCGCGGATTGAAGATATATTCGCCTCGCTATCTGGAGGGAAACGCTTCACTAAGATTGATCTGGCCCAGGTGTGTCTGCAAATGGAGGTAGAAGAAGCATCAAAAAAATACCTCACAATCAACACCCATAAAGGTCTCTACCAATACAATCAGCTGGTATTCGGGGTAGCATCAGCTCCGGCTATTTGGCAGAGGGCAATGGAACAAGTCCTGCAAGGGATCCCAGGGACCCAGTGTTATTTGGACGACATCCTGGTCACGGGCGAAAATGACAGTGATCACCTTGCCAACCTGGAGCAGGTGCTCAATAGATTGCAGGAATATGGGCTCCGAGCTAACCGCCCCAAAATGCGAGTTTTTTAGAAAACAAATCTCGTATTGTGGCCACGTTATCGATAAAGAGGGGTTACATAAGTCCCCAGAGAAGATTGAGGCAGTAGTCAAGGCTCCAGCACCGGAAAATGTGTCACAACTGAGGTCGTTCCTCGGGCTGGTAAACTACTACCATAAGTTCTTGCCAAATTTGTCTACAATACTACACCCACTGAACACCCTACTGCAAACTGGGGTGCCATGGAAGTGGAGTGACGAATGTAGACGAGCTTTCCAGAAGAGCAAAACACTAATCACATCGAAAGAGGTATTGGCCCATTACAACACAGCAATACCAATTCGGTTGGCATGTGATGCGTCACCCCACGTCATTGAGGCGGTGCTGTCGCACAAATTCTCGGACGGCTCAGAGAGGCCAATAGCCTTTGCGTCACGATCACTAACCTCAGCCGAGCGTAACTACGCCCAGATTGACAGGGAGGTCCTCAGCCTAGTGTGGGGAGTGAAAAAGTTCAATCACTATCTGCACGGGCAGAAATTCACCTTGCTGACTGATCACCAGCCTCTTGTCTCCATTTTTAATCCGAAGAAGGGCGTTCCAGTGATGACTGCGCAACGACTACAAAGATGGTCACTTTTTCTAGGGGCGCACCACTATGAGATTGAATATAAGGGCACGAAACAGCATGGAAATGCTGATGGGCTATCACGCCTGCCACTGCCTACTGCGGAGGAAGCACCAGCAGTGGATCCTGTCGAAGTTAGACTGGAGCGAGTGGGCTACACCCATCGTCCCTGTGATGAAATAGTCATTGAGCAGCACGCCTGGGGAACCAAAGTTGAATACCTACTGGTAACTAACGCTTGTATCGAAAAGGAAACCCGAAATGACCCGACACTGTCTCGGGTATATGATATGACGGTGAAGGGATGGCCAGCACATGGCGACTCACTGTTGCCAACATTCTCGACAAGGAGAGAACAGCTGTCAGTATGCCAGGGGACATTGATGTGTGGATCCCGAGTGGTAATTCCACCCAAGTTAAGGGAGAGAGTGCTCAATGAGCTTCACGAAGGCCATCTGTGAGGGGTGAAAATGAAAAGCCTTGCTAGGGCTTATGTGTGGTGGCCGGGAATCGATAAACAAATCGAGGACCTGACCAAGAGCTGCTCAGGATGCCAGAAAGTCCAAAATGCACCACCACAGGCCCCTCTACACCCATGGGAGTGGCCCTCATCTCCATGGCAACGGGTGCATATTGATTTTGCTGGTTCATTCATGGACTCAATGTTTTTAGTAGCCGTGGATGCGCACTCAAAATGGCCTGAGGTCATCAAAATGTCCTCCACCACCACGGAGAAAACTATTGCAGTCCTACGGGCCGTTTTTGCCAGGAATGGCTTGCCAGAACAGATTTGCTCAGACAACGGACCACAGTTTGTGTCCGAAAAGTTCCGGAGGTTCTTGAAAAAGAATGGGGTAGGGCATTATACATCCGCCCCGTATCATCCAGCCACAAATGGATTGGCTGAGAGGTTCGTACAAACCTTTAAGAAGGCAATAAAGGCTATGTACAATGACAACATTCTGCTGCAGCACAAGGTGGACAATTTCCTGTTCGCCTACCGGAATGCGACACATGCAGCCACCAACAAGGCCCTAGCCATGATGTTCTTTAACCGAAGGTTAAGATCTCGCCTGGATTTGCTCAGACCAAACGTACGAAGAGATGTTGAGAGTATCAATTCCAGCACATCCATGAGAAGCCAACAAGGAGCTTCAATGTAGGGCAACCAGTCTTGGCCCACGACTACCGAACAGAAAAATGGCAGCCAGGAATGATATGCACACGGCAGGGCCCACTAATGTACACAGTGGACGTTGGGGAGAGCATCGTGAGACGCCATGCTGACCAGATCCTAGAGTCACAGGAACAAGTCAACCCCATGCCTCGCCCATATGTACCTGGTGATGAACCTGACGTACAGGTCGCATCTACCCCAGAAACAGTAACATCGGAAGCTGATGAACCAACCGACGACAGGGGGCCAGAATCGCCTCCGCACCAAGAGCAAGACACTCGGGAAAGGCACTATCCGGATAGGATCAGGAAGCCTCCCCAAAGACTGAATTTATAAATAGACAATTTCAGCTAATGTTGCATGTTAAAAGTGTTAATTGTAATTAGTTTGATATTTAATTGTTAAATGAGTGTTATGGTACTGTTAATCTAAAAGGGGAGGAATTGTAATGTATGTACCTTTAAGGGGGGGAACTACTTTGTACAGCTCATGTATACTGTAGTACCGGCAGTGACCACACCTGTATATAACGCTGAGTAGTAATCTGTACAGATCAGTTGCAGTCTGAGCCATGTTGAGTAAACACCGTTGTACCGTTCTCCGCAGTCTGTGTCTCATTATACACGGACGTAACAAGGACTGCAACAAATTACAGGAGGACATTAATAAATTTGCAGAATGGGCAAATAATTGGCAAATGAAATTCAACACAGATAAATGTGAGGTATTACAGTTTGGTAGGAAGAATAAGTAGGTCACTTATCACTTGGAGGGTGCGAGTCTAGGTGGGGTAGAGGAACACAGGGATCTCGGAGTACAAATACACAAATCACTAAAAGTTGCACCACAGGTTAGCAAGGCCATTAAAAAGCAAACCAAGCACTGGGGTTTATTTCTGGAGGTATAGAATTGAAGAGTTGGGAAGTTATGCTAAACCTGTATCGAACCTTGATTAGACCACAATTAGATTACTGCCTGCAGTTCTGGTCGCCATATTATAAAAAGGATATAGAGGCACTGGAGAGGGTGCAGAGAAGATTTACAAGGATGATACCAGAAATGCGAGGGTATACATATCAGGAAAGGATGAACAGGCTGGGTCTCTTTTCTCTTGAAAAAATGCTGAGTGGTGACCTAATAGAGGTCTTTAAAATTATGAAAGGTTTTGATAGAGTGGATACAGAGAGAGTGTTTCCACTTGTGGGGATGAGCATAACCAGAGGCCATCAATATAAGATAGTCACCAAGAAATCCAAAAGGGAATTCAGAAGAAACTTCTTTAGCCAAAGAGTAGTGAGAATGTGGAACTTGCTACCACAGGGAGTGGTTGAAGCAAATAGTATAGATGCATTTAAGGGGAAGTTAGACAAGCATATGAGGGAGAAAGGAATAGAAGGTTATGCTGATAGATTTAGATGAGGAAAGACGGGAGGAGGCTTGAGTGGAGCATAAACACCGGCATGGACTGGTAGGGTCGAATGGCCTGTTTCTGTGCCGTATATCCTATGTAATCCTATGTAATGCATATTGATGACCTTTCGTCAGAACTGGAAAATGTTAGAGATATATCAGGTTTTAAGCAAGTGCAGAAGCAGGGAAAGAGGGGAGGAAAGAACAAAAGGTAAGGTCTGTGATAGGGTGGAAGGCAGGGGAGATTAAATGACAAAAGGCATCATTGTACCAGGCAAAAGGAGATGATAATGGGACAAGAAACAGAAGATGGGTCTAGAAGAGGCATAAATGGGAATAGTGGAATCATCAACAGCTGCCGATCGATCGAATGGGGGCAGAGGTTATGATCTGAAATTGTTGAACTCAGTTTTGAGTCCAGAAGGCTTTAAAGTGCCTAATTGAAAGATGAAGTGCTGTTCCTCGAGCTTCCATTGAGCTTCATTGGAACAGTGTAAGAGGCTGAGGACAGAGAGGTCAGAGTGGGAGTGGAGCGGAGAATTAAAGTGACAGGCGACCGGAAACTCGGGTCACACTTGCGTGCTGAATGGAGGTGTTCCGCAAAGCGGTCACCCAATCTGCGTTTGGTCTCCCCACTGTAGAGGAGCCGCATTGTGAGCAGCGAATACAGTATACTAAATTGAAAGAAGTACAAGTAACTCGCTGTTTCACTTGGAAGGAGTGGTTGTGGCCCTGGACAGTAGGAAGGGAGGAGATAAAAAAGCAGGTGTTGCATCTCCTGCGCTTGCAGGGGAAGGTGCCGTGGGAAGGCAAAGGCGTGTTGGGGCATGATTGAGGAGTGGACCAGGGTATCACGGAGGGAATGATCCCTTCAGAATGCTGAAAGTGGAGGGGAGGGGAAGATTTCTTTGGTGGTGGGATCACGCTGGAGGTGGCGGAAATGGCAGAGGTGGCGGAAATGGCAAAGGAGGATCCATTGAATGTGGAAGCTGATGGGTTGGAAGGTGAAGACAAGGGGATCCCTAGCATGGTTCTGGGAGGGAGAAGGGGTGAGAGCAGAAGTGCAGGAAATAGAATGGACACGGTCAAGGGCCGTGTCAACCATGGTAGAGGGGAATCCTCGGTTGAGGAAAAAGGAAGACATACTGGAAACGTTAGTATGGAAGGTGGCATCATCAGAACAGATGTAACGGAGACAGAGAAATTGAGAGAATGGGATAGAGTCCTTACAGGAAGCGGTGTGGTAGGAAGTGTAATCTAGGTACTTGTGGGTGTCAGTGGGCTTATAGTGATTGTTGGTCGATAGCCTATCCCCAGAAATGGAGACAGAGCTGTCGAGGAAGGGAAGAGTCAGAGATGGACCATGTGAAGGCGAGGGAAGGGTGGAAATTAGAAGCAAAGTGAATGACATTTTGCAGTTCAGGGCGAGAGCAGGAAACAGCACCAATACAGTCATCAATGTATTGGAAAAAGAGATGAGGGATGGGACCTGAGTAGGACTGGAACAAAGAATGTTCCACATATCCCACAAAAAGGCAGGCATAGCTAGGGCCCATGCAGGTCCCACAGCAACACCTTTTATTTGGAGGAAGTGAGTGGAGTCAAAGGAGAAGTTGTTCCATTTGAGAACAAGTTCAGCCAGGCAGAGGAGGGTGGTGGTGGATGGGGACGGTTTGGGCCTCTGTTCAAGGAAGAAGCAATGCTCCCTCAGGCCACCCTGTTGGGGGTTGGAGGTGTAGAGGGATTGGACGTCCATACTGAACAGAAGGTGGTTAGGGCCAGGAAACTGGAAACTGTTAAAGTGGCGGAGGGCGTTGGAAGAGTTGCAGATGTAGGTGGGAAGTGACTGGACAAGGGTAGAAAAAATAGTGTTGAAATATGAAGAAATCAGTTCAATGGAGTAAGAACAGGCTTGACATGATGGCCTAGAAATTCAGTGCCCTTAGCGCCGATTTTGCGGCGCTAGAGGGCCTAACGCTGCAATTGGCGCCGGCGCCAAAATTGCCTGGGGCCCTTCCACCGCGGTAGACCGGTAGCGCTGCGCCGGCACCGATGACGTCATCGGTGTGCGCAGCGTCCCGGTTGCCATGCCGACGGGCCCCAGCGCCGAAATTCAGTTGCGGCCGCCTCGCCCGTGGCAGCCGCAACTAAGACTCTGGCAACAGAGTCTTACATGACTTTGCGCCGGCGCATTAAAGGCCCCGCGGCGGCCGGCCGCTTTCCCGCCGGCCGCCTGGCCGCAGCTCCCTCCCCGGACTTCCCCCCCACCCCCCCCGGAACAGAAGCAAGCCCGGCACTTGTCCGAGGTGCCGGGCTCATTTTTAAAAAGATTTTCGCGGGCCGCGGCCGGGTGCAGGCAGCTCCTCCTTAAGGGAAGGAGGAGGCCTGCACTTCCCGAACCTGCCGCACCGCAGCGGGCGCCGCAGCGCCGGAATAGCGCCGAAATTCAGCGCGTTGCGCCAGTTTTCAGGCGCAAACAGCTCTCAGCAGCGCCGGCAGCCGTTTGGGCGCAGAACTATTGAATTTTGGGCCCGACCAGCGCGACTTAGCTCCGGCACTAACTTCCGGCGCTAAAGCCCTGGCTGCGCCAAAACTCAATTTCTAGGCCGATGGGTCTACCAGAGCAGGCCTGTTTGTAGATCTTGGGAAGAAGGTTTGCAGGCTGTGTGGGGTTGGGGGACTATGAGGTTGAAGGTCGTAAAGGGACGATCTCCAGAGGAGATGAGGTCAGTGACAGTCTTGGAAATGATGGCTTGATGTTCGGTAGCGGGGTCATGGTCCTGGGGGAGGTAGGAGGAGGTGTCAGAGAGTTGGCGTTCAGCCTCTGCAAGGTAGAGGTCGGTTTGCCAAACAACAACAGCACCGCCCTTGTCAGCAGGTTTAATGACAATGTTTGGGTTGGATCTGAGAGAATGCCATTTTCTTCAGTCCCCACCACAAACTCTGTTCCCTAGTCACCGACTCCAAATCTCTCCCTGGCAACTGTCAGAGGCTGAACCAGATTGTTCACAACCTTGGTGTCATATTTGACCCCGAGATGAGCTTCCAACCACATATCCGCTCCATCACCAAGACCGCTGACTTCCACCTCTGTAACATCTCCCAATTCCGCTTTGCCTCAGCTCATCTGCTGCTGAAACCCTCATCTACGCCTTTGTTACCTCTAGACTTGACTACGCTCCCCTGGCTGGCCTCCCATCTTCCACCCTCCATAAACTTGAGCTCATCTAAAACTCTGCTGCCCGTGTCCTAACTCACACCAAGTTCCGTTCACCCATCACCCCTGTTGTCACTGACCTACATTGGCTCCCAGTCTGGCAACTGTATTGATTTCTTTGTGGGTTCAATGACGAGACATTTATGAAAGAGAATGCCTTTTAATCTAAAGTCTGTTCAACTCTTTATACAGCATTTACAGGAGACATCATGCTAGTGATTCTTCTAGAACGAAACTGAAACTAAACTAAACTGCCTTGCTTGTCTCTGTCACATGCCCTCTGCTGGTCAGGCACAAGCAATCAATACATGCAAACATGCTGGTAAGGCATCATAATCAAACAGGCAAATACCATCTCTATTTGCTGATATCATTACATCTCCTTTTCTTAAAACAAAAGTATTTTACTTTTAACTAACAACATGTTTTCTTTGTATTAATCTGCATTTTAACTGTAACACTTAATGAACTTACATTATCATTATCATGATCAAGGTTTTTTAACCTTGCTTTGTGTGTTCACATGAAATATGTCAATACACTAGAACTTGAAGAAAGAATAAGATAACATTACTTCCTTCTATAACAATAGTCCTTAAATTTGCTCAATGAGTCTCTCAGGAGGCTTCACGTGTCTTGAGGATTTTCTGATTGATTGTCCTTGAATCTGAGTTGTTGCCTCAGATGATTGGTTCTCAGCTGTGTGATCAGGTTGTTCAACAGTATCAGTCTTTTGACCTGCTGTGGCTGGTCCCATGAGAAGATCCCGACGATTTCTTCTCAGAACAGCACCCTCATCTGTCTGAATGGTGTATGATCTTGGTTGAACTTCACTCAGGACAGTTCCCTTCTGAGTCCATGTGTTTGTTTTGTCTTTGAACCTTACTTGGTCACCAGTGTGGAGTTCAGGTAGGTTTTGTGTTCCTCTGTTATAGTAGCACTTTTGCTTTTCTTTCTGTTGCTCTTTGAACTTCCTCACTTTCTCCCCCTCTTTTGTTTTCAGGAGGTTCTCCGGGATGGGTAAGTTTGACCTTAGCCGACGTCCCATCAGGAGTTGGGCTGGTGGCATACCACACTCGAGCGGCGTTGTGCGGTATACCAGCATGCTCTGGTAGAAGTCAGTTCCACCGTCTTTTGCCTTGTACATCAGTCTTTTCACTGTCTGGACCGATTTTTCCACTAGTCCATTGGACTGTGGAAAGTGAGGACTTGACGTTGTGTGGACAAAGTCCCACTCTTTGGCAAAGTGTCGGAAACTTGCATTGTAAAACTGTGTTCCGTTGTCTGTGAAGACCTCGCTTGCCACGCCATGTCTGGAGAATATGGCTTTCATACATGTTATCACAGCATCTGCAGTGGTGGTGTACAGTCTACAAACCTCTGGATACAGGGAGTAATAGTCTGTGACTACAAGATAGTCCTTCCCTTGACATACGAATAGGCCAGCGCCTACCTTCTGGTAAGGTCTGTCTGGCACTGGGTGTGGCTTTAGTGGTTCTACCGGATTGCTTGCTCGATATTTCAGGCATATTGTGCAGTTTGACACCTCATTTGTCACATCTTGGTTGATTTGTGGCCAGTACATCACCTCTCGTGCTCTTTTCTTACACTTTTCGATTCCCAGATGTCCTCCATGGATCTTTTTTAACATCTCTTTTCTCAGACTCTTTGGGATAACTATTTTACTTCCTTTGTAGATGATGTCTTCGACCAGTGATAGTTCCGCCCTGCAGTTCCATTACTCTGCTATGTCAGGTGAGCAGTCTTGCTTCATGTTGGGCCATCCATCCAAGATGCTTTTCCTCAGTCGTCTCATTGTTTCATCTTTGTTTGTCTCAGTCTTTATGAGCTCCATTTTTGCATCTGCTATGGGCAGTGCACTTGTGATCATGTCCACGTAGGCGTTCACTTTTTCATCCATTGTGGTGTTTGCAGGCTCACTTGGGTCAACAGCTCTGGACAACGTGTCTGCTGTATTCATCAGCTTACCCGGTGTGTACGCAACATTCAGTGTATAGCATTGCAGCCTGATCATCATTCTTTGTATTCTAAGCGGACAGCTATTTAGTGGCTTTTGGAACAATGCAATCAAGGGCTTATGGTCAGTCTCTACACTGATTGCTTGTCCTGCCACAAACTGGTGAAATCTTTCACAGGCGTATGTGATGCTGAGCAGCTCCTTTTCTATTTGAGCATATTGCGTCTCCGCGTCTGTCATTGAGCGCGATGCATATGCAATAGGTTGCCAGTAGTCATATTTTTGCAGAAGAACGGCACCGAGCCCACTCTGTGATGCATCTGATGATATCTTGATGGGCCTCGCTGGGTCATAAAACCTCAGAACTGGTTCCTCTGTGAGCAGTTTCTTTAGATCGCTCCATGACTTCTCATGCTCATGATTCCACTCCCATTCTATGTTCTTTTCAGTTAGTCTTCTCAGTGGCGCCATCTTTTCTGAGAGGTTGGATATGAATTTACCCATGTAGTTGATCATTCCATCAAACCTCTACACGTCCTTTTTGCATTGTGGCTTTGGCATATTCTCAATGGCGGACACCTTTCTGGGATCTGGTCTGATGCCCTCACTGCTAAGGATATCTCCCACGAATGTCAGTTCTGTCACCCTGAGCTGGCATTTCTCTCTATTCAGCTTCAGGTTTGTTTTCCTTGTTGCTTCCAGCACTTTTTTCAGTCTCTCATCATGCTCAGTTCTCGTGGTTCCCCATACTATGATATCATCCATTGATGTATCAACTCCCTCCAGATGCTCATAGATCATATGGATAGTTTTGTGATACACTTCAGGAGCTGAGGCAATGCCAAATGGTAACCTTAGGAATCTGTATCTGCCAAATGGACTGTTGAACGTGCACAGTCTTGAACTTGCTTCGTCCAATTTCATCTGCCAAAATCCTGATGATGCATCTAACTTGCTGAAATACTTTGCATTTGCAAACTGTGCCATGATTTCCTCACGTGTAGGAAGCTTGAAGTGCTCTCTCTTTATTGCTCTGTTTAGATCTCTTGGATCCAGGCAAATTCTGAGCTTTCCATTCTTTTTGTCCACTACGACGAGGGAACTCACCCACTCAGTTGGCTCATCTATCTTCCGAATCACGTTCAGGCTTTCCATCCTGTCCAACTCTGCCTTCAGTTGCTTTTGAAGAGCAAACCGAACTTTTCTGCATGGATGTATGACCGGTGTCATACTTTTATCTACTCTGATCGTGTGTTCTCCTGGAATGCAGCCTAGACCCTTAAATAGGTCTTTGTACTCTTTCATGAGTTCATCATAGACTGTCTCTCCTTCGCTTTCCACAACGAGGACTCTCTTTACCAGGTTCAGTCTCTCACAGGCTTTTAAACCTAGTATGGCTTGCACATCCTTTGGCACCACGATTAATGCTAGCATGTGCTCTCTGTCCTTGTGTGTTACTTTGACAATGCATCTTCCTTTCACTGGTATATCAGTACCCGAGTATCCTGTCACTTTCACTTTTATTCCATGTATCTTTGGTCTGGGTCTAATTTTCTTAAAATCAGTCTCTGATATCACATTAACTTGTGCTCCAGTATCCAATTTAAATGGAATGTGTATGTCATTCACTTTTAGTGTCAACATCCAGTCTCTTTCTTCTTTTTTGTTTTCAGACACAACATCTACATAGAACTCCTCTATCTCGCTTTCATCTACTGTATGGACCTTGCTTTGTTGCGCTTGGTTGTTACAGCAACGGGCATAATGGTTGTTCTTGTTGCAACTATTGTATGTTTTACCATATGCTGGACACTTTCTTGGTGTATGCTGTGTACCGCATCGACTACATGACTTTCGATTGCCCCTTTCATTTTTGTTCGCTGGCCACGCCTCTTTTTTCACATTGGCGCTCTTTTTGTTAAACGGTTTGTGTCCGTTCTTACTCACTGCATCTACGTTGCAGCTACTGTCACTGAACAGCTCCTTTGCCTGCAACTTCACAATCTCTGTAGCCCTACACAGTGCTATGGCTTTTCCCAGGTCTAGATCTTGCTCTCTTAGCAGTCTTTCCCTTAGACCATTATCTGGAATACCACACACCAGTCTGTCTTTTATCAGCGAGTCTGTCAGTCCCCCAAATTCACATGTTTTGCTTCGGTTTCTCAGTTCAGTCACATACTGATCAATAGTCTCACCTGTTTTCTGTACACATGTGAAAAATCTGTGCCTCTCAAACGTCACGTTACGTTTAGGTATGCAGTAGGCCTCAAACTGTTCCATTATTTTATCTAGCTTCATTTTGTCTCCATCAGCAGCGAATGTGAAGTTATTATACACCTCCAGCGCTTCATCACCCACGACATGTAAGAACAGTGACGCTTTCATTTTATCACCTTTCTCGTCAGCTCCGATTGCTGATAAATGCAACCCAAAACGTTGTTTGAACCTCCTCCAATTTTCAGCCACATTACCTGTCAACTGAAGCATCGCCGGTGGGTGTAAACCTTCCATTTTTTCACTTTGTTAGCTATTCTCCAATGGTAAGCAACGATGTTCTCTTTTGGCTTGCTAATTTGTGGAGAGCTGATTTAACTTCAGATTTTTTCTCTTCATCTCTTTCAATCACTTCTGACACCATGTATTGATTTCTTTGTGGGTTCAATGACGAGACATTTATGAAAGAGAATGTCTTTTAGTCTAAAATCTGTTCAACTCTTTATACAGCATTTACAGGAGACATCATGCTGGTGATGCATCTAGAACGAAACTGAAACTAAACTAAACTGCCTTGCTTGTCTCTGTCACATGCCCTCTGCTGGTCAGGCACAAGCAATCAATACATGCAAACATGCTGGTAAAGCATCATAATCAAACAGGCAAATACCATCTCTATTTGCTGATATCATTACAGCAACATCTTGATTTTAAAATTCTCATTCTTGTTTTCAAATCTCTCCATAGCCTTGCCCCCCCCCCCCCCCGCTCTCTCTGTAACCTCTTCCAGCCCTACAACCTCTGAGATCTCTGCGCGCCTCCAATTCTGGCCTCTTGAGCATCACCGATTTTAATCGCAGCACTAATTGCTCCATCATTGGCGGCCATGTCTTCAGCTGCCTAGGCATGCACAGAAAGCAAAATAAAGAGATGGAAAGAAAGATGGGATTAAGAGAGAGGGAGATAAAAGAAACTTAAAGAAAAAGTTAATCGAAATTACTTTTATGATGAAGTTTCTGGAGGAGCAGGGCAACTTGACAGCAACTTCCTGATTTCCACATTTAACTGCGCATGTGCGATCGCCGGAGGTTCCTGTCCGATTTACTCTTTAATAATTGTGAGCACGGATAGCCTCACTGTTATTTTGACTGCAAGTTCCGGGCCATTAATTTGAACAATTAATTTGTATCCGAATGAGAAACAGTTGTTAAGATTTTTTTTTCTTAGCAGTGGGCTGTTTCATAAACAATGTCCAACATTCTCAGAGATCAAGTATAATCTTATTCTAGCAATAATTTTTAAACTGGTAGTCAATAGATAGTGAACAGATAGGCAGCAAAACAGGGAAAGAGACAAATAAAAGGATTGGAATTCAGAGATTAGCAGGCATCATGGCAGGTGGACAATGAATTAACTTTTCATTAATCCTTGAATGTGAGCTAATGAAAAATCTGTAGGGATACACTTAATATAATGGCAATGCTTAATTATATTTGTCATGAATAATTATAGTTAACATCATTCATTTTGCATATAATTGATCTAAATTTAAATTCTAAGGGGGAAAATTCAGTTGGCTTGCGCCTCCCGTTAGTGCCTTAAGAAGCGCTAATGAGGCGCAAAGCAACTAGCACCCGGGCGAGGCGATATCTGCGCCTCTCGCAAAATTGAACGGACATTTTGCGGCGGCGCTAAACAATACCGCCCCGATCTCCTGCGCACGCAGATCTTGATGTCATTCGAGCGTGCAACGCCCTTGTGATGTCCCGGAATGGAAATTGAGTGGCACCCGCCTCCTTTCCACCTGGCAAAACCAACGACAGGTAGACTGGAACGCTTCCCAGTCGCTGTGGGGCTGGGGGGGGTGCTATTTAAAGGGGGCCTCCTCCTGGCTTTTTGTGTGGTAGACATTTTTGCACCACTTGTTCTGTGAGAGAGAGAGAGAGAGATTCTGAGAGAGAGAGAAAAAGAGACTTCCGCATTGAGTCAACGCTGTGTGAAATAGTTTTGGCTTCTGACCATAACTTTGCAGGTACTTTGGTTTTTGACCTTTGATATACCTATCAATTCATCCAATGAAAAGCGACGAGTTAAGAAAGTAACTATAGGTTTTTATTGGCTAAATAACAGAGCCCACCCTCGTGGGTGATCGGATACAACAAGGAGGAATGCCAGCCAGTCAACTACCTTTATACCTGGGCAGGTAGGTGGAGTCATGGGCGGAGTCAGCAGTGGTCAGCCCAGGTATAGCAGCGTGACAAGAGGCGACCTCGTATAGTGATACAACAGTGTGAACAGTGATAACCATAGAGTAACGATATAACAGTGATAACTATAGTGTAACGATAGTGAACGATAAAAGTGGTTTACCACATTCACCCCTTGTTTAGATTTGAGTCCGGCGGGGTGAAGTGTGCTACCAGTTCTGGTATGTCAGTCTGTCCGGAGGCCTCGTAAGCCTTTCTGATCGTCGCAGCGGCGGTGTTGCATTATCCGGTGTTAATGCTGGTGTCTGCGTGGTCGGCGAAGGCTCGTGGGGTTCCGGCATGCCGTCTACCTGGGCTGGAATTGGGGGGGTGGTGGGGGGGGGTGAAGGTGGTGTCTCCGGAGTGCCCGAGGGTGCGAGGTCTCGTAAGGGGACTGTGTCCTCCCGCCCGTCTGGGTATGCCACATAGGCGTACTGGGGGTTGGCGTGCAGGAGGTCCACCCTCTCGACCAGGGGGTCCATTTTATGGGCCCTCACGTGCTTTCGCAGCAAGACGGGCCCCGGAGAGGTCAGCCAGGTTGGTAGCGTGGTTCCCGTAGTCGACTTCCTGGGGAAAGCAAACATTCGTTCATGGGGGGTGGCGTTGATGGCAGTGCAAAGTAGTGACCGGGTGGAATGCAGCGCTGCCGGGAGGACTTCCTGCCAGCGGGAGGTTGGGAGGCCCTTAGACTTTAAGGCTAAGAGGACGGCCTTCCATACCGTCGCGTTCTCTCTTTCCACCTGGCCATTCCCCCGGGGGTTGTAGCTGGTGGTCCTGCTTGCAGCAATACCTCTCGCTAGTAGGAACTGACGGAGTTCCTCGCTCATGAAGGAGGAGCCCCGGTCACTATGTATATAGTTTGGGAACCCGAACAAGGCGAAGAAGTCGTTCAGGCATTTAATGACCGTGGTACTGGTCATGTCTGGGCAGGGGAAGGCAAAGGGGAAACGTGAGTACTCATCAACAATGTTGAGGAAGTACACATTACGGTCAGAGGACGGGAGGGGCCCCTTAAAGTCGATGCTCAGGCGCTCGAAGGGGCGGGTGGCCTCGATCAGGCTTGCTCTGTCCGGCCTAAAGAAGTGCGGTTTGCACTCGGCACAGGTCTGGCAGTTCCTGGTCATGGTCCTGACCTCCTCGATGGAGTAGGACAGGTTGCGGGCCTTAATGAAGTGGTAAAGTCTGGTGACCCCGGGGTGGCAGAGGTCGTTGTGGAGGGTCTGAAGTCTATCACTTTGCGCGCTGGCGCATGTAATTCGTGACAGAGCATCGGCGGGTTCGTTCAGCTTACCTGGCCAGTACAAGATATCATAATCATAGGTGGAGAGCTCGATTCTCCACCTCAAGATCTTGTCATTCTTGATTTTGCCCCTCAGCTTGTTATTAAACATAAAAGCGACCGAACGTTGGTCGGTAAGGAGGGTAAATCGTTTGCCTGCCAGGTAGTGCCTCCAGCATCGTACCGCCTCCACGATCGCCTGGGCCTCCTTCTCGACCGACGAGTGTCGGATCTCAGGGCCCTGTAGGGTCCTTGAGAAGAAGGCCACCGGTCTCCCCTCCTGGTTAAGGGTGGCGGCTAGGGTGAAGTCGGATGCATCGCTCTCGACTTGGAAGGGGATGGACTCATCCACTGCGTGCATTGTGGCCTTGGCAATGTCTCCCTTAATGAGGGAGAAGGCTGCGCACGCTTCCTCCGTAAGGGGGAAGGATGTGGACTTCATGAGGGGTCTGGCTTTGTCCGCATAATTGGGCACCCATTGGGCATAGTAGGCGAAGAGCCCCAGGGTTCTCTTCAGTGCCTTTGGACAGTGGGGGAGGGGTAGCTCCATGACGGGGCGCATTCTTTCGGGGTCGGGGCCGATGACTCCGTTCTCTACTACACAGCCGAGGATGGCAAGGCGCGAGGTGTTAAACACACATTTATCCTTGTTGTAGGTGAGGTTCAGCCGTTGGGCCGTACGGAGGAATCTCTCCAGATTAACATCGTGGTCCTGCCAGTCGCGGCCGCAGATGGTGACGTTATCTAGATAGGGGAACGTGGCGTGCAGCCCGTTCTGGTCAACCATCCGGTCCATCTCCCTTTGGAAGACCGAAACCCCATTGGTGATGCCGAAGGGAACCCTAAGGAAGTGGTAGAGGCGGCCGTTCGCCTCGAAGGCTGTATACTGGCGGTCCTCAGGGCGGATAGGGAGTTGGTGATAGGCCGACTTAAGGTCGATGGTGGAGAATACCCGGTACTGCGCAATCTGATTGACCATATCAGATATGCGGGGAAGGGGGTATGCGTCCAGCTGGGTGTACCTGTTTATGGTTTGGCTGTCGTCGATGACCAGGCGGTTTTTATTGCCGGTCTTAACTACCGCGACCTGGGCACGCCAGGGGCTGGTGCTCCCCTCGATGATGCCCTCCTTCAGGAGACGCTGCACCTCAGAGCTAATGAAAGCTCTGTCCCCGGCGCTGTACCGCCTGCTCTTGGTAGCGACGGGTTTGCAGTCGGGGGTGAGGTTAGCGAACAGGGAAGGTGGCGGGACCTTGAGGGTGGATAGGCCGCAGTTGTTACACGGTGGGCGGTTTAAAATCTGCTGGTTGTCAACTGTGAGTGGGGGGAGGGGTCCGCCGTATGCTAGCGTGACGCTTTGGAGGTGGGATTGGAAGTCTAGGCCTAGTAGGGCGGCAGCGCATAGCTGGGGCAGGACGAGGAGTTTAACATTTTTATACTCCGTACCCTTAACCGACAGGGTCACAACACAGTAGCCGCTGATGTCTGTGGCGTGTGACCTCGATGCCATCGAGATCCGGTTGCGCGTTGGCAGGACAGGGAGGGAGTAGTGGCTCACCGTGTCTGGGTGGATGAAGCTCTCCGTGCTTCCGCTGTCGAACAGGCAGGTCGTGGCGTGGCCGTTTACTTTGATGTCCATCATCAACTTGGACAGGTGATGCGGGCGGGCCTGGTCCAGTGTGACGGAGGCTAGTGTATAGCTGAGCGAGTTGTTGTAGTCTGCGGTTGAGGCGGTAGTCGGGTCTAGAGGCACGGTGGTGGTCGGGCGTGGTGGGTAAAATGGCGTCTCCCACGAGGTTGGACAAAATGGCAGAGAAGATGGCTGCCCCCATAACTCACATGAGGCACTGCTGGTGTTGGTTGCCTGTATCAAAGATGGCCGCCCCATGACTCACATGTGGGGATGCTGGCCTCTGTTGCCTTGAAGGAAGATGGCCGCCCCCACAGCTCGCATGAGGCACTGCTGGCCTCTGATGATCCACCTCTGCAGGCCTTAGCGAAGTGGCCTTTCTTCATGCAGTTTGAGCAGGTAGAGTTCCTGGCTGGGCAGCGCGACCTCGGGTGTTTCGCCTGGCCACAGAAGAAGCAGCCGGCGGCCCGATCGCGGGGGTCCGATGTCGGAGCCGGTACCGGGGGTGGCGGTCTCGCTCGGGTCCGGGACGCCGACGCTGAGGTAGGTCCCAGGGGGATTGCTGCGGGGGGTATCGCGGTCGGGGTCGGTCCCAAGTCCCAGGGTCGCGAGTTACAGTACCTTGAGTATGCCTCGAGGTCCCGATGGGCCACCTCTAGAGAGAAAGCGAGGGCTGCAGCTTTGTCCAGGTCGAGGTCCCTTGCTTCCAGCAGTCTTTGCCGTGAGTAGTCGGACCGCAGGCCTTTCACGAAGGCATCGCGGACATTGTCTTCAGTATTTTCTGCCGCCGTTACCGCTTTAAAGTTACAGACTCTGCCGAGTGCTTGTAGCACCCGTAAAAATTCCTCCACGGGCTCTCCTGGCTGTTGCGGGCGGGATCTTAGGAGGTGTCTGGCATACATGGAATTTACCGGGGTTTGGTACTGTCTTTTCAGCCGGTTGATGGCGTCCTCGTATGTTTTAAGGTCCCGGATGAGTGCGAATACTTTAGGGCTCACTTGGGCGTTCAGAACTCTTAGCATGGATTTCTGAGGCACGCCGGATTCTCCCAGGTACGCTTCGAAGCAGCTCAGCCAGTGTTCGAAGTCGAGGGCTGAGTTTGCTGCCTGTGGGTTTAGGTCCAGGTACAGTGGTCTGAGGGCTCGCAGCCAGGCCGGCTGCTGTGGCTGTTGTAGCTGGGCGTCTGGCTGGTCGCTTGGCTGGTCGTTTGGCTGGTCGTTTGACTGCTCAAGTGTCGACATTTTAAAATTTAGCCAATAAAATTGATATACCTATCAATTCATCCAATGAAAAGCGACGAGTTAAGAAAGTAACTATAGGTTTTTATTGGCTAAATAACAGAGCCCACCCTCGTGGGTGATCGGATACAACAAGGAGGAATGCCAGCCAGTCGACTACCTTTATACCTGGGCAGGTAGGTGGAGTCATGGGCGGAGTCAGCAGTGGTCAGCCCAGGTATAGCAGCGTGACAAGAGGTGACCTCGTATAGTGATACAACAGTGTGAACAGTGATAACCATAGAGTAACGATATAACAGTGATAACTATAGTGTAACGATAGTGAACGATAAAAGTGGTTTACCACAACCTTCATTACTTTGATTGCCAAGAGACTATGGGGGCTGCACTAATTGGGGGTGTCGTCCTGTGCCAGCAGATTCAGAGGCCACGGAGACGCAGAGAGAGAGTGCCAATCGTGGCCAGACAGAGGAGGGCCAACAGGCCTCTGTACAGGAGACCGTACCCTCCCAGGGTATTTCGCCAACAATTCTCATAGATTAATATGTCTGAGGAGCAGTGTTTGTGAAGGCTGCGCTTCAGCAAGGAGGTGCTCACTGAGCTCTGCCACCTGCTGCAGCCAGATCTGCAGCCTCAACTGAGGAGCAGGATGACTCTGTCGGTTGCAGTGAAGATAACAGTGGCTCTCAACTTTTATGCCACCGGCTCATTTCAATCAGCTACTGGGGACATCGCCACTATATCCCAGTTCACGGTCCATTCCTGCATCCGTCAGGTCACAAATGCCGTCTATAAAAGGAGACAAGAGTACATTTCTTTCCTCATGACCCCGGACAAGCAGCATGAACACGCTATGGGCTTTGCGATGATAGCGGGCTTCCCCATGGTGCAGGGCGCCATTGACTGCACGCATGTGGCTTTGCGTGCGCCGCATGAGAATGCAGAGGATTTCTGCAACCGAAAGCAGTTCCATTCCTTAAACGTGCAGTTGGTCTGTGACCACTGGAAGCTGATACTCGCTGTGAATGCCTCCTGGCAGCAGCCACGATGCATACATCCTGCGCCAGACTACTGTAGCAGAACTTTTCCAGGCACCGCATCACCCAGGTGGTTGGCTTCTCGGGGACAAGGGATATCCACTGTGCACCTGGCTGATGACACCGCTCTGTACGCCCAACGCCCCTGCTGAGCTGCAGTACAATGAGAGCCATCATGCTACCACGAACATCGTTGAGCACACAATCGGCATGCTCAAGCAATGGTTCCGCTGTCTGGACCATTCTGGAGGAGCCCTGCAGTACTCACCTGAGCAAGTCTCCCACTTTGTTGTTGTGTGCTGCATGCTACATAACCCGGCAATCCTCAGGACCCAGCCAATGCCACCAGGTCTTGGAGCACCACCAGAGGAGGAGGAGGAAGAGGAGGAGGATGATCATCAGCAGCACCAAGGCGGGAGGGAGGCCCACAATGTAGAAACTGGAAGGGCCGTCTGTCAACGGCTGATCGCAAGCTGCTTCTAGGCCCCTGCTGAGGAAATGGTTTCTGCCATTGAGACAACATGAATGAAACCAACCTGCAACCTCTAAGCCGGCCAAGGCAGCAATGATTGCAAAGAGCAAACATGTACATTTTGAATACAAAAACTTATTTATTTTACAAACTCTGTGTGTGTCATTTCCTCATGACAAACTAATAGAAAGAAACACAAAAAAACAGTCATTAACATAACTGGTTCTCACAACCTGGAGATAATGGCCAAAACACTAAACAAAAGTTTGACCACAAACCTCAGCCTTTAATAAAAAAATGACCAACATTTTGTCACACCTCCTACTTTTTGCCCTTCGAGGATGATCTCCTTCACCCCTTCTCACCCTACTGCTCCTCCGTAATGGGACTCCAGTGGCTGCAGCAAGGCTGGTGGAAGGCTGCTGATTTTCACAACCTGAGACTGCAGATGCCCTTGAAGGACGGCCTCGACCAGCTCTGGGCCTGGAAGACCCGGCTGCAGACTGCACCAACTCTGCATGGGCGACCGCAGTCTGTCCAACAGGCGGTGGCAAGTGCAGTGGAGCAGTGACAGTGGTAGCAGCAGGAATGCTGTCATCTTGAGCGAGGACAGCAACTCCCTGCTCAACCGACACACTAGCACTCCCACAGGGCAGCACTTCAGCATCCAGAGCAATCTTCTGGAGCACAGATTGCTGGCCTGCTGCGGCGTGGTGAGAGCCCCAGGGAAATGTGTCCGAACCAGCAAGGATGCCAGCAGTCAGAGCTCGCGTGGCCTCAATCTGAGTCTGCCTGAGAGCAGTCAGAGATGGGGTCATGGCAGCCAGTGACTGAATTGCAGCACTAAACATTTGTGCAGCATCCTCCTGTGCTACAGCGAAGTGCTCCACACTCCTTGCCAGTGATTCAATGCATTTGGGCACCCTTCCCACTGCACCCATGAGCTCAGTGTGCATGACCACCGCCTGGGTGTTCATTTCAGCGGTCAGCCTCTCCTCCTCTGCGTCCACTGCAGTAGGACTCGCTGGCATACTCTCCCTTCGGGGAGATGGCCCCCGAGCTTCCCTACCCCCATCGCATTGCTGCAGCCTGCTGGGTCCTGGAGCTTCACCCTCATCAGACCCTCCCCCCCTGCTCCCCTCCAGGGAAGGCATGTTCCCAGTGTCGGCATTGGGCTTCCTCAGGAGAGGGTGGCGCTGATGCTACGGCTTCCTCTTCCTCCTCGCCTGCAGCTTCACTCCCACTGGCAGCTTGAGGGCCCGTCTCCTCAGCTGGTGAATCACCATCTGAAAGCAGGGAGGTACAAGAGTGGCTTTAGCGTGAGGACAGGGTGGCAGTAAGGGAGGAATGAGTGCAACGATTTAGTAAGTTGGATTGAAAGTGTCAAAGGCTGATGTTCTGAGGGACAAGTGGAAGGAGAGAGGAAAAAATGTGATGAATTTACCATTGCTGTCCAGAACAGGGTCGGCCTCTCCAGTGGCGATGGGACTGATCACCCGGCTTGCCACAATCCTGTGCACGCGCACCTCAAGATCGCTGAGGATTTGCAACTGAGGCTGCCCTCCACACGTCCGTTGCTGCTGTCTCCTATTATGAGATCGCTTGGCCTGCAAGAATAAGGACGGCGTCTGAGTAACTATACAGCCATGGTCTTGCCTGATGTGTCTCCCATAATTGAATAGCCCTTACTGTATGCAGCCATGGTCTTGCCTGATGTGCCTCCCATAATTGAATGGCCCTTACTGTATGCAGACATGGTCTTGCCTGATGTGCCTCCCATAATTGAATGGCCCTTCCTGTATGCAGCCATGGTCTTGCCTGATGTGCCTCCCATAATTGAATAGCCCTTACTGTATGCAGCCATGGTCTTGCCTGATGTGCCTCCTGTAATGATATCAGCAAATAGTGATGATATTTGTCTGTGTTTGATTACTTATGCCTTACAGCATATTTGTCTGTGTTTTTGATTGCTTGTGCCTGACCAGCAGAGGTCATGTGAGAGACAAGCAGTCCAGAGGAGTTTTACTTTCAGTTTCATTCTAGATGCATCACAGCATAGTGTGTTCTGTAAAAAGCTGTAGAAAGTCTTGAACAAGACTTTAGATTAAACAACATTCTCTTTCAGAAATGAGTCTTTATTGAACCCAAAAAGAAATCAAAACATGATGTCAGAAGTGGCTGAAAGAGAGAAAATCTGAAGTTAGCAACTTGATGGGACAGTGAAAGCAGTTGTGGCAAGTAAGCGAAATCAGCTCTCCACATATTAGCAAGCCAGAAGAGAACATCGTTGCTTACCATTAGAGAATAGCTAACAAAGTGAAAAAATGGAAGGTTTACACCCACCGGCGACGCTTCAATTGACCGGTAATGTGGCTGAAAATTGGAGGAGATTCAAACAACGTGTAGGGTTGTATTTATCGGCAATCGGAGCTGACAAGAAAAGTAATAAACAGAAATCGTCCGTGTTTTTACATGTAGTGGGTGATGCAGCGCTGGAGGTATATAATAATTTCATATTTGCCGTTGATGGAGACAAAATGAAGCTAGATAAAATAATGGAACAGTTTGAGGCCTACTGCATACCTAAACGCAACGTGACCTTTGAGAGGCACAAATTTTTCACATGTGTACAGAAAATCAGTGAGACTATTGATCAGTATGTGACTGAACTGAGAAACTGGAGCAAATCGTGTGAATTTGGGGGACTCACAGACTCGCTGATAAAAGACAGACTGGTGTGTGGTATTCGAGATAATGGTCTAAGGGAAAGACTGCTAAGAGAGCAAGATCTAGACCTGGGAACAGCCATAGCACTGTGTAGGGTTGCAGAGACTGTGAAGTTGCAGGCAAAGGAGCTGTTCAGTGACAGTAGCTGCAACGTGGATGCAGTGAGAAAGAATGGATACAAACCGTTTAACAAAGAGAGCGCCAATGTGAAAAAAGAGACGTGGCCAGCAAACGAAAATGAAAGGGACAATCGGAAGTCACGTAGTCGATGCGGTACACAGCATCCACCAAGAAAGTGTCCAGCATATGGTAAAACTTGCTATAGTTGCAACAAGAACAACCATTATGCCTGTTGCTGTAAGAACCAAGCGCAACAAAGCAAGGTCCATACAGTAGATGAAAGTGACATAGAGGAATTCTATGTAGAAGTTGTGTCTGAAAACAAAAGAGAAGAAAGAGACTGGATGTTGACACTAAAAGTGAACGATATACACATTCTATTTAAATTGGATACTGGAGCACAAGTTAACGTGATATCAGAGACCGATTTTAAGAGAATTAGACCCAGACCAAAGTTACATGGAATACAAGTGAAAGTGACCGGATACTCAGGTATTGATATACCAGTGAAAGGAAAATGCATTGTCAAAGTAACACACAAGGACAGAGAGCACACGCTAGCATTAATCGTGGTGCCAAAGGAAGTGCAAGCCATACTAGGTTTAAAAGCCTGTGAGAGACTGAACCTGGTAAAGAGAGTCCTCGTTGTGGAAAGCGAAAGAGAGACAGTCTATGATGAACTGAATGTTGCGTACACACCGGGTAAGCTGAAGTATACAGCAGACACGTTGTCCAGGGCTGTTGACCCAAGTGAGCCCGCAAACACCACAATGGATGAAAAAGTGAACGCCTACGTGGACATGATCACAAGTGCACTGCCCATAGCAGATGCAAAAATGGAGCTCATAAAGACTGAGACAAACAAAGATGAAACAATGAGACGACTGAGGAAAAGCATCTTGGATGGATGGCCCAACATGAAGCAAGACTGCTCACCTGACATAGCAGAGTAATGGAACTGCAGGGCGGAACTATCACTGGTCGAAGACATCATCTACAAAGGAAGTAAAATAGTTATCCCAAAGAGTCTGAGAAGACAGATGCTAAAAAAGATCCATGGAGGACATCTGGGAATCGAAAAGTGTAAGAAAAGAGCACGAGAGGTGATGTACTGGCCACGAATCAACCAAGATGTGACAAATGAGGTGTCAAACTGCACAATATGCCTGAAATATCGAGCAAGCAATCCGGTAGAACCACTAAAGCCACACCCAGCACCAGACAGACCTTACCAGAAGGTAGGCGCTGACCTATTCGTATGTCAAGGGAAGGACTATCTTGTCATCACAGACTATTACTCCCTGTATCCAGAGGTTTGTAGACTGTACACCACCACTGCAGAAGCTGTGATAAGAAGTATGAAAGCCATATTCTCCAGACATGGCGTGGCAAGCGAGGTCTTCACAGACAACGGACCCCAGTTTAACAATGCAAATTTCCGACACTTTGCCAAAGAGTGGGACTTTGTCCACATAACGTCAAGTCCTCACTATGCACAGTCCAATGGACTAGTGGAAAAATCGGTCCAGACAGTGAAAAGACTGATGTACAAGGCAAAAGACAGTGGAACTGACTTCGACCAGAGCATGCTTGTATACCGCACAACGCCGCTCGAGTGTGGTATGTCACCAGCCCAACTCCTGATGGGACGTCGGCTAAGGTCAAACCTACCCATCCCGGAGAACCCCCTGAAAACAAAAGAGGGGGAGAAAGTGAGGAAGTTCAAAGAGCAACAGAAAGAAAAGCAAAAGTACTACTATGACAGAGGAACACAAAACCTACCTGAACTCCATACTGGTGACCAAGTAAGGTTGAAAGACAAAACAAACACATGGACTCAGAAGGGAACTGTCCTGAGTGAAGTTCAACCAAGATCATACACCATTCAGACAGATGAGGGTGCTGTTCTGAGAAGAAATCGTCGAGATCTTCTCATGGGACCAGCCACAGCAGGTCAAGAGACTGATACTGGTGAACAACCTGATCACACAGCTGAGAACAAATCATCTGAGGCAACAACTCAGATTCAAGGACAATCAATCAGAAAATCCTCAAGACACATGAAGCCTCCTGAGAGACTCATTGAGCAAATTTAAGGACTATTGTTAAAGAAGGAAGTAATGTTATCTTATTCTTTCTTCAAGTTCTAGTGTACTGACATATTTCATGTGAACACACAAAGCAAGGGTAAAAAACCTTGATCATGATAATGATAATGTAAGTTCATTAAATGTTGTTAGTTAAAAGTAAAATACTTTTGTTTTAAGAAAGGGAGATGTAATGATATCAGCAAATAGTGATGATATTTGTCTGTGTTTGATTACTTATGCCTTACAGCATATTTGTCTGTGTTTTTGATTGCTTGTGCCTGACCAGCAGAGGTCATGTGAGAGACAAGCAGTCCAGAGGAGTTTTACTTTCAGTTTCATTCTAGATGCATCACAGCATAGTGTGTTCTGTAAAAAGCTGTAGAAAGTCTTGAACAAGACTTTAGATTAAACAACATTCTCTTTCAGAAATGCGTCTTTATTGAACCCAAAAAGAAATCAAAACACTTCCCATAGATGAATAGCCCTTACTGTAAGCAAAGTGTGGAATGTGCATGTGTGTTTCATGAGAGGGCCATAGGTATTGGATGACTGTTGGGCATTGGGGTTTTAAGACCCTCTGGCCATAGAGTGAGGTTGAGATGGAGGGATGGAGAGGTATTGAAAAAAGGCCACTCACCCTGACCACCCGAGTGAGGTCGTTGAACTTTTTTCTACATTGTATATGGGTCCTGGGCACCATGCTCCTGGAGAAGACACTCTGTGCCACCTCCCTCCACACTCTTCTGCAATCGCACGGCAAAGGCCTCCTGCCACTCTCTGGGTACAGTATTGATCTTCTGTGCTCCTCCGCGCCAACCAGAGCCTCCAAGGCCCGTTGAAGTGCTGTGTTCACTCCCTGGCCCGCTGCATAGTCCTTGGCTGCAAGATTTAGGCACAGGTCTCTCCAAGCCGAGATTCAAGGCTGCAATGAGCAGGGTGTGGCTGGAGAGCAAGATCGACCCTCCCCTTTAAGAACTGTCCGGCGCCAGTGTGTCTGTGTTCCATTGTTGACTGACAGCACCTGCGCTGCGCCCGAGCTCTGAATTAGTGCCTCGCTCCTCGGCCTTTGCGCCTTAATACAGGTGTGAAGCACCTGATTTAGTGCTCCAATCACCTCCAGGGCCGATAAAAGCCAAGTTTGCCATCAGAGGCGATAATTAGCGGCAGGCGCTAAACTTTGCGCACGGCCGATAATCGTGCCCCAAACGGGGCGATACTGAATTTTTCCCCCTTACAGTCTTCTTTCAAATGCTCTATTTTTCTATTCTCTTCATTTTATACTTGTGTTCCTTATTTTTTCACCCAATATGCAATACCTTTATATGTCAAAATTAAATTATATTTGTAATTTTTCTGCTTAATTGCAATTCTGATCCTTTACCATATTGTTAATTGTTTCCTCTGTCTCTAATGCTTTCTATTTTTGTGAACTGCCAGACTGCCTGTCTGACATCAACTCATTGATGAGGCCAAATTTCCTCTAACTGAACATTAGGAAGATCAAAGCCAGGATTTTTAGCCTTCACCATAAACTCCACACCCTTTCCACTAACTGAACCACCCTTTGCTGGCCACCTGCTCAAGGTGAACCAGACCATAGAAAATCTTGGAATCTTACTCAACACAGACTGAGCTTCAAACCCTACATTCTATCCATTCCCAAAACTGTTTATTTCCACCTCCACAAGATCATCCACCTTTGCTAATACCTCACCCCCAGTTGTGCTGAAATCCTGATCCGTGCTTTTGTTGCCTCCAGACTTAATTTTTTCCAATTTTCTCATTGTTAAGCTTCCATTCTCCACCTTCCACAATCTCCAAGTTGTTCAAAACTCAGCTGCCTCCTATCCTTTCCTGCACCAAATACTTCTGATCCATCTCTCCCATCCTTGCTGACATACACTAGCTGTCAGTCACTCAATGCATTGAATTTAAAATTCTCATCCTTGTTTCTAAATCCCTCCATGGTATTGTCCCACACTATCTCTGCAATCTTCTCCAGCCTTGCATCCCCTCCTGCACCCTTTGGTCCTCTAATATTGGGGCAGAAATTCGGGTCGGGGGCTTGCCACGCGTGCAAGCCCCCGATCTGCACTTACCCGACGCGCCTGCCGTTCACCTCCAGGGACGCCTGGAATTCCTGTTTGAAAGAGAAGAATCCCGGGCAGCGTCTGACGTCACGCCGCCCAGGAGTGCAGCCAGCGCGAAGCGCAAGTGAGACACGCCCCTTGAGGTCTCAGTTTAATAGGACATGCCCCCAATGTTTCTCACAAGCTGAAAAGCATTTTTACATGCAGAGCAGCATTTCAAATAGGTTTTTGGTATTTTTATGAAGCTTTTGGTAACTTTTATAAACTTTTACATTATTTTGAAGAATCTGAAGTAGTTTTAAACAGAATTAAAGCAATTTAAAGACTTTTAAAAGCCCTGAAAGAATTTTTTTCATTCCATTTATTTATTTAGCAACGTCGTCGTACGTGTCTTCACACTGTTCCCTTTGGGGAACTGTATGAAGTGGTGGAAGGATTTATGGCCGTGATTAACACTCATTCCGTGACCATAACCATCTTTGAACCAGCCATTAACGTGGTTAGTCCTATGGCAGGAGGGTTTTATGGGCTCCCACAAGCTATACGAGGAGGGGGGGCCACCCACACCCACGGACGCAAATATCCCACTGGATGTCAACCCAGAATTTAGAGCCGGAGCTCCGACTCCACTTGCCGGGACTGTCTGGAGCGGGGTTCGAAACCCTACCCCGTCTGGCCCAGCGGCGGGGATCCTACCGCTACGCCAAAGGCCCACTCCGATTAACAACGTGAAATGGCTGGAATGAGCACAATTCACGGCATTAAAAGAACTCACAATTGAACTGATGATGACCTCAGCAATCTCCTCAACGAGGTGGAGGTGCAGCGCCTGCTCATCATTGGTAATGAGAAGTCAAAGGCGCCGAAAAAAGGACAGATGATAGCTTGGTCTTTCAAGTGGCAGCATAGGGCTCTAGTCACGGGGAGGGAAAAGGTGCAGGAAATGTATGGGTGTCACCTTTTGCGCGGAGTGGGCCTTTTGCGTAGCGGTAAGCATCCCTGCCGCTGGGCCAGAAGGAGTAGGGTTTCGAACCCCACTCCAGACAGTCCCGGCAAGTGGAGTCGGAGCTCCAACTATAAATTCTGGGTGGACATCCAGCGGGATACTTGCGTCCGCGGGTGTGGGTGGCCCCCCCCCTCAGATGGGTTGTGGGAGCCCATAAAACCCTCACGCCATAGGACTAACCACCCTAATGGCTGGTATGAAAATGGTTATGGTCACGGAAGGAGCGTTAACGTGTCCAGAAATCCTTCCACCACTTCATACAGTTCCCGAAAGGGAACAGTGTGAGAATACGTACGACGATGACCTCTTGTGCAATGCACCTCCTTGGACCCTCAGTCGCAGATGCGAGGGGGCAAATCGTGCAATTGTTAAATTTTTCATTTTATTGACATGTAAAATGTTGGCTCAGTAATTCCGTTCCAAACGCGTGAGTACGGTCGGGGTACTCACGCGTCTGGCCGGAGGAAATGCCGGTTTTCAGCATGCACAGCGCATGCGGGGAAAATTGGCATTTCCTGTCCTCTGAACGAAGGGGTTCAGAGGCAGAACGCGTGCGACTGCACAGGCAGCGCGTGCGCAGTAAAATTTGCCGGTTTCCTTCATGCTTTCAGTGAGGTTAAGTCCTTACAACTTACACATGAAAAAAGCATGAGTACAGTTGCTCCAGAGGCTGCGGAGGAAGATATATTTTATCGTGGAGCTTCTGAAAGGCAATATTTTTGTTTGGGAAAGGGAGGAAAGTTATTTTAAGAAATGCTGAGGTAAGTTTTAAAGTTTATTTTTGTTTTTTAAAATGGGTTTTCAGTACTGTAGGTAAAAGGAGCAATTGTGGCTATGTGAATTGAATTTGCTGTGTTTATTAAATGTGAAAATGACTCCAACATTTTTAAGAAAGAAACTTTTCATCAGTAATATATTCTTTTAAGTAATTATGTATGTATGTCTGTATATATTCCTTTGCGTATATGTATGTATATATTCCTTTACTTATGTGTATGAATGTATGTATTTAATTATGACTTTCAGAGAAAGTAACTTATTGGAAAATCGTAATTAAATACATACATTCATACAAATAAGTAAAGGAATATATACATATACGTAAAGGAATATATACGGACATACATACATAATTACTTAAAAGAATATATTACTGATGAAAAATGTCTTTCTTAAAAATGTTGGAAATGTTACATTACTCATTTTAGAACAGCCATTTTCACATTTAATAAACACAGCAAATTCAATTCACATAGCCACAATTGCTCCTTCTACCTACAGTACTGAAAACCCGTTTAAAAAAAAAATTAAACTTTAAAACTTACCTCATCATTTCTTAAAATAACTTTCCTCCCTTTCCCAAACAAAAATATTGCCTTTCAGAAGCTCCACGATAAAATATATCTTCCTCCGCAGCCTCTGGAGCAACTTTACACATGCTTTTTTCATGTGTAAGTTGTAAGGACTTAACCTCACTGAAAGCATGAATGAAATCGACGAAGTTCACTGCGCACGCGCTGCCTGTGCAGTCGCACGTGCTGTGCCTCTGAACCCCTTCGTTCAGAGGACAGGAAATGCCGGTTTTCTCCGCATGCGCTGTGCATGCTGAAAACCGGCATTTCCTCCGGCCAGACGCGTGAGTACCCCGACCGTACTCACGCGTTTGGAACGGAATTACTGGGCCATTGACTATTTACATATCCCCACCTCCCTTTGTCCCCCCTTTTAAATATAGCTAATACATTCACTTGCTTAAATCCTTAGAATATGCCAGTACTCAATGATTGCTGACTACAGCTAGTACCCCACAAATGTCCTCACTAGTCTTCTGCAGCACTTTTGGACAATAAGCCATCTTTGTTACCAAGACCACCTCTGCAACATCAGCCACCTCTGTATTTATCTCACCACATCACTGCTGAAACACATAACCATGGCTTTGTCACCTCCATGTTTAAATTCTTCAGTGCTCTCCTTGCTACATAAACCTCAACATATTCAAAGTTCTGCTGCCTGCATCCTATCCAGGACCAAGTCTTACTCCCCATCACTGCTGTCCTTGCCAAGTTCCATTGGCTCTCAGTGGCCTATCTCCTAGAATTCAAAATCTTCATCCTTGTTTACAAATCCCTCACCCTTACCTCTGCAGCCTCCTCCATCCCTACACGCTAAGGCATGGCCTCCATTCTTCTGTTCCTGACCTTCTTTGCACCGCTGTAGGGGGTGGCGTCTGGTGCGTGCACCCAGTCAGTTATGCCCCTGACTGCCTGTGAGCGGTTCGAATCGCTCCCACACCCCTTAGTTCTAGACACCGGACTTAGGTACAGGCGGCGATACAGAAAACTCGAGTAGACAGGTGGTTTGGTGTAAGAAAACCAAGATTTTATTAAAACAGAAACGAAAATGCAGTCTTATGAGAAATTACTGGTAGAAAAATTACAGGCAAATAACAATAATTATACTTATACAGGGAATGGGGAGCACATGGCACATCGAGGGAAAAACTACTACTTTAACAATCCCTTTTTCCTTATCCCACCCCTATACCTAACTAGATTAAGCTATGAGGGGCCAGGAATTCATGCTCACCAATCCAAAGCAAAGCCTGTTGTTTTAACGGTTGCAAGTTTTGAGGTCGGGTCTCCTGTCCTTTGGGGCATTCCGTCGTCACGTGGTCTCAGGGTGCAGTGCTGGAGCTGTTGCTGTGACACACCTTTCTTCTCCTCAGCTACCATCATCATCTCGTCGCGATGGGTTCTCTTCTTCTCCCTCGGGCGGTCGTCGGCGGTAACGTTGCGTCAGCGGGACGGTTGGCAGTCTTCACTGCTTAGATTTTTCTACCCATTCTTAGAACGCCGGTATATTCGTTCTGGTGTGGACACCTGTGTTTAACGCCAGCTCATTCGCAGTGTTCATTAGCCAACTTAATCTCACTGTCCATACATATATTTTCTTCCCCCAAGCGCCAGCTTATAACTAGGCGCTCGGTCTTTATCAATGCGTCTTCTGCTGCCCTTCTCTGCTCTTGTCGGGTCTTTACCTTTTTCTTCGTCTCGCCTCATCTCGTCTCGCCCTTTTGTGGCCCGTGTGTCCTGTATGACTTTGGACCTCGGGTCTCGTCCCCCACCCGCGCTTGGTATGGATGTCCTTGGTTGCAACTTAATGCGGGGAGTGAGAAGAGAACCCGCCACGAGGCCAGGGCACGAGTTCGGGCGGCAGCAGCCCAAGGCCAGACAAAAGGTCAGAGTCAAGAGAGGGGAGCAAGAGCGCACAGTTGCTACTGAGGGCCTACAATTATATCCATTTCTTCAACTCCTTATCTGCGAGCCAAATCAGGTCAGTCCATTGTTTGATTTTGGCGGGCTGTTTTAAACGATTATACCAATCTAAGTTAACTGGTTTTAGATGGCCGTTTATCGCATCTGATGGCCTGATGTATTGTCATTAATGCATTTTAATCGGCCTGTGCAGCCTTGATGGCCTCCTTAAGCTGTTTCCGATTATTTATGCGGGCAACTAATGGCCTTATGGTTAGGCCTAACTGGGTTGACCTGTTTTAATCTGACGTAATGCATATTCAATGTTTGCTTAGCTGTCTGGCCCTTCAAACACAAAGTCCTTTTCACAGAAATGCGTTTTAAGTTTCGATTTCCCAAAGCTGCCTGTTCTGTGCTGCAGAGTCCAAGCTTGTAAAATCTTACAAACTTTTGGTCACGAGGTGCAGACGCCATCTTTTGGGTACCCTTTTTTTTAATTGTCCATACAGGGTCCCTTTTATTAATAACCTCGGGGAAATGTGGGAATTTTGCGAATCCTATACTCCCCCCTGTGATACTAAAATTTGCTTGAAGTATCATCCTTACAAGGTGAGCAAAATTTTCTGACCCTCCATAGTCAACAGTCCCCTGTAATTATCTCTCTAACATACCCACGACACATGCACTTCCCATTCCGTGAAAATGTAGTGTACATAAGTATACATAGAATAACTACAGTCGTTTACACACATCCAAGCATGGAGGGTTCCAACACCCCTGCACCACTTGGTACACATACATCTTTATTAACAACACATCGCAAGATCTTTATAAAAAACAACAAACACAAATAAACAACAATTTTTAATCAAAAATACAAGGAAAAATACTCAAACAGGCGTACCTCCCTTCACCTTCACATAATGTTCCTTCCAGAACCTCTGGTTTCGGAATTCTAACAACTGACCTTTTCCCTTGCACTGGATGCAGACTAGATACAACACTATCCCTAACTGGCAAATCACGAGAATGTGGGAAGCCAATCTGATCCACGAAGGGACCTCTATGTTATTGAAAATGTCCCACCAGGGTGGAATCACAATATCCAATATCTTAGCCCCTATCTCTACTGTTTTCTGTTCTAGAGTGTAAAAATGTTTCTGTGAAACTATAATGGCCTTGAGTATTTTGGTAAGGTGTTCAGGGAGAGGGGGAATTTCGTAGCCAAAATGCGCTACATACTTCTGCAGGTTGGTAAAATTCTCCTTTACAGTGAGGTGAACAGTGGAGGGTTCAGGAATGGGGACAATTCGCTCCTGGGCCACTTGAACTTCTGCCTCGGGTTTAAAACAGAAACTGCTGTCACTAACTGGACACCAGCTATGCTGTCCATGCTGAAAGTGGGATGCGCCTGTGGTGACACAATATGTCCCACCTCCTATATATGCTACCTGCGGGGGAACATGGCCTTGTGTCATTGCCTCCATGGTACAATTTATAGGTTTCGTGCCAGCAGCTCTGAACCCGCACTGTGGTTTTGAATAGGCGTTCAAGTGCTGGGGACACAGGATTATGTGTGCTCCCCAGCTCCGGCACCCTGAGAGGTCAGTACCTGTCATAGCGTGCTCCCACTTTATAATGTAAGGTGGGACCGCTGTGAAACGAATGTGTGCACCCCGTTGAATGACTCCAATGTTCTCTACCCTGTATTCCGGCGCGGGTTGGGCTGTCCTACCCATGACCGGCATCCTAACTACTACTCCCATGATGGTCTGGTTGGACCGTCCGCAGTCCACTTGGACTAGGTGGGCTTCGGAAGCTAGCCGGAGTTGGCACGGGCTTAATGCATTCTCAAATGGATGGAGGACTGCGAGGTGTTTGTTGCTGATCCAGGAGGGGACTAAACCCTGTTTTAAATCCTCCAGATTACTGCGGCCCTCGCCCAGCAACCATGCCCCGTATAGCACGCACACCTCATTCTGCGCAGCCTGGTCAGAAGCATTTCTGTCCTCCCTTATGAGGGCATTTACCGTCTGTCATAAATCGCAACTTCTACAAGAAGTACTACTGAATGGCCAGCTGAGGGCGCTGCCCGAGGAGTATAAATACTCGGGCGTGGGCCCACCTTGGCCAGAGACAGTCTGGAAACAGGAAGCTAGTGACTACTAACTAGACCTCCATGTTTTGTTACAAGTTGATTAAAGCCTTGCTTTATGTACAACCAAGTGCATAGTGAGTCTTTATTACATCAATTTAATCGACTTGGTATCGTCTGCACGCCTTGGGTGATTCGGAACAACCAGCTGCAACTCGAACTGCAGAAAGGGACCTGGGCAAGAAACTGATCCATCATGGATAAACTCCTTAGACCCGCTCGTCTCGACCTGGACCCGAATGCACCTGCGGCAGCGAAGGTATGGAAGCATTGGTTTCGTACCTTTAGCAGCTTTCTTGAAGAATGTGGGGCGGGTGCCTCTAATAAGTTACGAATGCTTATTAACTACGTATCCCCTCATGTGTATGATTATATTGAGGACTGTATAGACTACGACGCTGCTATCGAAATTTTACAGCAGCTATATGTCAAGTCCCCGAATGAAATCTTTGCTCGACACCTACTGGCCACAACTCGGCAGCAGCCTGGGGAATCACTCGATGAATTCCTCCAGAAACTTTGCAGGCTCAGCAAAGATTGTAACCTTAAAGCGGTTACAGCTGAACAAAAACAAGAGGAACTAATCCGCGATTCCTTTATCATGGGATTGCGTCCCCTTTTATGCGTCAGCGCCTGCTGGAAAATAAAACCCTCAATTTACGAGCTGCTTATGACCAGGCATGTTGCCTGGACTTGGCCAAGAAGAATGCAGACACTTATCTCCCACCACATGCACGGGCGGTGGCTATCACCCTTAATAAGTCTTTCGATAAGTCTCGGGTGGATGCCCCCGCTGATGATGACTCTACTCTAATGGACGACGACCCTACCCTAGAGGCCTTTGCTGATGACGACCCCACCCTAGCAGCATCCTGGCAATCAGGAAGAAAGTGTTTCTTTTGTGGAGGTACGTTCCATTACAGAAAATTTTGCCCGGCTCGTAATGCGACCTGCAATCATTGCAGCAAGAAAGGACACTTTTCCAAGGTATGCCAGTCACGGGCCTCTGCTAACAAGAAAGGCCACTCCTCTAAAGTATATCGGTCGAGAGCTCCTGTTAGCTTCACAGCTGCTATCTATGGAGCTGCTCCTCCCCCAAGAACCACTGCTAAGGCTACAGCTGCCGAAGGAAAAATTACCCCTCCTCCCATCACAGCTGTTTTTCCCCAAAGTTTGTCCCATGCAGCTACGAAGGTTCCAGTAAATGGGCACTCTCTAAGTGCGCTAATCGACTCCTGCAGCTCTGACAGCTTCATTAGTAAGCGGGCTGTCAGCAGGTTAAAACTGCGCGTTTGTCCCTCGGACAGGGAGATTGCAATGGCTCTGACGACTCTGACCACCAATTCTTCTGGCTTCTATCTTGTCAACCTCACCCTCAATGGTCACACGTATCCCTCCACCCGGCTCGGAGTACTCGAAAACTTATGTAGCAATGTGCTTTTGGGACAGGACTTCCAGAAGCCGCACAAAAGACTCACTATTGAGTTTGGAGGGTCGAAGCCGGAGCTTACCATTTCTAAGGTGCCGTTTTGTGTGCTCTCGGTGGCCTTACTCGGTGAGCCCTCCCTGTTTGCCAATCTCTCCCCCCCGCTGTAAACCCATAGCCACCAAATCGCGGCACTTTAGCCAAGACGACCGAGCATTTATCGAGGCAGAAATCTCTCGCCTTTTAGCTGACGGTATTATCGAGCCGTGTTCATCCCCCTGGCGGGCTCAAGTCGTCATTGTGAAAAACCCTTTAAAACAACATAAGAACATCTGTGTATTGATTATTCGCAGACTATTAATCAATATACCGATCTAGATGCCTACCCGCTACCACGCATAGATGACATGGTCAACAACCTTGCCAAATACAAGGTATTTGCAACCTTCGATTTAAAGAGCGCATACCATCAGGTACTGCTGAAAGACTCTGACAAAAAGTATACGGTCTTTGAGGCCAATGGTCGGCTTTATCAGTTTCGTCGCCTTCCATTTGGGGTCACCAATGGGGTGGCCATCTTCTAATGGGCAATGGACGGCCTAGTCCGGCAAGAGAACTTGACGGATACCTTTCTGTATTTAGACAATATCACTATTGCCAGCCATGATCAAAAGGAGCATGACGCCAATCTTCAGAGATTTTTTGATGTTCTCCGTCGTCGCCACTTAACGTTAAACGAATCCAAATCGGTAAAATCGGTGCCGTCAGTGAACATTCTCAGTTACTGGGTGGGCAACGGTGTTATTAAACCGGACCCAGAGTGACTTCGTCCACTTCAGGAGCTCCCTCCCCCTACAAATCTCAGCTCTCTTCATCGGGCACTTGGCATGTTTGCTTATTACGCAAAGTGGATACCTCACTTCTCCGATAAAATACAGCCCCTGATTCATGCGAAGTCTTTTCCATTAGAAGCAATGGCTATTTCTGCCTTCAACCTCCTCAAACGACAGCTGGAGAAAGCCACACTTCGCTCCATTGACGAAAACCTTCCTTTTGTGGTCGAATGCGATGCATCGGAGGTGGCGATCTCGGCTACCTTGAATCAAGGTGGTCGGCCCGTGGCATTCCTATCCAGAACCTGACAGGGTAGCGAGCTCCATTACCACCCCGTCAAGAAGGAGGCTACAGCCATCATCGAGGCTGTACACCAATGGTGTCATTTTCTTGCTCAGCGTCATTTCACACTCATAACTGACCAGCGCTCCGTGACCTTCATGTTGGATAACCGGAAGCGCACAAAAATCAAAAATAATAAAATTCAACTCTGGAGGATGGAGCTGGCTACCTTTGGATATACTATCCGTTACCGACCCGGCAAACAGAATGTGGCCCCAGATACCTTCACACGGGCATTTTGCTCTTCAATGTCAACGTCGACTCTGGCGGATCTGCATATGGACTTATGCCATCCTGGCGTTACCCGTATGTTGCACTTTGTGCGCTCCAAAAATCTACCATTCTCAACAGAGGATGTAAAGAAAACATGCTCCTCCTGTAGGATTTGTGCAGAATTGAAACCACAATTCTTCCGCCCATCAGATGACTTACTCATATATGCAATGCAGCCTATGCAGAGGCTCAGCATAGACTTTAAAGGGCCATTGCCTTCGTCGATGCGGAACACCTACCTACTTACGATGGTAGACGAGTATTCACGCTTTCCCTTTGCCTTCCCCTGTCCTAATATGCTTACCTCTACGGTAATTAAATGCCTCGATCAGGTCTTTTCCCTCTGCGGGACGGCCAATTTTATCCACACGGATCGGGGTCCCTCCTTTATGTCGAGTGAACTTAAAAGTTATCTCTCCCAACGGGGAATCGTCTCGAGTAAGACGACACCATATCACCCAATCGGCAATGGACAGGTTGAACGATACAATGCCATCATCTGGAACGCTGTCCGTCTGGCACTGAGGTCACGCAACCTACCAGACCAGCAGTGGGAAACTGTGCTCCCCGACGTGTTACACACTATCAGGTCTCTTCTCTCCACATCCACTAATGTCACACCTCATGAGCGATTCTTCAAGTTCCGGCGTCGCTCTACATATGGGACATCTCTATCCTCATGGTTGGTGGCTCCAGGCCCTGTGCTACTCCGGAGGTTCGTCCGGTCGGCCAAGAACGACCCTCTCATTGATGAGGTGGAGTTAACGGAGGTAAACCCCATGTATGTGCACGTGCGGTACCCCGATGGCCGGGAATCCACTGTCTCGCTCAGAGATCTGGCTCCCTGCCCAACTGGTCACTCGGGCCCGAATGATGTAGGATCCCACGACGATGATGTCAACACTCCACACCACTATGAAGATGACGCCCTACCTGGGACATCGAGGGATCTGCCGGCAGTGCTACCGGATCAACTCAGGGAGCCGAACGCTCCCCGTAGGATGACCACCCAAAATCAGTACGCCGGACAATCTCCGGCTACAACCCAGGATGAGGCCAGCTCTGTGCCTGTGGGGACCCGTACCCGGAGCCATGATATTCCCAGGCCTCCACAGGATGGTCAAGACGACGCGGACTCTACCGACTTACCGGTACGGGCCAAGCGGCCCAGGGACCAGGACACACTCTGGGGAGATGTGCCTTCCGGTCACAAGCAGAAGGCTAAATGACTACGGCTATTTTTGGTCCGCCTAGTCCGTTAAAGGAAAACTGGACTTCCAAGCCTTTTAAGGAGGAAGAATGTCATAAATCGCAACTTCTACAAGAAGTACTACTGAACGGCCAGCTGAGGGCGCCGCCCGAGGAGTATAAATACTCGAGCGTGGGCCCACTTTGGCCAGAGACAGTCTGGAAACAGGAAGCTAGCGACTACTAACTAGACCTCTATGTTTTGTTACAAGTCGATTAAACCCTTGCTTTATGTACAACCAAGTGCGTAGTGAGTCTTTATTACATCACCGTCCTTGCGTGCTTCTCCAACTCCGCTATGATCTCCTTTAAATGGACCGTCATGGCCTGGTCCTCATGCAACTCCGAGCCCGCTACTTTGTTCTCATCCAGTAATATCTTCCTTAACTGTGTTTTTAAACCGTTTATCTGGATCTGCAGCTCTATGTCATCCAAACTGTTGATGACAGAGGACCCAGTGTTAAACGCAGTAAAAACATCATTCCATACTCCCCTTCTTTGTCTTCCTGCATTATCCAAAAACTCGCGGTGTGTGGTGTACAGTTCGGTTTTGTCAACATTGGCGAAATCGAACTCATAAAACTTCCTGAACATGTCCTTTAATAGGGCCTGGTATAGCTACTCTGTTTCTTTGGGACACCACTCCGGTAAATGTACCTTGGTGAAATTTAAAATCACGGAGGCTACTGCATAGTGTACCCCTTGGTACAGCACCATGTAAGATTCGAAATTTTCAGTAATTAATCACGCAAGAAAATAGGGCTAATAAGACAGTTTATTGACCAAAAGAGGCTTGTACAGAAAAACCTTTGATAAAAGGGCACACAAAATGGCCGCCGGACCTCGTGATCAGTTTCTGGGACCATTTGATTTCTGTTACTGCAAGCCAGACAGGCTTGTGGATTGAGGACAGTAAGCCCGCGAAAGCCAGTATCGGGAAACCGAAACTCATGGAACTGAGCATACATATTAATTAGATTCTAAGTACAGGACAGTTTTGGGTAACAGGATGAGGCCCATCAAGAAATGGGCGGACAATTGAACGAACACTTAAACCCATTTACTGTACAAAGGAAAACCGTTTAACAGCCATCGAGGACAATCTCCAGACCGATCAATATACGAACCGAGTTACGGTGACAAAGTAAAAGACATTATCGGCCCAGGAAGGCCAGTTAAGCTATCACCGGCTCCCGTTACAAAGACAAAGCGCCCCTGCAGAGATTTCTGCCCGCCAAAAATATTACAAAGACTGGACTATGATTTGGCGGGAGATAAAACTGTCCCAAAAAGGTATAACTGGATTGAAAGGTCCATCAGGATGCTACGCTTCACTTCACGATTCACTTCGGTACGCTTCGTAGCTTGGCTCCACTTCACGCTTCGGAACTTCTACAGTAGCTTCACTTCGGTTTTCAGTTCTTCAACGCTTCGGGACAGACTCTTCGGTTAAGGCAGCACTTCGGTTTCGGAACGTGGTCGGTGTTCGGCCAGGCAAGGCTCGGCCACGACGGGAAGACGACGAGGGTGGCCCGGGTACTTTTGTCGGGAGATCATCGACGACCCAGGCCGAAGAAAAAGACACCCTCAGAAGGACAATCATTATGACTGCATAAGAGGACACTCCGGGCCTAGCACTCCAGTGCCTCAACATCCCATTCGGTAACGGACCTTCCATGTGCATCCATTTCTACAACATCACATCGGTAGCAGAGTCTCCAAGGTGCATCCAGTTCTTCGGCAGCCTTTCAGTAAAGGTAACACAGGTTTAACGGATTCATCTGTGATGAGCGCTCATCAAGGCTGGATCTGCTGCTTCACCGCGTAAGAAAAACAAACTGCGCCAGAAGTTTCCAAATCCACGTGACGACGGAAAGCTGTGCCAAAAAGGCTGCGAACCCCCTTTTCGCGAATCTGAAAGTGGTGAGCATGATCCCGAGTTCCTCAAGTCGAAACTTAGTTTAGGTCTAGGGGAGGGGGTTAAGGGTAATCGTAATGTGTTTCCCCTTTTACGATGTGCCGTGTGTTCCCCATTTCCATAGAGTTAAGTTTATAGATATGTGCATGCTTGTAGTTACTTTAATCTGTGCTTATGACATGTATTTTATAATGCTGCAAACTGTTTAATAATAAAAGCATCCATTTTGTGCTATTCAACCTGGTCTATTGAGTTTTTCTCTGCACTACAGTTCCCTGCACCTAAGTCCAAGTTCTAGAACCGTAGGGAAGAGTGGGTCGAACCACTCAAGGGTAATCATTGCATGAAGCCTGGTAGGAGACCAGAACGAGCAAGAGAAACCCCCTACAACCTGATCTGTATGCACAAGTACCAGCCCATTCCCTGGTCCCTTGGTGGTGGTGGGGCTCCCTTCCCTGGGTAACCTCGCCGCCTGTGCCGTAGGCAGGGGCTTACGGGGGCGCGTCACAAGCTCAGTGATATTGACTGGGATCGGGGAGAATGGGACTGCGCACGCCTTCAGGCTGGTATCCCACTTCATCCCCTCTTGGCACTGTTGGTGGAAAATAATGGATATGCCTGCAGGGCAGACCCTCTCTGACCCCCACATACAGATGTAAGTCCCTTGATCCGGTTCCCACCACTTGTCCCAACACACATTTAATCCTCCGTGAGTCCCTGTAATCATCCGGTGGCTGTTGTTCCCCAACCATTCCCACTCGACTGCGGGGTTTCTCATATCTTTACTCAGCTTTCTGAGCCACCACCACCTATCCAGAGGAATGTGTCCCTTGCACGTTAAACATATACGTTTCCCTACGGTGACGCTGACCCTTGTGTTTGGTTGGAGTACTGAGATGAATTGGACCCCAGCCATCCTGGCCACCTTCCCTCGTGGATGTAGACGGCGGTCTCCTTTGCATCCCGTTCACCACTTCCGTCGGTCGCTATAGGTGCTCTATCTCCTGAGGACCCGTAGATGTGGGAGTCTTCTACATCGCCCCTCTTTCCCAGGCTCAGTCCCATCAGGGCAAGTAGGATTACGATCCCCTTCATCCCGACAGTCTTTCTGTAACAGATACACAAAAAACATACAGCCAGGTCCCCAAGAGATTCTCTGGCTTGGGTGAAGCATGGTCGGGTCTCGCGACCTCGACCCAAAATACACATTCTTAGCAGATTACTACTTATCTAAAACTACCCATCACCTTATTTAACTTAAGCTAAAACACCCAAACTTAAGCTAAATACTTAAACTTAACAATACAAACTTACCTTACCTAAACTATGTACATCCGCCGCCCGTTTCCGGGTGGCCAGGCTAATTCCTGGTTGGACTGCGGCATACCGCTCCCTCCGGCGTGGCCGCACCATCCTGCACTTTTGGTCCCTTGCCGCCCATGGCGGCTAGCTGGGGACCTCTGTCCTTTGACTTGCCCCTAACTCGGGAGGCTGTCCCTTTAAACTGGGGAGCTGGTGACCAGGGTTTCCTGGGTTGGGGCGTCCGTGGGGACCTTCTAGGGACTTCCTCGGGTGGGGATTTCTTGGCCGATGGGCCTTTAACGCTGACCGCTGTCCCCTCCGGTGCGGCCTGTGGGCTAACCACTGCCGCTGGCTGGGGATCTTCCCCCTTAGGCTTGACCTCTCCCGAACCTGGGCTAGGGGCAGGTAACTCTTCGCAGCCTATTGCTACAGGCTGAGAGTCTCCGCCCCCAGGCCCCAAAACTGGGTCCGGGGCGGGGTCTTCGCCCTCAGGTCCCTCCTCCTCTACACCTGGGTTAGAGGCGGGGTCTTCATCCTCAGGTCCCTCCTCGTCTGGAGCCCAGAAGAGTGGGGGAGTGTCCCAATTGATGGGCGGGATGGCCCCTCCCTTTAAGCACGCCACAGCGCCTGCCTGTGCAGTCTGTGAACTTGCTCCTGCTGCAGGCTGAGGATTTTTATCCTCAGACCTTACCCCAACTGGCTGCTTACCCCTTTCAGGTTTAAATAGTTTGCACTGGTTGATAAAACCAGCAGCCTGTTTTAAAACCTTGTCCGCTGGCCCGAACGGGCCTTCTAGGGACACCCCGTTCTCTTCCCTTACCAGGACAGCCTCACAGACGGGATCTCGGGCTTGGACCTGCTTTAGGTCTGGGGCCAGAGCTACCCCCTGTGTGCCTCCCTTGTCCTGGACTGCGGCTACTGGGCCTGCCCTACAGGGATCCCAGAACTCTCTTTCCCTGGCCCCCTGCTTGGTCACCTCATTGGTCCTTTGGTTATCCTCCCACATGGTAGGGAGGGATCCTAAAACTATGGCCAAAAGTTTGGCCATTTCCCCAGCCTGCTCATTCCCTGTGGCTCCCATTAGGCTAAATGGGGCTTCGTTAGACCTGGGTGGATTGGTCGGGTCTTCCGAATGGACCACCGTGCTGGAAGCTCCAGTGTCCACCGAATATCTCCCCTGCACCATCTCCACCCGTGCCTTAACACAGGGCCTGTTCCCCTCATCGTCTTCAAGGGGACACAGGTCGGCAGGCTGCCCCGGCTCTAGTCATGGCAGTGGGTCGGATGGGGCGGATGGGGTCAGCGCACCTGTAGTGGCTGCTACTCTCCCTTGGCCAGTCAATATGGACCTCATGGTGTCCAAAAATGACTCGACCGCTGTGGGAGGGATTCCCGCCTCTGCCGTTTGGGCTGGGGCTATGGAATTCTTTCCCTTGTTACCTTTCCAAGGGTTTTTGCACTCCTTCCGCCAGTGACCATCCTTCCCGCACCCGTAACAATTCGTCTTTGTGTTGGGGGGGTTATTCCCTTCCTGGTGCCACTCTTTCCTACCCGGTCCGGGTTTTTCCTCATGCACCTTCCCCTTAGGTGGCTATGCATAGGTTCCCCTATCGTTTTATAGGCTAGAGTCAACTGTCTGATCACCGTAAGTTCGGTGGTCTGGGGGTTCTTGGGGTTGAACCAGACTTCTGTCGTGGCCCGGACCTGTGGCAAGCTGTTCGCCACCAGGCAACGGAGCCAATGGGCTAGGGGATCCCCGTTCAGGAACCCCTGGTTTGGCGCCCCCGGACAGGCCCCCCGGTACACCGTCCATAATCGGTCTGCGAAAGCCTGCGGAGATTGCGCTGCAAGCTGGACCATCTTCTCCACAAGGGAGAAAGGACTTCCCTCATTCATCTCCATGGCCTCCAGAACCGCATCTCAGAGCTCCTCATACCCACCCTGCCCCCTCTTACACTCGTCAGAGAGGGATTGGAGGAGACTACTCTCCAGGAAGAATAGCAGCGTCTTGGCCTGCTCAGCGCCATCGCAGTCGTTGACGCTGGCTGCCTGCTCTATGTCCCTGAAGTGGATCGAGGGGTCTCCCTTTTCGGATAGCTTCGGGATATGGCTCACAATAGCCCTAAGCTGTTGGGTGCTATAGAGTAATACGAACTGGTTTTGGAGGGGTCCCTCATCGTCGCCATTGACGGGTGGGCCAACCCTCTGATGCCGTGCTGGGCACATCGGTCCCGGCTCCGACCTCTCTGGCAGGAGTTGCTCCACCTCCGCTCCCACCTCTGCCTCCACCCCCCTTGCTGCCAGACCTCGCTGAAGCTTGGCGCTATGGGTGGTGGTCGTGAGGCCTCATGTCCCTCAACCGGGTCGTCCCTGGGCACTACCAGTGATGATGGAACTGTCCACCCCTCATTCCCCATAAAATCCTCCTGACCTGCCTTTGGGCTTATGAGGCATACCATGCCTTTTGCCTTCCTGAGGGCCCGGCTCAGATTTTCTATTCGCTCTTTACAGGGGCCGTGGTCTGCCTCCACAAACCCCTGTTTGCTCACTAGCTTGTAAGCTGCCTTTACCTCCTGCACATTCTCTTCCTGTTCCCTAACTTGCCTTGCAAGGCGGGCGTTCTTCTCCCACAATCTTAACTCATTTCCCTTGGCCTCGGTGACTTGGCAGCATAGGTATTCCAACAAGCCAACGACAACGCAAAATCATTGAGCAGAAACTGATAGCCAAGTTCCGCACCCATGAGGACGGCCTGAACCGGGATCTTGGGTTCATGTCACACTACATGTAACCGCACCTGACATAGGGTCATCCAGACTCGAGTCGTCGTTGGCTTGTTCTCGCCACACAGATGCGGCCGGACCTGCTGTGATTTCCACCAAAAAAAATGGTTTTGTCTGTTTTTTTGTTTTTCATACAGACCCCAGCATCTGCAACATTTGACCCCTTGTGACCCCACCTCATTGCTCTTTGATGTAATGTTTTCCTGACTGACCAGTTTGGACACCATTTACACCTTTGATTGCTGTGATTATCTCTCTGCCGAGGTGTGATAAATGGCAGTTAGAAAGATTACCTGTAAACATCTGACATTATTCACTGACTATATAAACTGTGTTTTTATGCATCTCTCCACTTCACCCGACGAAGGAGCAGCGCTCCGAAAGCTTGTGATTTCAAATAAAGCTGTTGGGCTATAACCTGGTGTTGTGTGATTTCTTACATTATTCCATTAATGGCAGAGCCTTCAGCTATCCGAGATGTTTCACTCTCAAACTCTCTTGCTAAACTCCCCACCTTTCTTTAACGATTCCCTTACCTTCAAAACATCCCTCAAAACCTACCTCTTTGACCATGCTAGTTGTACTCTACCTCTGTGAAACTGTGATAATTACTGTGTTGAACATACTGCATGAATGTAAGTTATTGTCATTGTTTAAGGCATTTGTTAGCTATTAAATAAAAATATTTTTAAAAGACCTGAAATGTTAACTCTGTTTCTCTCTCCGCAAATGCTACCTTACCTGCTGAGTATTTCCAGCATTTTCTGTTTTTAGTTCAGATTTACAGCATCCGCAGTATTTTGCTTTTGTATTAAGCTATTAAATACCTTTTTTAGCATTGACTTCATTTTTTTAGAATCTACTGTAATAATTAGATAGCATGTCTCCTCAATGAATACTTCTACAAAATAATAATTAAGCAATGTTATTATTTTTCCTTTATCTTCAGTTACTCCATCACTTTAATCCATTAGAGCTCTAACTTCCTCCCTAGCCACTATTTTACTGTTACACAGAATCACAGAAACCCCACAGTGCAGATAGAGGCCATTTCGGCCCATCGAGCCTGCACCGACACATATCCCACCCGATCCCTGTAACCCCTACACCAACACCAACACATATCCCACCCCATCCTGTAACCCCACGTATTTAATCCCCCCAACACCAAGGGTCAATTTATCATAGCCAACCAACCTAACTTGCACATCTTTGGACTGTGGGAGGAAACCGGAGCACCCGGAGGAAACCCACGCAAACACGGGGAGAATGTGCAAACTCCACACAGACAGTCGCCCGAGGCCGGATTCGAACCCGGGTCCCTGGCGCTATGAGGCAACAGTGCTAACCACTATGCCACCGTTACGATATCTAAAAAAGTTTTATTACTTTGCTTAATGTCTTTTGCTATGTTCTAATGTGCCCTTTGCAACCTGATAGCTTTTTTAACCTATGTTGGCATTTCTTTTAATCCTCCCAAAGCTCTCCTCCTTTTGTGCCAGTAAATTGTATATGGATTGTTTTTCTTATTTCCGTTTTAATTGACCCATTCATCCATTTGGCACCTGCTTCTCAGTCACTCTTGGTTCGATCTTAAGATGAGATATGGAACTTTTACACAAACAGTTCTTTGATAATGTTGCATATGGTGCAATAAATGACTTGTTTATCATCAAATAAGTTAATTTTCCATGTGCTATGAAGCACTTTTTCTTGTAGCTCTGTACAATCAATTCTTTATTAAAGAACTTTGTATTGGAACATTATGGTACCTTGTAATATAATCTGCCGAAAGAGCATTATTCTTCATATCAAAATTATTGACTTGGAAGACAACACTAGCAAACACTTGTACAACATAAGCAAACTTTAATTAGTGAGATTTATCAAAGTAATAGTTTCTCGGAATATGCAAAGTCTGAAGAATTTCTTGGAGTATACTTTATTTTTATTATAAACTTCTCAAATTGTGTCAGAGTCTTAATCCAATCTCCAAGCTATTTGAACTACAGTGGCTATTTGTTTTCATCAGATAATTATATTGCCGGTTGCTTTAACTTAGAATTATAGAATCATAGACATTTATGGCACATAAGGAGGCCATTCAGCCCATTGTGTCTGTGTCGGCCAAAAAAGAGCTATTCAACCTAATCCCACTTTCCAGCCCATTAGGTTACAGCACTTCAAGTGCATATCCAAGTAAATGCAATGAGAGTTTCTGCCTCTACCACCCTTTCAGGCAGTGAGTTCCAGACCCCACCAGCCTCTGGGTGAAAAGGTTCTCCTCAACTCACCTCTAATCCTTCTACCTTTAAATCTATGCCCCCCTGGTTATTGACCTGATTATTGAATGCAATGGCCCACATTTCTATGGTCTTTGTTCCTAAAACAAAGTTGTACACATTCATCCCATCAATTCCGTTTATGATTTCAAAATCTTCGATTCGGTTCCTTCCTTTTTTTGGAATAGTTTACCAAGGGATGTTATTGGGAGAAGTAGGTTTGAGCTCCAAGGTCAAATTGAACAAGTGTTTTGAAAAGAAAGACATCTTTGGTTACAACTGCTAGGACAGCAGGAACGTAGACACCTTTTCCCAGATTATTTTGAATATTGGTCCCAACAGTAAGTTCTCTAGGACCCCTCTCATCACACCGTTCCATCCAGAACACCGGTTATGCCATTTTCCCAAAGTTTCCATGGATCTTCTGCCAAAGTTACAGTGGATGATCAGGAAATCCACTGTGGAAATTCAACCCCCAGGAGTTATTTTCAAGAAACCCAAATCCAGGGGGTTAGCAGCAGGATAATTGACAACTCTACTAGCCAACCCCTGGTCAAGGGAGGAGTCATTGGTGCATCATCCATGCATGTTCCAACAGCATGCTTTATGATAGTTTCTTCCAATCCAGTGCATGTTGCCTACCATCTTGCTTTAAAAAGCTAAGAGATGGAAATTGAGTACTTTGGTAAAGTAGCATATATGAAAGCAATACAAAGAGATTGAACACATACAGAAGAGAAAGGAAACAAAGTGAATGAGAGATGACACAAATAGTGAAAAAGTCAGAGTCAAATAGAAATGGATATCACAATAAGAATAACGGGGGAGAAACTCGGTGGAGCCGCAAACGGGGCACCAAGCTCGCCTGGGCGCTGGAATTAGCGCAGCGATCGGAGCAGTTGTGACCACCGGAAATTCAACTTGAATGCCCCAAGAGGGACACGGGGCAAGGCTCGAGGTGCTCTGCATCCCTCTTAGGGCGCTGAAACTGAATATCGCAGCGCAACGTGCCGCAGCGCCACATGTTGCGGCACGGCGCGCTGCGGTACTGCAGGCCTTCCTCCCATTCTTAAGGGGGAGGGGCCTGCACCAGCGTGATCAGAGATCACGAGTGCCGACAGAAGAGCCCGGCACCGAGGAGAAGTGCCAGGCTCTCGGAAAACAGCCGGCACTGCCGCGGGGGGAGATCAGGAGGCCGGGGACTGAGGTGCTGGCAGGCGGCTGCCGAAAAAAACGGCCGCCCCGCACCTCCACCTTAATTTGCACCACTGCCGCCACAGGTAGGCCCCGTGAATCGGGCGCGAGTTGCGAATGGCGCTACAGAGGCGGGCGCTACCGAATATCGAGATCGGGGCAGTAGCGGGGCGCTGCGCACACCGATGGTGTCATTGGTGGCGGCGCAGTGCAACAGGCTAACGTTGCCATTAGCGCCCCAGCTAAATATCGCAGGAGGCGTGGCCAGTGGCGCTAAAGCCACTGAGTGCCCTCTTTAGGCGTTAACTGGTGGCGCAGCCCACCGAATTTCTAGGCCAGTGAGTGAGAGCCAACAAAAGGAGAGAAAGAGAGAAAAAAGTGGAACAAGAACAGAGAAAAAAAAGAGCAACAGGAAGGGAGAAATTATTTTGCTTTTATATTGCTCTGCGACGTCCCAAAGCGCTTTACAGCCAATGAAGTACTTTTTGAAGTCATTGTTGTAATGTAGGAATGCCACAAGATATTATAATTACAATGAGAAAGCACAAGTACTGATTTGGTATGAGGGAAAGAACAAAAATATATATTACAAACCTCAAGCAGCTATTTTTAAGGAAAACCTAATCATGACTGGACAGATATGAATTGTTTTTATAGACTGCACTTTCACAAGAATTGGCTACACACAGGCCACAGTATTAAAAAGTTGTACTTGTAATACCTTGGACATAATTTATTTTCTTGCAGTCAACCCAACTTGCAATTTGATGGTGGAAAACATTTGGGCCTAAAAATTTGGCTGCTTTGCACCTCCCGTTAGCGCCTTAAGAGGGCACTAATGGGGCACAAAGCAACTAGCGCCTGGGCGCGGCACCGCCAACGCCTCCCGCGAAATTCAGTGGGAGGTTAGCGGCGGCGGTAAACATTAGCGCCCCATGGTGCTGCACCACCGGCGAAGTCATCATCACTGTGTGCAGCGCCCCGCTCGCGCACCAGCCGCGATCTTCAGTAGCGCCCCCTGACTTGACGCCGGACGTTATGTCCGACGGGGTCAGGGGGGCCTATCTGCGGCTGGGGCGGCGCTAATTAAAGGAGAGTGGCCGGGCAGCCATTTTTGTTGCTGGCCGCCTGCCAGCGCCTGCCCCCGTTTCCGTCGCCGGCCTCCTGACCAGCTCCCCCGTGGATTGCCGGCTGCGCTCCGTGAGCCCTGCACTTCTCTTGAGTGCCGGGTTCTTTTGCCAGCACTCCAATCCCTGGTGGCTCAGCTGGGCACCGGGTTGTGCTGCGCAAGGCCCCTCCCCTTTAAGAAGGGAAGGAAGGCCTGCAGTACCGCAGCATGTAGCGCCGCGATATTCACTCGCAGCACCCCAAGAGGGAGGTGGGGTGCTTCCAGCAGCAGCCCGCTTCCCTCTTGGGGTGCTACCGATGAATTTCAGCCGCGGTGGGTGCTAATTTTTTCGGGGCACTAAAAGTAGTGCTCTGACAAAGTTAGTGCTCCAAAGGGAGCACGACTCAATTTTTCCCCCTTGAGGTGTTAATTCAGCAATCCTTATTTGGACAGTATGGGGGAAAAATTGAGTCGCGCCCCCTTTGGGGTGTTAACTTCGCCGGGGCGCTACATTTAGCACCTGAAAAATAATCGCCCCCGCAGCTGAAATTGAGGGGTAGCACCACAAGAGGGAAGCAGGGCGCTCCTAGAAGCACCCCACCTCCTTCTTGGGGCGCTACGTGTTGCAGCACCCGCGTTGCGGCACGTCGCGCAGCGGTATTGCAGGCCTTCCGCCCCTTCTTAAAGGGGCGGGGCCTTGCGCAGCGCGACCCGGGGCCCAGCTGGGCCACCGGGGATCAGAGTGCTGGCAAAAGAGCCCGGCACTCAAGAGAAGTGCCAGGCTCATGGAGTGCAGCCGGCACTCCGTGGAGGGGGGGGGTGGTCAGGAGGCCGGGGACGGCAGCGGAGACAGGTGCTGGCCGGCGGCCCGCAACAAAAATGGCCACCCGGCACCTCATCGTTAAATAGTGCCACCCCGGCCGCATGTAAGTCCCCCTGACGCCGTTGGACATAGCGTCCGACGTTAAGTCAGGGGGCACTACCGAAGATTGCGGCCGGGGCACGAGCGGGGCGCGGCGCATGGCGATGACTTCATCGCCAGTGGTGCAGTGCCACGGGGCACTAACAGTTAGCGCCGCACTAACCTCCCGCTGAATTTCGCGGGAGGCGTTGGCGGCACCGCGCCCGGGCACTAGTTGCTTTTCGAAGAGGGCGCTAACGGGAAGCGCAAAGCAGCCAAATTTTTCCACTATATATTTTCTGCATAAGATGATCAGTCAAATTTTGTTTGGTAATCGTTCCTGTGGGACATTTTCCTCCGTTAAATGTGCTAAATTGTACTCGCAGGTTGTCATTGTGATTCGATATATTGGGCTCGAATTTCCAAGCCCCATGGAGGCGGGTTTGGAGGCGGGAGTGGTGGGAAAATTACAGAATTGGGGGGCACAAACCCATCCGGCCCCCAACCCGACTCCGTGCCAATGTCCCAGGAGGCGGGTATCCGACCTGTGCTGGGAGCCACCTCCCCGAGGCGGGAAGGGGATTACTGCCAATTAGCTGCCTGTTAACAGGTAGTTAACAGGCAGTTTTTTGCCTAATCCCTATTTTTAGCCCTGAAGCATGGGCTTCCCGACGGCTCAGAACCACGCCAAGTTAGCGAGGCGGACCATCGGTCTGAAGGAGTTGGAGGGGTCAAGATGGCCGTTGTGCAGGTGAGTGATGGGTGCATGTGTGCAGAGGTAAGTGTGTGAGGTAAGTGTAAAGTGTTTTAATAAGTTTTACTTACCTTTACTTCCTCCTGCAGGCTTCCTCCCTTCAGTTCTCGGGAGTCCCTCAGTTCACCGGCACAGAAAGCAGAATGGCCGCTGAAATGTCAAAATCTGCAGCATTCTGCTTTCTGGTCTGGAGAGATCTCTAACTGAGTCTGAGTAGAAGGACTCAAGTTAGAAGATAGATTGTTAGGGGTGATTTTCACTCAGAAGTCGGGAAGGAGGCGGGACTACAACTTTCGGTGTTGTAGTCCCGCCTCCATTGAGATGCGGCCAATCCACGCGATTTTCCCTTGATTGACCTTGTTGAGCCGCCCACTGGGCTCAGCAGGCCAATTAAGGGCCACCCAGCAACAGGTGACATCACAGACTGAAATTTCATCTGTCAAGACGTTTTGACAGATGAAATATCAGTGCTTCACAGCTGTTTGAAGCTGTCAAACACTGAGGCCTAGAAATTCATTATAGCCACTTTTGGGGCGGTAAAGTCGGGCGGCCGCTAAAGTTTGCGCCCGGCGCAAATTCAAGGCCACTTCGCCGATATTCATTAGCTTCGCCTTAAGAGTTTGCTCGAGCGCTAAAACTGGCGATACATGGCTCTCTTTAGGCGCTAAGCCGGAGGTGCTGAGCGATACCGCCGAGGCCGGGCGCAGCGCAGGTGCGGCCATTTCTTGATTGACAGCAGACACCCTGGCGCCGGCCAGCTCTTAAGGGGGAAGGGTCGACTTGGCCTGCTGCCACGCCCTGCACACTGGAGCCCTCCAGCTAGGCCTGAACACTGCTGCTGGACCCATATAGCGCCTCAAAGTATGGAGAAGGCCCGTGAACGAGCGCAGCGCTTCTCAGAGCTTGATCTGAGGGTGCTGGTTAGCGCTGTGGAGAAGAGACGCCATATTTTGTTCCCAGACAATGGGAGGAAGCCGCCGACCCGCGTCTACCAGAGAGCCTGGAGGCATGTCGCCACCAGGGTGACATCGAACAGTGAGGTCCCCAGGAGCGCGGTACAATGCCACAAGAAACTAAATGACCTAGCCAGGATTGTCAGGGTGAGTACCCTTTCCAGTGTCCTCCTCATCCTTGCATGTGCACCTCACATTATGGGCAAAGGGACCTGAAAGCCCTAATGGCCAGCCCTCATGCAGCAGCTATGGGTCAGTCATGAACATCAATTGCACATTGTACACTTAACACACTGGCCAGGCTATTCGACCATGGGAGGCAGTGCACACAAGATCAGGGCTACACACTGGCCAGGCTATTCGACCATGGGAGGCAGTGCACACAGATCAGGGCTACACACTGTACTTAGAGGCCGTCCTTTCTCTTGCAGGCCAAGCTGGCCAATAATAAGAGGAGCCGGACTGTGACCGGGGGAGGCGGACCCCAGATCCAGCCGCTCACCGAACTGCAACAGCGCGTGGAGCGCATCATGGGTGCCCGGGTGATTGGCCCCGTTGCATCTGGAGATGCCGACCCTGTTCTGGGCACCAATGGTAAGGACATCATTTTTTGGACCTCTCTCGTCCCACTTGCGCATCAGATCTACATCCTTTGCCACTGTCCGACCAATGCGCTGAATGCCACCACTCATGCATCCCTCGCTGACGCCCTCTCCTCACTCTAAAGCTACTCTTGTGCCTTCCTGCTTTCAGATGGTGAGGAGGAGGTCCCTGAAGTTGCCAGTGACAGCCCCTCAGAAGAGGAGGAGGAGGAGGAGCAAGAGGAAGGCGGCCCATCAGGGGAACCCTCAGCCGCGGCAAGCCATGCCACTGTAGGGGAGACGTCTTCCCTGGAGGGGAGCGTGGGGGAAGTGTCGGAGGGGAGTGTAGCTCCTGGGACCAGCGGCCTGCAGAAATGCGGGAGGGGGGTGGAAGCTCAGCGGCCTTCTCCCCAGAGGGGGGAAGGGTCGGAGGGGAGTCCAATTGCTGGGCCCAGCGGCGTCCAGCAACGCAGGAAGGGTCGGCCAGCTCGGCGGCCTTCTCCCCAGAGGGAGAGTCCGGCCTCCAGTCCGGAGATGGTCAACGCCGAGGAGATGCGCCGCCTCGAGGACATGTCCGCGGACTCGGAGCGCCGGCACACGGAGCTCATGGGGGTAGTGTCACGGATGCCTGAGGCCATCGAGTCCCTGTCTCGGAGTGTGACCGAATTCGGGGCCTCACAGGCCACCAGTTTGGCGGAATTCGGGGCAGGTCAGGCAGCGACTGGCCAGGTGATCAGTGGTGCCGTGCAGTCACTGGCTGCTCTGATGCGGTCACAGAACAGGGCAACATGGGCACTCACTGCTGCCACACTCGCTGTGTCAGCCAGGCATCGCCAGGGCACCCGGCGCGCTGCAGCAGCACAGTGGTCTGTCCCTCGGCAGATTGCTGCGCATGCTGCAGTGCTGGCCCGGCCGAGTGCCAGTGTCTCAGGCGACCAGCGAGCGCCTGCCATCTGCCAGCTTGCCCCCATTGCTCCAGCCGCCACTGCCACTCCCCCAGTGGAGCTGCCACGAGCTGCTGCAGCGACTGATGCTGGCCAGCCACAGCTGCAGCATTCACCAGCCGGCCCCTCGAGGGCCAGACCTCGTCTAGGCCGACCCCCAAGGGCATCTGCCATCACGACATGTGCCCCTCAGGAGCCTTCCCCCAGCCTTGCAGCAGCCACTGGCCTCACTTTGAGGAGGAGCAGCAGGGCGTCCAGGGGCCGGCAAAGTTTGCAGAGGGCATCGCCCTCGCGGGACACAAAGTAGAGGGTGTGTCCAAATGTTGTGTTTTGTGGAATGGTTGTTTTTTGAAGGCCGAGGATGAGGCCATTTTTATTTACATCTTTGGTTAATCCTCCCCAGGTTGTGGGAGTGACTCATGTGTGTGAGTGTTTTTTGGGGGTTTCGTGTGTTCTTGGTTTTCATGTGGGAAGGGCCCTGAGTTTGTACAATAAACCATTTTATTTATTCACATTGTCCATGTTTGATCTTTGAAGTGTTTGTTGCCTTAACCGGCTGAGGGCTTGCGCAGCGGCTGCAATCATGTTCTTTCATTGGCACAAGCCAGTCCCTGACAGGGGTCCTAGAAGTGACGTTCAATAAGCCGCCGACGGGCGGCCCTTGGACCTTCTGCCTCCCTCCTGGGCTGGTACTCCTCGTCCTCCTCCTCCTCATGCTCCTCCTGCTCCTCCTCCTGAGGTGGTGGTCCAACGTGAGATGGCAGTGCCTGAGTCCTGCGGATAGCCAGGTTGTGCAGCATGCAGCAAACGACGACGAATTGGGAGACTCGCTCCTGCGAATACTGGAGGGCTCCCCCGGAGCGATCCAGACAGCGGAACCGTTGCTTCAGGATGCCGATTGTTTGTTCGATGAGGTTCCTAGTCGCTTGATGGCTCTCGTTGTATGCCTCTTCAGCAGGGGTCATGGGCGCGCGGAGCAGGGTCATGAGCCAGGTACACAAAGGATAGCCTTTGTCCCCGATAAGCCATCCTCTTGGGTGAGGCTGTGCCTGGAACATGTCAGCCACAGTTGTCTGTCGCAGGATAAAGGCATCGTGGCTGCTGCCTGGAAAGCGGGCATTGACAGCTAGGATGCGCTGCCTGTGGTCACACACCAGCTGTACGTTGAGGGAATGGTAGCCCTTCCAGTTGCGGTAATCCTGTAGGGGGTTTTTCCTGCTCTCTTGCCCGTTCTGGCCCCCTGCCAGGCTTCGTGCAAGAATTACCCTTGAGTGGTTCGACCCACCCCCCCTACGGTTCTAGACCTTGGACTTAGATGCAGAGAACAGTAGTGCAGAGAAGAGGACTCAATAGACCAGGCTGAATAGCACGAAATGGATGCTTTTATTTTTGAACAGTTTGAAGCATTACAAAATACATGTCATAGGCACAGATTAAAATAACTACAATCATGCACAAATTTATGAACTTGACTCTATGGAAATGGGGAACACACGGCACATCGTAAAAGGGGAAACACATTACGATTTCCCTTAATTCCCTCCCCTATACCTAAACTAAGTTTCGACCTGGGGAATTTGGGATCATGCTCACCACTCTCGAAATCGCGAAAAGGGGTTCGCAGACTTTTGACACCGCTTCCCATCGTCACGTGGATTGGAAGCTTCTGGCGCAGTCGATATTCTCTCCTCCCTCGAGGCGGTGGGGTAGATCCAGCCTCGATGAGCGCTCGTCAAGGTTGAGATCCACAATCGTGGATTTTTGTTCATGGAGCAGACCTAGATGCAGGCTATGCACATGGGAGAATCTTGTGGCCTAGATCGCCAGTCCTCCAGAGGGTTTCTTCTCCGTCGGCCTGGGTCGTCGATGATCTCCCGACCCCAGTACCCAGGCCACCCTCGTCGCCTTCTCGTCGTGGCCGAGCCTTGTTTGGCTGAACACCGGCCACGTTGTCCTTTTTCCGAAACCGTCCGTCTTTAAAAAGACGAAACGTTTTCATCGATCTGCCGAAGTGGAAGAGGCGCCGATCCGGGCACCGTCCGCCCTTCGTTCGTTCCTCGTAGAAGAAAGTTCTTGAAGAAATGGAAGCCTGAAGTCGCCCAACAAGAAGCCGTGGCAGTGAAGAAGAAGTAACTTAGATGGACTTTCAATCCATAGTTATACTCTTTTGGGACAGTCTTATCTCCCGCCAAATCATAGTCCTGTCTTTGTATTAATTTTGGCGGGCAGAAATCTCTGCAGGGGCGCTCTGTCTTGTAACGGAGCCGGTGATAACTTAAACTGGCCTTCCTGGCCGATAATGTCTGTTAATGTCCTTTGCATTGTCACCGCGGCTCGGTTCGCATATTGATCGGTCCGGACATTTTCCTTGATGGCTGCTAAACGGTTTTTTCCTTTGTACGATAAATGGGTATAAGTGTTTTTACATTGTCCGCCCATATCTTGATGGGCCCCATCCTGTACTTATAATCCATTGAATATGTATGCTGTTGCTCTGAGTTTCGGTTCCCAGATACTGGCTTTCGTGGGCTCACTGTCTTCAATCCACAAGCCTGTCTGGCTTGCAGTAACAGAAATAAAATGGTCCATAAACTGATCACGGGGCCTGGCGGCCATTTTGTATGCCCTTTTTATCAAAGGTTTTTCTGTGCAAGCTTACTTTGGTCAATAAACAGTCTTATTTTACCCAGTTTTCTTGCGTGATTTTTTTGCTGAAAATTGCGAATCTTACAGGCCCCCCTGTGATACTGATAGCTTGCTTAAAGTATCAATAATCCTTGATGAGCAAATTTTCCCTGATTCCCCACATCCAAACATTCCTGGCACTTAACTATCTATGCCCCTCACGACACATGCAGTTCCCATTTCCGGAGAAAATGAAAATTACCTCATGCACATTTGGAATCATAGACAGCAAATCTTAAACTATAACACCTTCACCTGTCAGATGGGCAGGGGTTGATACCCTTTTGCGCCATCTGCATGCATCTTTTATTAATCCAAAAAACTTAAGAACAACTAATAACATAACAATACTTATTTCCTTATAACCCAAAACAATCACAAAAAAAATTTTTTTTAAATGGAGGGACGCTTAATCTTATACTAGCAGCTTAGAGTGGGGTATCTGCTTCCCCCATTCGCACATAGCGTTCTCTCCATTCTCCTGTGTTCTCGTGCCTCTGGAGGCGTTTGCCTCTTTTGCAATGCACGAAGAGCAAAAATATCACAATCAAAACCTGACATACTACTAGGATATGGGATGCTATTCTAATCCAGGCGGGGACCTCTATGTTGGTGAACAAGTCCCACCATGGTGGGATGGTTATGTCCAATATGTCTTTTCCTATCTCTAAAGTCTTCTGCTCCAGTGTGTAGAAATGTTTCTGCGAAATTATAACGGCTTTTAAAATCTTGGTGAGGTGTTCGGGAAGAGGGGGAATGACATAACCAAAATGCGCGACAAATCGTTGTAAGTCTGTGAAATTCTCTTTGATGGTGATGTGTACGGTGGAGGGCGCAGGAATGGGAACAATTCGTTGTTGTGCCACTTGAACCTAGGCCCTGGGTTTGAAACAGAAACTGCTATCACCGACCGAACACCACTTGTGTTGTCCATATCGGTACTGAGGCGCTGCAGTGGTGACGCAGTATGTCCCACCCCCGATATATGCTACCTGTGGGGGCACATGGTCCTCTGCCATTGCCTCCATGGTGCAATTCACCGGCTTCGCGCTAGCGGTTCTGAACCCGCACTGTGGTTTCAAAAAGGCATTCAAGTGCTGGGGACACAGGATGATGTGTGCTCCCCGGCTCCGACATCCCGAGAGGTCGGTGCCTGTCATCGTACGCTCCCATCTGATGATGTAAGGCGGGACCACTGCGTAACGAATGTGTGCGCCCCCTGAATGACTCCAATGTTCTCTACTCTGTATACCGGGGCGGGCTTTGCTGCGGGACCCAACACCGGCATTCTTACTACTATTCCCATAATAGTTTGATTCGAATGTCCGCAGTCCACTGGAACTGGGTATGCTTCTGCGGCTAGTCTGAGCTGGCACGGGCTTAATGCATTCTCAAAAGGGTGGAGCGCTTGCAAGTGCTTGTTGCTGATCCAGGACGGGACCAAACCCTGTTTTAAATCCTCAAGATTATTGCGGCCCTCGCCCAATAACCACGCCCCGTACAGCACACAGGCCTCGTTTTGCGCAGCTTGATCGGACGCATTCCGATCCTCCTTAATGAGTGCATTTACCGTTCTCGCGTGTTTCTCCAGCTCAGCAATTATGTCCTTAAAGTGTAGTGTCATGGCCTGGTCCTCATGCAACTCAGAACCCACGACCTTGTTTCCGTCTGTCAATATGTTCCTTAACTGGGCTTTTAAACCGTTGATCTGTGTCTGCAGCTCCACGTTATCTAGAGCGTTGACAACAGATGTCCCGGTATTAAAAGCAGTGAATATGTCATTTACAGTACCCCTTCTTTGCCTCCCGACTCGATCCAAAACTTCTGGCGGTGTGGTGTATAATTTGTCTCTGTCGATGTCGGCAAAATCAAATTCGTAAAATTGTCTAAACATACGGGTTAACAGGACCTGGTATAATTGTTCCGTTTCTTTGGGACACCACTCCGGCAATCTTACCTCAGTGAGATTTAAAATCACTGAGGCCACCGCGTAGTGTACCCCTTGGTACAGCACCTGACCGGTGGGTACCAATACTAAACCATTCCCGGGTCCCTTGGTGGTGGTTGGGCACCCTCCTTTCTGGGCTAGTGCTACCGGAAGCGTGGGCAGGGGTTTGCGTGGGCGGGTGATGAGTTCAGTGGCGTTCACCGGAATAGGGGAGTATGGGGCTCCGCACGCTCGAGTGCTAACATCCCATCTCATCCCCTTCCCTTCATCCTGCCACTGCCTCTGGAAGAAGATGGACACGCCCTTGGGGCAGACGTGTCTCGAACCCCACATACAGACATATATTCCCTCATCCGTTCCCACCATTTGTCCCAACACACACGTAATTGTCCGTGAGTTCCCGTAATAGTCCGATGGGTATTATTACCCAGTCGCTCCCACTCGACCGTAGAGTTTCTCATGTCCTTTCCCAGCTTTCGTAGCCACCACCATCGCCTTGGTGGTACGTTCCCATTGCACACCAGACAAATCCTCTTTCCCACGGTGACGCTGACTCTGGGCGCTAGGATCCTCACTCGAGGGCACGTTAATGAAGTCTCTTGGTAGGCAAAACCGAAATTGCTGGAATATTCCGTAGAATTCGTTCCCAGCCAACCTGGCCATCTCCCTTGGTGGAAGTAGGTGGCGGTTTCCTCTACCTCTCGCTCCCCCGTCCCATCCGTTGCGATGGGGGCCGTGTCCCCGGAGCACCCGAAAATGATGACGTCCTTGGTGCGGCCTCGGTAGGCCCACCCGCACCCGATCGCCATGAACGCGACGACAATCCTTTCCATCGTATCCCAGGTTTCTGTAACCAACAAAATGATGTAGCCGGGCTCCCGATAGGTGCTGGCCTAAATTAATTGGACGCGCGGGTTCCTGGACCCCGCTCCCTAACAAACACACATACCGGGCAGACCTCAAAATTGTACTCTTAACACCATATACTTTACATTCCTTAAACTATGACCATAATTACCTATCTTAACTTATGTACAGCGCCGCCCTCCGTGGGGCGGCTTTCCGAATCCCTGTGAGGTCTGTCGTGTGCCACACCCTGCGGTGGGGCTGCATTGATCTTTGGCTTTGATCCCCCGCAGCCTGTCGCTGCTGAACGGGGATCATGTCTTCCTGGGGCTGCTTTAGACCGTGGTTGGGGAGGATGGGGAGAATCTGGCCAAAATTTTCTGGGCTGGGGCGCTCGAGCCGACCTACGAGGGGCTGCTTTGGGTTGGGCTCCCGGGGCCGATGGACCGGGGGTCGTGACTGTTACCGTTACAGTCTGTGGTTCCTCCACAGCTGCCGGCTCCAGCTCCCCTCCCTCAGGCTCCGCCCCCCCGGGGTCGGGATCTGTGGCTTCCGACTCCACCTCACCTGTCCCTACAGGTAACGAGTCTCCACCCCCACTCCCTACCTCCCCCAAGCTTGAGTCGAGGGCGGGACTGCCGTCCTCTGACTCTTCCTCCTCCGTGATTGGGTCTAAAGCGAGGTTGAGCTGTTCGGGCTCTCCCCTGCCTAAATCCCATTCAAAAGATGAGACCTCCCACTCCAATGGGATGGCCTCTCCCTCCACGCAGGCTACTGCTCCAGCCTGTGTGGTCTGTGACTCTGTTACAGGCTGAGGATCTTTGTTCTCAGACCTGGTCCCCTTTGGTGGCCCTTGTGTACCCGGTTTAAACAGTTTACACTGGTTGATGTGAAACCATTTGGTACGTCGGGGCGTCTTCACTGCATAAACCATGGGGCTGGCTTTGTCTACAATGCTGTATGGCCCCATGTACAGTAGTTTCGGACCATGACCTGGTCCCCGACTACCCACTCTTGTTGTTTCCGAGGTTCCAACAACAGTTTATTTCCCTGGTGCTGTCTTCCCATGTTCCCAGCCGCCTGCCCATAAATCTGTCTCAGGCGCTCCAAGAGGGTTTGGGCGAATTTGTCCCGTTTCACCTCTCGGAGCTGGCCCTCAGTGAGCACCGGGGCTAGCACATGGGTGGGTGTTCGCATGATCCTTCCAGTCATTAACTCGTGCGGGGAATACCCCGTGCTTTTGGACTGGCTGGCTCGGATCCCCATGAGGACTAAAGGCAGGACCTCCGCCCATTTCTGGGGCGAGCCCATTGTCTCTTTCCTCAGCTTTTCCTTGAGGGTCCGATTCATACGCTCAACAATCCCGGATGACTGGGGATTGTATGCTACGTGCCACTTTCCCTCAATGCCCAAGAGCATGAGGGCGTTCTGCATTACTTGACCGGTGAACTGACTCCCTTGGTCGGACTCTACAAAACGGGGGAGTCCCCACCGTGAGAACACTTCCCGAATCAAGATCTTAGCAGTACCCAGTGCCGTAGCTGTTCTGCACGGGAAGGCTTCTACCCATTTGGTGAACACATCTACCAGGACAAGGCAGTACTTATAGCCTCCCTGGGCGGCGGGCAGGGGCCCTATGTAGTCGACCTGAATTAACTGCCATGGTCCCTCTACCCTCCTGATGTGCCCCATGGGCACCTTCCTTTTGTGGGGGTCTGGGTTGTTAGCAGCACACACAAGACAGCTTGCGCAGAACTCGCGGACATCGTCCCGAAGTCCCGGCCACCATCCCGCCTGCTCCACCCGTTGCCAGGTGACCTCAGGTCTGGGGTGTCCCGCTCCTGGACCCTCGTGGGCCAATTGCAGGAATTCCCTTCAGTGCTGCTGCGGCACAACCCACTGCTCCTCTCGGAACAGCATACCTTCTTTGACTGTGAGGGCTGCCGTACTGTACGGACCTTCTACCTGTTTGCCCTCTGTGATAGCTTTTAGGACTGCTTTTAGGGCGGGATCCAGGGTTTGGACGGTCTTTAGGTCTGGGGGCGGTGTCACCCCTGTGTTCCCGGGAATTCCCTCCCTGCCTTGGATCGCCGCCACGGGTCCGGGTTCATATGGGTCCCAGAGAATGCCGTTGCGGGCACCCTCCCTGGCTAGCGCATCCGCTTGCTGGTTGCCCTGACTGCGGGGTTCTGTAGTGGAGTGAGCCTTCACCTTATGGATGAACACCTCTCCTTTCTCCCCCACAGCTGCTAGGATCTTCTCCAGCAAGGGCTTAACTGTTAAAGGCCGCCCGTCCGCGGAGGTGTACCCGCGTCGGGACCAGATGGCGAGGTACTCTGTACACGAATTGCACGTGAACATGCTGTCTGAGCAAATCGTGTATGAGGTTGGGAAAATCTCGGGGTGGGTAACCACGTACGCCACCGCGGACAGTTCAGCCTGCTGCGCGCTCATAGTGCTGGGGAGCTTAATTGCCAGGGCAATGTTTGCCGCAGGGTCATAAACTCCACACCCTGTGAGTCGCTTGCCGTCAGCTACAGTGCTAGAACCGTCTACGTAGATCTCGCGGCCCGTGGGATGTATCCCGGCCCGTAAACCTATGTTAACTTCCCATACCCCTTCTACGGAACATTGATGGGCTGTCCCGGGATATGCCATATTGGCTGCGAGCCTTGGCGCGCAGAGGCCTTTAACTTTGAGATCCATCTGAAAAAGGAGGAGGGTCCAGCGCGCAATCCGAGCGCTGCTTACGGTCCCATCCTTAATCCTCCCGTCCAGAAGCATCTTCGTGGGGGTGTGATGGGTGAGGAGCGTAATGGGAGAGGTCCCTGTGAAGATCACTGATCTGTTCACAGCCCAATGCGTGGCCAGGAGATGCCGTTCGCAATTGGAGAAACTCCTCTCCACATCCGTGAGCACCCTGGAGGAATAAACTACTGGTCTTAGCTTGCCGTGCCGCTCTTGGAGCAGCACTGCGCTCAGGCTGTCCCCACTAGCGGCTACCTCCAGAAAGAACTCCTCTCCCCCATCTATGGCCCCTAGGGCTGGCGCGGTCTGCAGATCTCTTTTCAACTTCTCGAATGCTGCCTGGCACCCCTCGTCCCAAGACCACTCGACTCCCTTGTGTAAGAGTCGAAGTAGCGGGGCCGCTGTGGCAGCATAGTCCTCGATGAAATCTCTGCAGTACCCGGTCAATCCCAAAAAGGACCTTACACCCGTTACTGTGTTGGGAATCGGCAGATCTTGTATAGATTCCCGTCTGGCCTTATCTATGGCTCTTTCCCCAGCGCGGATGGCCAGACCCAGGAATTTAACTTCCTGCTGGCCGATCTGGGCTTTCTTTGGGTTTACTTTGAAACCCTTCCTTTCTAACAGTTCCAACAATTCGGCTAACAGTGGGCCGTGCTGCTCCCTTGTATCTGTGAACAGGAGTAAGTCGTCCACATACTGCACTATCTGGTTGGGCTGGCTGAACTCTTTCAAACTCCCCGCCATGCACTGATGGAAAATGCTGGGGCTGTTGTGAAAACCCTGTGGTAAGCAGTTCCAAGTGTACTGTTGCCCTTTGAAAGTAAAGGCAAACTTGTACTGGTCCTCCCGCCGCAGCGGAATGGACCAAAAACCGTTCGAGATGTCCAGCACCGTGAATGTGGTCGCCGATGCTGGAATACTCCCTATTAAGTCTGCAACTGCTGCTACCGTGGGCGCGCAGGCTGGGATATTACTATTGAGGACTCTATAGTCCACCGTGGCTCTCCACGAATTGTCCGGTTTCTTTACCGGCCATAATGGGGAGTTCACGTGGGTGGCTATCGTCCTCAACACGCCCTGCTGTACCAATGAAGATATTGCTGTCTCCATGTCGGGTTCTGCCTCCTTGGGGAAATTATACTGCTTTTGGGGTCGGATCATGGGGTCCCCGTCTACGCTGACTTCGAACCCAGTGACTCTCCCGCAGTCGTGCTTGTGGGTGGCGAACGCGGTCAGATTTTCTGACTCACGCGCCTGCAAGTCCGTTGGGACGTTTGTTAACATGAGCTCGAGATCGTAACCTCCTGACGGCTTCATAGTGCACAGGGCCCCCTTTTCTTCCTTCCCCGGGATTACGACTACCTTACCTAAACCGCCCTCGGCTCCCCAGAGACAGTGATTTCTCAGGTCCACGAGGATCCCGTGTTCCACCAAGAAATCAGCCCCGAGGATGCCTTACCCACCCCCCTCATTCCACTTCAATAGGATGCACGTCCATGTGGTGTGGAGCGCTCCCAACTGAATGGAGAGCGGGAGGGAGTGCGCGCCAGCCTGTGCTCTACCTGTGAAACCCGCTACTAAATATGGAGCCTGGGCGGACAGAGGTGAGGCAAAAGGTTTGTCCGTGTGGATCACGGTACACGAAGCTCCCGTATCCAACAGGTAACTACCCCTTTGTTTCTCCACCTCCATCTCCACCACAGGTCTTCTCCAAGCGTCATAGCGGAGCGGACACAAGTAGATGGGCTGCGCGGGCGTCAGTCATTCAGGTGTTTCGGCTGGGGTCTCGGGGGCGATAGGGCTGTTAGCAACCGCTACCTTCCCCTGCCAGGTCATCAGAGACCGCATAGTCTCCAAGACTGACTCGATCGCGGCGGGGTCCACAACTGCACCACCCCCTTTATTCGGGGCAGAGGCTACGGTTGGGTTCTGGACTGGTGTTGGGGCAGCGGCCTGCACTTGTGGTTGTGCTGGCGTTGGGTAAACTCTCGGGCCGTTGGCGACTCGGGCTTGGGCTTGATCTTAGGCTGCGGCGAACGCTCTCTCCCTCTTATCCTTCCAAGGATTCCTACAGTCCTTGCGCCAATGACCCTCCTTCCCACACCCGTAACAACTGCTATTTGCTTGGGGATGGCGATTTCCCTCCTGACGCCATTCCTTTTTAGCAGAGGCTGCGGGTCTCACCTCATGCACCTTTCCTTTCACAACAGGCGTTTTCTTGCCCTTGTTGTTTCTATAACTGATCGTGAGCTGATCTAGTACTACTTCCTCCGTGGAGCGGGCGTTAGTGGGGTCAAACCATGCTTTGGCCTGTTCCTTCACTACTGGCAGGCAACCTGCTACCAGGCACCGAAGCCAGTGAGCCCTTTGTTCGCCATCCAGCCCGGCCCGGGCCGGCCCGCCCGGGCAGCTGCGCCGATACACTGGCCACAACCTGTCGGCGAAAACCCGTGGGGGTTCTCCCTCTAGCTGCACTGTCTTTTCTAAACGGAGGAACGGAGTTCCGTCCCCCTCTCCCATGATCTCCAGAATCTCATCCCGTAGCAACTCATAGTCCCTGTGCCCTCTCTTGCTCTCGTCAGGGAGACACTGGAGGAGCGAACTGTCCAGGGAGAACAGCAGCATTTTAGACTGTTCAACCCCGTCGCAGTCATTGACTGCTGCGGTCTGCTCCACGTCCCTGAAATGCACGGAGGGATCTCCTGACTCGGAGAGTTTTGGGATGTGACTTATCATCTCTCTTAGCTGTCGTGCGCTATGAGGCATTATGATCTGACTCTCAAGGGGTCCGTCATCACCATTTTCTTCATTTGGACCGATCCTCCGGTGTCTCGTTGGACACATTGGCGCCGACCCCGACTCTACTGTCTGGGGTTGCTCTACCTCAGGGCTCTCTTCCTCTACCGTCTCCGTCTCCTGTCCCGGAGTCCAAGACTCCTCATAGGCAGGAGGCGCAGAAGGTTCGGGGGTTGGTACCCCAACTGCCTCTTGTGGAATCGGTCTTTTGGATTCCTTGGCTAGCAACAGCTGACTCGCTGGTGGATTTATGAGACACACCAACCCGTTTGCCTTCGCTAGGGCCTTTCTCAGGTCCTCTAGCTCCCGGCGGCAAGTGCTGTGGTCGGTGTTCTCAGATCTATCCTCCATGGCCATCTTATATGCTGCCCTGGCTCCCAGGAGCTTTTCCTCTTGGGCATCTACTTGTTTGGCTAGACGGGAACACCTCTCTCTCATTCTACCTTCACTGGCCTTGGCCTCAACGACCTGACATTTTAGATATTCTACCCGGGTTTCGTGGCAGCGAATTACAGAGCGGCGTTCCTGGTTCAGCGCGTCAAGCGATTCAATCAGTTTTTGACCTCCCGCAACCTTTTCCTCTACGCCTTTAAGCAAGCCGTTGATCTGGACTGTCTGTGCTGCAACTACCTGGTCCAAAAGCTGGACTTGCTTCTTGTAGCACATCAGCCAGGCCGCCTTTTCTACAGATTTCTTATGCTCTCTACCCGCTGTCCACTTGATGGCTGCGTCTAGCGGGCGCCTATCCCTTAGTAGATCAGATATCCATTGTTTTGTGAGGTTGACTTTTCCGAAAACATAATCTGCTATTCTTTCATCCATCACATTTCGTTTATTCAGATCTTGATCTAACACACTACTTTCCTGCTGCCAAGGTCCTGCCGCGGTCGCCATTTCTGTAGGGGGTTTTTCCTGCTCTCTTGCCCGTTCTGGCCCCCTGCCAGTCTTCGTGCAAGAATTACCCTTGAGTGGTTCGACCCACCCCCCCTACGGTTCTAGACCTTGGACTTAGATGCAGAGAACAGTAGTGCAGAGAAGAGGACTCAATAGACCAGGCTGAATAGCACGAAATGGATGCTTTTATTTTTGAACAGTTTGAAGCATTACAAAATACATGTCATAGGCACAGATTAAAATAACTACAATCATGCACAAATTTATGAACTTGACTCTATGGAAATGGGGAACACACGGCACATCGTAAAAGGGGAAACACATTACGATTTCCCTTAACTCCCTCCCCTATACCTAAACTAAGTTTCGACCTGGGGAACTTGGGATCATGCTCACCACTCTCGAAATCGCGAAAAGGGGTTCGCAGACTTTTGACACCGCTTCCCGTCGTCACGTGGATTGGAAGCTTCTGGCGCAGTCGATATTCTCTCCTCCCTCGAGGCGGTGGGGTAGACCCAGCCTCGATGAGCGCTCGTCAAGGTTGAGATCCACAATCGTGGATTTTTGTTCATGGAGCAGACCTAGATGCAGGCTATGCACATGGGAGAATCTTGTGGCCTAGATCGCCAGTCCTCCAGAGGGTTTCTTCTCCGTCGGCCTGGGTCGTCGATGATCTCCCGACCCCAGTACCCGGGCCACCCTCGTCGCCTTCTCGTCGTGGCCGAGCCTTGTTTGGCTGAACACCGGCCACGTTGTCCTTTTTCCGAAACCGTCCGTCTTTAAAAAGACGAAAACGTTTTCATCGATCTGCCGAAGTGGAAGAGGCGCCAATCCGGGCACCGTCCGCCCTTCGTTCGTTCCTCGTAGAAGAAAGTTCTTGAAGAAATGGAAGCCTGAAGTCGCCCAACAAGAAGCCGTGGCAGTGAAGAAGAAGTAACTTAGATGGACTTTCAATCCATAGTTATACTCTTTTGGGACAGTCTTATCTCCCGCCAAATCATAGTCCTGTCTTTGTATTAATTTTGGTGGGCAGAAATCTCTGCAGGGGCGCTTTGTCTTGTAACGGAGCCGGTGATAACTTAAACTGGCCTTCCTGGCCGATAATGTCTGTTAATGTCCTTTGCATTGTCACCGCGGCTCGGTTCGCATATTGATCGGTCCGGACATTTTCCTTGATGGCTGCTAAACGGTTTTTTCCTTTGTACGATAAATGGGTATAAGTGTTTTTACATTGTCTGCCCATATCTTGATGGGCCCCATCCTGTACTTATAATCCATTGAATATGTATGCTGTTGCTCTGAGTTTCGGTTCCCAGATACTGGCTTTCGTGGGCTCACTGTCTTCAATCCACAAGCCTGTCTGGCTTGCAGTAACAGAAATAAAATGGTTCATAAACTGATCACGGGGCCTGGCAGCCATTTTGTATGCCCTTTTTATCAAAGGTTTTTCTGTGCAAGCTTACTTTGGTCAATAAACAGTCTTATTTTACCCAGTTTTCTTGCGTGATTTTTTTGCTGAAAATTGCGAATCTTACAATCCTCGGCATGCTCCAGAGGTGCCCGCAAAGCCACATGCGTGCAGTCAATGGTGCCCTGCACCATGGGGAAGCCCGCTATTCTTGCAAATCCCACTGCACGCTGCTGCTGCTTGTCCAGGGTCATGGGGAAGGAGATGAATTGACGTCTCCTTCTGAAAAGGGCATTGGTCACCTGGTGGATGCAGCAATGCACGGCGAACTGGGAGATGTTAGCGATGTCCCCAGTAGCGGATTGGAAGGAGCCGGTGGCATAGAAGTTGAGAGCCACCGTCACCTTCACTGCCACCGACAGAGACGTCCTGCGCATCAGCTGTGGATGCAGATCTCTGTGAAGCAGCTGGCAGATGTCTGTGACCACCTCCCTTCTGAATCGCAGCCTCCTAACACACTGCGCGGCAGACATGTTGAGATAGGAGAACTGCTGGCGGTATACCCTGGGTGGGTAAGGCCTCACTTGGCGACGCCTGTTGCCCCCTCTGCGTCTAGCCAGGGCTGCCACTCTCTCACGGCGTCTGTAAGCCCTTCCGACATAAGGCTGAAACTCAGCGTTGGCACCCAATGCAGCCCCCATAATATGCTGGCAAACACTGAGATCTCAATGAAGGCAAAGAGAATTGCACAGCTCTGGCCTGAAGCCAAAAATACCTGTCCTAGTGTTGGGCCAAAGCAGTAAGCTCTCTTCCTTGGTCTCTCTCCAAAAATCCGTTGCACAAGAGTGAATGCTGCAAAATGGCTGCCATTTATAGTGCAGGGTAAGTGCCCTTTAATTTGCGCTCCCCGCGGCCCGCCTCGGCTGTGTACCGTTCCACTTCACAGTCGTTAGTGCCGCCCGGCGCACAATGGGGCGGCGCGAGTGAAGTTCCGGTTCCGGGCGCACAAAGGGCGTTGCATGACGAAATGACGTCATGATCTGCGCGCGCAGCTGAGCGCGCACAAAGACTTTGCGCCGGCACTAAATGTCTACTGAAGTTGGGGCGAGGCGCAGATCGCGCAGCGCCCGGGCGCTAAGCGCCTAGCGCTCGAGATCTGCTCCTCCTAAGGCGCTAACGCCTGGCGCAGCCAACTGAATTTCTTGGCCTGACAGTGTTACTTCTAACCTGAGTCCTTCTACACAGACTCAGTAAGAAATCTCTCCAGCACAGAAAGCTGCAGGCTGTCACTTTTGACAGTTCGCAGCCGTTCTGCTTTCTGTGCTGGTTAGATGATGGACTCCCGAAACCTAGAGGAATGAAGCCTAAAAAGGTAATTTAAACTTCTTTACACACTTTAGACACACCAAACACACTTACCTTTGCACTCATGCACCCATCACTCACCTGAACACCGACATCTCGACCCCTCCAAGTCCTTCAACCCGACGGCCTGACTCCTCTAACTTGGCGTGGTTTGGAGCCGTCGGGAATCCCACACTTCAAGCTTTAAAATAGGGATTAGGCTAAAAACTGCCTGTTAACTACCTGTTAACAGGCAGTTAATTGTCACTAATCCATTCCCGCCTCGGGTAGGCGGGTCCCAGTGCGGGGCGGGTACCCGCCTCCTTTGAAACTTACATGGAGGTGGGTTTGGGGCGGGATGATGTCGGGACCCCTGAATTCAGGACTTTAACCCCCTGCACACCTCCAATCCCAACTCCAAGGGTCAGTTAAAATCGAGGCCTTAGTGTTTGACAGCTTCACAGAGCTGTCAAACGCTGATTTTTCATCTGTCAAAAGCTCTTGACAGATGAAATGTCAATCACTGATGTCACCAGTAACCAGGTGTCCCTTAATTGGCCCGCTGAGCCCGCTGGGTGGGCTTAACAAGGTCAATTAAGGGAAAATAGCGCGGGTTGGCCACAAGTCGCTGGAGGCAGGACTACAACCCAAAAAGTGAGAGTCCCGCCTCCATCACGCCCCCATTGACAAACTCCAGCCCACAGGATTTAAACTTTCCTCCATAAATTCAGGACGGATGCAGAGCTTTCCCACTGTACTCATCAGTCTGGCAATAATACCAAGGAAAATTGATGCACATTTTGCCACTAGGCTGCTACTGACAACATTAGGTTTACAGAAAGAAAATACACCACTGAATGTTAAGGTTTGAAAAGGGGAGTATTCAGAACCATTAATATGTCTACACAGCAGAGAGCCGTTCAGCCCAATGTTGCTTGCATCAGTGTTCAATCCACATTGGAGCTATCAGCTGTAATTGCATTTTTCTTCACTTTTCCCACACCATTTAATATTTTTCCTCAAGATATATTGATCTAATTCACTCATGAATTCCATGATTGGACAGGCTTAATTAGCTACATGCATAATAATTCTGTATGAAAACATTTCTTCTCACCACTCCCTTTATGTTTCTAATTTATTCCCCCTCCCCCATTCCCAGTCATTGCTGATCTAGTGAGTACAGTACTAATTTTTAAATTCTCTCATATTAATCTTATTCTTTCATCACTGCTATCAACTTACCAAATCTATGGCTCCTATGTCCTTTTTAAAATTGGGTACACAAAACTGCACATAGTACTCCAACTGTGGCCTAATCAAAGTCTTGTACAGATTCATCATCACCTTAATAAAAAGTAGAAAGCAGCAAGTATTGCAAATGTGAAATAAAAATAGAAAATTCTGGAAATACATTGCAAGTCCACTAGCATCTTAAAAGAGAAAATTCAGAGTTAACATTTTGGATGTCGACTCATTTCTGATGAAGGGACTGGGCCCAAAACATTAACCTGTTTTTGTTTTATTCAGATGCTGATTGACTTGGTGTATTTCCAGCATTTATATTTTTATTTCCTCATCACATTCACCACCCTTCAGTTCTTTGGTATGATTCCTATACCCACAGAAATTTTGAAAATTAGTCTAATTATTAGGCCAATAATATTTAGTTTGACTAGCTATTGGGGGATGATAAAATATATGGTTACTGGCTCAGAGGTTAAATGAACAACTACAGGGTTTCACCATCCTCACCTTCTTCAACAATATTAACATCATCATCCATCTATTCCATAGCCCTGCACAGAAGCGTAATCAGAAAAATGGATGCAGAGCCAAAGCAGGAGCTATTAGGAGTGTGTTAAGGAAGTGGGTTTTATGGAGGGTCATAATGGAGGAGAGGGAGATGAAGAAGCGGAAGGGTTCAGAGAGGGAATTCCAGAGTTGCCTAGGCAGCTATGGGCAAAGACAAGGAAGGTTGCACACAAAACCAGAGTCAAAGGAATGGAAAGTTTGGGCGAGTTTTTATGGGGCTGAAGGAGGTTACAGGGAGGGGTTAGGCCATGAAGGCATTTATACATGAACATGTGAATTTTAAATGATAAGGTGCTGGGGAGCTGGGACTGAGCAAGGATAGGTGAGCGGGACTTGTTGCAGGAGTTTTGGATGAATTAAAGTTTACAGGGGGTGGAGGATGGGATGCCAGGGAAGAGAGCATTGCAAACCTGGAAGTGACAAAGGCATGCTGAGGATCTTCAGTGGGCAGATTGGCTGAGGCAGGGGCAGAGGCAGGTGATTTTATGGAGCTGCATGCAGGCAATCTTTGTGATGGAGAGAATATGTGATTTGAAACTAAGTTCCGGTTGAATAGGATACCGCGGTTCAGCCTCAGACAATGGCTGGGGAAGTGTCTAGAATCGATGACATGGGTACAGTTTCTGTGGCAGGCACCAATGAAAATGGCTTTGGTTTTACCAATGTTTAACTGGAGGAAACTGTGGCTCATCCAAGACTGGAAGTTGGACAAGCAATCTGACAACATCGAGACAGTGGAGGAGTAGTGAGCAGTAGTGGACAGGTACAGATGGGTGTCGGCTACGTAAATGTGGAGGCTGACCGCATGTTTGTGGATGATGTTGCGAAAGGGCAGCATGTAGTAATCTCAGGGCAGCATGTAGTAATCAAAGGTAGTAATCTCAGGATTGCTACCAGTGCCACGTGCTAGTCAGAGTAGAAATAGAAGGATACTTCAGATGAATACGTGGCTAGAGGAATGGTGCCAGGGGGAGGGATTCAACTTCCTGGGGCATTGGAACCGGTTCTGGGGGAGGTGGGACCACTTCAAACCGGATGGTCTGCACCTGGGCAGGGCTGGAACCGATGTCCTAGGGGGTTTGTTTGCTAGTGCTGTGGGGGAGGGTTTAAACTAAAATGGAAGGGGGATGGAAACCTGAGCAGGGAGACAGAGGAAAGGGAAACAAGGATAAAAGCAAAAGATAGGAAGGAAAAAAACAAAAGTGGCAGTCAGAGAAATCAAGGGTTTAAATCAAACGTGGCCACAGTAAATAATAATTCTAATAGGTCTAAGAGCGTTAAAAAAACAAGCCTGAAGGCTTTGTGTCTTAATGCGAGGAGCATTTGTAATAAGGTGGATGAATTGGCTGTGCAAATAGAGGTAAACGAATATGATTTGGTTGGGATTACAGAAACGTGGCTCAAGGATGGCCAAGATTGGGAACTCAACATCCAGGGGTATTCGATATTCAGGAAAGATAGGCAAAAAGGAAAGGGAGGTGGGGTAGCATTACTGGTTAAAGAAGGGATTAACACAATTGTAATGAAGGATATTAGCTCTGATGATGTGGAATCTGTATGGGTAGAATTGAGAAATACTAAGGGGAAAAAAACATTAGTGGGAGTGGTATATAGACCTCCAAACAGTAAGGCGGAGGTTGGGGATGGCATTAAAAGGGAAATTAAAGAAGCGTGCAATAAGGGCACAGCAGTCATCATGGGTGACTTTAATCTACATATAGATTGGGCTAACCAAATTAGTAATAATACTGTGGAGGAGGAATTCCTGGAGTGTTTACGGGATGGTTTCCTGGACCAATATGTCGAGGAACCAACCAGAGATCAGGCCATCTTAGACTGGGTATTATGTAACGAGAAAGGATTAATTAGCAATCTTGTTGTACGAGGCCCCTTGGGTCGGAGCGATCATAATATGATCGAATTCTTCATTAAGATGGAGAATGAAGTAGTTGACTCAGAAACAAGGGTCCTCAATTTAAATAAAGGAAACTACAATGGTCCGAGGAGCGAGTTGGGTAGGATTGATTGGGGAATGGCACTCAAACGTTGTAGGATTCGCAAAATTGGATTTCATATTAATAAGGGTTAAATGGCAGAAGAGGCCGTGATTTTAAAGACTGTTTTAAAAGAAGCCCAAAAAAAGGGGCATACAAAATGGCCACCATACCATGTGATCAGCTCATTGGGACACTTTAAAATGGTTCCTGCGCAACCTCAGACAGCTATGTGGATTGAACCCACAGTAAGTTCTGGAAGCCATTTCGAAGAGAACGAAACCAGACCCACAGGCATGCATATGGATTAGATGCAGATCCACTCAAGATCGGCTTGGAGACAGGGGCCATCTAAATGTTGACCCAGATGAAAGAGGACAATATATATTCATGAGGACAACACCAAGGGCTCGGTAACGAGATCAGCAGGACATTCAAAACAATGAAAGCCATTTCCAACCAGAGATGGGCCTGTTACCAGCCGCTTAAAATGATTTTAAATATAATAACTGCCCCGCTGTGCTCAAAGCCCGCCAAAGTTAAAACAAAGACTAACCTGATTTTGGGCGGGAAGTGAGGCCTCGGGAAGAAAGGTATATCTGGAGAGACTTTTCAGCAGTTGGGGCAAGCACTCGGAAGCAGTCGGGACAGGCAGACCAGAAGGAGTTGACACGGCAGTGGGACACGACTCGACACGGCAGTAGATTGGGCAGACACACAGCTTGGGAGAAGACGCTGGAGGAAGCTTGAATCAACAAGCTTGAACAGTCACAAGGAGAGTCGAGCTAAAAGACAGTTTACAGTTGGACAGTCGTTGCAGCCCCAGCAGCCGGTCCAGCTTTTCAGCTGGGTGAAGAGGAGCTGGCTTGGGGAAAGATCAGCGGACTCCTCTCCACCGTCGAAGGAGAAAGATAATTATGACTGTATAAAGAAAGTCGCTCGAAACCAGCGTCCCGCCCCGGGGAAAACTATCGGGAGATCATCGACCATCCCCGGGCCGTAGCTGAAGGTAGAAGGAGCCACACCAGCCCAAAGCTCCTCTAACCAGGGTCGAGCCGACGATCCTCGACCACGCCAACATCCAGGCCCGCCGGTGTCCAGCCGCCCCCGACCCCCACCTCAGGAGAGAGGTGTGGCGCAGTTCGCAAGAGCTCCACGATCCATGTGGAGACGAGACGCCTGAAAGGACCAAACACAGAGTCATTTTCAAAACCTTGCACTTCCTAGAGGGATTGGTGAGCATGTTTCTGGCCCTTCACAATCAGATCTAGATAGGTTTAATAAGGGGGTGGATTTAAGGGTACAATTAACATGAGTTGTTGTCCCTCGATGTTCCGTGTGTTTCCTTATTTCATGATGATCTTTGTAGAATATAAGATGCCTGTATTTGCCTTAGTTAGTATAATGTCGTTATGATTTGTTTGTGTTTGTTTTTCCCTCCCATGTACCGTACTCTTATCTGTGTTGCATTTGATTTGATATATTTTTCCATTTGCAATAACATTTCGTTTTGATACATCAAACTTGGTCTACACGAGTTTTCTCTACATTGTAGTTCCTGTGCCTAAGTCCAGAGTACAGAATCTAAGGGGCGAGTGGGTCGAACCACTCAAGGTTTACTGTGCAAGAGAGAGAGGCCTCTAGAGAGAGAAACCTCTGGGAAACCTCTCGAGGACGAAAACCCCTTACAGAAAATGGCGACCGTGGCAGGACTCTTGTGGCAGGATTGCAATGTAGTAGATCCAAGTTTGAATGGTCGAAATGCAATGGATGAGAGAATAGCGGATTATGTCTTTGGCAAAGTAAATCTCACTAAACAGTGGATTTCCGATCTCTTGCTGGATGGGCGTCCAGTGGACGCAGCCATCAGTTGGACAGAGAGCAAAGAACATAAGAAGTCAGTGGAAAAGGCAGTGCGGCTGATGTGTTACAAGAAGCAGGTCCAGATCTTGGACCGGGTCATTGCAGCACAAGCAGCCAAGATCACGACCCAGGCAGCAGAGATAGAGGAAAAGGCCATGGGTGGGGAAAACTTATCACAGCGCTTCACGCGCTGAATCAGGAACGCCAAGTGGTAGCTAGCCAACATTAGGCTAGGATAGAGTACCTGGAGTGCCAGGTTACTGCGGCAAAGATTAATGAAACGAGGATACGGGAGAAAACCCCCCGCCTCGCACAATAGCTAAGAGCGCAGGAGGAGAGAGTAGTGGAGGTTAAGGCAGCTTACAAGCTGGCCCTCGAGCACGGATTTGAGAGCACAGACCACGGCCCCTGCCAAAAGACCATAGAGGACCTAAGAGTGGCCCTGGTTAAGGCAAGAGGCATGGTGTGTCTCGTCAGCCCGAAAGCCAGTCACATGGACTTTTTGAAGGAATCAAAACAGCCGATTCCAGCTGAGGTAATTGTGGTACCAGCCACCGAGCCCTCAGCACCGCCGAGCTACAGTGAGACTTGGTCGGAAAAGGAGGGGGTAGCGAAAGAGGAGGTAGCCGAGGTGGAGTGTGTGGAAGAACCACTGGTAGCAAAGACGGGACCGGCACCGATGTGTCCCGCTCGGCACCAGAGGTTCGGTCCCAACGCTGCCGATGGCAGTGTCGGACCCCACCAGAACCAGCTTGTGGTGCCCTACGCTGGCCCGCAATTAAGGTCCATGGTGAGCCACCTCACACGACTCACAGTAAAGGGAGATCCCTCGATTCATTTCAGAGAGATAGAGGAAACAGCAGCCATTAACGACTGCGATGAACAGGAACAGGTCAAACTGTTGCTTTTCTCCCTGGATCCCAGGATCCTTCAGTGCCTATCAGAGGATGGCAAGAGGGGACGGAAAGGGTACACGGATCTCAGGGAGGAAGTTTTAGAGGCAATGGGAGTGGACGACGGTAGTCCATTCGACCGTGTAGAAGGGACCGTGCAGCTATCTGGAGAACCCCCACGGGTTTTCGCAGAAAGGCTGTGGCCAGTATATCGACGCAGCTGTCCGGGTATGCCTGAACGGGCTCAAATGAGCGACGAACAGCGGGTTCATTGGCTCCATTGCTTGGTTACCAGCAGCTTGCCAGAGATACGGGCCCTAGCCAGATCATAGTTTGATCCCCAAGGTCCCGGTGTCACGGAAGAAACGGTGCTCCGTCAGCTTAATGTGGCGTATAAGAACTGTAGAAGTCAGGAAGCACCTCCCCAGAAAGGAAAGGTGCATGAGGCAAAACCCGCAGCCCCAAGCAAGCAGGAGTGGCGTCAGGAGGGGAATCGCCCTGTCCAAGCCAAGCTCAATTGCTACGGGTGTGGGAAGGATGGACATTGGCGCAAGGACTGTAGAAATCCGTGGAAGGATAATAAAGGGAGATTTCCCGCAGCCCAAGCCCAAGCCCAGACCGCTGCCCCAGCACCAGCCCAAACCCAAGTTGTAGCTCCTGCCCCAGCGCAAGGAGCTGGTGCAGTAGTGGATCCCGCTGCGATTGAATCAATTTTGCAGACAGTGCGGTCTCTAATGATTTCGCTGGGGAAAGTAGCTGTCACCACCGGTCTTGTCGCTCCCGAAACCCTGACCGCTGTACCCAAATGACTAGAGCCGGCGCAGCCCGTTTACTTGTGTGCGCTGCGATACGATATATGGAGGCGACCCCTCGTGGAGATGGAACTGCAGGACTAGGGACTAGGGACAGGGTCACTGGCCAAGGCTTGGAAGCTAAGCAGAGCCAGGCCTGGTTAGTACCTGGAGGGGTGACCATCAGGGAAGACCAGGTGCAGAAGGTCACGGAAGGAGCCCCGAGGAGGGGCGGTTGGTGAGAAGGTCACGGAAGGAGGAGCGGCTGGTGAGCAGGCCTGGGCGTTGGGCTGAAGATTGTCAGACAGGAGGAATGGTGGAAATGGAATGGCGGCGCACACCGACGCAGCGGCTTTGCTTCTCCCAGTCATGGGAGCTTGCAAGATCACATTTTGTTGTTCATGTACTTGTGCAATGACAATAAAGTTGAATTATTATTATTATTATTATTATTATTATTGAAGGGGACCTATTTGTTGGATACGGGGGCATCCTGCACCGTGGTCCACACAGATAACCCCGCCACCTCGCCTCTGTCCACCGGGGTTTCATATGTTCTGTCGGGCTTCACAGGCAAGGAACAGGCTGGCGCACATTCCATTCCCCTCTCCATTCATATAGGACCACTCCGCACCAAGTGGAGGTGTATACTAATGAAGTGGGAGGTGGAGAATGGGAAAGGGATCATCGGGTTCGATTTCTTGGTCGAACACGGATCCTCGTGGACCTAAGAAATCATTCTCTTTGGGGAGCGGGTAAGGGTGAGCCAGGCCAGGTAGTCGTCATCCCAGGGGAAGGAGAAAGGGGGACCCTGTGTACCGTGAAGCCAAAAGAGGGCTATGACATCGAGCTCATGGTCGCGGGTGTCCCACAAGATTTACAGGCATTCGTGTGCGACCACATAGCGATGTTTGCCACTCACAAGCACGATTGCGGGAGGGTCACCGGGTTTGAGGTTAGCGTGGACGGGGACCCCATGGCCCGACCCCAAAAACAGTACAACTTCCCCAGGGAAGCGGAGCCCGACATGGAGATAGCAATATCTTCACTGGTGCAGCAAGGCGCGTTGAGACCGATAGCCACCCATGTGAACTATCCGTTATGGCCGGGAAAGAAGCCGGACGATTCCTGGAGAGCCACGGTGGACTACAGGGTCCTCAATAGCAACATCCCCGCCTGCGCGCCAACAGTAGCAGCAGTTGCCGACCTGATAGAGAGTATTCCAGCCTCCGTGACCACGTTCACGGTGCTGGATATTTCTAATGGGTTTTGGTCCATCCCTTTACGGAGGGAGGATCAATACAAGTTTGCCTTTACGTTTAAAGGGCAACAGTACACCTGGAACTGCTTGCCACAGGGCTTCCACAACAGCCCCAGTGTGATGAAATACTCCATTCATCACTCATTGGTATTCTCTGCCTGTGACTGTGGTTGGTTTCAGTTTCATTTCCCTTACCTCAGTTCCGTTTCCTCACCATTGTATTGTACTGTGTGTAGGGCTCCGCCCATACCTGGCCCCTATGTAAGTTGGCCCAGCCTGCATCACATCCAGTACGGCAGACCTCTGGATGGAAGATACCTCTCCTCTGTGTGTTACCTTCTAAGTCAATAAAAGCCTTGTTTTGTTTCGCTAACATCGAGTCTCGGATTTATTGAGGCACATCAATTTTATTGACTTAATTTTCAACACAATGGATCAACTCTTGAAACCCGAACGTTTGGATTTGAACCAGCATGCTTCGGACGCATCGGCACGCTTCGGACACTGGTTTATGTGTATGGAATTCTTCCTGGACAATTCCGCAGCCGTCAAAGATGCTACGGACGCTGTGAGTATGAAACTCGGAATACTGCAGAATTGGGTAAGCCACCGGGTTTACCCCCTCATCCAAGACGCTGACACGTACCCGGCCGCCTGCGACATCTTAAAGGTGCATTACCAGCAGCCTACGAATGAGGCGTATGCTAGGCATCTGCTCGCTACTCGCGCACAGCGACCTGGGGAATCGGTGGAGGAGTTCCTAGGCACCCTGAAAACGCTTGGCAAAGACTGCAAGTGCCAAGATGTAAAAGCCGCAGTGTACACTGACGAGCTTGTTCGCGATGCCTTTATCACAGGCCTTAGCTCCACTTACATCCGGCAGAGACTGCTGGAAAAAACGGGATTGGACCTGAAACAGGCTGCGGACACAGCGCGATCCCTGGATGTGGCCCAGAGAAACTCGGACGCCTACTCTTCAGCCCGCGCCGTCCACGCCGCCACGTGTGCACCAAGGGCGCCGCCATCTTGGAAGGCATCTTCCCCGCCCGGCAGCCGGACACCGTCGGGGCCCCGCTCTCCCCCCAGAAGCCCTACGACAGCCGCGACGCGCCGGGGACCCAACTGCTACTTCTGCGGGCAGCCGAAGCACACCAGAAACCTGTGCCCGGCGAAAGGCACCACCTGCTTTAAGTGCGGTAAGAAGGGGCACTTCGGGAAGGTGTGCAGAGGGAACCCCGCCGGAAAACCCACCACCGCCGCGTGTGCGCCGTGGGAGCAGCCATCTTGGACGCCATCTTGCCCGACCTCGTGGGGTCCGCCATCTTGTGAGCAGACAGCGTGGACGCCATCTTGTCTCGATCAGGGCCCTACAGTGGCATCGGTCACAGTGGACCAGACCAGGCCGCACCCGCTATCCAAATCAATGGTGGACATCGAGGTAAACGGGTGCGGGGTTAAATGTTTAATTGACAGTGGAAGCACGGAGAGTTTTATCCACCCTGAACTGGCACAACAACTCTCCCTAAAGGTGGTCCCTACTCGGGGTACCATCTCTATGGCTGATAAAACCCAGACATCGACCATTATGGGTTACTGCACGGTACAATTGTCTGTTAACGGAACTGTATACGATAATTTTAAAGTACTAATCATGAAGAATCTATGTGCGAGCGTGATCTTGGGCCTGGATTTCCAGCGCTACCACCAAAGCATCACGCTCAATTACGGTGGGTCCCAGCCGCCGCTCACAGTGTGCGGTCTGGCTACCCTGAAGGTAAAGCCGCCTTCGCTATTCGCGAACCTTACCCCTAACTGCCGGCCAATAGCGACCAAAAGCAGGAGGTACAGCTGGGAGGACAGGCGGTTTATCGCGACCGAGGTAGACAGGCTCCTGAAAGAGCGCATTATTGAACGCAGCAACAGCCCGTGGCGCGCCCAAGTGGTAGTGGTAAGGGGTAGCGAGAAGAAATGGATGGTGATCGACTATAGCCAAACGATCAACAGGTACACCCAACTAGACGCCTACCCGCTACCCCGCATATCAGAAATGGTGAACCAAATCGCCCAATACCGGGTGTTCTCCACCATCGACCTCAAGTCAGCGTACCACCAGCTCCCTATCAGACCAGAGGACCGCCCGTATACCGCCTTCGAGGCGAACGGACGCCTCTACAAATTCCTCAGAGTCCCCTTTGGGGTGACGAATGGGGTCTCGGTCTTCCAGAGGGAGATGGACCGCATGGTCGATGACCACCACTTGCAGGCAACCTTCCCCTACCTCGACAACGTCACCATCTGCGGTCACAACCAGCAGGATCACGACTCGAACCTCGAGAGGTTCCTGAAAACCGCACAAAAACTCAACCTCACCTACAACGAGGACAAGTGCGTTTACAACACCATGCGCCTCTGCATACTAGGCAGCGTGGTGGAGAATGGGGAAATTGTACCAGACCCCGACCGATTGCGCCCCCTACGGGAGCTGCCCCTGCCCAACACTCCCAAAGCCCTGAAAAGGTGCCTGGGGTTATTTTCTTATTATTCCCAATGGGTCCCCAACTACTCCGACAAAGCCCGCCCCCTCTTGAAAGCATCCTCTTTTCCGCTCCCTGCTGAGGCCCACGCCACCTTCAAAAGCATTAAGCGGGATATTGAGCAGGCCACGCTACAAGCAGTGGACAAGAACACTCCCTTTCAAGTGGAAAGTGATGCGTCTGACTTTGCCTTGGTGGCCACCCTCAACCAGGCGGGGCGGCCCGTAGCTTTCTTCTCGAGGACCCTCCAAGGGCCCGAGATCAGACACTCCTCCGTGGAAAAGGAGGCCCAAGCCATCGTGGAGGCAGTGCGCCACTGGCGCCACTACCTAGCCGGCAAACGCTTCACCCTACTTACCGACCAGCGGTCGGTAGCGTTTATGTTCAATAATAAACAGAGGGGGAAGATTAAAAATGATAAGATTCTTAGGTGGCGGATCGAGCTCTCCACCTTTGATTATGACATCATTTACCGGCCAGGGGCCCTTAACGAATCCCCCGACGCCCTCTCACGAGGGATGTGTGCCAGCGCCACCGGGGATCGGCTACAGACCCTCCACAATGACCTCTGCCACCCAGGGGTCACGCGGCTGTTCCACTTCATAAAGTCCCGCAACTTACCCTACTCGATTGAGGAAGTTCGGTCTCTGACCAGGAACTGCCGCACTTGCGCTGAGTGCAAGCCTCGGCTCTACCGCCCAGATAGAGCCCACTTAATCAAAGCTACACGGCCCTTTGAGCGGCTCAGCTTAGATTTCAAGGGCCCCCTCCCGTCCGTCGACCGCAATGTTTACTTCCTGAACATTGTGGACGAATACTCCCATTTCCCATTCGCCCTCCCCTGCCCAGACATGACCAGCGCCACGGTCATTAAATGCCTCAACAGCCTGTTCTGCCTGTTCGGTATGCCGAGCTACATCCATACGGATAGGGGGGCGTCCTTCATGAGTGAAGAGCTACGCCAGTACATGCTGTCCAGGGGGATCGCCACAAGCCGTACCACCAGCTACAACCCCCGGGGTAACGGTCAAGTGGAGCGAGAGAACGGGACAGAATGGAAAGCAGTCACTCGAGCTCTAAGGACCAAGGGCCTCCCTATCTCCCGCTGGCAGGAAGTCCTCCCAGATGTGCTCCATTCGATACGGTCGCTATTGTGTACTGCCACTAATGCCACGCCTTATGAGTGAATGTTTGTCTTTCCCCGGAAATCCACCTCAGGCGTATCCATGCCGTCATGGCTCTCCACCCCGGGCCCGGTATTCGTACGAAGGCATGTGAGGGGCCACAAGACGGACCCTCTCGTGGAGTCAGTGCACCTACTCCACGCCAACCCCCAATACGCATATGTCCGGCACGCCGACGGAAGGGAGGACACCGTGTCCATAAAAGACGTCGCCTCAGCCGGTAACGACAACACCCACGACAACAGCAGCAACAACGATCACAGCAACTCTTACCCACCCACTACTCTTTCATCACCCCCGGAAGAACATCGACCAACGGCACCCCCACCAACTACCCCTTCAACAACCCTGGCGGCACCCCCGGCAGAGACCCAGGAGGCTACCGGAGACACCCAGCCGACACCCGCGGCACCACAATAGCCACGTCGGTCGCAGAGGACTATCAAACCCCCGAACAGACTAAATCTATAGAAGGGGTGAATGTGGTGAAATACTCCATTCATCACTCATTGGTATTCTCTGCCTGTGACTGTGGTTGGTTTCAGTTTCATTTCCCTTACCTCAGTTCCGTTTCCTCACCATTGTATTGTACTGTGTGTAGGGCTCCGCCCATACCTGGCCCCTATGTAAGCTGGCCCAGCCTGCATCACATCCAGTACGGCAGACCTCTGGATGGAAGATACCTCTCCTCTGTGTGTTACCTTCTAAGTCAATAAAAGCCTTGTTTTGTTTCGCTAACATCGAGTCTCGGATTTATTGAGGCACATCACCCAGCATTTCTCATCAATGCATGGCAGGAAGTTTAAAAGAGTTCAGCCAGCCCAATCAGCTAGTGCAATATGTGGACGACCTGCTCCTGTTCACAGACTCAAGAGAGGAGCATGGCCCACTATTGGCCAAGTTATTGGAGCTGTTAGGTAGAAAGGGTTTTAAGGTAAACCCAAAGAAGGCACGGATCGGCCAGCCGGAGGTGAAATTCTTGGGTCTGACCATCCGCGCCGGTGAGAGAGCCATAGATAAGGCCAGGCGAGAATCGGTGCAAAATCTACCGATCCCCAACACCGTAACGGGTGTGAGGTCCTTTCTGGGACTGACCAGGTACTGCAGAGACTTTATTGAGGGCTATGCAGCCACAGCAGCCCCGCTGCTCCGACTCCTTCACAAGGGAGTGGAGTGGTCCTGGGGTGAGGGTTGCCAGGCAGCATTTGAGAAACTCAAGAGAGACTTGCAGACCGCGCCAGCCCTGGGGGCCATAGGTGGGGGAGATGAGTTTTTCCTGGAAGTAGCGGCTAGCGGGGATAGCTTGAGCGCTGTACTGCTTCAAGAGCGACACGGCAAGCTGAGGCCAGTGGTCTATTCCGCCAGGGTGCTCACTGATGTGGAAAGGAGCTTTTCCAATTGCGAGTGGCATCTCCTAGCCACGCATTGGGCTGTGAAAAGATCTCTGATCTTCACAGGCACCTCTCCCATCACTCTCATCACCCATCACACACCTACCCGAATGCTTCTAGATGGAAGGATTAAGGATGGGACCGTAAGCAGTGCATGCATTGCGTGCTGGACCCTCCTCCTTTCATAGATGGAGCTGAAGGTAAAGGGTCTCTGTGAGCCCAAGCTCGCGGCCAACATGGTATATCCCGGAACAGCCCATCGGTGTTCTGTAGAAGGGATATGGGAGGTGAACGTAGGTTTACGGGCCGGGATACATCCCACGGGCCGCGAGATCTACGTAGACGGTTCCAGCACGGTATCAGCTGGCGAACGACTCACAGGGTGTGGAGTTTATGACCCCACGGCAAGCATTGCCCTGGCGATTAAGCTCCCCAGCACCATGAGCGCCCAGCAGGCTGAACTGGCTGCGGTAGTGTACATCGTTCCACATCCCGAGATCTTCCCCACCCCATACACGATTTGCTCGGACAGCATGTTCACATGCAACTCGTGTACGGAGTACCTCGCCATCTGGTCCCGCCGCGGATATACCTCTGTGGACGGGCGACCCTTAACCGTGAAGCCCCTGTTGGAAAAGATCTTAGCTGCGGTGGGAGAGAAAGGGGAAGTCTTTATTCACAAGGTAAAGGCTCATTCTTCCACGGAACCCCGCAGCGAGGGTAATCAGCAATCGGATACGCTAGCCAGGGAGGGTGCCCGCACCGGTACCTTTTGGAATCCCTATGGGTCCAAACCCATGGCAGTGATCCGAGGCAGGGATGGGGCTCAGGAAACCACAGGGGTAACACTGCCCGCAGACCTCAAGACCGTCCAAACCCTAGATCCCGCCCTAAAAACAGTCCTCAAGGACATCACTGAGGGCAAAGAAGTAGAAAGTCCATACGGTACAGCAGCCCTCTCCATCAAGGAAGGCATGCTGTTCCGAGAGGAACAGTGGGTTGTGCCGCAACAGCACCGGAGGTAATTCCTTCAACTGGCCCATGAGGGTCCAGGAGCAGGACACCCCGGGCCTGAGGTCACCTGGCAACAGGTGGAACAGGCGGGGTGGTGGCCGGGACTTCGGGACGATGTCCGCGAGTTCTGCGCCAATTGCCTAGTGTGTGCTGCGAACAACCCAGACCCCCAGAAAAGGAAGGTGCCCATGGGGCATATCAGGAGGGTAGAGGGACCATGGCAGTCGATGCAGGTCGACTACATCGGGCCCCTGCCCACCGCCCAGGGTGGCTATAATTACTGCCTTGTCCTGGTGGATGTGTTCACCAAATGGGTAGAAGCCTTCTCATGCCGAACAGCCACGGCACTTAGTACTGCCAGGATCTTGGTCCGGGAGGTGTTCTCGCGGTGGGGACTACCACAATTTGTGGAATCTGACCAAGGGGCTCATTTCACTGGCCAAGTGATGCAGGACACCCTCATGCTCTTGGGCATTGAAGGGAAGTGGCACGTGGCCCACAACCCGCAGTCACCTGGGATTGTGGAGCGCATGAACCGCACCTTAAAGGAAAAGCTGAGGAAGGAGACGAGGGACTCACCCCAGAAATGGGCGGAGGCCTTGCCTCTAGTCCTCATGGGGATCCGGCCTAGCCAGTCTAAAAGTACGGGGTACTCCCCGCACGAATTAATGACTGGAAGAGTCATGCAAACCCCCACCCATGTACTAGCCCCGGTGCTCATTGAGGGGCAGCTCCAAGAGGTGAATCGGGACAAGTTTGCCTGAAACCTTTTTGAGCGCCTGAAACAGATCCATGGGCAAGTGGCTGGGAACATGGGGAGGCAGCATCAGGGGAACCGATTGCTGCTTGAACCCCGAAAAACAATCGGGTGGGAAGTTGGAGATCAGGTCATGGTGAGAAACTATGCCCAAGTAGGGAGTCTAGAACCACTGTACATGGGGCCCTACAGCATTGTAGACAAGGCTAGCCCCATGGTATATGCAATGAAGTTTCCCCGGCGCACTAAATGGTTTCACATTAATCAGTGCAATCTGTTTAAACCGGGTGCAAAAACATCAGCAACCGAAGCCAGGTCTGAGGATAAAGATCCTCAGCCTGAGGCGCGCGATGTGTCACAGACCACACAAGCTGGCGTTGTAGCCTGCTTGGAAGGAAAGGAGGTCCCGCCCACCTTGGGGGAGCTTTCTCCGATGGCCTGGGACTCAGACAAGGAGGGACCCGAACAACAAGGTCCTGCCCTCGACACGATTCTGGAAGAGGTGGAGTCGGAGGACGGAGGTCCCGCCCTCGAGTCGAGCGTGGGCGAGGTAGAAATTGGGGGCAGAGGTCCTCCACCTGTCGGGACAGGTGGGGAGGAGCCGTCTGCCACAGACCCAATTCTCGAAGGGGCGGAGCCTGAGGGGAGGGAGCCGAAGTCCACAGCCGTGGAAGAGCCACGGGCTGTGAGAGCCGAAGTCCCACCCGAAGGTCCACTCGCCAAGGGAGCCTGCCCAAATCCCAAAGGGGCGGAGCCTGAGGGAAGGGAGCTGAAGCCTACAGTCGTGGGAGAGCCACGGGCTGTGAGAGCTGAGGTCCCACCCGAAGGTCCACTCGCTAAGGGAGCCACGTCCAAAGTACCTCCTCGCAGGTCGACCCGAATGCCTCAGCCTGTAAAGTCTTGGCCCGAGTCACCCACTCCCAGTAGACGCCGACTTCAGAAGTCATTGAGAAAACACAGTCCCCGATTAACAGCAAAAGGCTGCGGGGAACCAGAGACGCAGGTCACTGCAGCCCCGCCACAGGGAGCGGCGAGCTGCAGCCCGATCAGGGATTAGGCAAGCTGCCCGGGGATGGGCGGCGCTGTACATAAGTTTAGTTTAAGTTTAAGTTTAGGGTGTGTATATATTAAAGATGATTAGAGTTTTAAGTAGTTTTAAATCTGCCCAGTGTGTGTGTGTTGTTTTGGATCGAGGTCGAAAGACCCGATCATGCCGTCACCTAAGCCAGAATCTCTCGGGAGCCTGGCTATATTTGTGTGGTTTGTTGCAGAAGCCAGTAAAGATGAGAGGGATCCTCATCGCGATCGCGATGGCTGGATGGAGCTGGGCCTATCTGGGCCGCACCAAGGACTCCACCGTCTACGGGTGCTCTGGAAATAGAGGCCCCATCGCGACTGACGGAACCGGCTCACGGGACGCTGAAGAGACTGCTGTCTACTTCCATGAAGGGTGATGACCAGGCTGGCTGGGGTCGAACTCTTCTGAATACTCCAGCCAGACGGGGTTTGCGTACAGAGAAATGTCTCTGATGTGCCCCAGGGTGCGGATCATTGCACCCAGGATCAGCGTCACCATGGGCAACAAGATTTGCCTTGTTTGCAATGGACATTTACCTTTGGACCGCTGGTGGTGGCTGCGCAAGTTGAGCAGCACCATGAAGAACTCAACTGTGGACTGGGAAAGATTGGGTAATAACACCCATCGGACAATTACGGGGACACACGAGGGGTTGAGTGTCTGTTGCGACAAATGGTGGGAGCCAGATGAGGGGATCTACATCTGTATGTGGGGTTCTGAAAGCGCTTGCCCCACAGGCGTCTCCATCTTTTTCCAAAGACAGTGGCAGGATGCTGGGCAAGGAATGATGTGGGACGTCAGCTCACGGGTGTGCGGAGTCCCATACTCACAGATCCCAGTAAACGCCACTGAGCTCATCACCCGACCCCGCAAGCTCCTGCCCACAGTTCCGGTAGCAAAAGCCCTCAAGGAAGGGTGCCCCACCACAACAAAGGGACCCGGGAATGGATTGGTATTGGTACCCACAGGTCAGGTACTGTACCAAGGGGTCCACTACGCGGTGGCTTCGGTGATTTTAAACCACACCGAGGTAAGATTGCCAGCGTGGTGCCCCAAGGAAATGGAGCAATTATACCAGGTCCTGTTAACAAACATGTTTAAACAGTTTTACGAATTCGACTTTGCCGATGTCGACAGAGCCGAGTTGTACATCACACCACATGAGGTCTTGGACAGAATAGGGAGACAAAGAAGGGGTGCAGTAAATGATATTTTTACAGCTTTTAATACAGGAACTTCCGTCATCAACACACTGGATGACGTGGAGCTGCAAACCCAGATTAATGGTTTGAAAACACAGCTAAGAAAGATACTGACTGATGAGAATAAGGTAGTGGGTTCTGAGTTACATGAGGACCAGGCCATGACAATACACCTAAAAGAGATAATAGCGGAGCTGGAGAAACACGCCTAATGCTCTCATTAGGGAGGATTAGGGGGGCCATGTGCCCCCGCAGGTGGCATATATAGGAGGTGGGACATGTTGTGTCACCACTGCAGCGCCCCACTACCAGCATGTACAGCACGGTTGGTGTCCGGCGAGTGACAGCAGCTTCTGTTTCAAGCCCAGGGCAGAAGTTCAAGTGGCCCAAGAGCGAATTGTCCCCATCCCTGAACCTTCCACTGTTCACCTCACTGTGAAAGAGAATTTCACGGATTTGCAGCGATTCGTTGCACATTTTGGATATATCAGTCCCCCTCTCCCTGAACACCTCAGCAAGATATTAAAAGCCGTTGTTGTTTCACAGAAACACTTCTACACACTGGAGCAGAAGACTTTAGAGATAGGGGCAGACATATTGGATATAGTGACCCCACCATGGTCAGACCTGTTCACTAATATAGAAGACCCTTCCTGGATTAGGATAGCCTCCCACATTCTTGTAGTGTGCCAGGGTGTCATTGTAGTTTATTTACCGTTTGTACACTGTAAAAAGGTCAAACATTCGCAAAAGTTTGAGAATAGAGGGGAATGGAGGGAGCATTATGTGCGGGTAGAAGAAGAGACACCCGTTTAGATTGATGATGCTTTGTATAAAGTTAAAGTTTTCCCTCCCTCCTCTGTATTATTTTTGATGTGTATTCATGTGTTTTGGGGATTTTCGTATGTATTTTATTTTATTATTGAAGTTTAATTAGATGTGATGTCATTATTAGAAGGTAATGTATATGCACTAGGTGATGTATGGGTATCAGGACCCCCTCCACGCCTGGAAGCAAGTTGTTAGATTTTAACTCCAAGGTATTGCCATCTATAGATGCTTAATGTACACTAGATTTTTCTGAAATGGGAAATGCATGTGTCGTGGGGTCGTAGATAGTTAAATACTGGGGACGGTTAGATTGTGGAAGGACAGAAAATTTTGCTCACCCAGAATTATGATACTCCAAGCAAGTTACACTATCATCAGGGGGGAGTGTAGGATTCGCAAAATTGGATTTCATATTAATAAGGATTAAATGGCAGAAAAGGCCATGATTTTAAAGACTGTTTTAAAAGAAGTCCAGAAAAAGGGGCATACAAAATGGCCACCATACCATGTGATCAGCTCATTGGGACACTTTAAAATGGTTCCTGCGCAACCTCAGACAGCTATGTGGATTGAACCAACAGTAAGTTCTGGAAGCCGTTTCGGAGAGAACGAAACCAGACCCACAGGCATGCATATGGATTAGATGCAGATCCACTCAAGATCGGTTTGGAGACAGGGGCCATCTAAATGTTGACCCAGACGAAAGAGTACAATATATATTCATGAGGACAACACCAAGGGCTCGGTAACGAGATCAGCAGGACATTCAAAACAATGAAAGCCATTTCCAACCAGAGATGGGCCTGTTACCAGCCGCTTAAAATGGTTTTTAATATAATAACTGCCCCGCTGTGCTCAAAGCCCGCCAAAGTTAAAACAAAGACTAACCTGATTTTGGGCAGGAAGTGAGGCCTCGGGAAGAAAGGTATATCTGGAGAGACTTTTCGGCAGTTGGGGCAAGCACTCGGAAGCAGTCGGGACAGGCAGGCCAGAAGGAGTTGACACGGCAGTGGGACACGACTCGACACGGCAGTAGATTGGGCAGACACACAGCTTGGGAGAAGACGCTGGAGGAAGCTTGAATCAACAAGCTTGAACAGCCACAAGGAGAGTCGAGCTATAAGACAGTTTACAGTCGGACAGTCGTTGCAGCCCCAGCAGCCGGTCCAGCTTTTCAGCTGGGCAAAGAGGAGCTGGCTTGGGGAAAGATCAGCAGACTCCTCTCCACCGTCGGAGGAGAAAGATAATTATGACTGTATAAAGAAAGTCGCTCGAAACTAGCGTCCCGCCCCGGGGAAAACTATTGGGAGATCATCGACCATCCCCGGGCCGTAGCTGAAGGTAGAAGGGGCCACACCAGCCCAAAGCTCCTCTAAACAGGGTCGAACCGACGATCCTCGACCCCGCCGACATCCAGGCCCGCCAGTGTCCAGCCGCCCCCGACCCCCACCTCAGGAGAGAGGTGTGGCGCAGTTCGCAGGAGCTCCACGATCCACGTGGAGACGAGACGCCTGAAAAGACCAAACACAGACTCGTTTTCAAAACCTTGCACTTCCTAGTGGGATTGGTGAGCATGTTTCTGGCCCTTCACAATCAGATCTAGATAGGTTTAATAAGGGGGTGGATTTAAGAGTACAATTAACATGAGTTGTTGTCCCTCGATGCTCCGTGTGTTTCCTTATTTCTTGATGATCTTTGTAGAATATAAGATGCCTGTATTTGCCTTAGTTAGTATAATGTCGTTATGATTTGTTTGTGTTTGTTTTTCCCTCCCATGTACCGTACTCTTATCTGTGTTGCATTTGATTTGATATATTTTTCCATTTGCAATAAAATTTCATTTTGATTCATCAAACTTGGTCTACACGAGTTTTCTCTACATTGTAGTTCCTGCGCCTAAGTCCAGAGTACAGAATCTAAGGGGCGAGTGGGTCGAACCACTCAAGGTTTACTGTGCAAGAGAGAGAGGCCTCTAGAGAGAGAAACCTCTGGGAAACCTCTCGTTGACAGTGGATGGGCAATGGCAAACATGCAAAGACCGAATGGATGAGCTACAGGAGTTGTTCATCCCTGTTTGGCATAAAAATAAAACAAAAAAGGTGACTCAACTGTGGCTAACAAGGGAAATTAGGGATAGCATAAGTTCCAAGGAGAGGACATGCAAATTGGCCAGAAAAAGCAATAATCCTGAGGATTGGGAGCAGTTCAGGATTCAACAAAGGAGGACAAAGGGATTAATTAAGAAAGAGAAAATGGAATATGAGAGTAAGCTTGCAGGGAACATAAAAACTGACTGTAAAAGCTTTTATAGATATGTGAAGAGAAAAAGATTGGTGAAGTCAAGCGTAGGTCCCTTGCAGTCAGAATCGGGGGAATTTATCATGGGGAACAAAGAAATGGCTGACGAGCTAAATACATATTTTGGTTCTGTCTTCACAAAGGAGGACACAAATAACCTCCCAGAAATACCGGAGAACATAGGGTCTGATGAAAGGGTGGAACTGAAAGAAATCAGTATTTGTAGGGAAATGTTGTTAGGAAAATTGATGGGACTGAAGGCCGATAAATCCCCAGGGCCTGATAATCTACATCCCAGGGTACTTAAGGAAGTGGCCCTAGAAATAGTAGATGCATTGCTGGTGAGCTTCCAGAACTCAATAGACTCTGGAACAGTACCCATGGATTGGAGGGTAGCTAATGATACCCCACTATTGAAAAAAGGTGGTAACGAGAAAACGGGGAATTATGAGCCTGACATCGGTAGTGGGGAAAATGCTAGAGTCCATTATAAAAGATGTAATAGCAGAGCACTTGGAAAGCAGTGACAGGATCGGACAAAGTCAACATGGATTTACAAAAGATAAATCATGCTTGACTAATCTACTGGAATTTTTTGAGGATGTAACTGGTGAAATAGATAAGGGAGAACCAGTGGATGTGCTGTATTTGGACTTTCAGAAGGCTTTCAATAAGGCCCCGCATAAGAGACTAGCGTGCAAAATTAAGGCACATGGGATTGGGGGCAAGGTATTGACTTGGATAGGGAACTGGTTGGCGGACAGAAAGCAAAGAGTTGGAATAAACGGGTCGTTTTCCGAGTGGCAGGCAGTGACTAGTGGGGTACCGCAAGGATCGGTCCTAGGACCCCAGCTGTTCACAATATATATTAATGATCTGGACGAGGGAATTGGATGTAATATCTCCAAATTTGCAGATGACACAAAGCTGGGTGGGAGGGTATGCTGTGAGGAGGATGTCATGAAACTCCAGTACGATTTGGACAGGTTAGGTGATTGGGCAGAAACATGGCAAATGCACTATAATGTGGATAAATGTGAAGTTATCCACGTTGGTGGCAAAAACAGGAAGGCAGATTATTATTTGAATGGCAATAGATTGGGAGAAGGGGAAGTGCAAAGAGACCTGGGTGTTCTTGTGCACCAGTCGCTGAAGGTAAGCATGCAGGTGCAGCAGGCGGTTAAGAAGGCAAATGGTATGTTGGCCTTCGTAGCAAGAGGGTTCGAGTACAAGAACAAGGATGTCTTGCTACAGTTGTGCAGGGCCTTGGTGAGACCGCACCTTGAGTATTGTGTGCAGTTTTGGTCGCCTTATCTGAGGAAGGACGTTCTTGCCATGGAAGGAGTGCAGCGAAGATTCACCAGGCTGATACCTGGGATGGCAGGAATGACGTATGAGGAGAGATTGCGACGATTGGGCTTATACTCACTGGAGTTTAGAAGATTGAGAGGGGATCTCATCGAAACCTATAAAATTCTGTCAGGCCTGGACAGACTAGATGCTGGAAGGATGTTCCCGATGGTCGGGGAGTCCAGAACCAGGGGTCATAGTCTAAGGATAAGGGGTAGGACATTTAGGACTGAAATGAGGAGGAATTTCTTCACCCAAAGAGTGGTGAACCTGTGGAATTCTCTGCCACAGAGGGCAGTGGAGGCCAGTTCATTAAATATATTCAAGAAAGAGTTGGATATATTTCTTAAGGCTAAAGGGATCAAGGGATATGGGGAGAGGGCAGGGACAGGGTACTGAATTTGAATGATCAGCCATGATCTCATTGAATGGCGGAGCAGGCTCGAAGAACCGAATGGCCTACTCCTGCTCCTATCTTCTATGTTTCTATGTTTCTATGTTTCTAAGAGGAGTGAGCCAAAGATAGATCCTTGTGGGACTCCGAAGACAATAGTATGGAGGCCGTAAGAAAAGCCATTACTAGAGATGCTGTGACTACAATCAGATAGGTAACAATGGAAACAAGCAAGGGCAATCCCACTGAGCTGGATAACAGAGGGCAGATGTTGGAGGAGGATGTTGTGGTTAACCATGTCAAAGTCTACAGGGAAGTTAAGGAGGATGAGGAAGGGTACTGCACCACAGTCACAGTCATAGTCATAGTTACAGAGGATGTCATTTGTGCCCTTGGTAGGGCCATTTCAATGCTGTGGAGGGATGGAAACCTAATTAGAAAGCTTCAAACAGGAAGTTGCGGAAAAATGGGCACAGATGTTCAAGGACTTTGGAAAGGAAAGAAAGGTTGGGATGCAGTAGTTTTCAAGGGCAGGTGGGAAAGGGTGAGTTTTTTGAGGAGGGTGTGGAATTCCATCATCTACAACACAATCCCACCACATAGCACATTTTCTCCTCCTCCCCCTTTGTGCTTTCCAGAGGGAGTGATCTCACTCTAATAACCGTGTTTATTCTTCCACCATTCTACTTCCAGCTGTCCATCTGCTGGCACTTTCTTGTGCAACCACAAAGATTGTTCATTTATCTCCTCCAGGGCTCCAAACATTCCTTCTATTCGAGACAGACGTTCCTGTATTTGTTCTGAGTGCAGTATTCTACATTGGGGAAAGCAAAGGCAAATTAGATGATTGCTTTGCTGAAGATCTTCGTTCTGTCTCCATGTGTGATCCTAACCTCCCTGTGGCTCATTATGTTAACATGCCCTACCATTTCCACTCTGACCTTTCCATCTTAAATCTCCTACACTATTTCAACAAAACTCACTGAGCTCTAGAACAGAATCTTATCTTTCTGCTGAGCACTCTGGAGTCCTCTTGCCTGAACATTGACTTGAGTATCTTCAGACCTTTGCTATATTCTCCATTTTCTTTACAACAGCAGCTTTTTCTGAAGTGAGGAGGGTCTGACAGTGTCCAGGGTAGGAGAGGGAGAGGCGAGTTGATGTTTAGGGCAGGGACCCTTTATTAGAGCACAGTTCAGGCGGGGGTCTGATATTTGAACATTCTTTTGTCCTTTTTATATCTCTGCATCATGGGGGTGAAATTCAACTTCAATTGAGTAATTTGGTCTCCATATTACAAAAAGGATATAAAGGCACTGGAGAAGGTGTAAAAAAGATTTACATGTATGATACCAGAACTGAGAGGTTATAGCTATCAGGAAACATTGAACAGGCTGGGGCTCTTTTCTCTAGAAAAGAGAAGGCTGAGGGGTGACCTAAAATTATGAAGGGGTTTAATATGGAAGACATGGAGAAAATGTTTCCACGTGGCGAAGTCCAAAGCTAGGGGTTATAAATATAAGATAGTCACTAATAAATCCAGTAAGGAATTCAGGAGGAACTTCTTTATCCAGAGTATGGTTAGAATGTGGAACGTGTGACATAGAGTAGTTGAGGCGAGTAGCCTAGATATATTTAAGGGGAAGAGGCCAAAAGGAATAGAATGATATGTTGATAGGGTCAGATGAAGTAGGGTAGGAGGAGGCTCATGTAGAGTATAAACATCGGCATAGACCAGTTGGGCTGAATGGCCTGTTTCTGTGCTGTAAATTCTATGTAAAAATTGGGCGCCTGTATAACAGGCAGGGGATCCGCTACCTTCCATTTTGCATCCCAATGCTGAATTTTAACCCCCCCCATTTCAATGATGATCAGTTAAGCAATTTGAAGATAGTTCAACCTATTAACTCCTTCTCTATGATTTATTTATCAGTTAATTCTCTTCCTCTCCCCCCTCCCATTTTTCTCTCTATTTCGCTCAACCTTTAGTCTTCAGTCCTGACGAAGGGTACGCACCAGAAATGTCTATAACCTGCATAACCTGCATTTTATCTTCACAGATGTTGAAGATGTGGCTTATTCTTGCTCTTATTTTATCTTTCTAGCATGTTTTGCTTTTATTTCAGATTTTCAGCATTTGCAGTTTTTCCTTTTTTACTGTATTTGTTATGTGAGTTGTTGACGGAAGTGATGGGGGAATTTTAACATGGAGGAGTACATGGGTTTGGGTGTGGGTGGGCGGTAAAAGTTGGCAAAATTGCGAGTGCATCTGGGAGCCAGCTCTAACCCACCAACTTTCATGTTTAACTCGGGCATGTTAGGCTGGTTGCGTGCACCATCCTCGGGAGAGGCAGGTTACCTATTAATATATGGTAATCACTCTATTGGAGCAATATTTCAACACACTTTTAAATTTATCGGCGCATCTAAAAGTTTCCCGGGCTTCCTGAAACCCACCATTGAAACTAAGGCAAGAACACAACGGTAATTGAGGGGGCTGATTAAAATTTGTGCAAATACTCCAATAAATACTCAGTACCCACAACTGCTTTTTTACCTACAGTGGGAAAGGGTTTGTTCATAGTACTTTTGCTGAGAGTTTACTTTCTACACTTTGGCGGTTTCCTGAATCAGATCAGGATGGGTTGCACCTTAGCTGTCTTAGATTGGACCTCAGATGAGGAGCAAGCTGACCATCAGATCTGCAGATGGACATTAGAGAGGGGACCACCAGCAGCAGCAGCCTGCTGTTGACAGACCTGCAGCTGGTCAGCAGGGAGGGGAGCAGAAGAGAAGGGAACAGCAGGAGGCACTACGCATGAAACAGAGTGTACAGGCAGAAGCTGAGCTTCCTTGATCTGTCAGAACAGCAGTGCTTCCAAAGGTTCAGGTTGTCGCGTCAGGTGGTGGCAGACATCTGCAGCATCCTAGAAGAAGACTTGCTCTCTGCTGGACCTGGTGGCCACGCGTTACCAGTGGCTGTCTAAGTGACCACCGTCCTCAACTTTTTTGCCTCTGGATCCTTCTTGGGCTCTGCTGGCGACATATCCAGGATCTCCCAGTCGACAGCGCAAAAATGCAGGCGACTGATGGGTTGTTTGCCATGGCCGGTAATTAAGTGAACTTCGCCTGTCAGAGTGAGTGGGTGCTCAGGTTTGCGTCTCTGGCTGGCTTCCCACAGGTGCAGGGCATCATTGACTACACACACATGGCAATCCGCGCACCCCCAGATCAACCAGGAGTTTTTGTCAACCGCAAGGGCTTCCATTCCATTAATGTGCAGCTGGTATGCAACCACAAAAAGATATTTATGCAGGTGTGTGCAAGATTCCCGGGGAACTGCCATGATGCTTTCATCCTGTGGCAGTCCAAGTTCCCTGATGGGTGAGAAGTGGAAACACTTTGAGTCCCCACTTGCATGTCTCCTTTCACCATCAACCCTCTCCTGGGCCAGCCGCAATTCACTGCTACCATTTTGCTGGAGAGCAGGTTGGTGCAGATCAGTGAGGTATTGTAAGGCCAAGGCTAAGGTATCTGTCATACTAGTTAAGATGTCAGACATGTTGGCATCCAGAGTGTGAACGGCTGTAGTCAAGGCATACATGGACTCATTTGATTACCGCGATTGATGTTCCACAGAGTTGGCCACTCTAGCCATGCAAGAAGACATCGTCACAATGCCCTATGACATCAATCCACTCGTGCTTGAGGCAGACTGTAGTTATGATGGGTGATTTTAATCTACATATAGATTGGGCTAACCAAATTAGTAACAATACTGTGGAGGAGGAATTCCTAGAGTGTATACGAGATGGTTTCCTGGACCAATATGTCGAGGAACCAACTAGAGATCAGGCCATCTTAGACTGGGTATTATGTAATGAGAAAGGATTAATTAGCAATCTTGTTGTGTGAGGCCCCTTGGGTCGGAGCGATCATAATATGATAGAATTCTTCATTAAGATGGAGAATGAAGTAGTTGACTCAGAGTCTAGGGTCCTGAATTTAAATAAAGGAAACTACGATGGTATGAGGCGCGAGTTGGGTAGGATTGATTGGGGAATGTTACTCAAAGTGTTGATGGTGGATAGGCAATGGCAAACATTCAAAGATCGCATGGATGAACTACAGAATTTGTTCATCCCTGTTTGGCATAAAAATAAATCAAAAAGGTGACTCAACCGTGGCTAACAAGGGAAATTAGGGATAGCATAAGATCCAAGGAGAAGACATATAAATTGGCCAGAAAAAGCAGTAAACCTGGGGATTGGGAGCAGTTTAGGATTCAGCAAAGGAGGACAAAGGGATTCATTAAGAGGGGGGAAATAGAGTGTGAGAGTAAGCCAGCAGGGAACATAAAAACTGACTGTAAAAGCTTTTATAGATATGTGAAGAGAAAAAGATTGGTGAAGTCAAGCATAGGTCCCTTGCAGTCAGAATCAGGGGAGTTTATAATGGGGAACAAAGAAATGGCAGACCAATTAAATACATACTTTGGTTCTGTCTTCACAAAGGAGGACACAAATAACATTGCAGAGATTTTGGGGAACATAGGGTCTAATGAGAGGGAGGAACTGAAAGAAATCAGTATTTGTAGGGAAATGGTGTTAGGGAAATTGACGGGATTGAAGGCCGATAAATCCCCAGGGCCTGATAATCTACATCCTAGGGTACTTAAGGAAGTGGCCTTAGAAATAATAGATGTATTGCTAGACATCTTCCACAATTTGATAGACTCTGGAACAGTTCCCATGGATTGGAGGGTAGCTAATGATACCCCACTATTCAAAAAAGGTGGTAGAGAGAAAACAGGGAACTATAGACCAGTAAGCCTGTCATCGGTAGTGCGGAAAATGCTAGAATCCATTATAAAAGATGTAATAGCAGAGCACTTGGAAAACAGTGACAGGATCGGACAAAGTCAACATGGATTTACAAAAGGTAAATCGTGCTTGACTAATCTACTGGAATTTTTGAGGATGTAACTGGTAGAATAGATAAGGGAGAACCAGTGGATGTGGTGTATTTGGACTTTCAGAAGGCTTTCGATAAGGTCCCGCATAAGAGATTAGCGTGTAAAGTTAAGGCACATGGGATTGGGGGAAAGGTACTGACTTGGATAAAGAACTGGTTGGCAGACAAGAAGCAAAGAGTTGGAATAAACAACTCTTTTTCCGATTGGCAGGCAGTCACTAGTGGGGTACCGCAGGGATCGGTCCTAGGACCCCAGCTATTCACAATATATATAAATGATCTAGACGAGGGAACTAGATGTAATATCTCCAAGTTTACAGACGACACAAAGCTGGGTGGATGTGTGCTGTGAGGAGGATGCCGAGAAACTCCAGCATGATTTGGACAGGTTGGGTGGTTGGGCAGAAGCATGGCAGATGCAGTATAATGTGGATAAATGCGAGGTTATCCACTTTGGTGGCAAAAACTGGAAGGCAGATTATTATCTGAATGGCAATAGATTGGGAGAAGAGGAAGTGCAACGAGACCTGGGTGTCCTTGTGCACCAGTTGCTGAAGGTAAGCATGCAGGTGCAGCAGGCGGTTAAGAAGGCAAATGGTATGTTGGCCTTCGTAGCGAGAGGGTACGAGTACTAGAACAAGGAAGTCTTGCTGCAGTTGTACAGTGCCTTGGTGAAACCACACCTTGAGTATTGTGTGCAGTTTTGGTCGCCTTATCTGAGGAAGGATGTTCTTGCCATGGAGGGAGTGCAGCAAAGATTCACCAGACTGATACCTGGGATGGCAGGAATGACTATGAGGAGAGATTGGGTCGATTGGGCTTATACTCGCTGGAGTTCAGAAGAATGAGAGGGGATCTCATTGAAACTTATAAAATTCTAACAGGACTGGACAGACTGAATGCAGGAAGGATGGTCCTGATGGCCGGTGAGTCCAGGACTAGGGGTCACAGTCTAAGGATAAGGGGTAAGCCATTTAGGACAGAGATGAGGAGGAATTTCTTCACCCAGAGAGTGGTGAACCTGTGGACTTCTCTACCACAGAAGGCAGTGGAGGCCAAGTCATTAAATATTTTCAAGAAGGAGTTGGGTATATTTCTTAAGGCTAAAGGGATCAAGGGATATGGGGAGAAGGCAGGGGCAGGGTACTGAATTTGGTTGATCAGCCATGATCTCATTGAATGGCGGAGCAGGCTCGAGGGGCTGAATGGCCTACTCCTGCTATGTTTTCTATGTTCCTCTATGTTTCTATGTTTCTCTGCACTCATGGACAGTGTGCTTGGAAGGCTTGTCAGTGCATCGCACATTGTCTGTTGCTCCTCAATGATTGTGCTCTTCATCGACAGCTCCCAGGGTATAGCATCTGTCTCCAGCTCAGTAGAGCTTGGAGAGGGCTACACCCGCCGACGCGGACACTCCACAGCTGTCCCTGCCACCACCGTCTGCTCTTGCTCACTTGTGAACTGTGAGTCACCAGGTGAAAACCCAACTATCTGTCTAACTGGTCGCACCAAAAGTGTGAGCATCTGAGCTGGTGCATGGTAAGCATGAGTCCTGTATGTTGCACCCTCAGAAGGAATCAGCTCCTCTGAGAATTTGTTGTCTGCAATGTCCATGGACTCTTGCTGCATGTGAAAAGGCCCTGGCGAAGGGAAAAGATATGAATTAGTACTGGCAAGATATCTATGTTGCAGCTTATCATTATTTCACTTGCTGCTGAACACAAGTCAACATGACTGAATGTTGCATGACATGTGTGTGCATTATATTTAATTCTGTCACCAGGTAGTGGCAAGATCCCCATCTCCGATGCCCAGTGATGTCGAGACACCACTGATCTCCAGCGCTACTTCCTCTGCAGTTGTTAGTTGTGAGGTCTGTGGAGGCGCACCTGTGGTTCTCTCCCTCTCCCTTGTGCTTTGCGCTCTCGTCTACTGTAATGGGGGAAAGAGTAGACCTGTGAGTGACTGTAATGGCATGTGTTCAACTAATGAATGGACTGCATTTGGTGACAGTGACTATCAACGAGAGGCCATGCGATATCGGACATCCCCCGCAACTCCCAATACACCTCGCGGTTAATATCAGGGCCAATGTGTCTGTAAGTGTATTTATTTGGCTCTGGTTCACTAGAACTGCAAGTTGACCCTTCACCTTGTACTCGCATGTCAAGTAAAATGTAAGATGAGTGGCAATTATTTTTCAAAGTAGTTTAATGCCAGCAAGAAGAGAAACATTTCATAATTGGATACATACATTAAAAAGAAGTAGAAGTGTTTAGTGTGGTCGCTCCTGTTCTGATCTCACAAATCATCTGATGCCACTAAATTTTATCTGAACTTTAAAAGATAAACCGCAAAGCCTTTTAATATTGAATTGTTTGATTTCCCTTTTCACTGTGTTGAGTGCAAAGCTCACGAAAAAGAAAGATTGAACAATCTTTAAAGTAAAACTTTCTTGCTTAAAACAGCCTAGCCATCATGATTGTGCCCTTTGAAATTTGATTAGTTGGCAGATTATGATCTAAAAAATGGTAAGCTTTTCAAACAGTTTCCTGTGGCATCTTCTTGCTGTTATTGTGTTATTTTAAGTGTAGTCATTGTTGAACTAACACTTTTATTTTTGGGTTGAGGTTCTGCCACCATTTATTCTGCAGTTTGTTGCTGCTCAGTGCCATTCCATTAGTTATGTGGGAAAATCTGTAAAAGGAGCAAGGTGATTTCATTAGCTTCTCATTTTATTACATAAAAAAGGCATTCATACATATTTTTGTGAAGAAGAATTTCTTTCCCAAAGTCAATTACTTAAACTTTTCAGAGTTGAACATGGAGCAAGCAGGCAAAGTGGAAGTGACAAAAGCAGGATTTTGCTATGTTAAAGACTGCATGCTATAAATCACTGAGAAAACAGTTTCCCAAGAAGTATATCCGTGGGGGTAATGACAGCCTAATGCTGCTGACCATGTCCTCATTTATCCATAGTCTGTGATCATGAGCCCAGTGTGTTGGGCTGCAATACAGCTTGAGTTTATTTCGAAATAGTATTTGCATTGTTATTTCACTAAAAGTTTATGTCAAATATGGTGAGACTCCTCTCAGTGTTAATTTGTCCCCATGGGTTTGCTTTGGCAGGCCCAAACACGAAGTATATATGTCTCAGGACTACAAGTTGCAGTCAGCTCATACTCAGCATACTCATGGATAGCAGCAGCAAGGGACAAAGTGTGACTTCTATGTTCAGCTTGCAGTCATTGACTTGCAACCCGAACCTTGTGTAGATACTAGTTACCATCCTTGGCAGATGTGATGTCCAATATGACTCCTCAGCCTCAAGAACCAGATACGTGCAAAATAGCACAAAGGAGGCGACAAGAGCGTGCTGTACAAGACTCAGAGTCACGATTACTGAACCAGACCTAAAGCCAGGGTGATTGATAAGGAGGTTATGACACAGAAAAACTTGATAACAATCCTATTTTGATACAGTTCTTCAAGTAACAAACAGTAAAACATTTTTTTTACTGTTTTCTGCCAATTTTCTACCTTTCTTTTTCCTCCTGAGGATGTTGCCTCTTCAGTGGATTATAGTTCTGTGGTCTTTGGCATCATCCACATACAAGCCAAGGTAAGAAAATTAGCTAGCAAAAGCTGACAAAGCCCCCAATGGGCTTTGAAAAATCCATGGAATTTCAACAAGGTAGTAAAGGTATTCATTCCAACCATGTCAAGAATGGCTCTGATTATAAGACCAAGACAGTTCTCCTTACTCCTCATTGCTACCCCTTCCACTAATGACAGTGTTTCTGGCCACTGTATGCTGAAGGTGGCAATTAATATTCTTGCAAGAATTCCAACCTACAGTATAAAGCATCCTGGATCTCTGCAACTAACAGTCCATTATCAGCTAAGGAGGAGGGGGCGGGGTGGGGGTGAGGGGTTGGGGGGGTGGGGGGTAGTGGTGGACAAGCAGGAAGGAGACAAATCGCAGTAATTTGCATTGATTTTTGTCAGCAAATGCCGACCATGCCTTCAAAATGCTTTCAGCATGAAGCGCCGAAGGTTGGAATGAATACCTCGACTACCTTGCTGAAATGGCCATGGATTTATCACAGCCCACTGCTAGCCTGCACAAACCCTCTGTGCAATTTTCCAAACAGAGTTAGGTACAGAGTATATAAAGTAGAGAGTCACAGTCACTACCACCACTTTTCTTACCGTTTAGTTTTTTGTTGTAAATTGCTGTCAATTGAAGCTGTAAATCTGTCCAAATTTAAGATGCCACTGCAAACAGGAACTATGGCTGCAATTTTCCCTACCTCGGCGGGTCTGTGGCGGGTGACGTCAGTAGCGGGTCGCGGCCCCACTGCTGGCTCCATCCTGGCCCTGAAATGACTTTCCGATGATTGGGCTTGTTAAGCCCACCCAGCACGTTTTCCGGCCAATTGAAGGATGCGGATCTGATGGCGTCATTTGATGACGCGTCATCAGCCAGTTTCCTTAAAGGGACCATGCGCAAATTTACTTTGACATTTGTACTGTTAGTGTTCTACAGCATTGAGGTGCCACAAACACCGACAAGCACTGCACAGAGGTGCACGGCTGCACCCAGGCTCTCCCATGACTCCCTCATATGCTTATGGAGAGAGTCACAGTACAGAGGGAGGTCCTCTTCCCTTCCAATGGGCAGAAGAGACCTCACCAGGAGGCCAACGCAGCCTGGTTGCACATTGACAGGAGGGCACAAGCAGGGATGTAGTCAGGAGGACTCGGCTGCAGTGGCGCAAACCTTTCAATGATCTCAGTAGATCACGAAACGATACTGCATAGCCACACTCAACATCATCCTGCTGTGCCACCCATCACATCCCCATAACTCTGCCTTCCCTACCCTACTCCTGCACATCCTTACTCACACCAACTTGCCTTGCACCTCCATCCATTCCTCTCTATCTACATTATCACATCCCCATCTCACTAGCCAACCTCTCATACTCACTCTCATCTTAGTCCAATCATACCAACTAACAACACACAAAGGTAGGCACTTGTGTGTTTTAGACAATGTTCATGTGAAGTTTCTGTTAATGTGCTGTCAAACATTGAAATCTTTATTTTCAACACTTTGCTTTCTTGGATAGATTTGCGTGCACCTTTGGAAGTAACTTAGTAAGTTGCAGTTGTAGGGGGTGGCGTGTGCCGAGTCAGTTATGCCCCTGACTGCCTGTGAGCAGTTCGAATCGCTCCCACACCCCTGGGTTCTCGACACCGGACTTAGGTACAGGCGGCGATACAGAAAACGAGTAGACAAGTGGTTTGGTGTAAGAAAACCAAGATTTTATTAAAACAGAAATAAAAATTACAAATACTGAAAAGTCACTATGTAGTTACAGGCTTATCAAAAGAATATACTCAAATGGGAATGGGGAACACACGGCACATCGAGTCAACAACACACATTAATAAAATCCCTTAGCCCTTATCCCACCTATAATACCTAACTAGATTAAGCTAAGAGGGGCCAGGAATTCATGCTCACCAAGTCAAAATCTGCTGAGTTATAACGGTTGTGGGGTTTGGGGTTTGCTTTTTGTGCTCTCTGGGGCCTGCCATGGTCACGTGGTCTCAGGGCGCTGCGAGAACGTCATCCCGGTAAAGTACCCCGAGATTAAAGTCTTTGCTTGGGTACTTTACCTCGCAGGGATGATGGTTCTTCTTCTTCGGGTGGCGGTTGAATTTTGCATGAAGATCGTCGAAGGTCGGCTGGATTGAAGGCCGATTATTCTAAATGTTCTTCAATCTTCTTCCAAATCATCTCGTCTCAATTCATCTCATCTCGTCTCATCTCGTCTCGTCTCATCTCGTCCAGCCTGGTCTGCCCGTGTTCGCCTGGTGCTGCGCCGGGCGTCCCTGATGGATTTGGGGAAGACACGGGCAGTGGCCAGGTAGCAAGCACAGGAGGAAGAGAGAGCAACGTGGCTACCAATGGGCCCATAATTATACTCCCGTTGAAAGCCCTTATCTGCGTGCCAAATCAGGTCAGTCTATTGTCCAACTTTTGGCGGGCTGTTTTAAATGATTATACCAATCTAAGTTAACTGGCTTTAGATGGCCATTTATCGCACCTGATGGCCCCGATGTCCGGGTTGTATTGTCATTAATGCATTTTAATCGGCCTGTCCAGCCTTGGTGGCTCCCTTGAGCTATTTCCGATTATTTATGCGGACAAACTAATGGCCTCATGCTTAGGCCTAACTGGGCTGATCTGTTTCGATCTGACGCAATGCATATTCAATGTTTGCCTAGCTGTCTGGCTTTCCAAACACAAAGTCCTTTTCACAGAAATGCATTTTAAGTTTCAATTTCCCAAAACTGCCTGCTTGTGCTGCAGAGTTCATGCTTTAAAAAATCTTACAGGTGTTTGGTCACGATGTGCGGACGCCATCTTTTTGGGTACCCTTTCTTTAAATTGTCCATACAGGGTCCCTTTTATTAATAACCTTGGGGGAATGTGGGAATTTTGAGAACTTTACACTCCCCCCTGTGATACTAAAACTTGCTTGAAGTATCATCCTTACAAGGTGAGCAAAATTTTTGACACTCCTTAGTCAATCTTCCCCTGTAATTACCCATTTTTGATCCCACAACACATGCACTTCCCATTCCGCGAGAATGTAGTGTACATAAGTATACATAGAATAATTAGTCTTTTACACACATCCAAGCACGGAGGGGCCCAACACCCCTGCACCACTTGGTACACATACATCTTTATTAACAACGAGTTGCAAAAATCTTTATTAAAAAAACAACAAACAAAAAAAAAAACAACAATCTTTAATCAGAAATACAATAAACTCAAACAGGAGTATCTCCCTCCACCTTCACATAATGTTCCTTCCAGATCATCTGGTTTCAGAATTCTAGCATCTGACCTTTTCTCTTGCACTGAGTGCAGACTAGATACAACACTATCCCTAACTGGCAAACCACGAGAATGTGGGAAGCCAACCTGATCCACGAAGGGACCTCTATGTTATTGAAAATGTCCCACCAGGGTGGAATCACAATATCCAATATCTTAGCCCCTATCTCTACTGTTTTCTGCTCTAGAGTGTAAAAATGTTTCTGTGAAACTATAACGGCTTTGAGTATTTTGGTAAGGTGTTCAGGGAGAGGGAGAATTTCATAGTCAAAATGCGCTACATACTTCTGAAAGTTGGTAAAATTCTCCTTTACAGTGAGATGAACAGTGGAGGGTTCAGGAATGGGGACAATTCGCTCCTGGGCCACTTGAACTTCTGCCTCGGGTTTAAAACAGAAACTGCTGTCACCAGCTATGCTGTCCATGCTGGTAGTGGGACGCACCTGTTGTGACACAATATGTCCCACCTCCTATATATGCTACCTGCGTGGGAACATGGCCTTGTGCCATTGCCTCCATGGTACAATTTATAGGTTTTGCGCCAGCAGCTCTGAACCCGCACTGTGGTTTTGAATAGGCATTCAAGTGCTGGGGACACAGGATTATGTGTGCTCCCTGGCTCCGGCTCCCTGAGAGGTCAGTACCTGTCATAGCGTGCTCCCACTTTATGACGTAAGGTGGGACCGCTGTGAAACGAATGTGTGCACCCCCTTGAATGACTGCAATGTTCTCAACCCTGTATACCGGTGAAGGTCGGGCTGTCCTACCCATGACCGGCATCCTAACTACTACTCTCATGATCGTGTGGTTGGACCGTACACAATCCACTGAGACTGGGTAGGCCTCGGAAGCTAGCCGGAGTTGGCACGGGCTTAATGCATTCTCAAATGGATGGAGAGCTGCGAGGTGCTTGTTGATGATCCAGGAGGGGACTAAACCCTGTTTTAAATCCTCCAGATTACTGCGGCCCTCACCCAGCAACCACGCCCCATACAGCACGCACACCTCATTCTGCGCAGCCTGGTCAGAAGCATTCCTGTCCTCCCTGATGTGGGCATTTACCGTCTTTGCATGCTTCTCCAACTCTGCTATAATCTCCTTTAAATGGACCATCATGGCCTGGTCCTCATGCAACTCCGAGCCCACTACTTTGTTCTCGTCCATTAATATCTTCCTTAACTTTGTTTTTAAACCGTTTACCTGGGTCTGCAACTCTATGTCATCCAAACTGTTGATGACAGAGGATCCAGTGTTAACCGCAGTAAAAACATAATTCCATACTCCCCTTCTTTGTCTCCCTGCATCACCCAATAACTCGCGGTGTGTGGTGTACAGTTTGGTTTTGTCGACATTGGCGAAATCGAACTCATAAAACTTCCTGAACATGTCCTTTAATAGGGCCTGGTATAGCTGCTCTGTTTCTTTGGGGCACCACTCCGGTAAATGTACCTTGGTGAGATTTAAAATCACGGAGGCTACCGCGTAGTGCACCCCTTGGTACAGTACCTGATCGGTAGGCACTAGTACCAGCCCATTCCCTGGTCCCTTGGTGATGGTGGGGCACCCTTCCCTGAGTAACCTCGCTGCCTGCGCCGTGGGCGGGGGCTTACGGGGGCGGGTTACATGCTCAGTGGCATTGACTGGGATCGGGGAGAATGGGACCGTGCACGCCTTCAGGCTGGTATCCCATTTCATCCCCTCCCCGGCGTCTTGCCACTGCCGGTGGAAAATGATAGATATGCCTGCGGGGCAGGCCCTCTCTGACCCCCCACATACAGATATAAATCCCCTGGTCCGGTTCCCACCACTTGTCCCAACACACACTTAATCCTCCGTGAGTCCCCGTAATCGTCCGGTGGGTATTGTTCCCCAACCGTTCCCACTCGACTGCGGGGTTTCTCATATCTTTGCTCAGCTTTCTGAGCCACCACCACCTATCCAGAGGAATGTGTCCCTTGCATGTTAAACAGATCTGTTCTGATAATGGACCGCAATTTGTGTCCGAAGAATTCAGGAAGTTCTTAAAAAACAATGGGGTTAAGCACTACATGTCCGCCCCATACCATCCCGCCACCAATGGATTAGCTGAAAGGTTTGTCCAGACCTTCAAGAAGGCCATAAAGGCCATGGGTAATGAAGACATAAATTAAACCCGAAACGTCAACTCAAATTTCTCTCCACGGATGTTGCCTGACTTGCTGAGTTTTTCCAGCATTTTCTGTTGTTATTTTAGATAGCTTCTTGTTTGCGTACAGGAATGCAACACATGTGGTTACAAACCAAACTCCCGCCATGATGTTTTTCAATAGAAGATTAAGATGCCGGCTGGATTTGATCAAGCCAAACATCAGAAGGGACGTAGAGAACCGACAATTTCAAGGCATGAATGAAAGGCCAACTAGAACCTTCCAGATAGGTCAACAAGTTTTGACCCGGGACTACCGTACCGAGAAATGGCAGTCTGGAACTATTTGCACATGACTAGGACCGCTGATGTATACCGTGGACATTGGAGAAAGCATAATAAGGCGCCATGCTGACCAGATCATAGAGTCATCCGAAAAGGGACAACCTGCACCACAACTCTATACGCCTAATGATGAAGCAGAGATACCCATAGTATCTACCTCCGATCCGGTGATACTGGAACCAGATGAACCCGACACTGGCATTCAAGCCGAATCGACTTTGCCAAAAGAACCTACTACACCACCAAAAACTACTACACCACCGAGGCGTTATCCGGACCGAGTCAGGAAGCCTCCAGAGAGACTGACTTATAATTGATTAACTGCAGCAAATGTGTAGATTATTGTTCTTGTAAACATGTTAATTAATGATTACTTAAAATGTTATGTACTAATTATCTAAAAGGGGAGGAATTGTAGTGTATGTACCTTTAAGAGCCCCTGTGTACTGTAATACCGGTAGTGACCACTCGGGTATATAAGCCTGTATAGCGTCTTGTATCTTTTAGTTCACCTCCAGACTTTGTTCAGTAAACACCTGTTAAACCAACTCCTGCATTCCGTGTCTCCATTAACACACGGATACAACAACAACTGGCTGTTTTCTCCTCTTAGGTTTAAACAGTTTGCACTGGTTAATATAACCAGCAGCCTGTTTTGAAACCTCGTCTGCTGCCCCGAGCGGGCCTTCTAGGGACTCCCCGTTCTCTTCCCTTACCGGGACGGCCTTACAGACGGGATCTTGGGCTTGGACCTGCTTTAGGTCCGGGGCCAAAGCTACCCCCTGTGCACCTCCCTTGTCCCGGACTGTGGCTACCGGGCCTGCTCTACAGGGATCTCAGAACTCTCCTTCCCTGGCCCCCTGCTCGGTCACCTCATTGGTCCTTTGGTTATCCTCCCACGTGGTAGGGAGGGATCCTAAAACTATGGCCATTTTCCCAGCCTGCTCATTCCCTGTGAGTCCCATTGGGCTAAATGGGACCTCGTTAGACCCGGGTGGATTGGTCGGGTCTTCCGGATGGACCACCGTGCTGGAAGCTCCAGTGTCCACCGAATATCTCCCCTGCACCGTCTCCACCCGTGCCTCAACACAGGGCTTGTGCCCCTCATCGTTTTCAAGGGGACACAGGTCGGCAGGCTGCGCTGGCTCTAGTCATGGCTGTGGCTTGGATGGGGCTGACGGGGTCAGCGCACTTGTAGTGGCTGCTACCCTCCCTTGTCCAGTCAATATGGACCTCATGACGTCCAACACTGACTTGATCGCTGCGGGAGGGATTCGCGCCTCCGCCTTTTGGGCTGGGGCCATGGAATTCTTTCCCTTGTTGTCTTTCCAAGGGTTTTTGCACTCCTTCCGCCAATGACCATCCTTCCCATACCCGTAACAATTTGTCTTTGTGTTGGGGGGGTTATTCCCTTCCTGGTGCCACTCTTTCCTACCCGGACCGAGTTTTACCACATGCACCTTCCCCTTGGGTGGGTGTGCATCGGTTCCCCTACCATTTTTATAAGCTAGAGTCAACTGTCTGATCACCGTAAGTTCAGTGGTCTGGGGGTTCTTGGGGTCAAACCAGACTTCTGCCTTGGCCCGGGTCTGTGGCAAGCTGTTCGCCACCAGGCAATGGAGCCAATGGACCAGGGGATCCCCGTTCAGGAACACCCGGTTCGGCGTCCCCGGACAGGCACTCCAGTACACCGGCCATAACTGGTCCGCGAAAGCCTGCGGGGTTTCCCCTGCGAGTTGGACCGTCTTCTCCACACGGGAGAAAGGACTTCCCTCATTCATCCCCATGGCCTCTAGAACCGCATCCTTGAGCTCCTCATACCCGCTCTGCCCCTTCTTACACTCGTCAGAGAGGGATTGGAGGAGACTACTCTCCAGGGAGAATAGCAGCATTTTGGCCTGCTCAGCGTCATCGCAGTCATTGACGCTGGCTGCCTGCTCTACTTCCCTGAAGTGGATCGAGGGGTCTCCCTTTTTGGAGAGCTTCGGGATATGGTTCACCATAGCCCTAAGCTGTTGGGTGCTATAGGGTAATACGAACTGGTTTTGGAGGGGTCCCTCATCGTCGCCATTGACGGGTGGGCCAAACCTCCGATGCCGGGTTGGGCACATCGGTCCCGGCTCCGACCTCTCTGGCGGGGGTTGCTCCACCTCCGCTTCCACCTCTGGCTCCACCCCCCCTTGCTGCCAAACCTCGCTGAAACTTGGTGCTATGGGTAGTGGTCGTGAGATCACCTGTCCCTCAACCGGGTCGTCCCTGGGCACTACCGGTGATGTTTGAACTGTCCTCCCCTCGTTCCCCATAAAATCCGCCTGACCTGCCTTCGGGCTTATAAGGCATACCATGCCTTTTGCCTTCCTGAGGGCCCGGCTCAGACTTTCTATCCACTCCTTGTAGGGGCCGTGGTCTGCCTCCTCAAACCCCTGTTCGCTCGCTAGTTTATAAGCTGCCTTTACCTCCTGCACTTTCTCTTCCTGTTCCCTAACTTGCCTTGCCAGGCGGGTGTACTTTTCCCGCAACCTTAACTCATTTCCCTTAGCTTCGGTGACTTGGCACTGTAGGTATTCCAACTGGGCCTTGTGTTCTCCTTTTAAATACAACCTCTCCTGATTCAGGGCCTGCAATGCTACTATTAACTTCTCCCCTGCTAGAGCCTTATCCTGGATCTCCAGGGCTGACTCCTTTAACTCGGCTGCCTGTGCTGCAACGAGCCTGTCCAAAAGCTGGACCTGCTTTTTGAAACACATCAGCCAGACAGCCTTCTCTAAGGACTTCTTGTGTTCCTTCCCCTCTTTCCACTTAGCTGCTGCATCCACCGGATGACCAGCCCTTAACAGAGTGGTGATCCACTTCTTAGTGATATTCACCTTGCTAAACACATAATCAGAAATCCTTTCCTTCATCATGGTTTGCTCATCCGAACCATTGTCTACTGTATCGCAACCCTGTTGCCGGTGTCCTGCCATGGTCGCCATTTTCTGTAGGGGGTGGCGTGTGCCCAGTTAGTTATGCCCCTGACTGCCTGTGAGCAGTTCGAATCGCTCCCACACCCCTGGGTTCTCGACACCGGACTTAGGTACAGGCGGCGATACAGAAAACGAGTAAACAAGTGGTTTGGTGTAAGAAAACCAAGATTTTATTAAAACAGAAATAAAAATTACAAATACTGAAAAGTCACTATGTAGTTACAGGCTTATCAAAAGAATATACTCAAATGGGAATGGGGAACACACGGCACATTGATTAATAAAATCCCTTAACCCTTATCCCACCTATAATAATAAACTAGATTAAGCAAAGAGGGGCCAGGAATTCATGCTCACCAAGTCAAAATCTGCTGAGTTATAACAGTTGTGGGGTTTGGGGTTCGCTCTTTGTGCTCTCTGGGGCCTGCCGTCATCACGTGGTCTCAGGGCACTGCAAGGGCGTTGTCCCGGTAAAGTACCCTGAGATTAAAGTCTTTGCTTGGGTACTTTATCTCGCAGGGATGATGGTTCTTCTTCTTCGGGTGGCGGTTGAATTTTGCATGAAGATCGTCATGGGTAAACTGGATTGAAGGCCCGATTATTCGAAACGTTCTTCAATCTTCTTCCAAATCATCTCGTCTCAATTCATCTCATCTCATCTCGTCTCGTCTCGTCTCGTCCGGCCTGGTCTGCCCGTGTTCGCCTGGTGCTGTGCCGGGCGTCCCTGGTGGATTTGGGGAAGACACGGGCAGTGGCCAGGTAGCAAGCGCAGGAAGAAGAGAGAGCAACGTGGCTACCAATGGGCCCATAATTATACTCCCATTGAAAGCCCTTATCTGCGCGCCAAATCAGGTCAGTCTATTGTCCAACTTTTGGCGGGCTGTTTTATATGATTATACCAATCTAAGTTAACTGGCTTTAGATGGCCGTTTATCGCACCTGATGGCCCGATGTCCGGGTTGTATTGTCATTAATGCATTTTAATTGGCCTGTCCAGCCTTGGTGGCTCCCTTGCTTATTTATGATGCTGCAAGTCTTTACACAAGTTTCCATGCAGTCTGACCTCATTACCTCTCCCACCATTGACAGATCGCTTCTGTCATCTCTACTTACGATTATTTATGCGGACAAACTAATGGCCTCATGCTTAGGCCTAACTGGGCTGATCTGTTTCGATCTGACGCAATGCATATTCAATGTTTGCCTAGCTGTCTGGCTTTCCAAACACAAAGTCCTTTTCACAGAAATGCATTTTAAGTTTCAATTTCCCAAAGCTGCCTGCTTGTGCTGCAGAGTTCATGCTTTTAAAAATCTTACAGGCGTTTGGTCATGAGGTGCGGACGCCATCTTTTTGGGTACCCTTTTTTTAATTGTCCATACAGGATCCCTTTTATTAATAACCTTGGGGGAATGTGGGAATTTTGAGAACCTTACACAGTGAATGGTGAGACATAATGGTACCCCTTGTATGGTAGTGAGTGTGAAAGGAATGGTTTGGCCATTGTAGGGATGCTTTATGGTGTTGGTGTGGGGTGGAGCCAACCTGGTATATTTTGTGGCAGCCAGGGTGTACAGCATCAAGTGAAGTAAATGTGGCCATGGAGAGGCCATCCCTGGCCTCCCAAGCAGCAATGTGCTCAGATGCTGATGCCCTCTGTCCTGTGCAGCATCAGGCGATTGTGGAGAATGTTGGTGTGGTTGTTGGTGCTGCTGGTGTGTGTGGTGATGCTGGTGTTGGGGCTGATTCTGGGGACCAAAGTGATAGAGTATAAAGTGCACCCATGCTGATGGAATAGATGTCAGGTGAAGTAGAGATGACAGAAGCGATCTGTCAATGGTGGGAGAGGTAATGAGGTCAGACTGCATGGAAACTTGTGTAAAGACTTGCAGCATCCTGAATCTGCTGTATAAATGCAGTTTAGAGATGCTATGCTTAAGGGAATATATCCGAATCAGCTGGGAGCTTTGAGTTGACATTTGAGGCTGTCAACTCATCAGCTGATTCAATGGCCACTGACCTCCTGCCTCAGCTTCACTGACAAGGTCTAGGCACAGTGTGAAACCCATGGGAGCCCTGTGAAAGTTGAAAAGGTGGGAAAAAAGCTTTATTACGTGGATGTAAACAAGCCACTAATGATTTGAATTGGGGCCCCCATCGCTGCCTGTTGGGTCTGCTCAGCACTGGCAGACCCAACACCGGGAAATGCAGGCATGCGCGTTTTGACAGTGATTCCTGACCCGCTGTCAATCATTTAAATTTCACTGCTGACCCACCACCCACCCCGCCCACTGAGCCTCGGCAAAATCGCAGCCTATGTATTCGATTCTACCATACAATTTCTACAAGTTGCAATACTCAAACTATTTGTCAGGAATTGTAGTGAAATTTATTGATCTGGTTTACCCATTTTGTACTTCTCTGATACCATGCAACATTTGCTGGCATAGCTCAGCTACTCAAAGCCTGAACCAAATGGAAAGCACATCTCTAATTAGTCTAACCAACTTACACCCACAATCAGAGGAAGTTGCTAGGAGCATTGCCATAAGATCAGAAGGAAAAAATGGTTGGTGAGTCATCTTCAGTTGCTTCAATAATTGTCAAGTTGTCAGCTGCAGAACATCATTGGCAGTGTTAGGGAACAGGTCACCCTGTCTATTCTTTCAACTGGTAAATGTTGTGCAACATGAGATAAGTGCAAACTGGGGGGGGAAATCTGACAAACTGAGTTTTGCAACTTGCCGAGGTTCTATTCAATTGACTGAAAAGTGCAACAAAAAACTGTATGTTAAATTCTCAGACCTCCCTCCTGTCGGAAATGGCCTGAAAATGGAGTGTAAGAAATTATCGGCCGTTGCTGCCATTGCAATGCCCATTGCTATGTCACTGTAGACGGTTCGAGTGCCCGATTGAAGAGGGCACCCGACTGACTGAAATATTTAAATCCATATCCCTTGATGACAATAGGACTCCAATGCCATTTTTGTTCTGAACTGGATGGAGCACGTGGTGCACATGATCACAGCTGGGTTCAGGAGGAGATGCAAAAATTAGTTAGATTTTATTTTTGTGGAGCCTGGAGGAGCAGGAGGGCCCCTCCTTTTTAGTTACCTTCTTGTGACCTGGAGGCCGGCCAGGACGTCCGATATTGCACCGGCCCAGAGCCAGCAGGCCGCAACCAGTTTTATTAGTCCAGCTGTCAGGAGACTGAATTGTCCACCTTTCCAACCAAGAATGATGTCCTCTTTAGAATGCAGAAGCTAACTTCAGGGAGAGCAAATAGAACAGAAAGAATAGTTACAATTGTTACTGCATATTCGAATTATCACGCTTACGATGTTGCAATAATTCTAGTGATATAAGCACAATTTATAAATGACAACTGTGTAACATGTAATAACTATTTAACCCAGTTAGCATACCAAATGTGGTTAATCCCTCTCAGGTCACTTTTCTTTTTAAAGTTTGTAATATGACAAATATTTGGGACATATTGTCACAGCTTCAGCAGATTATTAATTTGTATTTACAGGGCAAGACTTTACATGCACTGTTGTGTCAGAGTTCACGGTGACTAAACACAGACGTGAGTGCAAAGGAGATTAAAAAAAACAACTATTTATTTGGTACCGCTACATGAATAATTATGTTAATTTAAATTGGTTCTCGGTGTACACCTTGATTAGTTGTGGCTGAATTTAGCTTGAGAGACAGCTGGAAAGCTAGTGTGCAATGCAATCTCTATTTAGCAGTGGTGCTAAAATTATCCAGTGTTGTTCATATCCCCAAATAAATCAAATGCGTCAGAGAATTTTTGACGAGCCTTGGACTTGATTTTCAAAGAGGTCTCAGTGGTATGTGTTAATCTGTGACTTCCTAAGTATTTGTAATTAGCTTTGAATCTACTTTTCCTTGAAGTATTTTTTTAAATATTCTCCAAGTATGAACATGCTATTTTACTATGAGGGGGACTTTGCAAATGAGTCCAATCCTGTCCTTGTCTATCACCCATAAACAGACTTCCAGCAGAGGTTACTAATTGATGATCAGGAATAGAAGCCCCGGATGTAATCCCCACCCCCTCCTAGTCCGGGTGTTGAGATCTTAATAACACCAATACTGTCACCCCAGCTGAGATCAGCTAACTCAGCAAAGACCAGACATCCTGTGACTTTTTTAGCCCCTATAGTTCTGTGCCACACTATGCGGTGATACCCACTGAATCACCAGAGAGTCCTAAGTGTTAATTTTGAAATATATAACCATAAGTTTCTCTGCAAATTGTGCTATTCAGCAGTAGGGAAGCATCTAATTTTCCAAAATTCAAGTGCTTGTAAGATTCAAAAACCTTCAAAATGCTAACGTGAAAGAATGTGTTATGCTTTTAATGTAGTTTTTTGGAAACTGGATCCAATATACCTTTGGAACGTAAGTTTAAATCCAGATGAGACTAATTGCATGAAAGCTTGGGTATTTATTGCAAGTCCAAAATACACATTTAGCACTAAGGGTTAGCAAATTGTCAGTCACACACCATCCACAAAGATCGTGTGGGTTATGCAAATCTACATAAGAAGTCTTCTTGTGAAGTTGCAATTATGGCATATCCTTAGGCAGAGTAGATGGAGCTTTATACTGTAGTTAACACATGTATACCCTCATAGTAATTGATACTAAAAGAAAATAGGGCTCAATGTGGTTGTGATGTTTGTTAGAAGTCTGGCCTATCTATATCTCTTCTATTTGATGGCTTCAGACAGACTGTTTTAACAAAAAACACTGAGAAATACTTATTTAAAAAAGGGCAAAGGAGATTTAAATACATATCTCCTAAACTCCAAAACAGTTGTCAATCAAACTTATACACAAATAAAAACCACAACATGCTTGTATTTGAATTGAATCACTTGGTCCTTCTTTTCAGTGCCTGCATAGAGCCAATGGCCTAGGCTTTCCCCTTGGCCATTGCACTGGTAGAGATGAGGCAAGGGGCTTCTTCTATCAGCCGCAGCAATGCCTTCCTGACCCCAGCTGTATTTCCAGCCTCAGGGTCATTGCCATATGGAGGAGGGCTCCCCAGACTTTGCCAGAAAGTCATACAAATCTGTGAACAAAGACATGCTGCAGCAGTCCTGGGGGCCTGCCACAACAGGGAGAAAGAGACAGCTAGTGTGCCGACTGTGCAATAAAAAATGTTTACATCTTTAAATTTCAAATTTTCTTGCTGGTACCTGCCTCTCTTCCAGTTCTGCCCTGGTGCCCTCTGCACTGACTGCTGAATACAGGTACTAACAGACTTCACAGAGGCCCCATTTCCATTATTTACATGTCTACCTTTTAGTTGCCAAGACACTCCTGCTACTAAATAACATTGAAATTATAGAATGAGACTGTTACACTATGTGAAACTGTCAAGAAAGCACTGAAACTCCACTAACCTACAGCTGCGATTCATTACTGATGATCCCTTTAAATAACATCTCTGGAGCCGGCTTCCTGTTGCTTCACACCAGCTCTCCCTGTTGCTGTTTACTGCAGGTGCTAAGGTAGGTGGCGACAATGAATTTCGCAGATCGGGTGGTCAGTAAGCATTGCACACTCACTGACATCATGATCCACCTGGCTTTGAGGCTTCTGGCGATAACTGTTAGTGGCGGTGCTGCAAAGGAATGGGATTTGGCATGTGGTGTTGGATTCACCTCGGCTCCACGATAATGCTCTAGCACCCCATTAGTGCCATCTGCTGGCGCTAAGGTACTGAATTTTTCCCCCAGGTCTTCCCAATACCATGATACATTATGAACAAGAAATGCATTATTTTTGTTGCAGCAATGAGCTGGTGATGGTTTATAAGAAGGAAGAAGACTGTGCCCCTTTAAGAACATTAGAAAAATGATAGAAATCCACTAAAGTAATAGGTATGCTGCTGGGACATTAGTAGCAAGAAATTAGTTGACTAATTTAACCCATTTTGTAGTCATTGAATGCCTCAATTGTTATCTTGAAAATAATACGCTGCTGATTTGACTTCATCAGTGACATTATGCAATCTACTTGAAAAAGATGGATATGTGCAGATGCTCCAACCCACTTGATTATTTTGCTTATATCTATAGTACAGCCAGAAACAAAAACAGAACAAAAGCCATTATGTAACCAATGACAGTAGATCTTCAGTATGTTCTTAATTTTGGATTGAAGTTAGTTTTCATATCTGATAAGAATTATCATGGTCTGACACAGTTTGGCAACACCTTCTCTCATTGAATATGAGAAAGGATAATCATTCAACTTATTTTTTAATTGAAGTTGGTATTGGGGTCATTTGTTAGAGCAGCTAGGGGGAATGCATAGGGTAATGTAAAAGCATTTGGTCCTTCATTAGACCCCTTTACCCAAATGAGAAGCAAAGACCTAGATATCCGACAGTGTGGGAAAAATGGCCAGTGCCTCCACGGGGCAAGGCTAACTCCCACCCATAAAAAGAGCGCAGGCAGCACCATGATTTAAATGATCGAAGCGCAGAACCTACTATGCAACTCGTTGTTTCAGGCAGTACGCTCAGCACGAGGCCCAATGTAGCGTGACTGTAGCATCCCTGGAGTAAGGCAGTGTTGTCTTAAAGCTAGCCTGTCATTTTAGAATGCAGTGGTGAGCCCTTAAAGGGGAACTGCCTTCTAAAATAAATAAAATAAAAATCTTTTAAAAATAGGCAGTCTTTAGCCCTTAGAGCTCATCTGCCTTCTGAAAAAAAAACATTGAAAATACGTCCAAAATGGCAGTCTCTTAAAGCTGAACTGCCTTCTGTATGTAAAAATTAGTAAAAGTGCTTCAGCATGCCAGGGAAAGGGTAGCCAGGGTCTCACATGCAGCACTCTAGCTTTGTGCAGGGGTTCAACACTGGAAGAGAGGTCCTCTACCCACAGGGGGCTAGGAGGCCCTCCAGAAAGAAGAATGTGGGACCAGATCACCGAGCTGGTCACTGCCAGCAGTGTCCACCCCACCACCTGACTCCAGTGCCCAAAGAAGTTTCATGACCTTAGACCAGCGATCAAGGTCAGTGAATGCATCTTAAAAGCCATCTCCTACCAACTGCACCAGTAGCCTTACACACTGCTCAATGCACGATTCCCTCCCACCCACATCATTCACCTACCAACAATCTGTACCAAACACAAGGCACACCTCCCAATCCTAGCTTCCCCTCACCCCCTTGGAGGAGGTGGTGCTGGCCATTCCTGGCTGGGGCTTGGCTGAGCCCCGGGGCTGAATGAATACAAGATGGTGATATCCTCATACGTTATCCTCTTTCTCACATCCCACTTCCCCCTCATCGCACAATCTTATCTGATTTACAAGGTGCACATGGTGTAAGCATGCAGCACTTGCTTTCCCATCCTTCCCTCACCAAAACTCTACATGTGTGTCTTCCTCAGTTCAGACACCCAATAAATCCAGCCTGCCCAGCTAATGGTTGACCAAGAAGAAGGAGAGGAGAGTGAAGAAGAAGAAGAAGATAATGAAGAAGAAGAAGCGGAAAGACCGTTACTCAATTTGACACTCCCAGCCACCAGCTCCTCGAGGTCGCCCTGCAAGGCCATCTGCAGTGTCCCCCACTGAAAGTCAGCAGCCTTCCACCAGCCATGCACAGCCACTGGGGTAGCACTGCGTGACATCAGTAGGATAGGCAAAGGCACACGCAAGACAATCACTGAGGGAATGCACAAGGGTGATTAGTTGATTTCTTGAGGTCATATTGGATGCATATATGGATAAAGTTGAATTGGAAAGTTTGATTTGTGCTGGCTTTTATTTCAGCATTGTGGCCAAGAGGATGCTGTGATAGTCAGTAACAGAGGGAAGGAAAAGTGTGGGACAAATGTTGAAAGGGGAATTGGGGTTGTGGTCACTGGTACCGCAGGTGGATGATTCCATCTTGGCTATCCCAGCCAGAAAGGTTGCCTCCTTCCTCCCGCTTCCTCCTCTTCTGCTTCTTCCTCTTCTGCATCTTCCTCTCCTCTCTGCGAGCAGCTGGTCCCCTTTGCTGCCTCTGCTTCATCTCCATGTACCCTCCACCCCCCGCCCCCGCCAGAGACTCTTCTCAGAGGCCAAATACTGCAGATGCTGGAAATCTGAAATAAAAGCAGAAAATGCTGGAAGTACTAAGCAGTCAGGCAGCATCTCGACCTGAGACGTTAACTCTGTTTCTCTCTCCACGGATGTGCCTGACCTGCTGAGTATTTCCAGCATTTTCTGTCTGCTCAGAGGCCTTCCTTTACCACACAAAGCCTTGCAAACAACCAGCAGCACTCCCTGCACACTTTAACAACTTTTTTAATGTATTGCACCAAGCCACTACTTCAATAAAATATTTAAAAAATAGTCCAAAAGCTGAAATCCAATCTTACCTGAAAGATGTGTGTGTCCCTTTAAGAAGTGATGACAGCCTCTCTGCAGGGTTGCTTTGCACAGGTTTTTCTGTGCGTATTCAGGACACGGCATTATGGAATACGAGAATGTCCAAAATAGCAGTCGTGGTGTCAAATGAGGCGTTGCATGCCGATTAATGTCGCGATTTTCCTATTTAAATTTGAGAGGCCAGCGCTGTCAATGGCAGCACTATGGCCCTCACCAAAGTGGGCAGAAATGGTGCAGAAGTCATTTTTTCAACAAAATCGGCCTTAACGGCCGGCGCTACTCCGGGGAATTTCTAGGCCAAAGTGTTTATTTGGCAAGTAACAGCTCAATTGTTCAATTTGGAAATGGTGGAAACATCTGAGAAATATTGATACATGAAGCTGCACATGATGTTGTGCATGTATCTCTTAAGCAATGCAAATCAAATGATAACAATGCTCTTTATTTTTAAATAAAGTACAACTGAGAAGGGTCAATACTTCTGCTTTAACAAGTCACAATTGTTGGAGTGCCAACGATATATTTAACAGACTTCGGTACCACATTGGGCCTTATATTACACTCTCTTTGGAGCCTTTACATAATTTTAGCTGTAATATATCAAATGTGGTGGGATTTTGCAAAATAATAATTATAACAATCATTTTGAGACTGTAATATAGTAGGGCAGTCAGTGGTGAATAATGAAGAATTAATCACTCTTTGTTGTTAGTCATTAAGACCTCCTGGTATTGATGAGTGATTTGTTATCCAACTGTTACTCTGTGTAATTTATATCAAGTTCTAAATATGGTGAAGTGACTTAAAAGTATATTGCTATGATCTGCTATGATATTTTTCCCCGCATATTTCTCTATTGTTCGGACAAGATTACTGTGTATATTTTTTGAACCACAGTGTAAAAACAGGTGGTTTTACCACTGATGCAAATACAATGCACACCACATAATCTAGTTAGTGCTAGCAGAATAGATATCATTCAATATCTCAGCAATTGGGGGCTACAGTGGAAATGCTTAAAAGTAGTGCTCATGCCAATATCATCTGAACTCACAAATTTAATGTAGAGGGTTTTCATGGTATAGAAAATGCTGGTGTGAAGCAGGAGAATTTGAGGATGTGCAGGCCACATTGCAAAGGACAGAGGAAAGTCAGAGGGCAAATAATGCAATGCCAGGATAGGCTAGATGCAAGAGAAAGAAGCAGAAGACAAGGATAAATGAAGGACCATGTAATGAGCCTAAGGGCAAGGCAAGAAATATAAGAGACAGAAAAAAGAGACTGAGGAAAGAGCCCACATCAGTTTCTTGCTGTCAGTCTTTCTACTCAATCTATTTTACATTTTTAGCATATCTTGCTTTTCTACCAGTGTTTCCTGCTTGGAAAATATTCTAAATGTAATATATAAATGCCTCTAGCAGCATTTTCCCATTCAATATCCTGCATACAGCATAATTGTACAACTGAGCAGTCAGTTTTACCTCTCTTCACACTCACTGTCATGAATATATTTAACAGTAAAGAGAAATCCCTTTACAAAACTTGGAGCATGAAATTTTTATTGGGACTTGGAATGTTATACATCAAATTAAACTTTGAAAATATTAATCTAGAAAATGTTAATTGATTTCATAAATTGTTTGCATTTAAATGGCTGAGTGAGTTTATCTGGTGAGTAACTGTACCATATAAACCAAGATGAACAAGAACAACTTGTATTAATATAGCGCCTTTAACGTAATAAAACATCCCAAGGTGTTTCACAGGAGCATTATCAAACAACATTTGATACTGAGCCACATAAGGAGATATTAGGACAATTGACCATAAGCTTGGTTAAAGAGGTGGGTTTTAAGGAGTGTTGTAAAGGAGGAGAGAGAGGTAGAGATGAGGAGAGGTTTAGGGAGCGAATTCCAGAGCCTAGGACCTAGGCTGCTGAAGGCACGGCCACTAATGGTGGAGTGATTAAAATCGGGGTTGCGAAAGAGGCCAGAATTGGAGGAGCGCAGAGATCTTGGAAGGTTGTAGAGCTGGAGGGGGTTACAGAGATAGTGTGAGGCAAGGCCATGGAGGGATTTGAAAGCAAGGATGAGATTTTTTAAATCGAGGTGTTGCTGAACCAGGAGCCAATGTAAGTCAGTGCGCACAGGAGTGAGGGGTAAACAGGACTTGGTGTGAATTAGGAAACGGGCAGCAGAGTTTTGGATGAGTTCAAGTTTATGGATGGTGGAAGATGGGAGGTTGGCCAGGATAGCATTGAAATAGTCAAGTCTAGAAGTAACAAAGACATGGATGAGTGTTTCAGCAGCAGATGAGCTGAGGTAGGTAGGGAGATGGGCAATGTTACAGAGGTGGAAGTAGGCCTTGGTGATGGAGTGGATATGTGGTCAGAAGCTCATCTCAGGGTCAAATAGAAGGCCAAGGTTGAGAATGGTCTGGTTCAGCTCAGACAGTGACCAAGGAGAAGGATGGAGTCGGTTGCTATGGAACGGAGTTTGTGGCGGGGACTGAAGTCAATGGCTTTGGTCTTCCCAATATTTAGTTGGAGGAAATTTTTTGCTCTTTCAGGACTGGATGTTGGACAAGCAGCGTAACAAATCACAGACAGTCGAGTGGTCAAGAGAGGTCATGGTGAGGTAGAGCTGAGTGTCGTCAGTATACATGTGGAAGCTGATACTGTGTTTTTGGATGATGTTGCTGAGGGACAGCATGTAGATGATTTTGTTCTTGATCACTGTTCAACAACACCAGGTGTACGGATGTCAGTCAAAGACCAGACTTTAATGTGGCACCTCTTGCAGTCAAATTGCTTACCAACACAAGAGTTGTAACCCAAAAGCTACTGCATTACAGAAACAGTTAAACATTTGAAAACAATAAAATGCTACCTCTTTACAGGTTGTAGGTGTGTCAATTAAATGATGGCTGTTATTACTTCAGTGTAAAGATATATCGTGCGTTTACAGAAGTAGAGGAATCAAAAGATACTTTTCAACACAAAGAACTCATATCTTAGTCTTCTTCTTCTTCTTCTTCACTCTCCTCTCCCTCTTCTTGGTCAACCACTGGCTGGGCAGTCTGCATTTCTTGGGTGTGTGAAATGACAAAAGCACAAGGGTGGAGTTATGGTGAGGGGAGGGTAGGAAAGCAAGAGGTACATGCCAGAAGGAGGATAATGTATGAGGACACCAGCATCTAGTATCCTTTCTGCCCTGCTGCTGGCCAAGGGCTCAGCCATGCCTCTGCCAAGAATGGCCTGCACCATCTCTTCCAAGGGGGTGAGGTGAGGCTAGGAATGGGAGAAGAGCCTCATGTTTGGTACAGATTGTTGGTAGGTGAGTGATTGGAGGGGGTGGTGCAGGGAGAATCGTGCATTAAGCAGTATGTGATGCTAGTGATACCATTGGTAGGCAACGGATTTTGCATGTGCAGTCACCGATCTTGACCAGTGGTCTGAGGTCATGAAGCTTCTTTGGGCACTGGAGCCAGGTGGTAGGTGTCAACACTGCTGGCAGTGATGGCCTTGGTGATGTGGTCCCACATCATTCTTTCTGGAGGGCCTCCTGTTCCCTGTTGGTAGAGGGCCAGTCTTGCAGTGTTGACCACCTGCACAAAGCTGGAGTGCTGCATGCGAGAACCTGGGTGCTTCTACCCTGGCATGCTGAGCCATTTGTGTTAGTGCTGAAGAAGTTTTCCCATTTTTTGAGGTTCAGAAGAGAATTCAACTTTAAGTGCTGAAGACTCCCATTTGGGACTTCTTTTACATGTAAAAATATTTTTGGAAGACAGTAAAGGCTGAAAACTGCATTTTCCACTTCATTTTAATTTTTATTAGTTCTGAGTGCATGGCCCCTTTAATTCATAGCCCTTTTAATTGCCTACAATTCCTTACGAACTCCACAGCCTCGCTCCCAGAGGCTGTACGAAGCTGCAACGCTGCTCCTGGATGGGAACATCAGGCTGGATGCATCCACTAACACCACCAGGAGGACGTTACACTGTAAGTTAGTGCTGAGCTAAAAATCTTTAGCCCCCAGTGCGAATTTTTGCCCGGTAGCGCTGCGGCCATTTTCAGCGGACGTAAACCCAAGGCTGCAGTGACACCGGTAGATTTTTTTCGATGTCCAATTTCTGGACCATTATGAATGCACAGGTAGTTTTGCATCAGCAAAGAATAGCTAAGTTGTACTAAGGCTGAGTGTATTGAACACAGTAAAAGGCAATGGGCCCTTACAACATCCCTGCTGCAGTGATGAAGACCTGTGCTCCAGAACTAGGCGTATCTCTGGCCATGCTTTTTCAGTACAGCTACATCACTGGCATCTGCCCAACAATGTGGAGAATTGCCCAGATATGTCCTGTCCAGAAAAAGCAGGACAAATCCAACTGGGCCAACTACCACTCTATAAGCCTATTCCCAATCATCAGCAAAGTGATTAAAAGAGTTGTCAACAGTGCAATCAAGTGGCAGTAATTCACCAATAACCTGCTTGCCGATGCTCAGTTCAGGTTCCTCCAAGGACAACTTGGCAAGAGCTGAATGACAGTGGTGTGGTGAGAGTAACTGACCTTGACATCAGGCCAGTATTCAACCAAACGTGGCACCAAGGAGAGCAAGTAAAACTGAATTCAGTGAGGATCAGGGGAACCTCCTCCAGTGACTGGAGTCATACCTGGCATAAAGGAAGATGGTTGGTGTTGTTGGAGGCCAATCTTTTCAACCTCAGGACATCATTACAGGAGTTCCTCATAGCAGCGTTCTAGGCCCAACTATCTTCAGCTGCTTCATCAATGACCTTCCCTCCATTATAAGGTCAGAAGTGGGGCTGTTTGCTGATCATTGCAATTCTACAGATTTTCAAGTATGGATGGTGTGTGACTTGTGGAGTATGTTATATATTTTTTAATTCATTTTTTGGATGTAGGCATCACTGGAAGGTCAAAACCCTGTAACACCCTACCTGAAAAACATTATGGGAGCATCTTCACCACACAGAATGCTGCGGTTCAAGAAGAAGGCCGACCACCGCCTTCTCAGGGGAAATAAGGATGGGCAATAAATGCCAGCCTTCACAGTGATGCCTGCAACTAAAGATTGATAAAAATTATATAAATTCTTGGGCTCTTGCACATTAAACAGATATATGCATTGCATCTAACAATTTACCTGAGGCTCTAGGTTATGTATTTCCTTCATATTTCATTCAATAAATTTTTCATATCACTTAGGGCTAAAAGTTTATTAGCGCTTGGGGTGCTAACTTCAGCCAGGCGCTACTTTTAGCGCCCCAGAAAAATTAGCGCCCCGCGATGGAAATTGAGTGGTAGCACCCCAAGAGGGAAGTGGGGCGCTACTGGAAGTGCCCTGCCTCCCTCGTGGGGCGCTGCGAGGGAATATCGCGGCACATCGTGCCACAGTATTGCAGGCCTTCCTCCCCTTCTTAAAGGGGAGGGGCCTTGCACAGCGTGACCCAGGGCCCAGCTGGGCTCCCGGGGATCGGGAGTGCTGGCAAAAGAGTCCGACACTCAAGAAAAGTGCCGGGCTCATGGAGCACAGCCGGCACTCCGCGGAGAGGGGGGGGCGGTAAGGAGGCCGGGGATGGGAGCGGAGGCAGGTGCTGGCAGGCAGCCAGCAACAAAAATGGCCGCCCCGCACCTTGCCTTTAAATAGCGCCTCCCCGGCTCCTGAAGATCGCGGCCGGAGCACTGTGTACGGCAATGACATCATCACTGGCGGCGCAGCGCCGCGGGGCACTACTGGTTACCGCCGCCGCTAACCTCCCGCTGAATTTCACGTAGGTGGTGCTAACAGGAGGCGCAAAGCAGCCAAATTTTTCCCCCTTAAGAACATAAGAATTAGGAGCAAGTGTAGGCCATACGGCCCCTCGAACCTGCTTCGCCATTCAGTAAGATCATGGCTGATCTTCGACTTCAACTTCACTTTCCTACCCAATCACCATATCCCTTGATTCCTCTAATGAGAACATTAATTGTTTGTCATATGAATTTGAGTTCTTATTCAGAAACAAAACCTTTTCTTAAAATGCCACGTAAACTGTGAAATGGCTGCCATTTAACAGCATGTACTCTCTCAACATGAATCTTATGTTACCATGGCTCAGTTAATGCTGCTCTTTCCTTGAAGTCAGAAGGGTGTGGATTTAAACCCCACTCCAGGACGTCAGCACATAATGTAGGCTGATACGTTGGTGCATTATCAAGAGAGTACTGTATTGTCAGTGGTGCTGTCTTTCAGATGTCCTATTAAAGTGAGAATTTTTTTGCCTGTCTAGGTAGTCAGAAAATATTCCTTGCAGATAGCAGCAGGGAGTTCTTTTGCTGTCCTGGCCAATATTTCTCCATCAACCAACACTACCAAAAACAGATTAACTGGTCATTTATCAATTGTGAGACATTGTTATGTGCATGTTGGCTGCTGCATTCACTTACATAACAGTAACTGCATTTAAAAAGTAATTTGTTGGTTATGAATCTCTTTGGGACTCCTTGAGGATGTGAAATAAATATGCAAGTTCTCTATTTTCTATTGGTGAAAACAATTGAAGAAAAAACCTGTGATTAATTATGTCCCACTCAGATATTTTAATGGTATCTGTCATTTTCAAGGAAATTCTTTGACATTTTTGGCAGAAAACTTTCTTATTTTACAGAAGTTTGGAATTATAGAAAGTTGAAAACTTCGACGGCAGCAATGGATTTTGAGCATAGAATTAATATATGTAAAAAATGTGATCAAGAATCTGTTATTTAACTGTAATCAAAATAACATTGGGTTAGTTATTAGGTTCTGTATTTATACTTGAACCGTCAGCACTTTTGTCATTTAATCACTCCTGCCCTCCTACCCTCCACCCTATCACAGACCTCTCCCTTTTTTTCTTTCCTCCCCCACTCCCCGCCCCATTATCTCTGACTCTGCACTTGCTTAAAAGCTGTTCATTTGGAACATCATCCAGTTCTGATGAAATGGCATTGACCTGAAACTCTGTTTCTCTCTCCTTCTGAGCATTTCCTGCATTTTCTGCTTTTATTTCAGAGTTCCAGCATCTGAAATATTTTGCTTTTGTTTTTATATATTTATCAGTCGGCATTCCTGTCAGCTTTATTGTATGAAGAAGAAATTTGAAATATTGAAACCCAAGGAGAAAAAAAACTTGATAAATCCACTGCCAGGTGCTTGAGTAGGCGCCTAAAATGAAATGGCAAGCTCACATTGTAATCACAACCTCTTCATTATGCAAGACAGGATCTGGCCACACATCTCAGCTTCATACTCAGTATAACTCTTTGGAGTGTCAGCCATTGTTGTGATGTATCATGAGGCAAAAAAAATCAGTATTTAACTTGGTTTAAAATCTAAACAAATTCGGTGCATAGCTTAATTAAATTCCCATAGCTTGGAATGATATTTTTAAAAGTTGTATAGAGTCCTCGAATGATCAAAGATGGGATTGACATATAAATGCCTTGGGTTAGAATTTACGCCAGAGATCTCCCAATCATTCACTGTAACTTTGGCAGGAGGTTCATGGCAACTCTACAGAAACGGCTTTATCGGCTGTAACCCCGTCTCTCTAGGATTGCTGTGGAGCTTCTGACAAAGTTACGGTGGTTGGTCGGGCGAGGCCCTGTGGAAAATAATGGCACCTGTACTCATTGAATAAAGTTTGAGGTATGCTGCAGACAGTCTCCTGAGAAATGTTGTACAAACAGGTTACAAACTTCTACACATAAAAAGTGAACAATTGCAAATACTGAAAATATGAAATAAAAACAGAAAATGCTGGAACCACAGCAGGTCAGTCAATATCTGTGGAGAGAAGAGACAAGTTAATGTTTCAGGCCTGGTGCTTCTTCAAAACTGAAAAATGAAACTTGAAGAAGCATTTTAATACAGTTTGAACAAAGGGGAAAAGGAGGAATTAAAAATAAAAGACAAAGTGGAAATATCAGTGGAATAATCTGTAACCTACTTAAAAAGATCAGGAGATTGTCAGATAACTAAGGTGATCTTTACAAACCTTTACATACTTTAGCGCATATGGTTACACAGGACTATATCTGCACAAGTAAAAACATTACTAAATGATCATGGTATGCAAACCATTATATACACTATTCCAAGCTTAGGATTATATTTACCTTTGTTCTGAGAACCAAGTCCTATGTTATTGTTTAGGTCTTAGTGAGCTGAAGTAGATCACTTCCTTTTGTAGTTTGAGAAAAAATACTAAGAGAATAGAATGAACAGCCAGTTATAACTTGTTTGATTTTACTCCTGGTAGGCTGTGTCTCAAAACACATATTGCTCCCTCTCTGGTTGCCTGCCAAGCAAAATTTGCATTCTCCCCACTGCTAGTTTTTCTGACATAGTTATTGCCATAGTTGTCTACAGCAGGTGAAGAGTTATTTCCAGGACATGATCGTTTGGCTCAGTGCCAAAACTAACTGGACTTCCCACCACACAGTTAGCTGCAGGCCTTTTTCATATTGTTATTTATACCAACCAAATTATCAGATATTATTAATATATTGTGCAAGTACTGAAATGAACATTTCACGCTTTTGGTCAAAATGTGGCTCTTAATCAATTTTCAAATTCGACCTCTTGAAATATTGGCCCGTAATTCCCGATAGGAGGCTTCCTGCATGTGGATGCCACCTTTTGGGAAAAAATCTACGAACTTACCTGAGGGCTCCCGAGGTCCGGACACTGCCACTCCTGGGCCTATCCACAGTCGAAATGCGCAGGGCCCACGTATCCCAGGGGCGCAGGCAGTTCGCAAGCATCCCTGGGATCACATGGGCCAGGCCAATAATAGGAAAAGGGAATCGCCCATCATACTTTTGACAGATAGACCTGTCAAATATATGAATGGAGATCACCCCAAAAACACACTAAAACATTAAATAAATTTTTAAAAAACCATCATGTTTTTAAAATGAGTTAAAATTACATTAAATTAAATATTTTAAACAAAAAATTAATTTTTTGAAAAATAATTAATGTTTTTTATGGGGCTAAAAATAAACTTATCTTTTTAAAAGTATTTTTTAATTATAAATGAGTGAAAAAAAATTATTTGTTTTACTTTTTTCAACTCTTATGCTGGTAAAGGTAGGCCTTACGCTAGTCCAAAAATCTATCTATCTCAGCCTTGAATATACTCAACAACTGAGCATCCACAGCCCTTCCCTCAAGAAGTCAGTAAATATATGATTCGCAACTGCACCAACGACCACAATTTGCACTTGTATTGCACTCCTCATTTATAGGAAGACGTCTCGGAGCACTTATTTTGTATCAGTCTTTACAGTAGAGGACACTAAAAATATCCCAACACTGGATAAACAGCGGGCAATGGGGGGGGAGGAGCTAAAAACGATTAAAATCACTAAGGAGATGGTACTCAGTAAAATAATGGGACTTAAGGCGGATAAATCCCCTGGACCTGATGGCCTACATCCTAGGGTCTTGAGAGAAGTGGCGGTAGGGATTGTGGATGCATTGGTGATCATTTTCCAGAACTCCCTGGATTCAGGAAAGGTCCCGGCAGATTGGAAAACTGCTAATGTAACACCCTTATTTAAGAAGGGAAGTAGACAAAAAGCTGGAAACTATAGACCAGTTAGCCTAACATCTGTGGTTGGCAAAATGTTGGAGTCCATTATTAAGGAAACAGTAACAGAGCATTTGGATAAACATAATTTAATAGGACAGAGTCAGCATGGTTTTATGAAGGGGAAGTCATGTTTGACAAATTTGCTCGAATTCTTTGAGGATGTAACATGCAGGGTGGATAAAGGGGAACCAGTGGATGTAGTGTATTTGGACTTCCAAAAGGCATTTGACAAGGTTCCACACAAAAGATTACTGATCAAGATAAGAAATCACGGGATTGGGGATAATATACTGGCATGGGTGGAAGATTGGCTATCTAACAGAAAACAGTGAGTTGGGATAAATGGTTCATTCTCGGGCTGGCAATCAGTAACTAGTGGTGTTCCACAGGGGTCAGTGCTGGGACCCCAACTCTTTACAATCTATATTAACAATTTGGAGGAAGGGACCGAGTGCAACATATCCAAGTTTGCCGACGATACAAAGATGGGAGGGAAAGCAATGAGTGAGGATGACATAAAAAACCTGCAAAAGGACATAGACAGGCTAAGTGAGTGGGCAGAGATTTGGCAGATGCAATATAATATTGAAAAGTGTGAGGTTATGCACTTTGGCAGAAAAAATCAAAGAGCAAGTTATTATCAAAATGGAGAGAAACTGCAAAGTGCTACAGTTCAAAGGGATCTGGGGGTCCTGGTGCATGAAACACAAAAAGTTAGTATGCAGGTGCAGCAGGTGATCAGGAAGGCCAATGGAATCTTGGCTTTTATTGCAAGGGGGATGGAGTATAAATACAGGGAAATCTTGCTGCAGTTATACAGGGTATTGGTGAGGCCACACCTGGAATACTGCGTGCAGTTTTGGTTTCCATATTTAAGAAAATATATACTTGCTCTCGAGGCGGTTCAGAGAAGTTTCACTCGGTTGATTCCGGAGATGAGGGGGTTGACGTATGAGGAAAGGTTGAGTAGGTTGGGACTCTACTCATTGGAGTTCAGAAGAATGAGAGGCGATCTTGTCGAAACATATAAGATTGTGAGGGGGCTTGATCGGGTGGATGCGGGGAGGATGTTTCCACTGATGGGTGAGACTAGAACTAGGGGGCATAATCTAAGAATAAGGGGCTGCCCTTTCAAAACTGAGATGAGGAGAAACTTCTTCACTCAGAGGGTAGTAAATCTATGGAATTTGCTACCACAGAGAGCTGTGGAAGCTGCAACATTAAATAAATTTAAAATGGAGATAGACAGTTTCCTAGCAGATAAGGGAATTAGGGGTTACGGGGAGAGGGCAGGGAAGTGGACGTGAGTCTAGATTCGGATCAGCCATGATCCTATTGAATGGCGGAGCAGGCCCGAGGGGCCGTATGGCCTACTCCTGCTCCTACTTCTTATGTTCTTATGTTATGTTTACAATAAGGAGCAGGGGATAAGAGCTTGGGAGAAGGGGAGAGGAATAGAGAGGCTGGAGTGAAATAGAAGGCATGGTTGAAGAAGAGGGTTTTCAGCACATATTTGAAAGCAGAGAAAGAGGTAGGAGGAAACTGGATAAAATAAATCCAGAGGGCAGTAGTGCAGTGACTGAACAGAGAGCTACTGGTGTGCAGATGTGTGATACCAGACAAGTGGAGGATCTATGTGTGCAGGGATGGAAGGCAGGAGATCATTAAGGTAGGGTAGGATGAGGCCATAGAGAGATTTGAAAACAAGGATCAGAACTTTGAGATTGGCATGCTGTAGTAAAGGGAACCAGGGAGCTTGGAGAAGGGTGATAGAAGTATGGGATTTATTGTGAGTGAGGAGTCAGGCTGTGGTGTTTTGGATGAGCTGGCGCTTGTGAAGATTTAATGCAGGGATGCCAGCCAGAGGGATATTGGAGATGTTAAGCACTGAGGTGACTAAGGCATGGACTAGGGTTTCATCAGCAGAAGGGAAGAGATGGGGCAGAGGCAGGCAATATAATGGAGGTGGAGGAGAGTGGTTTTGGTAACTGGATGCATAGGAGGAAGTAGAGCTCAAGATTAAGCAGGATGCCAAGATGGGCACTTTCTTACTCAGCTTGAAATGGCAGCTGGGGAGGTTGCTGGATTCCAGGCCAGAGGCTCGGAGATAGTGATAGAAGCACAAGAACATGGCCTCAATGTTGCCAACATTCAGTTGGAGGACGTTTTGCCTCATCCAGGTCTGCGATCAGGGAGCCAGTTTGAGAATGCAGGAGGCAGCAAAATAGAGCTGGGAGCCAATAGAAAACATGTAGAAGCTACCCTTGTGCTTCTGGATAATAGGGTAAGTTCTTCTTTAATATTAACAGCATGCCAGAGTCTGCACTGGGACTACTTAAGATGAAAATGTACTGCAATATTACCAAGGAGTAGTATGTAGAAAGTGAAGAGGAGAGGGCCAAGGATGAACAAATGGACTACTCCAGAGTAGACCATGTGAGAAGCATTGGCAGCAATCTACTGCCTGTGTTGAGTCAGGTAAGAGCAGAATCAGAATACAGAAGTGCTCAGGGGTAAGACATTAGAGGAGAATGGAGAATGATATTAGCATACAAAAGTGGCAGAGAGGTCAATGGGCATAAGAAGAGAAAGAGGGCTACAGTCATAGTCACACTAGAGGTTACTTCAGATTTTGACTAGACCACTAATTTGCATAGACCACTAATTGCAAAGCACAGATACATACACGCCTTTAAATTATCAGGAAATTTGATGCAGACCCCACACTAGGCCATCAAAAAATTGGTTCTTTCATTCCTTTTTGACCCATTAGATAATTTCTTTCCACAAAAGTTTAATGCATACTCTATCCCTGGAGCACTGAACTTAAATTTAATAAATGTAAAGAATAAAGTTATGGACAATGTTTTTCAAAAGGATCAAAGATAAGGGACTATATAAGAAGCACCGGCTTATAGGACTGGGAGATTGTTTTTGACAAATCTAAAAGTTTTCTTTTGATGAAGTTACAAACTTGTAGAGAAAGGGGAGACAAGAGATGTTAATCACTTGGATTTTTAAAAAGGATTTGACAATGTCCCACTTTAAAGACTACTACACATATTATAGACCAATGGGATGGATAGGAACATATCAAATTGGATAAAATGATGGCTAGTTGAAAGAAAGCAACAATTAGTAATAAATGGGGATACATCTAACTGGGAATCAGTTCTTAATGATGTGCACCAGAATTAAATTTGGGGCCACAACCACTTATCCTTTTCAGAAATGCCTTAGGGACCGAAGTTAATTTGAAAATATATAAATTTACATTTGATACCAAAATAATGAGATGATAAGAATCAACGTGCAGTGGAAGATGTGGGGGGTGAAATTCAACTTTGGTGGGGTTCAAAACGGGGGATAGCAGAAACACCCGTTATACACCTGCTCAATTTTCCTTTCGGCTAAAAGGTTGGCCAATCCATTAGCATGCACATTGCATCCAGCCGAAGTTGTGGCCTGTGGCCTCATCCAAAGAGATTTTTGATCACTCTACTCCAAAAGAATATTATGTTGTTGGCAAAGGTTCAGCAGAGAGTTACAAGATTTATGCTAGAATGTAAAAACACTGATCTAAAAGATCAATGTGTAGCCTGTAAATTTTTATTTTGAGAACATATTTGTGAGGGGGGTGGGGAGAGGGACCTAACAGAGGACAGGGTTTTTAAGATTATGTGAATGGGTTTGTCAAGTTGGAAACACATGCGTTTTTCACCCATTCCAGAACCAGAAAGCATCGACTCAAGATAAGGAAAACAAAGTACAAAGGCATTTCAGACCATTCCTTCAGCAAAAGGGCGATTTTTGGAAGTGTGTTTGAACAGGAACTTTAAGGAATTTCAAAAAGGAAATAGATAAGCTCTGGCATATGATAATGATTTGTGGTTATTAAAATGATATGGTGATGTCTTACAGCAAAGAAAGGTAAAATTAAAGGGGCAGGCTCGATGGACAAATGGTGTTCTCCTGCTTGAATTATGTAGCAATTTTACTTGAAGAGGATATCTAGGCCTAGAACTTACTGAAGTCTTTATTATCTGGATAATTCCTGAACTACTACAATTTGGTAGTCTGTGGGTCATAATATACAAGTGTACTAAATACTAACTATAATTTTTGCCAAATAACAGCATTTTTATGAATGGCAGAGTGTGCAGTATGCTTAATTGTAGAGAACTGTCCCACAGACTAGTTAAGTAACAGCCTGACATACTCATACTCATATGAGCTTTTTGCTGACAGTTCCATAGGGTCTTGCCTCATTCACAATTCCTCTGATAATAAAGCAGTCCATGCCCACCTACAATATCACCATGGAGATGAGGGCTGACATGTGGCCAGTAACATTTTTGTCACATACAGCCAGGATATTGGTCATGTCAAACAAGAGAAAATCCAGCCACCTCCCCTTGACCTTCATTAACAACACCATCACCGACTTCCCCACTATCAACATCCTAGGGTCGTAACTGACCAAAAACTGAACTGAACCAGCCATACCAACATCACAGTTACATGAGGACAGAGGCTGCTTACTCTGCAATGAATGGCTCACCTCCTGACCCCTCAAAGACTCTCCACCATCTACAAGGATCAAGTCAAGAGGAATTTCTTCACCCAGAGAGTGGTGAACCTGTGGAATTCTCTGCCACAGAGGGCGGTGGAGGTCAGTTCATTAAGTATATTCAAGAAAGAGTTGGATATATTTCTTAAGGCTAAAGGGATCAAGGGATATGGGGAGAAGGCAGGGACAGGGTACTGAATTTGGATGATCAGCCATGATCTCATTGAATGGCGGAGCAGGCTCGAAGGGCCGAATGGCCTACTCCTGCTCCTATCTTCTATGTTTCTATGTTTCGATGTTGATAGAATGCTCACCACTTGCCTGAATGGTGGCAGCCAAAACAATACTCAAGAAACTCATCACCTTCTAGGACAGAGCAGCTTGCTAGATTGGTGTCCCTGCCAATGAAGTCAATATCCATCCCCTCTACCACAGGCACACTGTGGCTGCAGTATGTACAATCTACAGGATGGACTGCAGCAACTCACCATGGTTATTTTGACAGCACTCCCTTCCCTGCGAACTGTACCAGCAAGAAGGACAAGATCAGAAATGTTGTCAGAACATTATCACCTCCAAGTTTCCCTCCAAGTCACACACCACCCTTACTTGGACATATATTTCAAGTTCATCAACATCAGGTCAGAATCCTGTAAGTGCCTACCTGGAGGCAGCATCACCACAAGGATTGCTGCGGCCCACCACCACCTTCTCAAGGCAACTAGGGATGTGCAATAAATGTGGCCTTGCCCGTGTCACCCACATTCCTAGAACAAATACAATTCTAACTAAAATGAATTCCTTTGAGACTTTTTTTTAACATATTCCTTTGAATATTCAGAAGTAAAGCATAGAACCATAGCCATCAATGATTTTAGTGTAGAAGCTGACCGTTTGTCCCATCATGTCTGGATGGCTCTTGCTAGAGAAGTGGTAAACAAAATGTAACTTCATGTTACAGAAGATATTGATAGATTGTGGCGTACCGATCACAGAAAGGACACAATCCACTTTTCGGTCCGTAGACTATAAATCAGGTGTCATGCCTTTAAGAAGGATCACACCTTTAAGAAACTCGATCTGCAACATAGTTAAGCCCAGAGCGGGGGAGGAGCAGTCGAAGCTGTGGACTGATGAAAGGCAGTCGGACTTGGTGTAGTCTCTGACGCCATTTTTGTGTTCAACATGCAGTCTCAACAATTAAACCTTTTCTGTTGAACCTCTCCGAGTTCAGTATTTTTTGCTAGGAGTACGTAGACTCCTACATTGGTGACCCCGACGCTCAGGACGACTCCTAAGCATAACCATGGCTGACACAAACGCAGTTTCTGTGAAGCTGCCGGAGTTCTGGGAGAACCTAGCCACCGCCTGGTTCCTTCAAGCCGAATCGCAATCCCGATGCCGCGGCATCACCGCCGACGCAACGATGTACGACTACCTCCTCGCCTCCCTGGGCAGCTCCACAATCACGAAAGTCTGGACAACACTACAAAACCCTCCGGAGGAAGGCAAGTACGCACATCTCAAGGCCGCGCTCCTTAAAAAATTCACAGCCTCCCAATTTTTGCGCAACTGCCACCTCCTCGACCTCCCGGGCCTCGGTGACTCCACGCCGTCAGACTTGCTCTCAAACATGCTTACTCTGACCGACGAGAAACCGCCCAGCTCCCTCTTCCGCACGCTCTTTATCCGCCAACTACCTCCCAGCATCCGCCCGGCGATCGTGGTGTCCAGCCTCACGGACCTCGAGGCCCTGGCCGACGAAGCCGATAAGCTCCTGTCCGCCAGCTCCAACCACGCCGTCACCCTCGACCTGGCCTCCGCAGCGTCGGCGCGCACTCCACCCTCTATCGCGCGGCCACACAGCTCGGCCACGAGGCCCCCCAGGCCCCCACATCCCCCAAGCCCTCCGACCCAGGGCTACTGCTGCTTCCATACCCGGTTTGGCGCACGGGCACACCGCTGCAGCCATCCCTGCACATTTCCAACCGCCCCCACACCGGCCAACACGATGGCCGTGGGGCAAGCAGGCGCACTGCTGTACGTTACGGACAGCGCCTCCGGATGCCGTTTCCTATGCGACACGGGCGCGCAGCGCAGCATCATCCCCGCGTCCGCCCTCAAGATCCAGCGAGGCGGCCACGGCCCTGCGCTGGCTGCCGCCAACGGTACCGACATCCGGATGTACGGCACCCGCACCGTCACCATCGACCTCGCAGGCCGCCGCTACCACTGGGAGTTTATCACCGCCAAGGTGCTCTCCCCGCTCCTCGGTGCGGATTTCCTGTGCACCCATGGCCTGTTGGTCAACATGCCTCGGCGCCGCCTCGTGGACATGAACACCATGTCACCTATCCCGGGCGCCATGGACCCCCCCCAACCAGCCGAAATGGCGTGGCAGTGCCGCGCCCGCTCAACGGACGACTACTCAGCACTCCTGGCTGAGTTCCTAGCCCTCACCAACCCGGCCTTCTCCGCGAAAGTTGCTAAACACGGTGTAGAACACTTCATCCCCACCACAGGCCCACCGGTGTATGCCCACGCCCGCAGGCTGGACCCGGCCAAGCTGGAGATCGCGCGGGCCGAGTTCGCCACAATGGAACAGCTCGGCATCATCCGCCGCTCCACAGCCCCTGGGCCTCCCCACTCCACATCGCCACCAAACCCGACGGGGGATGGCGCCCCTGCAGGGACTCCCGGCGCCTAAACAACGCCACCACGCCGGATCGGTACCCCATACCGCACATTCAAGACTTCTCGGCTAGACTGGCCGGCCGCTCAGTCTTCTCCAAAGTTGACCTGGTGCGCGGTTACCATCAGGTGCCAGTCCACCCCACGGACATTCCCAAGACGGCCATAATCACCCCTTTTGGGCTATTCGAGTTCCTCCGAATGCCCTTTGGCCTCAAAAACGTGGCCCAGGCCTTCCAGAGGCTCATGGACTCGGTCCTCCGGGACCTGAAGTTCCTCTTTGTCTACCTGGATGACATCCTGGTAGCTAGTTCCTCCAAGCAGGAACACATCGAGCACCTCCGCACCCTGTTCCAGCGGCTCAGTGAGCACAGGCTCATCATCAGCCCAGCCAAGTGCCAATTCGGCCTCAGCACGATCGAATTCCTCGGCCACCACATCACGCAGGACGGAGCCATTCCCCTGCCCGCCAAGGTGCAAGCCGTCCAGCAGTTCCCCCGGCCTTCCACCAACAAAGGCCTCCAGGAGTTCTTGGGGATGATCAACTATTACAACCGCTTCATTCCCGGAGCGGCCTCCCTCATGCGGCCCCTACACAAAGCCCTCCGGGGTAAGAAAGACAGAATGGCGATCGAGTGGTCGGCGGACATGTTGACTGCTTTCGACTCGACCAGAAAGTCGCTCGCCGACGCCACCATGCTCGCTCACCCACAGCCCAATGCCAGGGTGGCCCTCACCACGGACGCCTCCGACCACGCGGTCGGCGCTGTGTACGAACAGTGGGTCGACGGGGCCTGGCAACCGCTGGCCTTTTTCAGCCGCCAACTGCGCCCCCCCGGAGGCCAAATACAGCGCCTTTGACCGCGAGCTCCTCGCACTGTACCTGGCAGTCCGCCATTTTAGATTTCTTCTGGAGGGCCGCCCCTTCACTGCGTTTGTCGACCACAGACCCCTGACATTCGCGATGGCAAAATCTGCAGACCCGTGGTCAGCCAGGCAACAACGCCAGCTCGCCGCGGTGTCCGAATTCACCATGGACATCCGGCACATCTCCGGTCGAGACAACGTGGTGGCCGACTGCCTATCCCGCCCCGCCGTCCACGGCGCCCACCTGGCAGTGGACTATGCTCAACTGGCAGCGGAGCAACGCACCGACCCCGATCTGCTCTCCGCGCCCACAACCCTCCCAGGGCTGCGACTGACCGACGTCGCCTGCGGCCCGTCCGCCGTCACAGTCAAATGTGACACCTCCTTGGCGCAACCCCGCCCCGTAGTCCCGGCGTCCTGGCGAAAACGGGTGTTCGACATCGTCCACGGCCTCTCACACCCCGGCACCCGCGCGTCCATTAGACTGGTGGCCAACCGATTTGTCTGGCGTGGCCTGCGCAAAGATGTGCGCGTCTGGTCCAGATCCTGCATAGCTTGCCAGCGTGCCAAAATCCACCAGCACGTCAAAGCCCCACTCGAGGAGTTCACCGTGCCAGAAAGAAGGTTTGACCACGTCCACATCGACCTCGTCGGCCCCCTGCTGCCATCACAAGGTCACACGCACCAGCTGACAATCGTGGACCGTACCACCCGCTGGCCCGAGGCCATTCCACTGACATCCACCACCACCGCCGACATCGCGAGGGCGTTCATCGGTACCTGGGTCGCTCGGCTCGGCATCCCCTCCAACATGACGTCGGACAGAGGCCCGCAGTTCACCTCTGATCTGTGGGCCGCCATCGCCCGAAACCTCGGGGTGGCCGTTCACCGCACCACGGCTTACCACCCCCAAGCCAACGGACTGTGCGAGCGATTCCACAGGTCCATGAAGGCGTCCCTCCGCGCCAGCCTCGAGGACGAGGCTTGGATCGACCACCTCCCGTGGGTGCTACTTGGCCTACGCTCCGCGGTCAAGGAAGACCTGCAAGCCTCAGCGGCGGAACTCGTGTACGGCCAGCCGCTGCGCGTACCCGGAGAGTTCCTGCCCACCGCCACAACCCCCTGGTCGGCTGACCAGCAACGCCGCGCTTTCGCCAACCGAGCACAACAGTTCGCTCCGGTACCCACTGGCCGGCACGGCGAACCAGCAACCCGCGTACCACCTAGCCTGCACATGGCCAAATTTGTTTTCGTGCGCCATGACGCCCACCGAGGACCTCTACGGCCCCCATACGACGGACCCTACAAGGTACTCCAGACGGGGAACAAGTTCTTCCTCCTCGAAGTGGGCGGCAGAACTGACAAGGTGTTGGTCGACTGGCTCAAGCTGGCGCACCTAGGGCCCGACGAACCCGTTCAAGTGGGCCAACCCCCACCGCGGGGCAGACCGCCTAAGAGCCCGACGCGTCCGACCGCCCTGAGCCCGACGCGTCCGACCGCCCCGCTCCCGACACCAACCGCCAAGAGCCGTTCCGGCCATGCCATCAAGCCACCACGCCGGTTCGTACACTCCCTACTAGCGGATTCTGGGGGGAGGTGTGTGGCGTACCGATCACAGAAAGGACACAATCCGCTTTTCGGTCCATTGACTATAAATCAGGCATCATGCTTTTAAGAAGGATCACACCTTTAAGAAACTCGATCTGCAACATAGTTAAGCCCAGAGCGGGGGAGGAGCAGTCGAAGCTGTGGACTGATGAAAGGCAGTCGGACTTGGTGTAATCTCTGACGCCATTTTTGTGTTCAACATACAGTCTCAACAATTAAACCTTTTCTGTTGAACCTCTCCGAGTTCACTATTTTTTGCTAGGAGTACGTAGACTCCTACAAGATCAATAATACTATTTAAATCTATTGTCACTTCTGACTGACCAATCCCGAATGGCATCTTATGGTATCAGTTAACCATTTACTCTCAGCACTTGAGATGTGTTTGGAATTTGTGGCAGTGTGCAGCCTATTATTACTGAAGCAGGACACGCCATCACAAAGCAACCATCAAATGGAGAGTGAGAAAAGGAAGTGTAAAATGCTGAGAGAGGGGCTGGAGAGAGAAGGAAATACACTTGGGTGGAGTGTGAGCCATGGAGAGCATTACAAGAGACCCCCGGGAAGGGGCAGAAAGGATTGAGTAAACTGATGATTTAGAAAATCATATTTGACTCTTGCATGTGTAGGAATTAAACACAAGCGGGGTTGGGGTTATTGTCACTGGCCAGTCAGAAGCCACTGAGCTGCTCCAGGGAACCCCGTGTGGTTTTGAAGCGCTCCCCTATTCCTGGTTCTGACCGCCGGACTTATTCGGTAGCGGTGTAGACAGAAAAACGTGACTCATGGTTGGGTGCAAAACAGACCAGTATTTATTGAAACAAAAAGAAAGAAACAACTTAAAAATAATCGATACAACACACTTATGCCTGGTACAGCACTTTTGCTTAACACAACACTGTTACTTCAATACAACAGTTTTAATACAGCACACTTGGTGTCCACTACAGCACTTTTCTGCTTAGTGTAACACTGTTACTTAAATACAGCACTTTTAATACAGCACACTTGGTGTCCACTACAGCACTTTCCTGCTTAGTGTAACACTGTTACTTAGATACAGCACTTTTAATACAGCACATATAGCGTCCACTGCAGCACTTTTCTGCTTAATGCAACACTGTTACTTAAATACAGCACTTTTAATACAGCACGCTTAGTGTCCACTACAGCACTTTCCTGCTTAGTGCAACACTGTTACTTAAATACAGCACTTTTAATACAGCACACTTGGTGTCCACTACAGCACTTTTCTGCTTAGTGCAACACTGTTACTTAAATAGGGGAGGAGAAAATGGACACAACGAGGGAAAATTGACTAAAATTACAGTTTTAACAAAATTCCCCTTAATTCCCACCCCTATACCTATTCTAAGTTGCCTTGTAATGGGACAGAAAATGTATGCTCACCAATGAACGCCTGCCCCATGCCCTTGTGGTCTTAGATTCTTCACCACCCCGAAAATGGAAATACCCCAGTGTTTAAAAGTAACTGCTGGTATTCCACTCCCTTGGGCAGGCTCCTGAGTTGTAGATGGGGCACGGAGGTGAGACTGCAGAGAGAGAGCAAGATGGCTTCTTGAGAAGCTATCTTATACCCCATTTGGGGCCGAAATCTTCCCGCCCAAATTCGGATGCATCTGGGCTTAACAAAAGGGATCTGATGTCCCTATTGACTGTGATGGGGTTTGGATGAATTGCCCATTTCCCTTATGATGGGTTTTTGAATGTATGATGGGTTTTTGAATGCAACCCCATTCATCGTGATGGGTATGAATAGAGCTGTCTTGGTTTGAAAAAAACATGTCTATTTCCTTAATTGCTGAGTAAACAGCCCTTGGATGTTAGTGTAAACAATCTGATTGTCCTGTGGTCACACCCAACCGCAATTGATTGGCAGTCTCAAGTGGTTAATCCTTTGTGTCAACATTGTAGACCCTCTATAAACAAACATCGATTGTCCTGCAGGGAAACTCCCCAAACTGCCTTTGATTGACAGTTTAAATAGTCCATTGCTTCAGCGGCTGGGGTTTTTTCTAAATCCTTTGTCAGCCATCTTTGATTTTCCCTTTTCATATGCACACAGACTGTGTGGTGTCTTCTGCCATGAGGTCGGACAGCCATCTTTGATTATCCTTTTTCACAGACACACACAGGCTGCCTTTCAAGTCCTTTTTGTCAGCCCATGCTTTGAACAGAGACTGTCTTTTGTCTTCTGCCACGAGGTCTGACGGCCATTTTGATCCCTGGATTTTTAAAGGTATATTCTACCCAGGTATTCTTTAATCAAAAATCAATCTTCGGAACTGTAGAAAATTTCAAAATTATTGCAAAATCTTACACATGTGCAATGTCTACTTTGCTGATACTCTACAATTCTAATGTACATGAAGCAGGTTCAAGTCTATTTCAAGGGGGTGACTAGGTGTGTGGATGAGGGTAGTGCAGTGGATGTGGTTTACATGGATTTCAGTAAGGCGTTTGATAAAGTCCCGCATAGGAGACTGGTCAGGAAGGTAAGAGCCCATGGGATCCAAGGTGCCTTGGCACATTGGATCCAAAACTGGCTTAGTGGCAGAAGGCAGAGGGTGATGGTGGAAGGTTGTTTTTGTGACTGGAAGCCTGTGTCCAGTGGGGTACCACAGGGATCGGTGCTGGGTCCCTTGCTGTTTGTGGTCTACGTTAATGATTTGGATGTGAATGTAAAAGGTATGATCAGTAAGTTCGCAGATGACACGAAAATTGGTGGGGTGGTAAATAGCGAGGCGGGAAGCCTCAGGCTACAGGACGATATAGATGGGTTGGTCAGATGGGCGGAACAGTGGCAAATGGAATTTAACCCTGAAAAGTGTGAGGTGATGCATTTTGGACGGATTAACAAGGCAAGGGAATACACAATGAATGGTAAGACCCTAGGAAAGACAGAGGATCAGAGGGACCTTGGTGTGCAAGTACATAGATCCCTGAAGGCAGCACAACAGTTGGATAAGGTGGTGAAGAAGGCATATGGGATTCTTGCCTTCATTAGCCGAGGCATAGAATATAAGTGTAAAAAGTCACACAACACCAGGTTATAGTCCAACAGCTTTATTTGAAATCACAAGCTTTCGGAGCGCTGCTCCTTCTTCAGGTGAAGTGGAGAAATGCATAAAGACACAGCTTATATAGTCAGAGAATCATGTCAGATGTTTACAGGTAACCTTTCCAACTGCCATTAATCACACCTCGGCAGAGAGATAATCACAGCAGTCAAAGGTGTGAATGGTGTCCAAACAGGTCAGTCAGGGAAACATTACATCAAAGAACAATGAGGTGGGGTCACAAGGGGTCAAATATTGCAGATGCTGGGGTCTGTATGAAAAACAAAAAAACAGACAAAAAACATTTTTTTTTTTTTTTTTTGGCTGGAAATCACAGCAGGTCCGGCCGCATCCGTGTAGAGAGAACAAGCCAATGTCGACTCGAGTCTGGATGACCCTGCATCAGGTGGGGTTATATGTAGCGTGACATGAACCCAAGATCTCTGTTGAGGCCGTCCTCATGGGTGCGGAACTTGGCTATCAGTTTCTGCTCGACGATTTTGCGTTGTCGTGTGTCTCGAAGGCCACCTTGGAGAATGCTTACCCGAAGATCGGAGGCTGAATGTCCTTGACTGCTGAAGTGTTCCCCGACTGGGAGGGAACACTCCTGCCTGGTGATTGTTGCGCGGAGTCCGTTCATCCGTTGTCGCAGTGTCTGCATGGTCTCGCCGATGTACCATGCTCCGGGGCATCCTTTCCTGCAACGTATGAGGTAGACAACGTTGGCCGAGTCACATGAGTATGTACCATGTACCTGGTGGGTGGTGTCCTCACGTGTGATGATGGTATCTGTGTTGATGATCTGGCATGTCTTGCAGAGGTTGCTGTGGCAGGGTTGTGTGGTGTCGTGGTCGCTGTTCTCCTGAAAGCTGGGTAATTTGCTGCGAACGATGGTCTGTTTGAGGTTAGGCGGCTGTTTGAAAGCGAGTAGTGGAGGTGTGGGGATGGCCTTAGCGAGGTGTTCGTCGTCATCGATGACATGTTGAAGGCTGCGAAGAACATGGCGTAGTTTCTCCGCTCCGGGGAAGTACTGGACGACGAAGGGTACTCTGTTGGTTGTGTCCCGTGTTTGTCTTCTGAGGAGGTCTATGCGATTTTTTCGCTGTGGCCCGTCGGAACTGTCGATCGACGAGTCGAGCGTCATATCCCGTTCTTACAAGGGCGTCTTTCAGTGTCTGTAGGTGTCCATCACGTTCCTCCTCGTCTGAGCAGATCCTGTGTATTCGCAGGGCTTGTCCATAGGGGATGGCTTCTTTAACGTGGTTAGGGTGGAAGCTGGAGAAGTGAAGCATCGTGAGGTTGTCCGTGGGCTTGCGGTAGAGTGAAGTGCTGAGGTGTCCGTCTTTGATGGAGATTCTTGTGTCCAGGAATGAGATTGATTCTGAGGAGTAGTCCATGGTGAGTTTGATGGTGGGATGGAACTTGTTGATGTTATCGTGTAGTCTTTTCAGTGATTCTTCGCCGTGGGTCCATAGGAAGAAAATGTCGTCGATGTATCTGGTGTATAGCGTTGGTTGGAGATCCTGTGCAGCGAAGAAGTCTTGCTCGAACTTGTGCATGAAGATGTTTGCGTATTGGGGTGCGAATTTGATCCCCATGGCTGTTCCGTGTGTTTGGGTAAAGAACTGGTTGTCGAAGGTGAAGACATTGTGGTCAAGGATGAAGCGGATGAGTTGTAGGATGGCGTCTGGAGATTGGCTGTTGTTGGTGTTGAGTACTGAGGCTGTCGCAGCGATGCCGTCATCGTGGGGGATGCTGGTGTAGAGTGCCGAGACGTCCATCGTGGCGAGGAGTGTTCCTGGTTCAACTGGTCCGTGGGTGCTGAGCTTCTGTAAGAAGTCTGTAGTGTCGCGACAGAAGCTGGGGGTTCCCTGTACGATGGGTTTCAGGATGCCCTCGACATATCCAGAGAGGTTCTCACACAGGGTTCCGTTGCCTGATGCGATAGGACGTCCAGGTGTGTTGGCTTTGTGTATCTTTGGGAGGCAGTAGAAGTCTCCCATGCGGGGAGTACATGGGATGAGAGCATGAAGGATGCTTTGAAGGTTTGGGTCGAAGGTTTTGATCAGTCTGTTGAGTTGGCGGGTGTGTTCTTTGGTCGGATCTGCGGGTAACTGTCTGTAGTGTTCCTGGTTGTCCAGTTGTCGGTATACTTCTTTGCAATAGTCCGTTCTGTTCTGTATGACGATGGCACCTCCTTTGTCTGCTGGTTTGATGACGATGTTGCGGTTGGTCTTGAGAGCGTGGATGGCGTTGCGTTGTGCTCGGGTGACATTCTGGACTGTCTTGTGAGTGCGGCTGATGAATCTGGCGTTGATGCATCTCCTGACAGCTTGAGCATACATGTCAAGCTTAGGGCAGCGACCCTCCGGAGGGGTCCAATTTGACTCTTTCTTCTTCGGTTGCTGCACTGCGGATCCCCCTGTCTGCTGTTCCGGATCATTGATTGTCTCATTGGGTTCGCTGCTGACATCTTGGGATTTGTGGAAGAATTCCCGGAGCCTCATTCTCCTGATGAATTCCTCTGTGTCTGCCGCGAGACCGATGGGGTCCATTTTGGTGGTGGGGCAGAAATTGAGCCCTCGGCTGAGAACTTCAATTTCGTCTGGTTGAAGGGTGTGGTCGGACAGGTTGACGATGGATTTCCCTGTGGTTTCAACCGTGGTATCGGGGGAGGCTTGGTTGCTGCTGCTGGTGATGCCAAGTTTCTCAAGCTTCCTGTTCTTGGTGTGCATGTAGGTAGCGTAGTTCCGTTGCCTTGTTTGTTTGGCGGTGTCTCGTAGCTGGTCTGCTGCATCCTGAGCACAGGCTGAGAACATGGACTCCATCTCGGTTTCGAGGTTGCGGCGTCTGCTGTAGAGCTGGTGTACGAGATGGTTGAGGAGTGTGCGAGAGGTACGACGGCAGAGTCTCTCAGCATAGTCTGTGTTGTAGGTCGACTTGAGTGGGTTAGTGATCTGAAGTCCTTTCGGGATCTTGTCTGCTTTCTTGCATCTCTGTAGAAACTTGATGTCTGTGTCGATATGCGCGATCTTCTTGGAGATCCTCTCCACTTTGAGCCGGCAGTTTGTGGTGTCGATCGTAGCCATGGTGTGGAGATGCCGGAGTTGGACTGGGGTGGACAAATGTAAAAAGTCACACAACACCAGGTTATAGTCCAACAGCTTTATTTGAAATCACAAGCTTTCGGAGCGCTGCTCCTTCTTCAGGTGAAGTGGAGAAATGCATAAAGACACAGCTTATATAGTCAGAGAATCATGTCAGATGAATATAAGAGCAGGGAGGTTATGATGGAGCTGTGCAAAACGCTGGTAAGGCCACAGCTGGAGTACTGTGTGCAGTTCTGGTCGCCACACTATAGGAAGGATGTGATTGCTTTGGAGGGGGTGCAGAGGAGATTTACCAGGACGTTACCTGGGCTGGAGCGCTTCAGCTATGAAGAAAGACTGGACAGGCTGGGGTTGTTTTCCTTGGAGCAGAGAAGGCTGAGGGAGGACCTGATTGAGGTATACAAAATTATGAGGGGCATAGATAAGATGGATAGAAAGGAACTTTTCCCCTTAGTAGAGGGGTCAATAACAAGGGGCCATAGATTCAAGGTAAGGGGCAGGAGGTTTAGAGGGGATTTGAGGAAAAACCTTTTCACCCAGAGGGTGGTTGGAATCTGGAACTCACTGCCTGAAAGGATGGTAGAGGCAGGAACCCTCACAACATTCAAGAAGCATTTGGATGAGCACTTGAAATGCCATAGCATACAAGGCTACGGACCAAATGCTGGAAAATGGGATTAGATTAGATAGGGCTTGATGGCCGGCGCGGACACGATGGGCCGAAGGGCCTCTTTCTGTGTTGTATAACTCTATGACTCTATGACTGTACAATTCACCCCTCCTGCCTGCTATAAAGTTCTACTACCTCTCGATAAATCAACTCTTGTTAAAAATGATCAACACTATTTAATTATATGAACTAGTAATTGCTGATGCAACATACAGTGGAGGCATTTTTAACTTTACGTGATAGTTCAAAACGAATGATAGTGAATTGGCAGCCCATTTTACATCTCTCCCAATGTTTTCCATAGGATTACATAGGATATACGACACAGAAACAGGCTATTCGGCCCAACCAGTCCATGCCGGCGTTTATGCTCCACACGAGCATCCTCCCGTCTTTCCTCATCTAAATCTATCAGCATAACCCTCTATCCCCTTTTCCCTCATATGTTTGTCTAGCCTTCCCTTAAATGCATCTATACTATTCACTTCAACCACTCTCTGTGGTAGCGAGTTCGACATTCTCACCACTCTTTGGGTAAAGAAGTTTCTTCTGAATTCCCTATTGGATTTCTTGGTGACTCTTTTATATTGATGGCCTCTAGTTATGCTCTTCCCTACAAGTGGAAACATCTTCTCTGTATCCAATCTTTCAAAATTGTTCATAATTTTATATAGCTCTATTAGGTCACCCCTCAGCCTTCTTTTTTCAAGAGAAAAGAAACCCAGCCTGTTCATCCTTTCCTGATAGGTATACCCTCGCATTTCTGGTATCATCCTTGTAAATCTTCTCTGCACCCTCTCCAGTGCCTCGATATCTTTTTGATAATATGGTGACCAGAATTGTACGCAGTACTCTAAGTGTGGTCCAACCAAGGTTCGATACAGGTTCAGCATAACTTCCCTACTTTTCAATTCTATGGGCTCGAATTTTATCGGGCCGTTGAGGCAGGATTGGAGGTGTGTGGGGGGTTATAATCGCAAAATCGGGGGGCACAAACCCATCCCGCCCCCAACCCGCCTCCATGCCCGCTTCACAGGAGTCGAGTACCCGACCTGTGCTGGGAGCCGCCTCCCCAAGGCGGGAAGGGGATTAATGTTAATTAACTGCCTGTTAACAGGTAGTTAACAGGCAGTTTTTATCCTAATCCCTATTTCTATCCCTGAAGCGTGGGCTTCCCGATGGCTCCAAACCGCACCAAGTAAGCGAGGCGGACCGTCGGGCTGAAGGACTTGGGCGGTTCCAGATGTCCGGTGTTCAGATGAGTGATGGGTGCATGAGTGCAGAGGTAAGTGTGTTTGGTGTGTGTAAAGTGTTTAAATAAGTTTTACTTACCTTTACAGGCTTCCTTCCTTCAGGTCTCGGGAGTCCCTCATCTCACCGGCACAGAAAGCAGAATGGCCGTGAGCTGTCAAAATCTGCAGCATTCTGCTTTCTGTTCTGGTGAGATCTCTAAATCAGCCTGAGAGGAAGGAATTAACTTAGAGTACAGATTGTCAGTGCTTGGCAGCTTCAAAGAGCTGTCAAACACTGATATTTCATCTGTCAAAAGCTCTTGACAGATGAAATGTCAATCTGTGATGTCACCTGTTGCCGGGTGACCCTTAATTGGCCTGGGCGGGCTCAACAAGGTCAATCAAGTGAAATTCGAGTGGGTTGGTCACAACTCGATGGGGGCGGGACTACAACCCCAAAAGTTGCAGTCCCGCCTCCTACACGCCTCCATTGATAAAATCCAGCCCTATGTCTCTAGAAATAAACCCTAGCGCTTGGTTTCCTTTTTTTATGGCCTTGTTAGCCTGTGTCGCAACTTATAGTGATTTGTGTATTTGTACTCCTAGATCCCTTTGTTCATCTACCCCACCTAGACTCGCACCCTCCAAGTGATAAGTGACCTCCCTATTCCTCCTACCAAAATGTAATACCTCAAATTTATCTGTGTTGAACTTCATTTGCCAATTATATGCCCATTTCCATTGACTTCCATTGAGATGGAAAAGGAGCTGCCAATTTGTTATCGCCCATCTTACACTATGACACAAAATCAAAATTACTCCCAGTAAATTCATAGACAATCTTAACTTACATCAACATGTTAGGGATTATTCTAATTCTTTTTTTGACAAAAGCAGTTTGTCGACATAAGCGAGACAAATTGGTAGATTTCCATTTCCTTCCCACCTCGCCTCTAAACTGCTCCCAATATTATTTCAGTTTTCATCCCTGAACATCCGGCCCTTACAACTCTGGATTTATCTCACTTTCACATTATCTGTCCCAGAATCTGCACGACCAATTTGTCATCTCTTTACAGCTTCTCAAACCAATGTTAAAATAAAATTTACAAGAAATATTTTTGTTTGCCCGAAACTACTACTCACCAGCCGGGAAATAACAATGCTACTAAGGGAGGAGGGAAGTCTCGGCATTCTTTAATTTAGCCAGAGCCCCGCAGAATATTGGGAGCTCCAGGCAGATGGCATCATCTGTCTCTATTCAAAAGATGACTGAAGGTAAAAAAGACTACGATCGCAAAAGATAAAGCACTCACAATGACGCTCTGCATGTTTCTCCATCTCCCTGTTTCAGCAGATTTACTCTCACTGCAACATGAAGAGAAGGGCCTGTCGACATAATTGGTGATAAAAGAAGGCCTTTAGTACTGTTACATACTTTTAAAAAACTGTCATATCTAGTGTACCAGAGTTTATGTCAAAATAAACAGTAAGCTTTTGGTATTATTGCGTAGAGAAGGGAATGGAACTTTTTGTCAAAATAAGCAAGATGTTGACATAAATGTGTCTTAGATAAACAGGTAGGGCTGTACTGTATTTTACCTTTTTAAAATTTGTTTATGGGATGTGGGCGTCGCTGGCAAGGCCAGCATTTATTGCCCATCCCTAATTGCCCTTGAGAAGGTGGTGGTGAGCCGCCTTCCTGAACCGCTGCAGTCTGTGTGGTGAAGGTACTCCCACAATGCTGTTAGGTAGGGAGTTCCAGGATTTTGACCCAGCGATGATGAAGGATTGGCGATATACTTCTAAGTCAGGATGGTGTGTGACTTGGAGGGGAACTTGGAGGTGGTGATGTTCCCATACGCCTGCTGCCCTTGTCCTTCTAGGTGGAAGAGGTCGCGGGTTTGGGAGGTGCTGCCGAAGAAGCCTTGGCGAGTCGCTGCAGTGCATTTTGTAGATGGTACATACTGCAGCCACGGTACGCTGGTGGTGGAGGGAGTGAATGTTTAAAGTGGTGGGGTTGCTTTGCCCTGGATGGTGTTGAGCTTCTTGAGTGTTGTTGAAGCTGCACTCATCCAGGCAAGTGTATTCCATCACATTCTTTACTTGTGCCATGTAGATGGTAGAAATGCTTTGGGGAGTCAGGAGGTGAGACACTCACTGCAGAATGCCTAGCCTCTGACCAGCTCTTGTTACCACAGTATTTATGTGATTGGTCCAGTTAAGTTTCTGGTCAATGATGACCCCCAGGATGTTGATGGTGGGGGACTCGGCGATGGTAATGCCATTGAATGTCAAGGGGCGGTGGTTAGACTTTCGTTTGTTGGAGATAGTCATTGCCTGGCACTTGTGTGGCGCGAATGTTACCTGTCACTTATCAGCCTAAGCCTGAACGTCGTCCAGCTCTTGTTGCATGCGGGCACGGACTACTTCATTTTCTGAGGAGTTGTGAATGGCGCTGAACACTGTGCAGTCATCAGTGAACGTCCCCATTTCAGACCTTATGTTGGAGGGAAGGTCATTGATGAATCAGCTGAAGATGGTTGGGCCTAGGACACTGCCCTGAGGAACTCCTGCAGCAATGTCCAGGGGCTGTGATGATTGACCTTCAATCACCACAACCATCTTCCTTTGTTCTAGGAATGACTCCAGCCAGTGGAGTGTTTTCCCCCCGATTCCCATTGACTTCAGTTTTACTAGGGCTCCTTCATGCCACACTCGGTCAAGTGCTGTCTTGATGTCAAGGGCAGTCACTCTCACCTCACTTCTGGAATACAGTTCTTTTTACCAGTTTTACAATCATTACACTGTAAAACCCACATATTTGAAACCTTGATCCTCGCACCAAATTCCATTCACACATCACCACTGTACTCTCATAGATACATAGAAGATAGGAGTAGGAGTAGGCCATTCGGCCCCTCGAGCCTGTTCCGCCATTTAATGAGATCATGGCTGATCATCCAAATTCAGTACCCTGTCCCTGCTTTCTCCCTGTATCCCTTGATCCCTTTAGCCTTAAGAAATATATCTAACTCCTTCTTGAATATATTGAATGAATTGGCCTCAACTGCCTTCTGTGGTAGAGAATTCCACAGGTTCACCACTCTCTGGGTGAAGAAATTCCTCGTCATCTCAGTCCTACATGGCTTACCCCTTATCCTTAGACTGTGACCCCTGGGTCTGGACTTCCTGACATCGGGAACATCCTTCCTGCATTTAGTCTGTCTAGTCCTGTTCGAATTTTATAAGTTTCAATGAGATCCCCTCTCATACTTCTAAACTCTAGCGAATATAAGCATAATCGACCCAATCTCTAATCATACGTCATTCCTGCCATCCCAGGCATCAGCCTGGTGAATCTTCGCTGCACTCCCTCCATGGCAAGAACATCCTTCCTCAGATAAGGCGACCAGAACTGTACATAATACTCAAGGTGTGGTCTCACCAAGGCCCTGTACAACTGCAGTAAGACATCCTTGCTCCTGTACTTGAATCCTCTCGCTATGAAGGCCAACATACCATTTGCCTTCTTAACCACCTGCTGCACCTGCATGCTTACCTTCAGCGACTGGTGCACAAGGACACCCAGGTCTCATTGCACTTCCCCTTTTGCCAATCTATTGCCTTTCAGATAATAATCGGTCTTCCTGTTTTTGCCACCAAAATGGATAACCTCGCATTTATCCACATTATACTGCATCTGCCATGCATCTGCCCAATCACCCAACCTGTCCAAATCATACTGGCTTTTCTCTGCATCATCCTCACAGCGCACACGCCCACCCAGCTTTGTGTCGTCTGCAAACTTGGAGATAGAAACATAGAAACATAGAAGATAGGAGCAGGAGTAGGCCATTCGCCCCCTCGAGCCTGCTCCGCCATTCAATGAGATCATGGCTGATCATCCAAACTCAGTACCCTGTCCCTGCCTTCTCCCCATATCCCTTGATCCGTTTAGCCTTAAGAAATATATCTAACTCCTTCTTGAATATATTTAATGAATTGGCCTCAACTGCCTTCTGTGGTAGAGAATTCCACAAGTTCACCACTCGCTGGGTGAAGAAATTCCTCCTCATTTCAGTCCTAAATGGCTTACCCCTTATCTCTAGACTGTGTCCCCTGGTCCTGGACTCCCCCGCCATCGGGAACATCCTTCCTGCATCTAGTCTGTCTAGCCCTGTTAGAATTTTATAAGTTTCATTGAGATCCCCTCTCATTCTTCTAAACTCCAGCGAGTATAAGCATAATCGACCCAATCTCTCCTCATAAGTCATTCCTGCCACCCCAGTTATCAGTCTGGTGAATCTTCGCTGCACTGCCTCCATGGCAAGAACATCCTTCCTCAGATAAGGCGACCAAAACTGCACACAATACTCAAGGTGTGGTCTCACCAAGGCCCTATACAACTGCAGCAAGATATCCTTGTTCCTTTACTCGAATCCTCTTGCTAAAAAGGCCAACATACCATTTGCCTTCTTAACCGCCTGCTGCACCTGCATGCTTACCTTCAGCGACTGGTGCACAAGGACACCCAGGTCTCGTTGCACTTCCCCTTCTGCCAATCTATTGCTGTTCAGATGATAATCTGCCTTTCTGTTTTTGCCACCAAAGCGGATAACCTCGCATTTATCCACATTATACTGCATTTGCCATGCATCTGCCCAATCACCCAACCTGTCCAAATCATACGGGATTTTCTCGGCATCCTCCTCACACCACACACGCCCACCCTGTTTTGTGTCGTCTGCAAACTTGGAGATATTACATCTAGTTCCCCCGTCTAGATCATTAATATATATTGTGAATAGCTGGGGTCCTAGCACCGATACCTGCGGTACCCCACTAGTCACTGCTTGCCACTCGGAAAAAGACCCGTTTATTCCAACTCTTTGCTTTCTGTCTGCCAACCAGTTCTCTATCCAAGTCAGTACCTTGCCCCCAATCCCATGTGCTTTAACGTTGCATGCCAATCTCTAATGCGGGACCTTATCGAAAGCCTTCTGAAAGTCCAAATACACCACATCCACTGGTTCTCCCTTATCTATTCTACCAGTTACATCCTCAAAAAGTTCCAGTAGATTAGTCAAGCATGATTTACCTTTTGTAAATCCATGGTGAATTTGTCCGATCCTGTCACTGTTTTCCAAGTGCTCTGCTATTACAACTTTTATAATGGACTCTAGCATTTTCCCCAGTGCTGATGTCAGGCTTACCGGTCTATAATTCCCCATATTCTCTCTACCTTTTTAAATAGTGTTGTTACATTAGTTACCCTCCAATCCATGGGAACTATTCCAGAGTCTACAGAATTTTGGAAGATGACCAGCAATGCATCTACTATTTCTAGGGCCACTTCCTTAAGTACCCTAGGATGTAGATTATCAGGCCCTGGGGATTTATTGGCCTTCAATCCCGTCAATTTCCCGAAAACTATTTCCCTACAAATACTGATTTCATTCAATTCCTCCCTCTCATTCGACCCTATGTTCCCCAAAATCTCTGGAATGTTATTTGTGTCCTCCTTTGTGAAGACAGAACCAAAGTATGTATTTAATTGGTCTGCCATTTCTTTTTTCCCCATTATAAATTCCTCTGATTCTGACTGCACGGGACCTATGCTTGACTTCACCAATCTTATTCTCTTCACATATCTATAGAAGCTTCTACAGTCAGTTTTTATGTTCCCTGCAAGCTTACTCTCACATTATATTTTCCCCCTCTTTATTAATCCCTTTGTCCTCCTTTGCTGAATCCTAAACTGCTCCCAATCCTCAGTTTTGCTGCTGTTTCTGGCCAATTTATCTGTCCTCTCCTTGGATCTTATGCTATCCATAATTTCCCTTGTTAGCCACGGTTGAGTCACCTTTTTTGTTTTATTTTTATGCCAAACAGGGAGGAACAAATTCTGTAGTTCATCAATGCGATCTTTAAATGTTTGCCATTGCATATCCACCATCACCCCTTTAAGTAACGTTCCCCAATCCATCCTAGCCAACTCGCGCCTCATACCATCGTAATTTCCTTTATTTAAATTCAGGACCCTAGTCTCTGAGTCAACTACTTCACTCTCCATCTTAATGAAGAATTCTATCATATTATGATCGCTCCTCCCCAAGTGGCCTCGCACAACAAGATTGCTAATTAATCTTTTCTCATTACATAATACCCAGTCTAAGATGGCCTGATCTCTAGTTGGTTCCTCGACATATTGGTCCAGGAAACCATCCCATATACACTCTAGGAATTCCTCCTCCACAGTATTGTTACTAATTTGGTTAGCCCAATCTATATGTAGATTAAAGTCACCCATGATAACTGCTGTGCCCTTATTGCACACATCTCTAATTTCCCATTTAATGCCATCCCCAACCTCAGCATTACTGTTTGGCGGTCTGTATACAACTCCCACTAACGTTTTCCGCCCCTTGGTATTTCTCAGCTCTACTCATACAAATTCCACATCATCAGAGCTAATATCCTTCCTTACAATTGTGTTAATCTCCTCTTTAACCAGCAATGCTATGCCACCTCCTTTTCCATTTTGCCTGTCCTTCCTGAATATTGAATACCCCTGGATGTTGAATTCCCAGCCTTGGTCACCCTGGAGCCATGTCTCCGTAATTCCAATTACATCACCTTATTACGAATGCTCCTCGCATTAAGACACATTGGGGATGATTTTCACTCAGACATCGGGAAGGAGGCAGGACTGCAACTTTCGGGGTTATAGTCCCGCCTCCATCGAGATGCGGCCAATCCACATGATTTTAACTTGATGGACCTTGTTGAGCCCTCCCAGTGGGCTCAGCAGGCCAATTAAAGGCCACTCGGCAACAGGTGACATCACAGACTGAAATTTCTTCTGTCAAGATGTTTTGACAGATGAAATATCAGTGTTTCACAGCTGTTTGAAGCTGTCAAACACTGACAGTCTTACTTCTAACCTGAGTCCTTCTACACAGACTCAGTTAGAAATCTCTCCAGCACAGAAAGCTGCAGGCTGTCACTTTTGACGGTTCGCAGCCGTTCTGCTTTCTGTGCCAGTTAGATGATGGACTCCCGAAACCTAGAGGAAGGAAGGCTAAAAAGGTAATTTAAACTTCCTTACACACTTTAGACACACCAAACACACTTACCTTTGCACTCATGCACCCATCACTCACCTGAACACCGACATCTCGACCCCTCCAAGTCCTTCAACCTGACGGCCTGACTCCTCTAACTTGGCGTGGTTTGGAGCCGTCAGGAATCCCACAGTTCAAGATTGAAAATATGGATTAGGCTAAAAACTGCCTGTTAACTACCTGTTAACAGGCAGTTAATTGTCACTACGCCAATCCCACCTCGGGTAGGTGGGTCCCATTGTGGGGCGGGTACCCGCCTCCTTTGAAACTTACATGGAGGTGGGTTGGGGGCGGGATGTGTTGGGACCCCCGAATGCGGGACTTCAACCCCCCGCACGCCTCCAATCCCGACTCCACAGGTCAGTTAAAATAGAGGCCAAAGCCTTCAGGCTTGTTTTTTTAAACACTCTTAATCCTTTTAGAATTATTGGGACAGAAATTCGGGCCCCCACGGGTGAGTACGCGTTGGGTACTCATGCGTAGGCCCAACAAAAGTTCCGGTTTCGTGCATGCACTGCACATGCACGGAAAACCGGAACGTCCGTTCCCTTAAAGGAAGGGGTTCACAGGTCAAACGCGTGCGTCGGAGAGGCAGCACGTTCGCCTGGAACTTTCATTTTGTTTGCAGGTTTCTCCGGGAGGGTAAATCTCCAAAAGCAACGCTTGTAAAAACAGTCGCAGGTGAATTAAGTCAAATTAAAACATTTTTTCCACAGGTTTATTATTTTTAAATAATTTAAAGAAAGGTAAGTTTATTTTTAGCCCTGTTAGGAAATATAATTATTTTTTTCAAATATTTAAATTATTGCTTAAAATTGTTATTTTATGTAATTTATAGTTATTTTAAAAATGCGATTTAAAAAAAACATTTATTTGAAGTTTTAGTTATATTTGGGGCTGAATTGTATTCATAGATTTGACAGGTCGTCCTGTCAAATCTATGAATACAGATTCCCTGCTACCTTTGGCTCTCCATGGCCCACAAGATCCCAGGGGACGCTTCGAACTAAATGCACCCCGGGATACGTAAGCACTGCGCGCCAGCAGTTGGAGCAGGCCCAGGATTGGAATCCCACGCGGGCCCACAGCACAATGGCCAGCACGCTAGGTAAGTGCAGTTCGGAGGCTTGCACCCGCGGGAAGCCTCCAACCCAAATTTCTGGGCCATTATTTACTGTAGCCCTGTTTGATTTACACCCTTGATTTCTCTGCCTTCCACTTTTGCTTTTCTCCTTCCTGTCTTTTGTTTCTATCCTTGCTTCGCTTTCCTCTGTCTCCCTGCATAGGTTCCCACCCCCCTGCCATTTTAGTTTAAACCCTCCCCAAAAGCACTTGCAAACACTTCCCCTAGGACATTGGTCCCGGTCCCACCCAGGTGCAAACCGTCCAGTTTGTACTGGCCCCACCTCCCCAGAACCGGTTCCAAAGTCCCAGGAATTTGAATCCCTCCCCCTTGCACCATTCCTTTAGCCACATATTCATCTGAAATATCCTTCTATTTCTACTCTGACTAGCACGTGGCACAGGTAGCAATCTTGAGATTACTACCTTTGAGGTCCTCTTTTTTAATTTACCTCCTAACTCCCTATATTCAGCTTTTAGGACCTCATCCCATTTTTTACCTATATCGTTGGTACCTATGTGTACCACGACAACTGGTTGTTCACCCTCCCCCTCCAGAATGCCCTGCAGCCGCTCTGAGACATCCTTGACCCTTGCACCAGGGAGGCAACATACCATCCTGGAGTCTCATTTGCGGCCACAGAAACACCTATCTAGTCCCCTTATAATAGAATCCCCTATCACTATAGCTCTCCCAGTCATTTTCCTCTCGTCCTGTGCAGCAGAACTACCCATGGTGCCAGGAAGTTGGCTAATGCTGCCTTCCCCCGATAAGCCATCCCCCTCAACAATATCCAAAGTGGTATATCTGTTTGAGAGGGGGGTGGCCACAGAGGACCCCTGCACTACCTGCCTGTGCCTACTACTCTGCCTGGTGGTCACCCATTCCCTTCCTGCCTGTGCAGCCTTTACCTGCGGTGTGACCAACTCCCTAAACATGCTGTGCACGATGTCCTCAGCATCGCGAATGCTCCAGTATGTATCCATTCGCAGCTCCAACACCGCAATGCAGTCTGTCAGTAGTTGCAGCTGGATACACTTCCCGCACACAGGAAGTGTCCCTGATTTCCCACATAGCGCAGGCGGTGCATACCACGGCACCGAGCTGTCCTGCCATGACTTACCCTTTAATTAATTCAAATTAATTTAAATTAAATCAATACCACTAATTACACTACAATTAAATGATATACTCAAGGGCCCTTGGTTATTAGCACTCCCCGATACACAACACAGACCTTAGAAACTATAACCACAAAAATTAAGACCTAAATTTTATAAACTATGGGCTAGATTTTCAGTTGCTAGCACCAGCAGTTAGCGCCTTAAGAGAAGTGATTTTCGGGCGCTATGCGTGTAGCGCCCGTGCGCAGCGCAGTTTGCGCCCCACCCCAAATTAAGTTGCCCGTTAGCGCCGGCGCAAAGTTTAGCGCCCGCCCGGATGCGCGCGCAGAAAATGACGTCACATCCTTGTGCAACGCCCTTTGGCCGCCCCGATTCCAAACTTCAGTCGGACCGCCCCATTGTGCAGCTGGCGGCCGGAGCGTTTGGAAAAAGGAACGCAACACAACCAGCGCGGGCCCCGGGGGGCGCAAATTAAAGGGGACGTGCTCTCCAGTATAAAGGCCAGCCTTTTTTCAGAAAACACTCTTGTGCAACGCATTTCTGGAGACACAACAAGGAGGATAGCTAACTGGTTTCAAGCAGCAAGAGCCAGGTATTTTTGGACTCAGGCCAGAGCGCTGCAAGTGGCCTTTTGGAAATTTGAGTGTTTGCCAGGATTTGATGGGGGTTGCATGGGGTGCCACCGCGGAGCTGCAGCTCCATGTCCGTAGGGCTCGCAGACGCATTGTGAGAGGGGCAGCCCTGGCTAGAGGCAGAGGGGGCTACAGGCGTCGGCCACGTAGGCCTTACCCAGTCAGGCTATACCGCCAGCAGCGCTCCTACCTAAACATGAGTGCCGCGCGATGTGTTAAAAGGCTCCGATTCCGAAAGGAGGTGATTGCAGAGATCTGCCACCTGCTTCGCCGAGATCTGCGGCCAAAGCTCAGGTGCAGGACGTCTCTGTCGGTGGAAGTGAAGGTGACGGTGGCATTGAACTTCTATGCCATCGGCTCCTTCCAATACGCTGCTGGGGACATAGCAAACATCTCCCAGTACGGCGCGCATCGCTGCATCCGCCAGGTGACCGAAGCACTGTTCAGAAGGAGAAGCCAATTCATCTCCTTCCCCATGACCCTGGAGAGCCAGCATCAGCGCGCATTGGGATTTTCCAGACTCGGGGAATTCCCCTTGGTGCAGGGCGCCATTGACTGTACGCATGTGGCTTTGCGGGCCCCTCTGGAGCATGGCGAGCAGTATCGCAACAGGAAGGGCTACCATTCTCTGAATGTGTAGCTGGTGTGTGACCACAAGCAGCGCATCATGGCAGTCAATGCCAGCTTCCCAGGCAGCAGCCACGATGCCTTTATCCTGCGGCAGAGTACTGTGCATGACATGTTCCAGGCACAGCCTCCCCCAAGAGGATGGCTACTCGGGGACAAAGGCTATCCTTTGTGCACCTGGCTCATGACCCCGCTCCGCGCGCCCAGGACCGCTGCTGAAGAGGCCTACAACGAGAGCCATCAAACCACCCGCAACATCATCGAGCAAACTATTGGGGTCCTCAAGCAGCGGTTCCGCTGCCTTGATCGCTCCGGAGGAGCTCTCCAGTATTCGCCGGACCGGGTCTCCCAATTTGTGGTGGTTTGCTGCATGCTACACAACCTGGCTATCCGCAGGACTCAGGCACTGCCACCTGACGTTGGACCAGCACCTCAGGAGGAGGAGCAGGAGGAGCATGAGGAGGAGGAGGAGGAGGAGCAGGAGTACGTTCCCAGGAGGGAGCGACCAGGGCCAAGGGCCGCACGACGCCACCTTATTACACGGTACTTCTAAGCCCCCTGTCAGGGAATGGCCAGGGGCCATGAGGGAAGATGAATGCAGCCGCTCCGCAAGCCCTCAGCCGGCGAAGCCAACAAACACTAAGAAGAACAACCATGGAGACTGCATGAATAAAGATAATTACTTATTACACAAAAATGAAAAGCCCTTCCCACATGAATCCCCAAAAACAATAAACGGGCCCCACAAAAAGCCCAACAAACGACTCACTCCCACAAACTGGGGAGGAGTCACTCCACATTTCTTCAAACCGGGCCTCAACGTCGGCCTAACGCAAAAAATAAGCCCTCCAACAACACAACCATGGGCAAAATAAAGATGGCCACCGCCATATAAAAGGAAAGCTGGCCACACCCTCTACTGAGTGGCCCGCGAGGGCGAGACCTTGCCCAGCCTTTTGCCTCCCCTGCCCGGCCTGCTGCTCCTTCGCAAGCTCTGCCCAGTGGCTGCTGCGAGGCTGGGGGAAGGCGCCTGAGGCTCAGATGCCCTTCCGCCAGATGCCGCTGGGGGGCGGCCTACACAGCGTTTGGGCCTCGAGGGGCCATCTGCTGAGTGGCGCACCTGAGCCTGGCCACCATCAGCTGCAGCCGCTTGCCCTTGACGCCCCAGTGGGGGAATGGCGGTGACGGATGGCGCAATGTGGGCCAGCTGGCGTCTGGGATGCGCTGGCTGGTGCTGTGGCGCGGTGGCACTCAGCCGGGCCCGCACTGCAGGATCCGCAACAATCAGCCGAGGGGCGGCTTGCTGGGATGGTCCGGCGCGGCGGCTGCCCTGGCGATGCCTGCCTGAGACAGCGCGTGTGGCAGCAGTGAGTGCCCCTGTTGTCCTGGTGTGCGCCCGCATCACATCCACCAGGGTCTTGACGGCATCAGTCAGCATGCCGCCACTCGCGGCAGTTGCTGCCCCGAACTCGCGCACACTGGTCGCCAGTGACTCGATGGCCTCAGGCATGTGCCCCACCACGCTCATGAGCTCCGTGTGGCGCCGGTCTGAATCCTCAGCCATCTTATCCAGCTTCCGCACCTCCTCCGAGGTGAAGGTGTCCGGACTGGAGTCGCGACTCTCCCGCTGGGGAGGAGGGGGCCGAACTAGGGGACCCTTGCCACGTTGGTGGCGGCGAGTGTGCCGATCAGCAGCACTCCCCTCTGATCCTTCCCCCCTTTGGGGAGAAGGCCGCGGGCCACGCGCACGGCTCCTGGGTGGCTGGACGCCACTGGTCCCAGAAGCTGCATTGCCCTGCGACAGTTCCTCCAGGCACTCGTCCAGTGAGGAGGTGTCAAACATTTCCTCCTCTCCTGCGGGACGTGACTGTTCCCCCGATGGTCCGGCTTGCTCCTCCTCCTCCTCCTGCTCGGAGGTGCTGTCACTGGCAGCTTCAGGGTCCTGGTCGTCACCAGCTGAAAGCAGGAATGCACAAGAGTAGCTTCAGAGTGAGGAGACGGCGTCAGCGAGGGAGTTAGGACTGGTGGCATTCAGCGCATTGGTGGGACAGTGGCAAAGGAGGTAGCTCGGATGGGCCAGTGCGACGCGAGAGGGCCAAAAGGCGAGGTCCTTACCATTGCCGGGCAGTGGAGGGTCGGCTACTCCGCACGCTGTGGGGACGATCACACGGGCTCCCATGAGCACACACACGCGCTCCTCCAGCCGAGTGAGCTTCTGCAGCTTGGCGCGGCCACCTCTGGCACGGGCCTGGCGATTAAAGGCTACTTTAGCCTGCAAGAGAAAGGATGGGCTGTAAGTGCGCAGTGTAGCCCTGATGTAGTGTGCACTGCCTCCCATGGTGGAATAGCTTGGCCAGAGTGAAGCCCTGATGTAGTGTGCACAGCCTCCCATGGTGGAATAGCTTGGCCAGAGTGAAGCCCTGATGTAGTGTGCACTGCCTCCCATGGTGGAATAGCTTGGCCAGAGTGAAGCCCTGATGTAGTGTGCACAGCCTCCCATGGTGGAATAGCTTGGCCAGAGTGAAGCCCTGATGTAGTGTGCACTGCCTCCCATGGTGGAATAGCTTGGCCAGAGTGAAGCCCTGATGTAGTGTGCACTGCCTCCCATGGTGGAATAGCTTGGACAGAGTGAAGCCCTGATGTAGTGTGCACAGCCTCCCATGGTGGAATAGCTTGGCCAGAGTGTAGAGTGCCGAATGGCCAATTGATGCTCATGACTGTCCCAATGCTGCTGGCTGAGGGCTGGCCAATAGGACTTTCAGCTCCCTTTGCCCATCATGTCAGGTGTACATGCAAGAATGAGGAGGAGACTGGAAAGGGTACTCACCCTGACAATCCTGGTCAGGTCGTTGTATTTTTTACGACATTGTTTGTGGGTCCTGGGGGCATCGCCGGTGAACGTCACCCTCTGGGCGATCTGCTTCCAGGCTTTGGTGTAGTCATGGTGGGTTGGATTCCTCCCACTCTCTGGGAACAAGATCTTGCGCCTCACCTCCAGAGCTGTGACCATTATGTCCAGATCATCCTCTGAGAAGCGCAGGGCACGCTGACGGGCCTTCTCTGGCGTTGCCATGACTCCCTGGGGCTGAGCAGCAGTGTTGAGGCCTCTTTGCAAGGCTGCAGTGTGCAGGGCGTGGCAGCAGACCAATTCGTCCCTTCCCCCTTTAAGAGCTGGTCGGCGCCACGGGGTCTGCTGTCAGTCCAAAAATGACCGCACCCGCGCTGCGCCCCGCCTGGGCGTTATCCCTCTGGACCGCCGGCTTATCGCCTAAAGATAGTAGTGGAACGCCTCTTTTAGCGCTCCACCAACCTCTTAGGGCGAAGCCACTGAATTTCCGGCAACGGGGCGCTACTTTGGGGCGGGCGCTAACTTCGGGCGGGCGCTAAGGTTAGCGCCCCAAAACTGCCTATACTGAAAATCTAGCCCTATTAATCTTAACTGTCAAACTATAGAGTAGTATAAATACTCACCTGGCCGTACTCACCCAATTAGCTGCTTCCTCTTGCCTGCATCACTTTTTGAATCACGACGAGGCTCCGGAACACTGCCGCCGGTCTGTGAGATTGGTAAGCCTCTGTAAAAAAGCCTGCGAAAGTGAGTTTATGTACTCACTGTACCGCCGCTCTCTGCTCCTCCCGTAACTGGCCTCTGTAAAAAAGCCCGCGAAAGTGAGTTTAAGTACTCACTGTACCACCGCTCTCTGCTCCTCCCGAAACTGGCCTCTGTAAAAAAGCCCGCGAAAGTGAGTTTAAGTACTCACTGTACCACCGCTCTCTGCTCCTCCGACACTGGCCTCTGTAAAATAGCCCGCAAAAGTGAGTTTAAGTACTCACTGTATGGTCGCTCTCTGCTCCTCCCGAAACTGCTCTCTGACCTACATTGATTCCCGGTTAAGTAACGCCACGATTTTTAAACTCTCATCCTTGTTTTCAAATCCCTCCATGGCCTCACTCCTCTCTATCTCTGTAACCTCCTCCAGCCCCACAACCCTCCGAGATATCGGCACTGCTCCAATTCTGGCCTGTTGTGCATTCCCGATTTTAATCGCTCCACCGTAGGCAGCTGTGCCTTCAGCTGCCGAGGCCCTAAGCCTTGGGATTCCCACCCTGAACCTTTTTGCCTCTCTACCTCTCTTTCCTCCTTTAAGACACTCCTTAAAGCCTACCTCTTTTCATCTGCCCTGATATCTCCTTATGTAGCTCGGTGTCAAATTTTGTTTGATAACGCTCCTGTGAAGCACCTTGGGTCATTTTACTACTTTAAAGGAGCTATATAAATGTAAGTTTGTTATTAGTCTGGTTATATGCAACTTTGCAACTTTATTGCCTGTCTAGTCATATTGGGCTGCATCTTAACTCCAAAAACCAGGTGGGTTGGGGTCTTGTCAGAGATTAAAATGCAAATGTCTAGAATAGGAACCGGACACAGAGGCGGGATGAGGGGCAGGTGACCAATCTACTCGAGAGAAGCAGGTTGATCATTTAAATATTATGATGAGGCTGCCTGCCTTCATTTTAAAAGTAATTCTGTTTCTAACCACAGGCAGCTAGGTTTCCCAGGCCTCAAGAAACCCGATAGCTTAAAGGGAGCGAGAAGAGCTGAATCTATAAGGTAAGTGGCTTTACAGGACTGCTTGTGGGCCAGGAGAAGCAGGAGTGTTTCCTCCCAGCCCAGGAAGCTACCCTGTAAATGCCCCCCACCCCAGCGATCCATATGCTTCCCCCCCCGACCACTATCTGCCCTCCCACCACCGTTGGAGGCTGCCCCCAATAATCGGGACCCCCCAGACAACCATTGGTTTCCCGCCCCCCCACACACACAATTGGAAACCTCCCCCATACACAATTGGAACCCCCCCAGACCATCATAGGACACCCCCACAATCAAGACCCCTCAGACCACCTTTGGCCCTCCCGCGCAATTGGGCCCCCTCCCCAGACCACCATTGTATTTCACCCCCCCCCCGCCTCCGTGATCCAGCCCACCCACGTTCTCTCTCTCATTCCCCCAATAAACCTACCTGCTCTCGTATGCTTGTGAAGTGAGCTTCCTGCCCGAAAGACCTCCTGCCTGTCAAATCAGGCTGCCTGTGGAAGGAACCCCACTTAATGGGGCCATGCAGTTAAATTCTGCAGGACTTTCGGGAACCCTGTTCTTCCGGGTTTCCCGACCGCACAACAGAAGTTGCCTCCAGGCTAAAATCCAGGCCATTGAGGCCAATATTATAGTTCACACTGCCTGAAGCCCCATATTATCAGGTTATCACGTTATCAGATATGGAGGCTTACTTGTTCAATAATTTCAGTGAAATGTAGCTGGAAGGAGTCCAGGGTACTAGGAGCTGATGCAAGATCCCACATTTTATGTAAATTAGGGTGTCTCCCCATATTGCAGCTGGAGCATTTGAGCAGAACATGTAGATGCTGTGGGCCTGATTCCAAAAGATGCTTCAGGGAGGCCACTTCAAAAATAACAAAATGTCACTCTGGATGGTTAACTCATTGTAGACCAGCTTTACCTTTATACCAACCTTTGACAAGTTCTCCATTGACCAATTCTTCGGTGGGGACTTTGTGCCTCATGGAAAAAAAAGCAATGCTTTAAGGACAGCCAGCAGCACCTCACAAGTTGCTGGCATCCAACCTTCTGGCCCCTGACCCCACGGCACTCCTAGCTTGTCATGTGCTGCATGCTGAGAGCCGATATGTAAATGACTTGATTGTGACAAAAAATGAAGCTTTTTTGTTCATTGTGCATAATGCTATTGGCTTCTTTCATTCAAGCAGCAAAGCAGACCCATGAGAGCTGATTTTATAGTGGTACATAATATAGTTAAAGGTATGGAGCATTACTTTAAATTACATTGTGAGTGTAGGACAAGGAGACACAGCTTTAAACACGTACAAATTAAATTATATCAGGAAGCTCTTCTTCACTCGGAGAGTGATCAATACATGGAATGGACTTCCAGCTAGTAGTAGCGATGAAAACCCTGGAATCATTTAAGAAATGATTAGATGTTGCATTGGAGGGGGTGATGGGGTGGCGGGGGGATGTGGAATCTTTCTGGATGAATGTACGATGATAGGTCAAATGATCTTCCTCATCTGTAATTATCTTGTGGTCATTTTACGTAGAGGTTTAAAATCAAGTTCACTCATAGCAAATTACCTAGTTGTTTTTAATCACAGTAGCCCCAGAGTAAGCAGTAGATTTTCATCAGCTAGCCAAGGAGGGAGCCAAGCCAATCAATTTAAATTCAAGCATTTTGCGGGTTCTGTTTGTAATGTTTAGTTGGTAGCTCATTTTCAGGAGATACATATTAAAATTTTCTTCGTCCCAGTAAAATTTTGGAATGTATTTCTCAGTCTGCCTTGTTCCAGTTTAAGTGGTCCATCTGAAATTAGCAAAGAAAAATAAGTTGATCAGAGGATTTTAAAGGAGAGGTGATGGGTGGAACAAGGTAAGCTGCTCAAAGAAGGAGAAGGTACCAGAGGAGCAGGGGAAGAGATCAAAATGTGAATTAGTGATCAGAGCCAAACCGCTACTGTGGTGGTTTGGGCAGAGCAGGTGATAGAAGGTATAGCCAGGCATGAAGGCTTCAGTGAGGGACATGGTGTAGGGCATCTGTGAGCCAAGTTTCATGCAAAGCTATAATGTCAATGCAATCATCCACAATAAGATTGCGGGTGGCAAAGGCCTTGTAAATGAATGAACTAGCATTCTGGAGAGAAATATGGAAAGGAGTGGTGAATGTTCATCTGCTGGCAGAGTGCGTTAGCAGAATCCACATAAAAATGCAGTTGTAAAACTGCAATGTAATGTTCAATATCTGGGTTGGAAACTTTTGAAAGGTGTGGCATATCCAAGTAGGAGTGAAGGAGTACTGCTGAAAAATGTAAAACTGACCTATAGAAACTTTCCTAATTCCCATTTTGTGTGAAACATTGTGTACTAGGTTTCTTTTTTGTCTGAACACATATTTGTGTATTATAAAAACAAAACTGGGATCATCCTTTCAAGTCATTTCATGCCACTTTCCAATATTTAACTAATAAATATCAATGATTATGTGAATTAACATTGTAATATTTTCAGTAAGCACTCAGGTTTGGCATACTACTTTAACTCTTTATTCCATAAGCCTTTTCCAGAAAATGAGTATTCAAGTAACATGTCTGCTACTTCACAATAAAAAAGGGAAAGGCAGGGAAATTGACTGGCATAGACAGCTCCAAAGGAAGAACTAGCACTTGCACTGGTCAAATGGCCTCCTTCTGTGTTGTAAATTCTATGATTCACTGCCAGGGAATGTTTACAGTTATATCTGTGGCAGCACACATTTTTGCAATGTAGTTTCTGAATTGTTAGCTTATATCAACATTTTTATTTAAGGCATATTTTTTTGGACATCATTGTTGATGTAAGGATCTCATTCGGTTAACAGCCACATCACTGCATTCTCCTATATATAATAATAATTGGAAGACACATTCCCAGACAATATTGTCCCATCAAAATGATTTACTTTGCAAACCAGATTGTAATATATAAGCATCTGAATGGCCTGGTTAAGTCTACAGTCAGTTTGGTTTTCTGTTAGTAAGAGAAAGCCCATCTCTGTTGGCAATGTTGTCAGATACCATTAGACTGTCCAACTCTAGAGAACAATAGGATTTACTTTTATAGGTTAATTCTTTCCACTTTGAATCTCAAACCAGAGCACATGGAGCTAGCTCTGATTATTGTCTGGTCAGTGTTTGTAGATGTCAAACAGTAACACTTAATTTGGTAATTTATTGAGAAACATATGTGCTTATAACTTAATTTATCTTTTCATCAAAGAGTAAAACTTTCTGAAATAAATATATAGAATGCTCCAAACAACAAATAGAATTATCAAATTTTGTCTGTCGCTTAACTTAAAAATCTTGCAGCCGCTATAGAAAAGTATCCTTCTAATGTATTGCAAATTGATATCCTTTATGATTTCAGTGAAACCGCAATGGCACTTGAAACCAGCAGAACTTAGCAGGTTGAATCTTTTGGTGCTGTTGTGTTATTATTATTATTATTATGCAGCTACCTGTCAGCACCTAGATTACTTTATTTTAAGAAGATGCTGCAGAGACGGCAGCTTTAATGAACCTTTCCAAACAGTTCAGTACAAACTGTTTGTTCAGAACCTGAATGCAAATTTCTTCCCCTGCTGAATCATTGCAGGTTAGGGGTAAACAGTAAGCAGGCTACTGTAATATTATAATAACAATGACTAGTTAAACCAATTGATTCTTTCTGATCAGGTGAACAAACTGGGCACTGTATATACGGTAACAAAGAGGCAGGAATTTAACTCAGGAGTCAGGTTGGAGGCGGGACTACAACTTTTGGGGTTGTAGTCCCGCCTCCATCCAAATGCGGCCAATCCACGCGATTTTAACTTGATTGGCCTTGTTGAGCCCACCCAGCGGGCTCAGCAGGCCAATTAAGGGCCACCCCGCAACAGGTGACGTCACAGACTGAAATTTCATCTGTCAAGAGCTTATGACAGATGAAATATCAGCGTTTCACAGCTGTTTGAAGCTGTCAAACACTGACAGTCTTACTTCTAACCTGAGTCCTTCTCCACAGACTCAGTTAGAAATCTCTCCTGCACAGAAAGCTGCAGGCTGTCACTTTTGACAATCCGCAGCCATTCTGCTTTCTGTGCCGGTGAAATGAGGGACTCCCGGGACCTAAAGGAAGGAAGGCTGAAAAGGTAAGAAAGGTAATTTACACTTCTTTAATCACTTTAGACACACCAAACACACTTACCTTTGCACTCATGCACACATCACTCACCTGAACACCGACATCTCAACCCCTCCAAGTCCTTCAACCCGATGGCCCACCTCCTCTAACTTGGCGTGGTTTGGAGCCACCGAGAATCCCACACTTCAACCTTCAAAATAGGGATTAGGCTAAAAACTGCCTGTTAACTACCTGTTAACAGGCAGTTAATTGGCACTAATCCCTTCCCGCCTTGGGTAGGCGGGTCCCAGTGCGGGGCGGGTACCCGCCTCCTTTGAAACTGCCATGGAGGCGAGTTTGGGTGCGGGATGGGGTCGGGAACCCTGATTTCTAGATTTTAATCCCCCGCATGCCTCCAATCCTGACTCCACGGCACAATGAAAATCCTGCCCATTAAATTCTTGATCCAGTCATCTCTGTCTAATCCATGTTGTTATGTTTACTAAGGCTGCTGTTTCATTATAACTATAATGTTGGTGTGCAGTAGATTCACTTTTCACTGACACTACGAAGTTGTAGTGTAAATCTGGAATCAGGGCACAATCTGATTTACAGTACAATTTTAGCATGCAATGCTGCAGTGCAAATGAGACCTTAAATGCACGTATATTATATTGTAGATTATATACCAAAATAAACATTGTATATTCACTTCATGTGACAGGAAGTATATTAAATAGGAGTCAGTAGAAGCCAAAATGTAAAGTTAACTGAACTGAACCATATCAAGTTGGTCCTTAATTCTTTCCCAATATGAATTACATTTGGTTTACATTGGGCTCCTTTCTAAAGATGATAGTGCACACGCTGCCCAATATTTATTCTATCCTGCTGTGAGCACTGAAGCAGGTGGTAGACAAGCAGCTGAGTACAAAATAAAGGAAATGACTGCGTTTTATGTAACGTAGTTTATTGTTAGATGCCAATATTTTCTCTAACCTGCTGTGGGCATTAGTGGCAGATGAGAAATGGGATTCAAAAAAAGGGAAATTACTCTGCTTCATGAAAATTTCCACAGGGATTCTCCCGTTTGCCGACTATACAGAACAGAACGGGCTATTGCAAAGAAGCATACCGACAACTGGACAACCAGGAACACTACAGACAGTTACCCGCACGTCCGACCAAAGAACACACCCGCCAACTCAACAGACTGATCAAGACCTTCGATCCAGACTTTCAAAGCATCCTACGCGCTCTCATCCCACGTACTCCCCACGTGGGAGACTTCTACTGCCTCCCAAAGATACACAAAGCCAACACACCCGGACGTCCTATCGTATCAGGCAACGGAACCCTATGTGAGAACCTCTCTGGATACGTCGAGGGCATCCTGAAACCCATCGTACAGGGAACCCCCAGCTTCTGTCGCGACACTGCAGACTTCTTACAGAAACTCAGCGCCCACAGACCAGTTGAACCAGGAACACTCCTCGCCACGATGGACGTCTCGGCACTCTACACCAGTATCCCCCACGATGACGGCATCGCTTCGACAGCCTCAGTACTCAACAACAACAACAGCCAATCTCCAGACGCCATCCTACAACTCATCCGCTTCATCCTTGACCACAATGTCTTCACCTTCGACAACCAGTTCTTTACCCAAACACACGGAACAGCCATGGGGACCAAATTCGCACCCCAATACGCCAACATCTTCATGCACAAGTTCGAGCAAGACTTCTTCGCTGCACAGGACCTCCAACCAACGCTATACACCAGATACATCGACGACATTTTCTTCCTATGGACCCACGGCGAAGAATCACTGAAAAGACTACCCGATAACATCAACAAGTTCCATCCCACCATCAAACTCACCATGGACTACTCCTCAGAATCGCTTTCATTCTTGGACACACAAATCTCCATCAAAGACGGACACCTCAGCACTTCACTCTACCGCAAGCCCACGGACAACCTCAGGATGCTCCACTTCTCCAGCTTCCACCCTAACCACGTTAAAGAAGCCATCCCCTATGGAGAAGCCCTGCGAATACACAGGATCTGCTCAGACGAGGAGGAATGTGATGGACACCTACAGATGCTGAAAGACGCCCTCGTAAGAACGGGATATGACGCTCGACTCGTTGATCGACAGTTCCGACGGGCCACAGCAAAAAATCGCATAGACCTCCTCAGAAGACAAACATGGGACACAACCAACAGAGTACCCTTCGTCGTCCAGTACTTCCCCGGAGCGGAGAAACTACGCCATGTTCTTTGCAGCCTTCAACATGTCATCGATGATGATGAACACCTCGCTAAGGCCATCCCCACGCCTCCACTACTCGCCTTCAAACAGCCACCTAACCTCAAACAGACCATTGTTCGCAGCAAATTACCCAGCTTTCAGGAGAACAGCGACCACAACACCACACAACCCTGCCACGGCAACCTCTGCAAGACATGCCAGATCATCAACACAGATACCATCATCACATGTGAGGACACCACCCACCAGGTACATGGTACATACTCATGTGACTCAGCCAACGTTGTCTACCTCATACGTTGCAGGAAAGGATGCCCCGGAGCATGGTACATCGGCGAGACCATGCAGACAATGCGACAACGGATGAACGGACACTACGCGACAATCTCCAGGCAGGAGTGTTCCCTCCCAGTCGGGGAACACTTCAGCAGTCAAGGACATTCAGCCTCTGATCTTCGGGTAAGCATTCTCCAAGGCGGCCTTCGAGACACACGACAACGCAAAATCGTAGAGCAGAAACTGATAGCCAAGTTCCGCACTCATGAGGATGGCCTCAACTGGGATCTTGGGTCCATGTCACGTTACATGTAACCCCACCTGATGTAGGGTCATCCAGACTCGAGTCATCATTGGCTTGTTCTCTCTACACAGATGCGGCCGGACCTGCTGTGATTTCCAGCAAAAAAAATGTTTTTTGTCTGTTTTTTGTTTTTCATACAGACCCCAGCATCTGCAACATTTGACCCCTTGTGACCCCACTTCATTGTTCTGTGATGCAATGTTTTCCTGACTGACCTGTTTGGACACCATTCACATCTTTGATTACTGTGATTATCTCTCTACTGAGGTGTGTAAGATCCGCAAAATTGGACATTATATTGTAAGGGTCTATTGGCAGAAGAGGCCTTGTTTTAAAGACTGTTTTAAAAGAAGCCCAGGAAAAAGGGGCATATAAAATGGCCGTCAGACCCCATGACTAGCTTTTTGGACATTTTAAAATGGTTACTGCAGTCCCCAGACAGCCTTTGTGGATTCAACCCACAGTAAGTTTTGGAAGCCGTTTCAGAGTAAACGAAACCAGACACAAACACATACATATGGATTGGATGCAGGTCCAGTCAGATTGGCCTGTAGATAAAGGCCATCTAAATGTTTACCCAGACAAAGGGAAACAGTTTTATATTCATAAATAAGGGGAGCATCAAAGACCCATTAAAGACATCAAGAAGACATTCAAAACAATGCAGGGTCATTCCAGACCTGAGATGGCCATCACCGGCCATCCCGAAAGCAGTTTAAATATAATAACTACCCCACTGTGCAACAAGCCCATCAAAAGTTAAACAAAGGTTAACCTTGATTTGGCGGGAGATAAAGGCTTCTTTGAGAAGTATAACTGGAGTCCCGGGGTAGCTATCAGAAAGCGATCAGGAGGCTCATCATCCTCCTTCACAGATCACCAGCTCGGAAGGATTGAAGAAGAAGAAGAACAAGGCAGCCATCAAGAAGGTGATTCGAGTCTGCGTCCCACCCCGGGGTAACCATCGGGAGATCGTTGACAAACCCCGGGCCACTGACGAGACAAAAGGGCAACAGCCCTACAGAAGAAACCCATGTGAAAATGGTAACCAGCTAGAGACCTCTCCAACCGTGGTCAAACAGATGGTCTCCGTCCCCGCCGACGTCCAGGCCTGCCAGTGTCCAGCCTGCCTGTGACCTTCACCTCGAGAGAGAGAGAGAGAGAGAGAGAGAGAGAGAGAGAGAGAGAGAGAGAGAGAGAAGTGTGGCGCAGCTCGCTGTGGCTCCACTGACCACGCGGAAACAGGACGCCTGAGGGGATCAAAACGCAGACATGTTTCAAAACTCTATAATTTTCCAACTGGATTGGTGAGCATGTTTCTGGCCCTTCATAATTGGATCTAGATAGGTTAAGGGGGTGGGCATTTTAGGTATAATTAACATGAGTTGTTGTCCCTCGATGTTCGGTGTGTTTCCCCATTTCAGGATGCCATTTGTAAAGTATAATATGCCTGTATCTATTTTAGTTAGTACTGTATTTTGATTTGTTTTCCCCTCCCATGTACCCTCTTATTTGCTTGCATTTGATTTGTTTTTCCTTAAGCAATAAAATTTCATTTTGTTTCATTAAACTTGGTCTATAAGAGTATTCTCTGCATTGTAGTTCCTGCATCTAAGTCCAGTGTCTAGAACCTAAGGGGTGAGTGGGTCGAACCACTCAAGGTTTTACTGTGCAAGAGAGAGAGGCCTCTAGGGAGAGAAACCTCTGTGATCTGAATACCCCTTACAGGTGTGATAAATGGCAGTTAGAAAGATTACCTGTAATCATCTGGCATTATTCTCTGACTATATAAGCTGTGTCTTTATGCATCTCTCCACTTCACCTGACAAAGGAGCAGTGCTCCAAAAGCTTGTGATTTCAAATAAAACTGTTGGACTATAAGCTGGTGTTGTGTGACTTCTTACATTTGTCCACCCCAGTCCAACACCGGCATCTCCACACCATGACTATGACTTCAGCAGCAGAGCTGCAGGAACCCTGACAAAAACAGTATAAATGGCGTTTGCGTACTTTTTCCAGGGATTCCGCAGCACTTCTGCTGAATTTACAGCATACAAGTGGGAGAATCCCCATGGAAATTCACCTCTGTAATTTATTGTTAGGTACACTGAATGCTGAAAAATGAACAGTGAGCTTCAGACCACCCTTGTGTTTAAATTCAGTTTCCTGCTGGTACATTTGAGCTCATCTTAGTCATTAAACTGAACAGGTATCACTGGCTATTCTCCATGTGCAAGTCCAGATTTTATCACTTGTTTTCTATTTCAATAGATTTGCTATTTCTCACCATTCAAATGTACATTATCACCTAGTATATGGTATTAGAAAATACTTTACCAAGGCATACAAAGGAGAAATGCACAGTAACAGGATCAGTAATGCTAAGATGCATTCACATTATTGATTGTGATTGCCACTGTTTTTTACTTAATTTCAAAAAATGACCTTAAGAGTGAGAAAAACAATAATCACATTGTGATATTTGCACAGCAGCAATTAAGACATCTGGTGCTACTCAAATGTTCCTCCACAGCCAACAGAGTATTGTTAGAATGGAGTTTTCAGTGCAGCTTGCTCTGGGCTTTGCAAGAAACCAAGCCTGCCCCTCCCCCCATTCCACGCAGTTGCCGGCACCCCTTTAAATTATTTCTCGAACATGTTGTGAGTATCCTCGGGTACAGACTCTTTTTTGGTCACCACTGCAGGAGTTAACAGATTAGAATTAAATTAACATTGACTTCCTGTGAAATTGAAGTGACAGATTGGGGGGAATTTTAATCTAAAAAAACGGGGTGGGGGGGTGGTTTGGAGTGTGGGGGCAGGTAAATTGTTAAAAGTCGGATTCCCGACCTGAACCCACCTCCAACCTGCCCACCTCCGGTTTTAACGGAGGCGGGACGGGAAGCAGGATGGGGAAGGGCAGCCAACCCGCTCCCAGGAGGCGGGGCATCAATTTAAATATTATAATGAGGCTGGAAGCCTCTTTTTTAACCTCCATTTTGTTTTTAACTGCGTGTGGGTGGATTTCACACAAAATTTGTAAAACCCAGCAGTTACAGCCATAACCCCACACCCCACCCCCCACCCCCGCCATCCTCCAGAGGCTGGCCACGATCCTCCGGTGGCCAGCCACAATCTCCCCTTCACCCCCATCGATCATCCAGCCCCCCAGCCCTGATCCTCTGCCTGACTCGCCCCCCCACCCGATCATTTTAACGTCCTGGCTCGACCCCCGATCCTCGACACGACCCCCACCACCACGCCCCCCCACCCGATCCTTTTAACAGCCCGGCCCCTACGTGAACTCTCTCTCCCTCCTCTGTCCGCCCTAGTGCCACAGGCCTACCTGTCTGCAGCCAGCCAGCCTCTCAGTCCGGCTGGCTGCGGGTGGGAAACCGAGGCCTCGCAAGCAAATCAAGCCCTGCCATTAAAGTTGGAAGGGTCTGAGGGAAACTGGCCTCCCGAATTTCCCGACTGTCTCAGAGCCCCCCCACCCTCCCACCCCCAACCCGCCTTCCTCCTTAAAATCCAGTCCATTGTTTTTTCATCTTTTTATAGTACCTTCGGATTCAAGTGTACAAAGCAAACAAGTGCTAAAACTGACACCTTTCTCACTTAGGCTGTATTCTCAACTTTTAACAATACGAGTAATATTATATAGCATTAGAAACTGCTTTATTGCTGATACTGTTGTTTTTCAACAGGTTCTTCCTTGCTTTGACATCTGCTATTCCCTTTCTTTTAGACCTATAACAGTGTGATTACTTTTTGTAATTTTAAAATCTCTGCGCTTTCTGTTGCACATCTTAACTAAATACAAGGCAAACAGAGAGTACTGTAAATGTCAATTGCCTCATTAAACTGTATCCACTTGAAATGTAAAAACAGTAACAAACATAAGGTGAGTTTAATGGATATTCTGCTTAAAAATAGTTAAACCATGATCCACAACCCGAAGATACATTCACAAAATTCTAAACGAATATATTTCTAAATGAGTAGAGTGGAAGGGGAGGAAGAAAAGCCCAGAGCGGAATGCTCTGAAAACTCCAATACCTGTATAATGATGCTGTGCTTGACAAATTAGGTCTTTCTCCAAGATAACTAAAGAAGACTGGTCAGGAGGTATATTTTTACCATAGAATTTTCTTACCTATCTTATGTTATTTGAACTTATTACAGCTGAAGTTTAGCTTGCCATGATTTGGTATGATGTGGAATGGCATCTGTGATTACTTCAGTTGCACAGACTGGGCACGATTTTCCCAATGGGGGCAGGTTGAAGGCGGGTTTCGGTTTGGGTGGGTTCCAAACCCGCCTCCACTGTGAGGTGGGAAAAATTTGCGATTTTCCCCGAATTGGTCAGTTAATTTCAGAGGTGTGGGTTGCCCTGGGCCAATTAGTCTTTTGGGACTGAAACTCGACTTTGTTGACGTCACTTATCCAGCTTCATTTAAGGGCTGCTCGCTGCCTTGGCTCATTCCACTAGTTTTTGGTCGATGGTGCACCACCTCCAAACTTTTATCTCCTTGAAGAATGGCCAGCTCCAAGGCAAGGGCCTCCCCGAGGTTCTCGGATGAGGCACTGGGTATGCTGGTTGAGGGGCGAGAGCTAGCAGGGAGGTGCTCTTCCCCTCATCTGGGAGGAAAAGGCCTCCCAAAGAAACCAAGGCTGTGTGGGTTCAGCTGGCAAGGGATATAACCTCCAGACCTGTGTGCAGGTTGGGTGATTGTTTCTGTTTATTGATGAAATGCCATTCCTGTGTGAATTAGGTGATGGCAAACTGTTGGTGTGATGGCATCTGTTATTTCGGCTTAGGCAGCTCCACATTGCAGGCTCCGCGACACTTGCGTGGTCAGGTTGGTGGTCAAAGTGAAAGGAGGCCAGAGAGTCATGTCCATTTTGTATGATGTGTTAAGAAGGAGCCAAACACATGTGCCACAATGGGCAAGCAATGGAAATCTGGCCAGGATGAGAACATCCCTTGCATCATGGGCAGCCATATGCTCGCATGCTGCCACTGCTGCTGGTCGATACGCCGCTGCTTGGCCCTCCTCCTCCTCCTCCTCCTTCTCCTCATCTGAGGAGGCTATGAACTGATCCAGTTGCTCATCAGGAAGCTGCAAGCCATGATGCTGTGCCATGTTGTGCAGTGCACAGCAGACCACGACCATTCTGGAGACCCTGGCTGCTGAATACTGCAGGGCTCCACCTGATCTGCCAAGGCATCGGAATCGCATCTTCAGCGAGCCAATGGTTTGCTCGATGACGGACCTGGTCAAAGTGTGGCTGGCGAAGTAGCGCTTCTCAGCCTCGTTAACTGGCCTCCTGGTTGGCGTCATTAGCCACTTCTTCAGGGGGTAGCCCTTGTCACCAAGGAGCCATCCATTAAGTTGGTTTGGCAGATTGAACAGCAGAGGAATGCTAGAGTTCCGCAGGATGAATGAGTCATGGCAACTACAAAAGAACTTGGCGCAAACATGCAAAATCTCCTTCTTGTGGTTACAAACCAGTGGAAGTGGAAGCCCTTGCGATTGACAAAGATAGCTGGGTTTTGATGGGGTGCCCTAAGGGCCACATGTGTACAGTCTATGATGCCCTGCACCATTGGCAAGCCTGCCATATTTGCAAAGCCAACAGTATGCGCGGTTACTCTTGCTTGATTCCTTGAGAAGTGGATGTAATTGTGCGCCTTTGCGAAAAGGGCATCGGTTAGCTGCGTGATGCAACTGTGGGCGGCTGACTGGGAGATGCTGCTGATGCCTGCTGATGATCCCTGAAAGGAGCCTGAGGCAAAAAAGTTGAGTGCGGTGTTGACTTTGACAGCCACTGGTAAGGGGTATCCACCCGTTCCTCTGGGCTCCAGGTGTTGGTGCAGCAGTGCGCAGATGTCTCAGACAACCTCTCGCGAAAGTCTCAGCCTCCTTTGGCACTGCTGCTCAGTCACGTTGAGGTAGCTTTTCCTCTGTCTGTAAACCCTGAGAGGGGGTATCTCCTGCGGCAATGTGCTTCCATGCACTGGCGCCTTCTGCCCTGTGCAGCATCAGCTGGGTGAGCAAGAGGTTGGCATTCCTGCTGCTGTTGCTGCTGAACTGCCTGGTTCTGCTGCTGCCACGGCTGCTCCTCATCCGAATCTGAGGGCCCTGGTGAAAGTAAATAAATGGTTCCCATGCGGCTGGCAGACACCTCAGTTGGGGAAGTGCTCTGTCCAAGTGGGGAGAGGGTCTTCCAAGGAGGCCCCACAGTTGAGAGATAGAAGCTGCAGCATCTCTGACTTCGGTAGGCCTGCTAAAAGTGCTGAAAGACCTGTGGAACAAAAGTTCTGCCACCTGCAACTGATCCCTGATGAAAGCTCTGTTTTAATGGTGGAGCTGCAGCTGTGAGGAGGCCACCCACTTGTGAACCCGCCAGGATTAGCTGGTGTGGTTTAGGAAGGTCGTGCAACACGCACAAAGGGCTCGATTTTCCAAGCCCTGAGGAGGCGGGTTTGGAGGCGGGAGTGGTGGGAAAATTGCAGAATCGGGGGGCAGGAACCCATCCCGCCCCCAACCCGACTCCATGCCAATGTCCCAGGAGGCGGGTACCTGACCTGTGCTGGGAGCCGCCTCCCCGAGGCGGGAAGGGGATTAGTGCCAATTAACTTCCTGTTAACAGGCAGTTTTTTGCCTATTCCCTATTTTTAGCCCTGAAGTGTGGGCTATTCGACGGCTCTGAAACACGCCAAGTTAGCGAGGTGGACCGTCGGTCTGCAGGGGTTGGAGGGGTCGAGATGTCCATTGTGCAGGTGAGTGATGGGTGCATGTGTGCAGAGGTAAGTTTGTGAGGTAAGTGTAAAGTGTTTTAATAAGTTTTACTTACCTTTACTTTCTCCTGCAGGCTTCCTTCCTTCAGTTCTCGGGAGTCCCTCTGCTCAGTGCGTCAGCGGGAACTCAGCGGCAGCAGCGGGGCTATAAAAGTCCCAGAGACCAGGTAAGGCCTCAGTGCGTCGGCGGGAACTCAGCGGCAGCAGCGGGGCTATAAAAGTCCCAGAGACCAGGTAAGGCCTCAGTGCGTCGGCGGGAACTCAGCGGCAGCAGCGGGGCTATAAAAGTCCCAGAGACCAGGTAAGGCCTCAGTGCGTCGGCGGGAACTCAGCGGCAGCAGCGGGGCTATAAAAGTCCCAGAGACCAGGTAAGGCCTCAGTGCGTCGGCGGGAACTCAGCGGCAGCAGCGGGGCTATAATAGTCCCAGAGACCAGGTAAGGCCTCAGTGCGTCGGCGGGAACTCAGCGGCAGCAGCGGGGCTATAAAAGTCCCAGAGACCAGGTAAGGCCTCAGTGCGTCGGCGGGAACTCAGCGGCAGCAGCGGGGCTATAAAAGTCCCAGAGACCAGGTAAGGCCTCAGTGCGTCGGCGGGAACTCAGCGGCAGCAGCGGGGCTATAAAAGTCCCAGAGACCAGGTAAGGCCTCAGTGCGTCGGCGGGAACTCAGCAGCAGCAGCGGGGCTATAAAAGTCCCAGAGACCAGGTAAGGCCTCAGTGCGTCGGCGGGAACTCAGCAGCAGCAGCGGGGCTATAAAAGTCCCAGAGACCAGGTAAGGCCTCAGTGCGTCGGCGGGAACTCAGCGGCAGCAGCGGGGCTATAAAAGTCCCAGAGACCAGGTAAGACCTCAGTGCGTCGGCGGGAACTCAGCAGCAGCAGCGGGGCTATAAAAGTCCCAGAGACCAGGTAAGGCCTCAGTGCGTCGGCGGGAACTCAGCGGCAGCAGCGGGGCTATAAAAGTCCCAGAGACCAGGTAAGGCCTCAGTGCATCGGCGGGAACTCAGCGGCAGCAGCGGGGCTATAAAAGTCCCAGAGACCCAGGTAAGGCCTCAGTGCGTCGGCGGGAACTCAGCGGCAGCAGCGGGGCTATAAAAGTCCCAGAGACCAGGTAAGGCCTCAGTGCGTCGGCGGGAACTCAGCAGCAGCAGCGGGGCTATAAAAGTCCCAGAGACCAGGTAAGGCCTCAGTGCGTCGGCGGGAACTCAGCGGCAGCAGCGGGGCTATAAAAGTCCCAGAGACCAGGTAAGGCCTCAGTGCGTCGGCGGGAACTCAGCGGCAGCAGCGGGGCTATAAAAGTCCCAGAGACCAGGTAAGGCCTCAGTGCGTCGGCGGGAACTCAGCAGCAGCAGCGGGGCTATAAAAGTCCCAGAGACCAGGTAAGGCCTCAGTGCGTCGGCGGGAACTCAGCGGCAGCAGCGGGGCTATAAAAGTCCCAGAGACCAGGTAAGGCCTCAGTGCGTCGGCGGGAACTCAGCGGCAGCAGCGGGGCTATAAAAGTCCCAGAGACCAGGTAAGGCCTCAGTGTGTCGGCGGGAACTCAGCGGCAGCAGCGGGGCTATAAAAGTCCCAGAGACCAGGTAAGGCCTCAGTGCGTCGGCGGGAACTCAGCGGCAGCAGCGGGGCTATAAAAGTCCCAGAGACCAGGTAAGGCCTCAGTGCGTCTGCGGGATCTCAGCGGCAGCAGCGGGGCTATAAAATTCCCAGAGACCAGGTGAGACCTCAGTGCGTCGGCGGGAATCCTGAGCGGCAGAGCGGGGCTATAAAAGTCCTAGAGACCAGGTAAGGCCTCAGTGCGTCGGCGGGATCTCAGCAGCAGCAGCGGGGCTATAAAAGTCCCAGAGACCAGGTAAGGCCTCAGTGCGTCGGCGGGAATCCTGAGCAGCAGCAGCGGGGCTATAAAAGTCCCAGAGACCAGGTAAGGTTTACCAGTCTCCAGTTTGGGAACTCGGAGGGAAGGAGAGAGGTAAAAAGTAATCCAAGTGTGACGTCACCAGAAAGCGGGTAAGTGATTGGTTGGTAAGTATTTCTCCCTTTTTAAGCTTAAATCTCTTTGGTTTATGGTTTCTAAGGTGTGATATTCACCATCTAGAATCAGGGCAGAGGGTATTTAAGAATAATATTAATAAATTTAATTAATTACATAGAATGGGAGATCAGGTGATGTGTTGCTGCTGCAATATGTAGGAGCTGGTGGACACCATTGATGCTCACGGTGATCACATTTGCAGTAAGTGTTGGCTGCTCGAGGAATTCCGGCTCCGTGTTGAAGAGCTGGAGTCCGAGCTTCAAACACTGAGACACATCAGGGAGGGGGAGAGTTACCTGGACTCTGTGTATCACGAGATATTCACACCAATTAGATTAATTAATTCAGATGTAGTCCGTGGCCAAGGTCAGGATGGTGTGACTAGAAGTGAGGCAGGTACGGGGATCCAGGAGGTAGTGTTGGAGGAGCCGCAGCCCTTGCACTTGTCCAACAGGTTCGAGGCTCTTACTCCTTGTGAGGATGTGAACAGGGACTGCGGGGAGGATGAGCAACCTGGCCACAGCACCGTGGAGCGGGGGGCCATTCAAGTGGGAGGAGTTAAAAGAAATGTTGTAGTGATAGGGGATAGTATCATTAGGGGGATAGATAGCGTTCTTTGCAGCCGAGAGCGAGAGTCCCGAAGGCTGTGTTGCCTGCCCGGTGCCAGGGTTAAGGACATCTCCTCTGGACTGGAGAGAAACTTGGAGTGGGAGGGGGAGGATCCATTTGTCGTGGTCCATGTTGTTACCAACGACATAGATAGGACAAGGAAGGAGGTTCTGCTGAGGGAGTTTGAGCAGCTCGGGGCCAAATTAAAAAGCAGAACCGCAAGGGTAATAATCTCTGGATTATTACCTGAGCCACGAGCGAATTTGGCTAGGACAAATAAAATTAGAGAGTTAAATGGGTGGCTCAAAGACTGGTGTGGGAGAAATGGGTTTTGCTTCCTGGGACACTGGCACCAGTACTGGGGCAGGAGGGAGCTGTTCCGTTGGGATGGGCTTCACTTGGCCAGTGCTGGGACTAGAGTCCTGGCGGATCATATAACTGGGGCTGTAGAGAGGGCTTTAAACTAACTAGTGGGGGGGAGGTTCCTAGAGAGCAAATAATAAAAATGACAACAGAGAAGGTCATAGACTTAGGTAGCAGTGGGGAAATTAAAAACCAGAGTGTGTCAGGAAGGGGCAGAAGGTATGGAGTAAAAGGTAAAGTAATAAAAAGTACAAAAGCCGGAACTAAGTATCACAAAACATATTTGAAAGTTCTCTATCTGAATGCACGTAGCATTCATAACAAAATAGACGAGTTAATGGCACAAATAATTACATATGGGTAGGATCTTGTGGCCATTACAGAAACATGGCTGCAGGATGACAATGCCTGGGAATTAAACATACCAGGTTATTTAACGATCAGGAAGGACAGGCAGGAAGGAAGGGGAGGTGGGGTGGCTATGTTAATAAAGGAAGGAATCACTGTAATACAGAGAAATGATATTGGATCAAAAGATCAGGATAATGAAACAGTTTGGGTGGAGGTAAGGAATAATAAGGGGAAAAAAACACTAGTGGGCGTAGTCTATAGGCCTCCGAACAGTGGCAACTCTGTTGGACGGAGTATCAATCAGGAAATAGTTGAGGCTTGTAATAAGGGAACATCTATAATTATGGGGGATTTTAACTATCATATTAATTGGACAAATCAAATTGGGCAGGGCTGCCTTGAGGATGAGTTCATTGAGTGTATTAGGGATGGGTTTCTTGAGCAGTATGTAACTGAACCGTGCAGGGGGCAAGCAACCTTAGATCTGGTCCTGTGTAATAAGACAGGATTAATTAAAAATGTCCTAGTAAAGGATCCTCTTGGAATGAGTGACCATAACATGGTTGAATTCCATATTCAATTAGAGGGTGAGAAGGTTGGATCTCAAACAAGCGTGCTAAGCTTGAATAAAGGAGACTATGAAGGTATGAGAGCGGAATTGAGTAGAGTGGATTGGGAAAATAGATTAAAGGGTAAGACGATACATGATCAGTTGTGTACATTTAAGGAGTTATTTTACAACTTCCAAAAAATATATATTCCACTGAGAAGAAAAGGGTGTAAAAGAAAAGACAGCCATCCGTGGCTAAGTAAAGAAATTAAGGATAGTATTCGACTAAAAACAAGGGCATATAAGGTAGCCAAATCTAGTGGGAGGATAGAGGATTGGGAAAACTTTAAAGGACAGCAAAAAATAACAAAAAGATTGATTAAGAAAGGGAAGATAGATTATGAAAGTAAATTAGCAAAAAATATAAAAACAGATAGTAAGAGTTTTTATAGTTATATAAAAAGAAAAAGGGTGGCTAAAGTAAATGTTGGTCCCTTAGAGGATGAGACCGGGAAATTAATGGTGGGAAATATGGAGATGGCAAAAACACTGAATGAATATTTTATATCAGTCTTTACAGTAGAAGACACTAAGAATATCCCAACACTGGACAAACAGGGGGCTAAAGGGGGGGAGGAGCTAAACACGATCAAAATCACTAAGGAAGTGGTACTCGGTAAAATAATGGGACTCAAGGCGGATAAATCACTTGGACCTGATGGCTTACATCCTAGGGTCTTGAGGGAAGTGGCGGTAGGGATTGTGGATGCATTGGTAATAATTTTCCAAAACTCCCTGGACTCAGCAAAGGTCCCGGCAGACTGGAAAACTGCTAATGTAACACCCTTATTTAAAAAGGGCAGTAGACAGAAGGCTGGAAACTATAGACCGGTTAGCCTAACATCTGTGGTAGGTAAAATTTTGGAGTCCATTATTAAGGAGACAGTAACAGGACATTTGGATAATCATAATTTAATAGGACAAAGTCAGCATGGTTTTATGAAGGGGAAGTCATGTTTGACAAATTTGCTGGAGTTCTTTGAGGAAGTAACATATAGGGTGGATAAAGGGGAACCAGTGGACGTAGTGTATTTAGACTTCCAAAAGGCATTTGACAAGGTGCCACACAAAAGATTATTGCTTAAGATAAAAAGTCACGGGATTGGGGGTAATATTCTGGCATGGATAGAGGATTGGCTATCTAACAGAAGGCAGAGAGTTGGAATAAATGGTTCATTCTCAGACTGGCAATCAGTAACTAGTGGTGTTCCGCAGGGGTCAGTGCTGGGTCCCCAACACTTTACAATCTATATTAACGATTTGGAGGAGGGGACCGAGCGTAACATATCAAAGTTTGCAGATGATACTAAGATGGGAGGGAAAGTAGTGAGTGAGGAGGACATAAAAAACCTGCAAGGGGACATAGACAGGCTAAGTAGGTGGGCAGAGATTTGGCAGATGGAATACAATACTGGAAAGTGTGAGGTTATGCACTTTGGCAGGAAAAATCGTAGAGCAAGTTATTATCTTAATGGCAAGAAACTGGAAAGTACTGAAGTACAAAGGGATCTGGGGGTCCTGGTGCACGAAACTCAAAAGGTTAGTATGCAGGTGCAGCAAGTGATTAAGAAGGCCAATGGAATGTTGGCTTTCATTGCTAGGGGGATAGAATATAAAAATAGGGAGGTATTGCTTCAGTTGTACAAGGTATTGGTGAGACCGCACCTGGAATACTGCGTACAGTTTAGGTGTCCATACTTAAGAAAGGACATACTTGCTCTCGAGTCAGTACAAAGAAGGTTCACTCGGTTAATCCCGGGGATGAGGGGATGGACATATGAGGAGAGGTTGAATAGATTGGGACTCTACTCATTGGAGTTCAGAAGAATGAGAGGCGATCTTATTGAAACATATAAGATTGTGAAGGGGTTGGATCGGGTGGATGCGGGGAGGATGTTCCCGATGATGGGTGAAACTAGAACTAGGGGGCATAGTCTTAGAATAAGGGGCTGCTCTTTCAAAACTGAGATGAGGAGGAACTACTTCACTCAGAGGGTGGTAGGTCCATGGAATATGCTGCCCCAAAAAGCTGTAGAAGCTACATCATTACATAAATTTAAAACAGAAATAGACAGTTTCCTAGAAGTAAAGGGAATTAAGGGTTACGGGGAGCGGGCAGGAACTTGGACATGAGTCTAGGTTCGGATCGTTCATGGCCCTGTGGGTAGCGAAGCGGGCCCAGGGGCCGTGTAGCCTGATCCTGCTCCTATTTCGTGTGTCTAATTCTGTTAGATTCAGGAGATGGTTCTGGGATAGTGGATTGGCGGTTAGGATCAGATCAGCCATGATCTTATTGAATGGCGGAGCAGGCTCGAGGGGTTGATTGGCCTACTCCTGCTCCTATTTCTTATATTCTTATGTTCTTATGTTCACCGGCACAGAAAGCAGAATGGCCACTGAACTGTCAAAAGCTGCAGCTTCTGCTTTCTGGTCTGGAGAGCTCTCTAACTGAGTCTGAGTAGAAGGACTCAAGTTAGAAGACAGATTGTCCGTGTTTGACAGCTTCACAGAGCTGTCAAACATTGATTTTTCATTTGTCAAAAGCGCTTGACAGATGAAATGTCAATTGCCGACGTCACCAGTAACCAGGTGTCCCTTAATTGGCCTGCTGAGCCCGTTGGACGGGCTTAACAAGGTAGATCAAGGGAAAATAGCGTGGGTTGGCCACAAGTCGATGGAGGCGGGGCTACAACCCAAAAAGTGGGAGTCCCGCCTTCAAAAGCTACCCATTGAGAAAATTGAGCCCAAAATGTGGCAAAATAACAAAGGCGTGTCAAAATAGGATTATAGAGACCCTTAACTATTATTTAAGGGTTTTAGCTACCTCTCCCGACTGATGGAGGCGGGACCATCAAACCCGCCTCCGGCATAATTGTGCGGAGGCAGGTTGGAGCCGGGTTCTGAACACGCCCTCAGTTTTTGCCATTTTGCCAACTGTCCCGCCTCCAAACCCGCCTCCTCGGGGCTGGGAAAATTGCCCCCCCATGAGAGGTGTTAAGCAAAAGAAATGCAAAAATGTGTCGAGTTTTGGGTATATCATAAGGTTCATTCCACACTCTGGTGTGGTCATCAATCTCAATCAGTCTAAATCAAATTGGGCTGCTTACACCCATTTACCCAGGACAGTTCATTAGCATAACTTCTGGCATAGATTTAGATAGATCGAGGTGGGAGAGGAAAACGACATGTATGTTAAGTTTAAAGGAATGGGATAATTCAAGGCAAGTGTGGGATAATTCAAGGCAAGTTTCACAAAAGGGGGACAGAAATTGTCAAAGTCTTTGAGGAGCCTCAAAAGGCAGCTCAATAAGGCTTTGCCAAGCTGGAAAGGCAGAGACTAAAAAGGGTTGGGTAAAAATGAAGGCAAATGAAATCCAAGGTAAAGGCAGAAGTCTGCATTCAAGATATAGAGCAACCCAACATCTGACCCTCTGTTTTATGGCTGTTGTCGTGGAGAGGGTGTTGCATGAGATGGTTGTGATGACTGATGTTCTCTGTGTCACTCTACAGTACCATCTCAAAAATCTGCATGCCTGCAAGGAAGCGCAATCAATATCAGGCTGTAGCTGACCATTATTGTCACTGCACGTGTCTGTAGGTCTCTTTGCCACGAATAACACAGATCTGCATCTTCTCTTTTGACCCAGATCCTGAGAAAAAAGTTTTCCGCAATTAATGACAGGCAGGTGTGCCAGCATGTGCAGAAATTGTTCCTGGCATCTTGGTGGGTGCAGCAATATTGCTTCTTGATTACATTGTTTTCTTCCCTGCAGTGTCACTGAAAACATGGCATATTGTGGTTGGGGTGCTTCTGAGAAAGCTATGGTTTATCAGGCAGTCACATATCTTACTATGTGGGTCTGCTATTTCAGCTTCTTTTAGGAAGAGGAGCTTCCATCAGCGTTAATGGTTCACCAAAGTGAGGTATTTTCAAATCTGCGATTGTGTGTACTGAAGGCTGGGCACAGAGCATCTCTTGTGAAGCCCAACCTGCCTGGCATCGTGCTGTAGATCCTCCTTTTTCAGACATGTTAGATCGAGTATTGCGAAATACTTAGGTGCCAATAGGGGTTCTGGGGAAACAATGAACTATTTAACTCAATTGGCATAAAGGATCATGAGAACCTAGGTAGCAACAGGGGAAAAACATCAAAATACTGTTAGCTGGTGCCATTCAAAATGGGTGTCCTTTATGTCAGGGGACCAGCATGCCTGGACTGTGGGAAACGACATGCAGCATTGCTGACCTTGCCCATCAAAAAAATTATTATTCATCCAGCTGCTGTGAAGGCCCATTTTCGGGTTTGCAGCGTTTTCTCTCCAGCTGGACATTGTAAAACAGAGTCTGCGATGAACCACCAAATATTTTTCATTTACATTTATTCCTTTTATGGGCCAGTTTATGCTGCAGATTTTGAGTCAATGCAGTTTCTGTTTTGCACCTGTTTATGCCAAACTGATTTGTGTTTGGAACTTTTATCAGGAGTTGTAATCCCACCAAACTGCTGACCTTCCAACTTCCTTTTCTGGCACCCATGTTGAGCTGACATTGTTACCAGTTATACATAGATACATAGAGATAGGAACAGGAGTAGGCCATTCGGCCCTTCGAGCCTGCTCTGCCATTCAATGAGATCATGGCTGATCTTCGTCTGAGATCATAGCTGATCTTACCAGTTCAGTACCCCGTCCCCGCCTTTTCTCCGTAACCCTTAATCCCCTTAGCCTTCAGAAATATATCCAATTCTCTCTTGAAAATATTTATTGAATTAGCCTTCACAGCCCTCTGTGGCAGGGAATTCCACAGGCTCACCACTCTTTGAGTGAAGAAATTCTTCCTCATCTCTGTTTTAAATGATTTGCCCGCTATTTTTAGACTGTGGCCCCTGGTTCTGTGCTCCCCGGCCATTGGAAACATTCTCTCTGAATTCAGCCTGTCCAGGCCTGCCATAATTTTATATGTTTCGATGAGATCCCCTCTCAATCTTCTAAACTCCAGTGAGTACAAGCCCAAACTATTTAATCTCTCTTCGTAGGTCATTCCCGCCATTCCAGGTATCAGCCTGGTGAATCGTCGTTGCACTCTTTCCATGGCAAGAACATCCTTCCGCAGATGGGGCGACCAAAACTGTACACAATACTCCAGATGCGGTCTCACCAGCACCTTGTACAGCTGTAGTAAGGTATCCCTATTCCTATACTCGAACCCCCTTGATATGAAGGCCAACATACCATTTGCCTTCTTAATCGCCTGTTGCACCTGCATGCTCTCCTTCAGTGACTGGTGCACAAGAACACCCAGGTCCCTCTGCACTTCCCCATCTCCCAATCTATTGCCATTTAGATAATAATCTACCCTCCTGTTTTTACCCCCAAAGTGGATAACCTCGCATTTATCCACATTATAGTGCATCTGCCACGTATCCGCCCATTCCCCCAACCTGTCCAAATCGCACTGTAGCCTCCTGACATCCTCATCAGAGCCCACCCCTCCTCCTAGTTTAGTGTCGTCAGCGAATTTGGAAATATTGCATCCAATTCCCTGATCCAGATCATTTATATATATTGTGAACAGCTGGGGTCCCAGGACAGATCCTTGCGGCACCCCGCTGGTCACTGCCTGCCACTCCGAAAACGAGCCGTTTATTCCAACTCTCTGTTTTCTATCCGCCAGCCAGTTCTCTATCCACGTTAATACTTTGCCCCCAATCCCATGAGCCTTAATTTTGCATGATAATCTTTTGTGTGGAACCTTATCGAAGGCTTTCTGGAAGTCAAGGTACACCACATCCACTGGCTCTCCCCCATCTATTCTATCAGTTACCTCCTCAAAAATTCCAGCAGATTAGTCAAACACGATTTACCCTTTGTAAATCCATGTTGACTCTGTCCGATCCTTTCCCCATTTGTCAAGTGCTCCGCTATTTTATCCTTAATAATGGACTCTAGCATTTTGCCCACAACCGATGTAAGGCTTACTGGTCTATAATTCCCTGCTTTCTCTCTACCCCCCTTTTTAAATATTGGGGTAACATTAGCTACCCTCCAATCCACGGGTACTGTTCCCGAGTCAATGGAGTTCCGGAAGATGATCCTTAGAGCATCTGCTATCTCCAGGGCCACCTCCTTAAGTACCCTAGGATGTAGTTTATCAGGCCCCGGGGATTTGTCGGCCTTCAGTCCCCTCAACTTACCCAACACCATATCCCTAGAGATACTAATTTCTGTCAGCTCCTCCCTCTCATTAGTCCCTATGTTTGCCGATATTCCTGGGAGGTTATTTGTGTCCTCCTTTGTGAATACAGAACCAAAGTATGAGTTTAATTGGTCTGCCATTTCCTTATTCTCCATTATATATTCTCCCGAATCGGACTGCAAGGGACCGACTTGGGATTTTACCAGTCTTTTCCTCCTGATATACCGATAAAAGCTTTTGCAGTCTGTCTTTATGTTTGCTGCAAGTTTACTTTCGTATTCTATTTTCCCCTTCCTGATTAATCCCTTTGTCCTCTTTTGCTGTATCCTGTACTGCCCCCAATCTTCCGGTCTGGTGCTTTTTTTTGCCAGTTGATATGCCCTTTTTTTTGATTTTATGCTGTCCCTAATTTCCCTCGTTATCCACGGTTGAGTCACCTTTTTAGGTTTATTTTTATGCCAAACCGGTATAAACATGTTCTGGAATTCTTCCATTCTATCTTTGAATGCTTGCCATTGTCTATCCACTGTCAATCCCCCCAGAAACACCACCCAATCAATCTTACCCAATTCCCGTCTCATACCCTCGTAATTCCCTTTATTTAAGTTCTGGACCTTAGTCTCTGATTCAATTTCCTCACTCTCCATCTCCACTGAGAGCTCGATCATATTATGATCGCTCTGACCCAAGGGGCCTCGTACAAGAAGATTGCTGATAAGTCCCTTCTCATTGCACAATACCCAGTCTAAAATGGCCTGATCTCGAGTCGGCTCCTCGACATATTGGTCCAGATAACCGTCCCGAAAACATTCCAGGAATTCCTCCTCCTCAGAATTTTTACTAATTTGGGTAGTCCAATCAATATGTAAATTAAAGTCACCCATGATGACAGCTGTGCTCTTATCGCACGCTTCTCTAATTTCCCTTTTTATGCCTTCCCTCACCTCCATATTACTATTTGGAGGCCTATATATCACACCCACTAACGTTTTCCTCCCCTTGCTATTTCTCATTTCTACCCATACAGATTCCGTTTCATCCGAGTTAATATCCTTCCTTTCCATTGCATTAATCCCCTCCTTTACCAGCAATGCTACCCCACCTCCCCTACCTTTTTGCCGATCCTTCCTAAATATTGTATATCCCTGGATGTTAAGTTCCCAGCCTTGCCCACCCTGCAGCCACGTTTCTGTAATCCCAATCAAATCATACTTGTTTACCTCTATTTCCACAACTAATTCATCCACCTTGTTCCTAATGCTTCTAGCATTAAGATACAAAGCCTTCAGGCTTGCTTTTTTCACACTCTCATTATGAATTAGTTTGGCCCTTTGTGTTTCTCTCCTTTGCTTATTGCTTCTCACCTTTCTACCATCTATTTCTGACTTCATATGACTTCCCTCTTTTCCACTACCTAGGTTCCCATCCCCCTGCCAAATTAGTTTAAATCCTCCCGAACCGCCCTAGAAAATATTACCCCGAGGACATCGGCTCCCTCACAGTTCAGGTGTAGACCGTCCCCTTGGTACAGGTCACTCCTCCCCAAGAACTGGTTCCAATGCCTCAGGAATTTAAATCCCTCTCCCTTGCACCACTGCTCAAGCCACGTATTTAGCTTATCTATCTTACTCTCTCTAAACTTATTAGCTCGTGGCACTGGTAGCAATCCAGAGATTACTACCTTTGAGGTCCTACTTTTCAATTTAGCACCTAACTCCCTAAATTCAGCTTGTAGGACCTCCTCCCTCTTTTTACCTACATCGTTGGTACCTACATGTACCACGACAACTGGCTGATCCCCCTCCCCCTTCAGAATGCTCTGCACCCGCTCCGAGACATCCTTGACCCTTGCACCAGGGAGGCAACATACCATCTTGGAGTCTCGGTCTCGGCCGCAGAAACTCCTATCTATCCCCCTTACAATTGAATCCCCTATCACTATAGCCCTATCCCTCTTTTTTCCACCCTTCTGTGCAGCAGAGCCAGTCATGGTGCCCTGAACCTGGCTGCTGGTGCCTTCCCCTGATAAGTCATCTCTCCTCAGGTACTGCCCCCCTCTCCCTCAAATCTGTCATCATCACCCCTCTCCTCAATAAACCAAACCTTAATCCCTCTGTCCTTGCAAACTACCACCCTATCTCTAACCTCCCTTTCCTCTCCAAAGTCCTTGAACGTGTTGTTGCCTCCCAAATCCATGCCCATCTTTCCTGCAACTCCCTGTTTGAATCCCTCCAATCAGGTTTCTGCCCCGCCACTGTACTGAAATGGCTCTCATCAAAGTGACAAATGACATCCTTTGTGACTGTGAAAAAGTTAAACTATCCCTTCTCATCCTTCTTGACTTGTCTACAGCCTTTGACATGGTTGACCACTCCATCCTCCTCCAACACCTCTCCACCGTCATCCAGCTGGGTGGGACTGCACTCACCTGATTCCATTCTTATCTATCTAACCGTAGCCAGATAATCACCTGCAATGGTTTCACTTCCCACTCTTGCATCATTACCTCTGGTGTCCCCCAAGGATCTATCCTTGGTCCCCTCCGATTTCTCATCTACATGCTACCCCTTGGCGACATCATCTGAAAACACAGAGGCTGCTATTTTGCTGACCTCGGTGGGTCTGTGGTGGGCGACGTTGGTGGCGGGTCCCAACCCAGCTGCTGGCTCCGGCCTATAAAGTATGTGTCTATACTTAATCCAATAATGAAGAGACAGCTTGGAAGATTCAACGTAGGTCTTTACTTAATACCAACAGGCGGGAACTGAGGGGAGATCAGTACCCACAGTACTATTTATACCCCTATGGCCAGGAGTGGTACTACGGTATCACTATGCCCTACAAAGTAGTGCTGCCCTGGCCATAGGTTTAAAGTAACATACCTATTACATACACAACATTCCTCCCCTTTTAATTAAAACGTACCCGTGCAATTAAGTCAATAGCTGCCCCATAACTAGGGCTAATAACATTTGGTAACACAATATACATAACATATTTACATCAAGAGTTGTCTACTTAGATATATATAAACAGAAACATGTTATAGATTCAGTCTCTGAGGAGGCCTCCTATCTCGACTAGGATAACGTCTTTCTCTAGTCAGTCTCGGTGTAGGCGGCGGTACTTCCGTCACCCCTTCATCGCTGGACTCGTCGGTGTCTGATGGCACATCCTGTGCCGTGGAGATCACTGGAGTGCTGAACTCCTCGCAATCCTGAGACCTCTGTAACGACGAGCTGGGCCGTGATTCCGCTGTAACAATGTGCTGAGACGTTTGAGGTAGTGAATCAGTTGGGTTTCTGGACTCCACAAGTTGATCAGCATGTCGTCTGATTATGCCTTCCCCTGTCTCAACTGTGTACATCAAGGGTCCCTGGCGGGCCTTTATCGTACCAGACCGCCACTTTTCATTCCGATAATCACAGGCCAACACTTGCTGTCCCACCTCGAAGCTCCGTGTCTGTCTGTCAGGAGCCCTACGAAATACTCGGTTTTCCACATCTCTCCGAATGTTTGGTCTGAGCAATTCAAGGCGAGACCTTAAGCTTCTATTAAAGAACATGACGGTGGGGGCCTGGTTGGTCACCGTATGTGCAGCATTACGGTATGCGAATAGGAAGTTGTCCACCTTGTGTTGTAGTGGCAACCTTTCCTCCCCCATCGCCTTGATGGCCTTTTTAAAAGTCTGTACAAAGCGCTCTGCCAGCCCATTTGTAGCCGAATGATATGGTGCGGACGTATAATGTCGCACTCCATTCCTTTTTAGGAATGCTTGAAATTCTTCTGCCACAAATTGTGGCCCATTGTCCGAACAGACTTGCTCAGGCACCCCGTTTCGGGCAAAAATGGTCCTTAAGACTGCGACCGTCTTTTCGGCTGTCGTTGATGACATCTTTATGACCTCCGGCCATTTTGAATGGGCGTCCACTACAATAAGGAACATCGCATCCAGGAAGGGGCCAGCGAAGTCCACATGGATCCTTTGCCACGGCGTTGAGGGCCACTCCCACGGATGTAGCGGGGCTTGTGGTGGTACGTTCTGTACCATCTGGCACCCTTGGCACGCTTTTGCTACTTCCTCAATGTCCCTGTCAATGCTGGGCCACCAGACATAGGCTCTGGCGAGGCTTTTCATTTTGACACCCCCCAGATGACCTTCGTGTAAGTCCTGCAACACTTTATGTTGTAATTTTTGAGGGACCACCACCCTGGCTCCGCACATCAATGTGCCCCGGCAGACGGACAACTGGTCCTTCCTTGCCGAAAACGCCGGCAATGATGCGTCACCCTGCGCCGGCCAGCCTTTCACGGTTAACTCGTAAACCCTTGCCAATGTCGGGTCATTCCGTGTTTCCCGCTCGATACATTGGCTGGTGATGGGCAAGTGTTCCATAACAGCCGTATGATATATTTCCATGGGGTCCTGTACTATCTCTTCGATCTCGGCAGGCAAGGGTAGCCGCGACAGGCCATCCGCATTGCCATGCTGTTTGGTACCCTTATATTCGATAAGGTACTGGTGTGCTCCTAAGAACAGTGACCATCTCTGTAGCCTTTGGGCCGTCATCAGGGGCACCCCTTTTGTTGGATTAAATATCGACACCAACGGTTGATGATCCGTCAGTAGTGTGAAACGTTGCCCATGCAGGTAGTGGTGGAATTTTTTTACACCCCACACCAGACTGAGGGCCTCCCTGTCGATTTGCGCATAGTTTCTTTCGGCTGTAGTTAACGACCTTGAGGCAAATGCTATTGCCTCTCCGTCCCGTTGGGAAATTTGTGTGACAACACTGCCCCTATACCGTACGGGGAGGCGTCACATGCCAACCTCATTGGCATTTTTGGGTCAAAGTGTGCGAGCACTTCCTTTGATGTAATGAGTTGTTTACCCTTTTTTAAAGCAGCCTCACACGCTTCGTCCCAATTCCAGGAGACTCCCTTTTGCAGCAAGGAATTTAGTGGATGTAAAATGGACGATAAGTTCGGGAGGAACTTATGGTAATAGTTTATAAGGCCTAAGAATGATCGTAACTGAGATACATTCTCAGGGGGCAGGGCCTTCACTACTGCCTCGATCTTTTCCGGGGACTTATGCAGGCCTTCCTTATCTATAATGTGACCACAGTATGAGATACATTCCTGGAAAAACTCACATTTCTGCTTGTTCGCCCTGAGTCCATATTGTTGCAACCGCAGGAGTACTCGCTCCAGGTTAGCGAGGTGGTCGTTATCCGTTTGTCCTGTCACCAGGATGTCATCCAGGTAGCACTGCATTCCTGGAATGCCCTGTAGGACCTGTTCCATGGTCCTCTGCCATATTGCCGGGGTGGACGCCACACCAAATACCAGGCGATTGTACTGGTACAATCCCTTGTGTGTGTTAATCGTTAGGAGCTTTTTCGAGTCCTGTTCCAGCTCCATCTGTAAATAAGCTTGACAAAGGTCAATCTTCGTAAAGTGTCTACCCCCAGCTAACGATGCGAATATGTCCTCTATCCGCGGCAGCGGATACTGTACCGTGTGCAGGACTGGGTTAATAGTTATCTTAAAATCCCCGCAAATGCGAACCTTCTTTGGTTCCCCCAGTGTGTTATTTGCAGATTTCTTTATAACTGGGACGATGGGCGTGGCCCACTCACTCCACTCAATCTTTGTAAGGACTCTCTAAGGCATCCAGTTCTGCTTCCACAGCTGGCCGAATGGCGTAAGGCACCGGTCTGGCCTTACAAAACTTGGGGTTTGCGTCTTGAGCAATAGTTATTTTTGCTCTAATGTCCTTTAAGGTCCCCAGCCCTTGTTGGAACACCTCTGGCGTTTTTGCCAATATTTTCGACAGCCTGCTTGTAATGGTTGTATCATCCTTGGTGGTCTCTACTTTTAACTCGTGTATCGACTTCCAGTCGAAATGGATTTTCTTATCCATTCCCTACCCAAAAGTGGTGGTCCACCGTTTGGTAGGACGTATAAATAAAGTCCTGGCACTTTCCTGCCGTTGTATTTAACTGTTACTTGCATTTTTCCCTTCGGGTAAACTTTTTGTCCCGTATATGTTTTTAATTTAATTTCCGTATCCTTTAAGGGAATGTGTTTGAACAGCCTGTTATAGTCTTGTTCATTAATTACTGATAGGGCCGAACCCGTGTCCAGCTCCATATTAATTTCGACGCCTGCTACCTTCATTTTAACCCACATTGTGCTGTGGTCCTCCGTTTTGTCTACGCCATATAACTTGAGACATCCCAGACCTTTAGGCTCTGCTTTTGTGCCTTCCTGTGACTCGTCTGAGCTACTGTCAGACATCTTATGTATTTTTGTCCTTGCCTTGGTACTGCTCGGACTGCCCCCACTATTGGGTTTCGTACCCGACCGCCAAACTTTCGCTATATGCCCCTTTTTTCCACACTGCCGGCATATTTTATCACGAAACCAACAATTACTTTGGTCGTGGGTGGTTTTGCCACAACGGTAGCATTTACCTTTGTGAAATGTCACCTCATGGGTGTCATAGCAGGTTGTGTTTTGTCGCATTTGAGCAGCACCCTGTGCTGCTGCTTCGTGGTCCGATGCTGTTTCAATCGCCTGATCTAGGCTGAGCTGTTTCTTGGCTAGCAACCGTTTTCGTGTACTCTCATTTAACATGCCACAGACAAATCTGTCTCTGATCGCGTCCGCCAAAAAGGCTCCAAACTGGCAATGTTTGGACAACCTTCTGAGCTCAGCTAAATAGGCTGCCTGCGACTCATCATTCCTTTGGTCGCGTCTGTAGAAGCGGTACATTTCCGCTTTAAATGGTGGCTTAGGGTTTAAATGTTCCTTTAACGTATCAACAATTTGGGCATACGTTTTGTCTGCTGGCTTTTCTGGAGTAAGAAGATTCCTCAGCAGACCGTATGTTTTTGCCCCCATACAATTTAATAAGGTTGCTATCTTTTTGTCATCTTCCACCTTGTTTACTATGCAATAAAGTTCATGCCTTTCGATATAGGCATCCCACTCTTCTGTGTCCTCAACAAATGCTGACAACCAGCCTTCTTTAGACATTTTAAACTGCTGAAGAGCTTTTCCTGCCTTTCTCCACTAGATGGCGTTTTTTTTTAATTTTTATTTTAAACTGCTGAAGAGAAAAAAAAAACTTTTCCCCTTTGTCCACTAGATGGCGTTTTTCCCGCCTTTTCTCCTGCTGCGGCTAACGACCTCTCTCCAGCTTCGTTATTTTTGGCCCTTGCAGCTCCCGTTATTGCCACCGCCGCTATTAACAAAGACCTTCCCCTCTCGTGGCTTGCTAGTCCTCGTGGCTCCGTTTGTTCCCCAGATCGCCTGCCCGTTCTGGCCCTTGCAGCTCCTGTTCCCCGGGAAGGATTTCAGTTTACCTGGCCCTGGGTGGACCTTTGCCCTGTGGCTGGAGCGCCCATTCAGCCTCTTCTCTCAGCTGCTGCAGCCTCCGCTGGAAACCTCTCTCTCTCGCTCCGTTGCTGCCGCTCCTCCCGAACCCGGAGTGCTGGGCGGCCTCCTTCGGTCGACGCTGGACTCTGCAGGCTGGCTGGTAAGAAGCCTCTCTCCTTCTCTCTCCGTACTGCTGCCGTTCCTTTGTTGCACCGTGTGCTGGTGAGTTCGAACCTTACTCGTCGCCAGTATAAAGTATGTGTCTATACTTAATCCAATAATGAAGAGACAGCTTGGAAGATTTAACGTAGGTCTTTACTTAATACCAAAAGGCGGGAACTGAGGGGAGATCAGTACCCACAGTACTATTTATACCCCTATGGCCAGGAGTGGTACTACGGTATCACTACGCCCTACAAAGTAGTGCTGCCCTGGCCATAGGTTTAAAGTAACATACCTATTACATACACAACAAAAACAACTTACAACACACAGGGAGGGCCCTTGGTCTTGCCACCTCACTCCATCTTTGTCTCCTTCTAAACTTCAATGATATGGATTCTCTACACTCACTCCTTCATTCTCACTCAAACTCCACTTGTCTCCATCATTGCAGGAAAAGAGAGCTCAAAATAGAAACATAGAAACATAGAAGATAGGAGCAGGAGTAGGCCATTCGGCCCTTCGAGCCTGCTCCGCCATTCAATGAGATCATGGCTGATCATCCAAATTCAGTACCCTGTCCCTGCCCTCTCCCCATATCCCTTGATCCCTTTAGCCTCTAGAAATATATCCAACTCTTCCTTGAATATATTTAATGAACTGGCCTCCACCGCCCTCTGTGGTAGAGAATTCCACAGGTTCACCACTCTTTGGGTGAAGAAATTTCTCCTCATTTCAGTCCTAAATGTCCGACCCCTTATCCTTAGACTATGACCCCTGGTTCTGGACTTCCCGACCATCGGGAACATCCTTCCAGTATCTAGTCTGTCCAGGCCTGACAGAATTTTATAGGTTTCGATGAGATCCACTCTCAATCTTCTGAACTCCAGTGAGTATAAGCCCAATCGACACAATCTCTCCTCATACGTCATTCCTGCCATTCCAGGTATCAGCCTGGTGAATCTTCGCTGCACTCCTTCCATGGCAAGAACGTCCTTCCTCAGATAAGGCGACCAAAACTGCACACAATACTCAAGGTGCGGTATCACCAAGGCCCTGTACAACTGTAGCAAGACATCCTTGTTCCTGTACTCGAACCCTCTTGCTACGAAGGCCAACATACCATTTGCCTTCTTAACTGCCTGCTGCACTTGCATGCTTACCTTCAGTGACTGGTGCACAAGAACACCCAGGTCTCTTTGCACTTCCCCTTCTCCCAATCTATTGCCATTCAAATAATAATCTGTCTTCCTGTTTTTGCCATCAAAGTGGATAACCTCACATTTATCCACATTATAGTGCATTTGCCATGTTTCTGCCCAATCACCTAACCTGTCCAAATCGTACTGGAGCTTCATGACATCCTCCTCACAGCATACCCTCCCACCCAGCTTTGTGTCATCTGCAAATTTGGAGATATTACATCCAATTCCCTCATCCAGATCATTAATATATATTGTGAACAGCTGGGGTCCTAGGACCGATCCTTGCGGTACCCCACTAGTCACTGCCTGCCACTCGGAAAACAACCCGTTTATTCCAAATCTTTGCTTTCTGTCCGCCAACCAGTTCTCTATCCAATTCAATACCTTGCCCCCAATCCCATGTGCCTTAATTTTGCACGCTAATTTCTTATGCGGGACCTTATCGAAAGCCTTCTGAAAGTCCATATACACCACATCCACTGGTTCTCCCTTATCTATTTTACCAGTTACATCCTCAAAAAATTCCAGTAGATTAGTCAAGCATGATTTACCTTTTGTAAATCCATGTTGACTTTGTCCGATCCTGTCACTGCTTTCCAAGTGCTCTGCTATTACATCTTTTAAAATGGACTCTAGCATTTTCCCCACTACCGATGTCAGGCTTACCGGTCTATAATTCCCCGCTTTTTCTCTGCCACCTTTTTTGAATAGTGGGGTAACATTAGCTACCCTCCAATCAATGGGTACTGTTCCAGAGTCTATTGAGTTCTGGAAGATGACCAGCAATGCATCTACTATTTCTAGGGCCACTTCCTTAAGTACCCTGGGATGTAGATTATCAGGCCCTGGGGATTTATCGGCCTTCAGTCCCATCAATTTCCCTAACACCATTTCACTACAAATACTGATTTCTTTCAGTTCCACCCTTTCATCAGACCCTATGTTCCCCGGTATTTCTGGGAGGTTATTTGTGTCCTCCTTTGTGAAGACAAAACCAAAATATGTATTTAGTTGGTCTGCCTTTTCTTTGTTCCCCATTATAAATTCCCCCGACTCTAAGGGACCTACGCTTGACTTCACCAATCTTTTTCTCTTCACATATCTATAAAAGCTTTTACAGTCAGTTTTTATGTTCCCTGAAAGCTTACTCTCATATTCTATTTTCCCTTTCTTAATTAATCCCTTTGTCCTCCTTTGTGGAATCCTGAACTGCTCCCAATCCTCAGGATTATTGCTTTTTCTGGCCAATTTGTATGTCCTCTCCTTGGACCTTATGTTATCCCTAATTTCCCTTGTTAGCCATGGTTGAGTCACCCTTTTTGTTTTATTTTTATGCCAAACCGGGATGAACAACTTCTGTAGTTCATCCTTTTGGTCTTTGAATGTTTGCCATTGCCTATCGACCGTCAACCTTTTTAGTGCCATTCCCCAATCAATCCTACCCAACTCACTCCTCAGACCATTGTAGTTTCCTTTATTTAAATTGAGGACCCTAGTTTCTGAGTCAAATACTTCATTCTCCATCTTAATGAAGAATTCGATCATATTATGATCGCTCCGACCCAAGGAGCCTCGTAAAACAAGATTGCTAATTAATCCTTTCTCATTACATAATACCCAGTCTAAGATGGCCTGATCTCTGGTTGGTTCCTCGACATATTGGTCCAGGAAACCATCCCGTAAACACTCCAGGAATTCCTCCTCCACAGTATTGTTACTAATTTGGTTAGCCCAATCTATATGTAGGTTAAAGTCACCCATGATGACTGCTGTGCCCTTATTGCACGCTTCTTTAATTTCCCTTTTAATACCATCCCCAACCTCCGCCTTACTGTTTGGAGGTTTATATACCACTCCCACTAATGTTTTTTTCCCCTTAGGATTCCTCAATTCTACCCATACAGATTCCACATCATCAGAGCTAATATCCTTCATTACAATTATATTAATCCCTTCTTTAACCAGTAATGCTACCCCACCTCCCTTTCTTTTTGCCTATCTTTCCTGAATATCGAATACCCCTGGATGTTGAGTTCCCAGTCTTGGCCATCCTTGAGCCACGTTTCCGTAATCCCAACCAAATCATATTTGTTTACCTCTATTTGCACAGCCAATTCATCCACCTTATTGTGAATGCTCCTCGCATTAAGACACAAAGCCTTCAGGCTTGTTTTTTTAACGCTCTTCGACCTATTAGAATTATTATTTACTGTGGCCACGTTTGATTTAAACACTTGATTTCTCTGACTGCCACTTTTGTTTTTCTCCTTCCTATCCTTTGCTTTTATCCTTGTTTCCCTTTCCTCTGTCTCCCTGCTCAGGTTCCCAACCCCCTTCCATTTTAGTTTAAACCCTCCCCCACAGCACTAGCAAACAAACCCCCTAGGACATCGGTTCCAGCCCTGCCCAGGTGCAGACCATCCGGTTTGAACTGGTCCCGCCTCCCCCAGAACCGGTTCCAATGTCCCAGGAACTTGAATCCCTCCCCCTGGCACCATTCCTCTAGCCACGTATTCATCTGAAGTATCCTTCTATTTCTACTCTGAGGGAAAGAGCAAGGACTGGAGGAGGGCCACCCCCAGTAGCCCAGCTCACCCCCTGGGAGGAAGCGGCCCTGGAAATCTTCGGGATCGAGGAGGATTCCCAAGTGGGGAACGGACAGATGGGCGCATCACAGCAAGCTGGTGACAGAATGGTTTGGCATCTCTCTCATTGACATTGCATGAGTGACTGATTCTGATTCTGATGCTCTAACAGATTGACTTATGATCATCTGCACTATTCAATGTGCATGTAACCTTGACCTCACATCTCTCACTCTTTCCTTTACTCCCCCACAGGACTATTGAGAGCCCCCGTCCCCACTGTCCAGGAAGAAGAGCCTGAGCTTCCAGAATCCTCAGGGGAAGCTCCAACCTCTGAGGATGCAGCGTCAGCAGAATTCAGAGCACCCAGCACAAGCGCAGACACTCACACCTCGGTGGGACCCTCGTGAGATAGAGTAGTGTTGTCACCTGGTGTATCACAGATCGCAAGTGAGCATCAGCAGATGGTGGAGACAGGGACAGCAATGGAGAGTCCTTTTTGGAGGGTGCAGGACTCTGCCAGCTCGGCTCAGCTGCATGTCGACCCTGTGCCTACGGGTCCATCCAGAGGAATAGCGGTGCTGGAACTCTAGGAACAGGTGCAGGAGTCTCTGGCAGGTTTTGTCTCTAGGGTAGCTGCGAGTGTGGAGCAAATGGAGGAGTCCCTCGCTAACATGAACAGAGCCTTTGTGGAGGCATTGGCGCATGAAGGCAGCACCATGGAAAGGATGGCAACCTCCATGGAAAGGCTGGCTATGGCCATGGAGGCAGTAAGTCACCCGAGTGCGGAAAACATGGTGCGTGTTCAGAATAGACTGACATCTCTGGAGAAGTGATGATCAGCTATTGAACAGAGAAACCAGGCCTTCATGGAAGTTCTTCTGAGTAGGACTGCCAGTGTAGATATGGGTCTCCATGGCCCCCCTGATGTGCAGCAAGATGCTCTCGAGCCACTTGCAAGGACTGAGGGGGACCTGACCCATGAGAGGGAAGTTGGTGGCAGACATCAAGGAAGTGGGGGCTCCTCTCCAAGTGTTCACACTTCCATGCCACTGCAGAGCCCTCGGTCAGAGCCCCACCAGAGTCCCCAACCAACTGAGATCGGCGTCTCAACCCCTGCATAGCCGCAGGAGCAGCAGACTGTTGATGAGCCCTCACAGGCTCGCAACCCCAGAGGACACCCGCCAAAGGTGTCGAGGCAGGAGCAGCAACAAAGTGAGTAAGGGGCCTCCACATTTGCTGAAGCCACAGGGGAAGCACCACATAGGAGCACGTGCAAGAGAAAAATTCTGCACAAATAGTCACAAGGGTAGTCACTTGGATGTAATTTTGCATTTATTTTTAACATGCCATCAGTTGCATATTGTCATAAAAAGTACTGATGGGAAACTGTTGCAGTTGTGGCGCCTGTCATTTTGCTAATGGGACTTCCACATTGAGGGCTTAGGGTGACTTGCAATTGTCAGTATGGTGGTCAAAGTGATAGGAATCCGTAGGCTCTTGGCCATTGTCGATGGTCTGATAAGAAGCTGCGAGGCAAAAGTTTTTGATTGTGCAGACTAAGCAAATCTGGCCAAGTGCCTCCCTTGCATCCCGGGCAGCAATGTGGTCGTGCTCTGGCGCCTTCTGGCCCGTGCAGCTTCAGGTGGGTGAGCAGCAGCTTGGCACCCCTGTTGATGCTGCTGCTGTTGGTGGTGCTGTTGTTCATAGTTCTGCTGCTGCCACGGCCGGTCTTCGTCTGAATCTGATGTCCAGGAGGAAAGGAAATAAATAGTTCCCATGCTTCTGATATATGCCTCCGTTGAGGAAGCGCTCAGTCAAGGTGGGGAGAGGGGTTTCCCAGGAGGTCACACTGGAGATGGGTGTCAGGCTCCAAACTTCCAGAACAATGAGTAGGCCTGTTAAAAGTTCCCCTAGACCTGAGACTAAAAAGTTCTGCTACCTGCAAATGAAGATTGCTGAAAACTCCTTTTTAATGGTGGAACTGCAGCTGTTAGTAAGCAATCCACTTGTTCTGTTGCCAGGTTTCACTGGCGTGCTTCAGAGGAGGTGTGAAGCACATGGGAAAAGTGTTAAAGTCAGAAAGGCCTCTCAAAATGGGATTATAGTAGCACTTAACTTGTTAAGGGCCTTAAGGGCCTATCCTGCCTTTTGGAGGCGGGTTGGAGATGGGGTCAGAAAACTCGCATGTGGGAAAATTGCTCAGAGGCGGGCTGGAGGCGGGATCAGAGCCGCCCGCCAGTTTTTGCGATTTTAACACCTCACACGCCTCCATTCCCACCTCCTCGGGCCTGGCAAAATCGAGCCCATAGAGTACAAAAATGTGGAAATTATGATGAACCTGTATAAAACACTGGTTCGGCCTCAACTGTAGTATTGCGTCCTATTCTGGGCACCGCATTTTAGGAAGGATGTGAAGGCCTTAGAGAAGCTAACTAAATGGCTTTGCGACCAGGCACGGCGCTGCCATCGGCTCCCACCATATTCGACAGGAGTTTTGCAGCGGCGTTACAGCGTTGCGGCCCGATCTCCTTCGCCCAGAGATCGTGACATCATTGTCGTGCGCATTGCCCTGGAAGCGCCCCGGACCCGACATTGACTTCCGCCCCTGCCGCAGTGCCAGTAAAGAACACCAACAGCTGTACAGTTGCAGGAGGCGTGCATTGGGTGGTTGGCCGCTTTGGGGGTGATGATTAAAGGTGAGGTGGCCAAGGTAAGCAAAAGAAAAGTACCTTTCTTGCTCCAGTTTTTGTCGCGGGTTCCTGCCCGCGATCGATCAGCCCGGCACTCTGCTTGAGTGCTGGGCTGATCGCGCGGGATCGCGGCTGCCTTGGTGGTCCAGGTAGGTACTTTTTATATTGCAGCCTGCAGCGATGGCCCTTCCCTTTAAGGGAGGGAAGGAGCCTTTGAACGCGGCAGTGCTGCACGGCCCAGTGTGCAGCACTGCTGAAAGCTCCATCCCCGCCTGCTGCAGATTGCGCTCCAAGAAGGAATTGGAGTCCTTGATTTAGCGCTCCACTTCCTTCCTGGAGTGCAAAACCGAATTTTTTAAAAGTTTAGAAATATTAGCGCCTGGTGCTTATTTTCTCAACTTTTAAAGTTGTAGCGCCCCAAACATGCTATTCCGAATTTCTCCCCCTATAATTCTATGATTCTAATTAGAGGAAGCGTGTCTGGTGATGTCATTTAATGATGCATCATCAGCTGTTTTCCTTACAGGACCATGTCCAAATTTATTTTGACAGTTGTGCTGTCAGTGTTCGACAGCACTGAGGTGCTGCAAATACTGACCAGCACTGCACAAAAGCACAAGGCTGCACCCAGGCTCTCCCATGACTCCCTCCATATGTTTATGGAGGGAGTCACAGCATGCAGTGAGGTCCTCTTCCCTTCCCATGGGCAGAAGAGACCTCCCAGGAGATCAACACAGCCTGGTTGCACATTGCAGAGGAGGGCACAAGCAGGGATGTTTTCAGGTGGACCTGGGTGCATTGCCACAATCGTTTCAATGATCTCGGTAGATTAGGAAACGTTACTACAAAGCCACACTCAACCTCATCCTGCTGTGCCTCTCATCACATCCCCATCACTCTATCTTCCCTACCCTGCTCCTGCACATCCTTACTCACACCAACTTACCCAGCGGACCTTTGCTTGAGCACCCCGATGGTCTGCTCGATGATGTTCCTGGTCACAGCATGGCTCTCATTGTATGAGTGCTGGGCAGGAGTGTTGGGGTTGCAGAGGGGAGTCATGAGCCAGGTGGAGAGCGGATAGCCCTTGTCTCCAACCAGCCAGCCGCGAGCTTGAAGTCAGGCGGGAAGTGTGCTGGCACACTGGTCTGGCGCAGGATGAAGGCATTGTGGCTGCTGTCAGGATAGCAGGCATTGACATTGAGGATTCGCTGTCTGTGGTTGCACACCAACTGCCCATTAAGTGCATGGTAGCCTTTGCGGTTATGGAAGGGAAACAAGGATAAAAGCAAAAGATAGGAAGGAGAAAAACAAAAGTGGCAGTCAGAGAAATCAACAGTTTAAATCAAACATGGCCACAGTAAATAATAATTCTACTAGGTCTAAGAGCATTGAAAAAACAAGCCTGAAGGCTTTGTGTCTTAATGCGAGGAGCATTCGTAATAAGGTGGATGAATTAGCTGCGCAAATAGAGGTAAACGAATATGATTTGATTGGGATTACAGAAACATGGCTCCAGGGTGGCCAAGGCTGGGAACTCAACATCCAGGGGTATTCAATATTCAGGAAAGATAGGCAAAAAGGAAAGGGAGGTGGGGTAGCATTGCTGGTTAAAGAAGGGATTAACACAATTGTAAGGAAGGATATTAGCTCTGATGATGTGGAATCTGTATGGGTAGAACTGAGAAATACCAAGGGGCAGAAAACGTTAATGGGAGTGGTATATAGACCTCCAAACTGTAATGTGGAGGTTGGGGATGGCATTAAAAGGGAAATGAGAGAAGCGTGCAATAAGGGCACAGCATTCATCATGGGTGACTTTAATCTACATATAGATTGGGCTAACCAAATTAGTAACAATACTGTGGAGGAGGAATTCCTGGAGTGTTTCTGGGATTCACGAAAAGGAACCAAGAATGGTAAGCAACATATTTATAAATAAAATGCAATTCCAGTAATGACTAACCCCTTTTGAAAAGCATTTTGGTACAAGAATTTCTCATTGTTTATGATCAAAAGTTTAAATTTTTAATTAGAAGCTGGAATTCTCTACCCCTCCCCCCCACCTGCCCCGATCGGGATTGCCTCCAGACATCTTCCTCACCACTTATGTCAAGGACCGTTTCCCTTGGGTGCCCGGTGTGGTCCCCAGCTGCCGAAATCCCGCTCTCACCTCCTGGTCAGATAGCCATTCCTGGTGGGTTGAGGCAGGAGACTCACAGTCAATATTTAAATGAGGCCCATTGTTAAAATCTCCTTGGGCCTCACGCAATGCTGTATTGCCAGCTTGCTGCTAGCTTCAGCTCCTGCACTTATGCCTCAATTTAAAATCAGATCTATTAAACCAGAACTGAGTACATTCAAAAAGAGTACATGTAGAAAAACAGAGCAGTGGAGGCCCAAGATTTCCTTGTGGGGCCCGTAGGATCAGGAGTGCTCCTGCCGGCTCACAAGAAAACCATGAAAAAATACATTTTACTAATTTTTCTGGGCTGCTCCTGTTGCCACCAACTTTCACTTGTGGCTCGGGCACATCGTGCAACTCACTCGATCCCAGGTTAAAACAGTATCAGAGACTTAACTGCATCATAGGACCCCGGATTTTGCATATTTATGGGACCCTCATCTGTCTCTCGAAAACTGAGAGTTGAAATGGTGACGGGTGGGAGAGTGGTACGACTGCAGAGGCAAGCACGCTGCCCCGATTTAGACCCCTGCACATACCGTCTTCTCATCAGGTGCAGGGGGTTAAAATCGAGCCGAATATGTTTTATGCTCTGAAATTAAACTTTCTAACTGGAGACTAATTGCATGATGATTTCTAATGCTATCTAATTGGTCTCCATTCTGTGCTGCTAGTTCTTGGGCGAACGATTCACAGCAATAAGAACAAGAGACCATAATGCAGTTTTGAAACATGGTAGAAATCCCCTTATGCATAATTTTAGTGCACCAATTAAGGCTTTTGCATCACATTCCTGCTTCCACTGTTTGAACAAAGACCTGTGGAACTCATTGCCACAGAGGGCAGTGTACGCCAGCTCATTAAATATATTTAAGAGGGAATTAGATATATTTCTACGGGCAAAAGGGGTTAAGGGTTACGGAGAGAAGGCGGGGACGGGATACTGAATTAAAGGATCAGCCATGATCTCATTAAATGGCGGAGCAGGCACGAAGGGCCGAATGGCCTACTCCTGCTCCTATCTTCTATGTATCTATGTATTAGCTAGATAAATTACTTAGCTAAAATATCGCACACAGGCATTTGACATGAATCTTTTAATCAGTTCATGAAAAACAGCACCCCAAGATGTTTTTATTAACTCTAAAAAGGGTTGTTTTTTCTCATGTGAAATAGCGTTTAATAACGAACATTGAATACAAAAGAGCCAATGCAGTATTACACCTGGTTGCATCATCAACACATTGCATCACAGCCGAATACTACATGGGGGAGTAATTGGCTAACCCCCAAAACCATTCATCAAGTTGCAGGCAGCATGATAAATCTGTGCTGCCTGCTGTTTTCCATGACTGCTGCATGCAGCCAATGCACCCCGTGCTGTTCACTGGCTACACGCATCAGCAGGGGGCCTGATATCGCGAGTGGCTAGTGTAATGATCAGTAACCTGTCATTCCGGACTGGTACACTAGGTGGTGCTGTATGTATATAAGAGTGGGCTACTCATGATGCACTAGGCTACCCACCAGGCAGCAGTCAAGATGGAGGCCTCGACAGATACTGTACCTAGTCCACATGTGCTCAATAAAGTGTCTAGCAAAAGCTAGCTGTTCTTATTAAAAACGACTAGTTATTAATGAACATCACATGGTACCAGGATTGGTAAAATCTGCTGAATATTGTGCAACGCGACATGGAGAATTTGAAGCCACCAGAGCCTTTGAAACTCACAGGAAATGTCGACTACAATTGGCAGACTTTTAAACAACAATTCGAACTCTACATTGCAGCCATCGGGTACGGTACGAAGCCAGACGCAAGGAAAATAGCATTGCTGCTCATGGTTGCAGGCCCACAGGCGATAGAGGTATTTAATATATTTGTATTTAATTCAGAGGAGAACAGAGAAAAATTAGACGATGTGCTAAAGAAGTTTGATACACATTGTTCTCCCAAAAAGAATGAAACCTATGAGAGGTACATCTTCCGTTCTCAGACACAGCAGCAAAATGAGACTTTTGATAGCCTTTTGACTGATCTGAAACTGAAAGCACAGACATGTAATTTCTCTGAGCTGAAAGCATCCATGATTCGTGACCAGATTGTGTTTGGTATTCATGATAAAAAAAGTCAGGGAATGTCTGTTGAGAGAAACCGAACTGACATTGGAAATTGCTGTGAAAATATGCCAAGCTAGCGAGCTAGCTCAAAAGCATGCCAAGACTTTCAGTGAAATCAATGATAATGCGATTGCAGTAAGTGCTGCTGTCGGTGCTGTGTCCTACAAGGGGAAGAAACATGGGCAGAACAGAAGTGAAAAGCAATCGGAGGAAGGAATTTTTAATTGTAAACGCTGTGGTTACAAACACCAGTTAAAACAATGTCCAGCATTTGGAAAAATGTGCACAAAATGTCATGGAAAGAATCACTTTGCCAAACAATGCTTTTCAAAAGTAAAAACTAAGAAAGGGCAACGAGTTAATGTAATTGAGGACACTGATTTAAGTGAGACATGTTTTGTAGGAATGGTGTCATGTGACAATATCAAAAAGGATACAGAAAAGGTGCAGCCCTCAGGAATTAACAATGCTGAACATAAAGTTAATGCAGTAAAAGAGGACAAATGGATGATCCCACTGCAGGTAAATGGAGCATTAGTTACATTGAAACTAGAAACTGGGGCAAAAGCAAACTTAATCAGTATAAGTGACATTAACAATATGAAAGAAAAGCCCAAAATACAGAAAAAGTCAGTACTACCGAAGGAATATAATGGACAGAAAATAGATAGCTTAGGTGTATGCAGACTTAAAGTGACAGTCAAAGGCAAAGTGCATCATCTCATGTTTTCTGTTGTGGCTGAAGGACTTGATTCACTACTGGGTGACAATGCTTGTGAGGACTTAGAACTGGTCAAGAGAGTCTACCGTATAAATTGTGCCATAAGCAGACCAGATGACTCGATGGATTCTGTAGTGAATAATTTCCAGGATGTGTTCAAAGGATTTGGAGTTCTACCATTCACTTACCAGATCCAGCTAAAGGAGGATGCTCAGCCAGTGGTACATGCTCCACGAAGAGTTCCAGCACCCCTGCGTGACCAGCTCAAGAATGAACTGGACAGAATGACCACACTAGGAGTCATCAGGAAAGTCGAAGAGCCAACAGACTGGGTTAACTCCATGGTATGAGTAAAGAAAAGAAAAATGATCTAAGAATATGCATGGATCCAAAGGACTTAAATGCAAACATAAAACGTGAACACTACCAGGTTCCCAAGCGACAAGAAATCACCAGTGAAATGTCAGGTGCCAGATACTTTACAAAGCTCGATGCCTCACAAGGATTTTGGCAACTAAAACTGGATGAAGAGAGCATCAAATACTGTACCTTCAACACACCATTTGGCAGGTATTGTTTCCTCAGAATGCCTTTCAGGATAATATCTGCATCTGAAATCTTTCATAGAGTGATGGAACACATAATTGAAGGTCTGGAAGGAGTTCGGGTCTATGTTGATGACATCATCATCTGGGGCTCCACACTGAAAGAACACAATGAGAGACTGACTAAAGTGCGACAGAGCATACGCCGGAATGGACTGAAGCTCAACAAATCCAAGTGTCAGTTTGGCATCCAGGAAGTCACTTTCCTAGGAGATAATCTATCTGGTAAAGGAATAAAGCCAGATATGGAAAAAGTAAACGCCATACTCAAAATGCCCCAACCCACTGACAAAAAAGGAATGCTACGCATCATGGGGATGATAAACTTCATTGGAAAGTTCATTACTAACTTGTCAGCCAAGACAGCCTGTCTGCGAGACCTGCTACGTAAAACAAATGAGTTCGCATGGACAGAAAGACATGAACAAGAGTGGATGAACTTCAAAACAGTGCTGACAACCACACCTGTACTCACCTTCTTTGACCCAACAAAAAGAATCAAAGTGTCAACGGATGCATCAAAAGATGGCCTAGGTGCGGTCTTGCTACAAGCAGAGGGTGAAGATTGGAAGCCTGTTGCCTATGCCTCCAGGTCTATGACTGATACTGAGTGTCGATATGCCCAGATTGAAAAGGAATGTCTAGGCTTGGTAGTTGGACTAGAAAAGTTTCATGGCTACATATAGTTGAGACAGACCACAGCCCACTGGTTGCCATCATAAAAAAGAACCTGAATGAGATGTCTCCAAGGGTTCAACGACTCATGATGAAGCTGCAAAGATATGTCATTGAACTGATCTACACACCAGGCAAATACATAGTGTTAGCAGATGCACTATCCCGAGCACCCACAATGAGTCATGTGAGCTCTACTGAAGAAGATGTGGATGTTCATGTGAGTATGGTCACTGCTGCGCTGCCCGTGTCAGACACAAAATCAAAGCAAATAGCAGAAGAAACAATAAAAGATACAGTATTACAAACAGTAATAGAGAACATTCATCATGGTTGGCCAAAAGGTTCCTGTCCAAAATATTTTCCCATAAGGTCAGAATTGATTGTCGCAAGTGGACTATTACTAAAACAGAACAGAATAGTCATTCCACAGGCTCTACGTCAAGACATGCTCAAAAGGATTCATGAGGGACACCTCGGAATTGAAAAATGCAAAAGGAGAGCAAGAGACACTGTTTATTGGCCTGGCATAAATAAGGACATTGAGAACATGATAGGCAAATGTGAGACATGTCAGAAACACCAAAACAAACAAGCAAAGGAACCAATGATAGTAGCTGACATACCAACAGCACCATGGCAAAATGTTGGTATGGACCTTTTCGATTTAAATGGTAAAGACTATCTAATAGTGATTGACTACTATTCTAACTATCCTGAGATGGTGCTGCTCTCAAGCACATCAGCAAGCAGTGTCATAATGCATGTGAAATCCATCTTCGCCAGACATGGAATTCCCAGGATTGCCATTAGCGACAATGGTCCGTGCTTCAACTGTAAGGAGTGGCAACAGTTTGCAGCACATTATGACTTTCAGCACATTACATCCGGTCCTTTGTATGCTCAGTCAAATGGTAAGGCAGAGAAAGGTGTTCAAGTTCTCAAGCAGCTACTGAAGAAAGCGACAGAAAGCAAGTCTGATCCTTATCTCGCCCTGCTGAGCTACCGAGCCTCACCTTTAGACTCTGGTTCTTCACTTGCTGAACTCCTAATGGGTCGCAAGTTGCGTACCACGCTACCCTGCTGTGCAAAAGAAAAGCAGAGTAAGGAACTGAGACAGAGACTTCAACTTTTAAAGCTGAAACAGAAATCTTACGGTGGCATAGTGGTTAGCACTGTTGCCTCACAGCACCAGGGACCCGGGTTCGAATCCAGCCTCGGGTGACTGTCTGTGTGGAGTTTTCACATTCTCCCCGTGTTTGCGTGGGTTTCCTCCGGGTGCTCCGGTTTCCTCCCACAGTCCAAAAATGTGCGGGTTAGGTTGATTGGCTATGATAAATTGACCCTTAGTGTTAGGGGGATTAAATACGTGGGGTTACGAGGATAGTGTGGGATATGTGTTGGTGTTGGTGTAGGGGTTACGGGGATCGGGTGGGATATGTGTCAGTGCAGGCTCGATGGGCTGAAATGGCCTCTACCTGCACTGTGGGGGTTTCTGTGATTTCTGTGACAAGTCATCCAAAACTCTGAAACCATTGACAAGGGATGATGTTGTCAGGATTGAGGATCCAGATGCATGGAACAGGAAAGCTACAGTTCTTGAGGAAGTAGGACCAAGGTCATACACTGTTAGAACTGAGGAAGGACAGATTCTCAGGAGGAACCACCGTTCCCTCCTAAAAACACAAGAGACTATCGAAAAGCAAATCGATGACAATGCCGCAACTGAATCTTGTCACTCACCACCAGAACAATCTAACAGAAATACACATACAGGCTCTCATGAAAACACATCAGACTTACCTGTGCTGAGAAGATCCACACGTGAAGTAGAAAAGCCTGATAGACTTAATCTTTGAGTACAAAGAAAACTACATTGAAAATGTATTGACTGTTGAAGATGTTTATGTTGTTATTGATTGATATTGATTGATACTGATTTTGTTTAACCTCAAAGAAAGGGGGTGTAATGATCAGTAACCTGTCATTCTGGAATGGTACACTAGGTGGTGCTGTATATGTATAAGAGTGGGCTACCCATGATGCACTAGGCTACCCACAAGGCAGCAGTCAAGATGGAGGCCTCTACAGATACTGTACCTAGTCCACATGTGCTCAATAAAGTGTCTAGCAAAAGCTAGCTTTTCTTAATAAAAACGACTAGTTATTAGTGAACATAACAGCTAGTGCTACTTAAAGGCAGCCTGCACCTCTTAAGGGGGAGGTGCATTGTGACTGCAAGGAGTGGTGGGAGTCATTTGAAAAATGATTCTGTGCTCTTAAACTTTAAGCAAGAGAGTGTGCACCAAGGTTTTCAGACATTGCACTGGAGGTCTTGGTGGATAGAGGGAGAGACATCCTGTATCCACAGGGGGGCAGGAGGCTCTCCATACATATGCTCAGCAGGCAGTGGGAAGAAGTAACGGTAGTGGCCAATGCCAGGAGTGTTGCTCCAAAAACATGGATGCAGTGCAGGAAGAAATTTAATGATCTGACACGAGTTGTCAAAGTCAGTGAGTTCATCTTCAAATGGCATAGCCTACCAACTGCACCACTAGCCTCATCCACTGCTCAATTCACTACACCCCCATTACCCACCTACCAACAATCTCTATCAATCAGTACTGAACTTTAACATTTATATGCTTTACCTTACCCTCACACAGTTAGCACTGTTGCAAGCCCCACTACCATCACTCACAGCTCACACACACTGGCAGCTATTCCACCATGACAGCCACATCACCCAAACATATTGCATGACACTCACTGATACACTCCCCTCTTTCTTGCAGGAGAAGGTGGCGCAAAACAGCAGGCAGCAGCTAAAAAGTGGAAGAGGGCAAGCCCGCCTGTACCCCCATGGAGGAGACAGTGCTGGCCATTATGGGAAGGGGCATTGCTGGTGCCGTGGACACTAACGATGCTGGAGAGATCAATGAAGAGGGGATCTGAATACTAATCATCCTTCTCTCATCCCACTTCTCCCTCTTCCCTCAATCTCTTCTGACTTAGAAGTTGCAGATGGTGTAAGCACACACATCTTACTCTCTCCTCTCCCCTCACCACAATCCAACCTTTGTCCCTTTTTCATTTCAGATACCCAAGAACTGGAGGCATCCCAGCCAGTGGAGGAACAGGAAAACAGTAAAGTTGAAGAGACACCATTACGCGATCTTACACTCTCAGCCACCAGCTCAGACACTATCACTGTGCGTATTTTAGAGGCTAGAAGAGAGAGGGATCTGCATGTGGTGAGACATGGGCACAGGAGCCACGGTGTGGGGCAAGGGTAATGCAGGTGCCAGCTCGCCGGAGGGTGAGGACGCACACTAGTTCTGCTGCAGAGGACTCAGATGAGGACTTCAATGGGCCAGGCTACAGAAGAAGGCTGATGGGTGTGCACAACCAAATGATTGATAGAGATTGTTGGTAGGTGGGTGATGGGGGTGTAGTGAATTGAGCAGCGGATGAGGCTACTGATGCATTTGGTAGGATATGGCATTGAAAGATTGAACTCACTCACCTTGACCACTCATGTCAGATCATTAAACTTCTTCCTGTACTGCATCCATGTTCTTGGAGCTATTCTCCTGGCATTGACCTTATTTATTAATAACACACTTTGCTCTTGGGCCCTGAGGTTCAAATGGATCAAGGACCAAGGGGGTCCTACCTACTAGTTATCCTCTTAGTTGAGGTCATTCTCTTTTACTGTCTATGCAATGGTCAGTGTGGTGATCAGTTTTCTCCTCCTGGGAAGTGGTGGGGGAAAGATTTATGTGAAGTGAGCTTCCAAGAATCTACTGCTTGGTATTTCACCAATTACAGCTGATGGCCAATCATCACTAACTAAAATGTAGATACACCCTATTGATGCTTCAGCCACATGTTCGGTTCTACTGCACCTTCTTGCACCTATCAGTGAGAGGTATTCTAACTTGTGGGTTCTTTCACTCTCCAATGCAAAAATCCAGCAAGCATTGGTCTGGTTCCTGCAGAATCGTGAGGCCAGTCATGGTCCTTATGGTCTCCTGAACCACTGTCCAATATAACTGAACTCAAGGCATGACCAGTATAACAGTAGCATGTGTCATTCTTGAGCCATTCCAGTAAACAGCTGATATGAAAGAGCAGAATTTGTGGGCCTTGTGAGGGCAATGGTCAATACAATGCATGATCTTGGTTGGGCCGTGCAAACTCATGCCATCATTTTTGTTAACTAGTGCTTCAATCTTATTCCCTCGGCCCCTTTCAATTTTCTGCACTGTCAGGTGATTATGGGGAAGGAATAGTCCTTAAACGTTCTTTCATATACCTCTAGCCATTACACTAATAAGTTTGGCGATCCAAAACCTCCGTTTATTGCTTCACTCTAACACTGACCCCTGTCACTCTGCAGCTTCTCTCCCATCCCCTTCTCCCCTCTCCAAGATTATCTCTTCCCTGAGACTTTCCCCCTACTCCTTCCACTCCTCTCCACCCAATCCCTTACCCACAACATCACATCTATCCTCAATTTCTTTAACATCTTCCTTGCTGGCCTTCCAACCTCCACCAACCATCAACCAAAAATCCATAACATCCTGTCCAGCAGGTAGTCCAGTCTCCTATCAATTCCCAAGTGTACTGATGTACATCAACACCCTGTTCCCCAACATATCAAATTTAAAATTCTCATTGTCCTCTCCAAATTTATCTATGGCACCATCTGAACCAACCTCTGCAATCTGCTCCAGTCTATGTTCCCTCATTTGCTTTCTGGTCATCTAACTCTGGCCTTCTGTTCATGCTCCCTGTAGTGTATGTACCTTTAAGGGGGAGAACTACTTTTTGCAGCTCCTGTATCCTGAATACCGGCAGTGACCACACCTGTATATAAACCCTGAGTAGTGATCTGTACAGTCAGTTGCAGTTTGAACCACGTTGAGTAAACACCTGTTGTACCGTTCTCTGCAGTCATTTTCTTATTATTACACGGACGTAACAGTGGCGACGAGCAGATTCAAACCTACCTGCAACTCTGCATCACCTCCCAGGGATTGGCTCCTGGAGAACAGTGGAAGAAGGTCGAGTCCAGAAGCACGGGCATCGACCACGGGCAACCGCCCAGTCATCCAGCAGTGATTTGAGCATCGCAGGGGAGGCTGTCGAGAGCCAGGTTTGGCTTTCCAGTCATGGTCGTCCAGCGAAACGGGCTGGCAACAGGTACTGCGCAGACCCTTCCCGGACAGCGACGGGCTAGAACCCAACCGAGCGGCACAGAAAAAGGCCGAGCAGTGTCGACGGGGGAGAGAGAGAGGGCAGAGCGCACAGGGCGCAGCCGGTGTTCAGGACCGAGCGGCGTCAATGGGGGAGAGAGATGAGAGAGAGCAGAGCGCAGCCGGTGGCCAAGGGCCAAGCAGCGTCAACGGGGGAGAGAGGCACGCAGGAAAACACGAGGCGCTGCCATTGCCACGAGGACCGCAGAGAGCGGCATTGGCAGCAGCGCAGGAGCAGCAGACGAAACCCACAGGGCGTCGCCATTTGCCACGAGGACCGCCGAGAGCAGCGTTGGCAGCAGCGTGGGAGACGCCATTTTAAGCCGCAGTGGGGAAGAAATGAAAGAGCGGGAGACGCCATTTTAAGCCAGTCAAACCACACCCAAAAATGCCGAAGAGTGGCAGTATCACAGCGTTTGACAATGAAGTCGAAGATTGGATGATATATGTCAAACGCATAGAAGTGAACTGCAAGGCGACTGAAGTGCCAGATGACAAGAAAGCGCTGGTATTGTTGAATTCAATGGGTGCAAAAATGTATGGCTTACTACGAAACCTAGTAACCCCAGAGAAGCCAGTAGAAAAGGATTTTGAAAACATAGTGTCAATCCTACAGGACCACTTAAACCCCACACCGCTGCTGATAGCAGAAAGATTTAAGTTTCACAAAAGGAACCAGCATAAAGATGAAAGTAATGCTGAGTATTTAACGGAACTGTGGAAGCTATCGAAATACTGCCAGTTTGGAACGGGACTAGCAGATACTTTAAGGGACAAGTTTGTGTGTGGGCTTCAAAGTGAAGGAATCCAGAAACGGCTTCTATCAGAAAAGGATCTTACGCTGGACAAGGCTTTCAGCATTGCAGTATCACACGAAGCAGCAGCATGGGGTGCTGCAGAGATACAACGGAGACCGCAAGAATATGGCACAAATGAAATGTCATACAGAACAGTGAAGTGCTATCGCTGTGGCAGAACAACACACGACCAGAATGATTGCTGGTTCAAGGACAAAGTGTGCAGACAGTGTGGAAAAGTAGAACACATAGCAAGAGTCTGCAGGTCGGGAAAGAAAACCAGCAGCAAGAAATCTCCACAGGAGAAGTACAAGAAGGTACATAAGGTGACGGAGAGTAGTTCAGACGAACAGAAGAGTGATACAGACTCCGGAAGCAAGGAGCTGGGTTGTCTGAAACTACATAATGTGATCAAAATGGAGGATCACCAAACTATCTGGGTCATGCTCAAGATAGCAGGAGTCCAAGTGAAAATGGAATTGGACACAGTATCAGCCCTAACAATCATAAACCGAAGGGACTACAAGCGGCTATTCTCACATATACCCTTGAGAGATACAAAGATTGTCTTGAAGATGTACACGGGGCAAAAAGTCTACCCCAAAGGAAAAATATGGGTGAACGTTATATATAACGGCAAGGAAACACCAAAAATGGACCTATATGTATTGCCAGATGGAGGACCACCACTACTAGGACGTGAATGGATTCGGAAGATACAGCTAGATTGGCATTCCATATAAGCACTGACTGTAGATGCCAAAAAGGATGACGACGCCACACCTGGACGACTGTCAAAAATGCTAACTGATGCACAAGAAGTGTTCCAGCAGGGACTCGGAACACTAAAAGGCATAACAGCGATGATCAAAATAGAGGAAAATGCAAGCCCAAAGTTTTTTAAGGCCAGACCGGTACCTTATGCGATCCGCCCAGCCGTCGAAGCAGAGCTGGAAGGTTTGGAACGTTCAGGAGTACTGTCCAAAGTGGACTGGAGCGAGTGGGCTACACCCATCGTTCCTGTAATGAAGAGGTCGTTGAGTAATACGCCTGGGGAACCAAAGAAGGTTCGCATCTGTGGGGACTTTAAGGTGTCAGTGAACCCAGTCCTTCACACTGTATAATATCCGCTTCCGCAGATTGAAGATATTTTCGCCTCGCTATCTGGAGGAAAACACTTCACTAAGATTGATCTGGCCCAGGCGTACCTGCAAATGGAGGTAGAAGAAGCCGTGAAACAGTACCTCACGATCAACACTCATAAAGGTCTCTACCAATACAACCGGCTGGTGTTCGGGGTAGCATCAGCTCCGGCTATTTGGCAAAGGGCAATGGAACAAGTCCTGCAAGGGATTCCAGGGACCCAGTGTTATTTGGACAGCATCCTGGTCACGGGCGAAAATGACAGTGATCACCTCGCCAACCTGGAGCAGGTGCTCACTAGATTGAAGGAATATGGGCTCCGAGCTAATCGCCACAAATGTGAGTTTTTCCAGGAGCAGATCTCATATTGTGGCCACGTTATTGATAAAGAGGGGTTACATAAGTCCCCTGAAAAGATTGAGGCAGTAGTCAAGGCTCCAGCACCGGAAAATGTGTCACAACTGAGGTCGTTCCTCGGGCTGGTGAACTATTACCATAAGTTCTTGCCGAATTTGTCTACCGTACTACACCCACTGAACATCCTACTGCAAACGGGGGTACCATGGAAGTGGAGTGACGAATGTAAATGAGCTTTCCAGAAGAGCAAAGCATTGATCACATCAAAAGAGGTGTTGGCTCATTTCAACCCAGCACTACCAATTCGGTTGGCATGTGATGCATCACCCTATGGCATTGGAGCGGTGCTGTCGCACAAATTCCCGGACGGCTCGGAGAGGCCAGTAGCCTTTACGTCTCGGTCACTAACCTTAGCCGAGCACAACTACACCCAGATTGACAGGGAGGCCCTCAGCCTAGTGTGGGGAGTGAAAAAGTTCAATCACTATCTGCACCGGCAGAAGTTCACCTTGCTGACTAACCATCAACCACTTGTCTCCATCTTTAATCCAAAGAAGGGCGTTCCGATGATGACTGTGCAACGGCTACAAAGATGGTCCCTTTTTCTAGGGGCGCACCAATATGAAATCGAGTATAAGGGCACGAAACAGCATGGAAACGCTGATGGGCTATCATGCCTGCCACTGTCTACTGCGGAGGAAGCACCAGCAGTGGATCCTGTCGAAATATTTAATTCGACTACAATTGAATGCTTGCCAGTAACTAACGCTGGTATAGAGAAGGAGACCCGAAATGACCCGACACTGTCTCGGGTATATGATTTGACGGTGAAGGGATGGCCAGCACATGGCGACTCACTGTTGCCAGCATTCTCATCCAGAAGAGAACAGCTGTCAGTATGCCGGGGGACCTTGATGTGTGGATCCCAAGTGGTAATTCCACCCAAGTTAAGGGAGAGAGTGCTCAATGAGCTTCACGAAGGTCATCTGGGAGGGGTGAAAATGAAAAGCCTTGCTAGGGCTTATGTGTGGTGGCCGGGGATCGATCAGCAAATCGAGGACCTGACAAAGAGCTGCTCAGGATGCCAGAAGGTCCAAAATGCACCACCACATGCCCCTCTACACCCATGGGAGTGGCCCTCATCTCCATGGCAATGGGTGCATATTGATTTTGCTGGTCCATTCATGGACTCAATGTTTTTAATAGCCGTGGATGCGCACTCGAAATGGCCTGAGGTGATCAAAATGTCCTCCACCACCACGGAGAAAACTATTGCAGACCTACGGGCCATTTTTGCCAGGAACGGCTTGCCAGAGCAGATTTGCTCTGATAACGGACCACAGTTTGTGTCCGAAGAGTTTCGAAGATTTATGAAAAGGAATGGGTTAAGGCATTACACATCCGCCCCATATCATCCAGCCACAAATGGATTGGCTGAGAGGTTCGTACAAACCTTTAAAAAAGCAGTAAAGGCCATGTGCGATGATGACATTCCACTGCAGCATAAGGTGAACAATTTCCTGTTAGCCTACAGAAATGCGACACATGCAGTCACCAACCAGGCCCCGGCCATGATGTTCTTTAACCGAAGGTTGAGATCTCGTCTGGATTTGCTCAGACCAAATGTACGAAGAGATGTTGAGAGTAAGCAATTCCAGCACATCAATGAGAAGCCGACAAGGAGCTTCAATATAGGGCAACCAGTCTTGGCCCGCGACTACCGAACAGAGAAATGGCAACCAGGAATGATATGCACACGGCAGGGGCCAGTAATGTACACAGTGGATGTTGGGGAGAACATTGTGAGACGCCATGCTGACCAGATACTAGAGTCACAGGAACGAGTCAACCCCATGTCTCGGCCATACGTACCTGGTGAGGAACCCGACGTACAGGTCGCATCTACCTCAGAAACATTAGCATTGGAAGCTGATGAATCAACTGACGACAGGGTGTTAGAATCGCCTCCGCACCAAGAGCGAGACACTCGGGAAAGGCGTTTTCCAGAAAGAATCAGGAAGCCTCCCCAAAGACTGAATTTATAAATAGACTATTTTCAGTTAATGTTGCATGTTGAAAGTGTTAATTGTAATTAGTTTGATATTTAATTGTTAAATGAGTGTTATGGTACTGTTAATCTAAAAGGGGAGGAATTGTAATGTATGTACCTTTACGGGGGAGAACTACTTTTTACAGCTCCTGTATCCTGTAGTACCAGCAGTGACCACACCTGTATATAAACCCTGAGTAGTGATCTGTAGAGTCAGTTGCAGTTTGAACCACGTTGAGTAAACACCTGTTGTACCATTCTCTGCAGTCCTTTTCTTATTATTACACGGACGTAACACTCCCCACCTGCCCTCCCACTCCACCATTACTGGCAGAAGCTTCAGCTATCTTAGCCCTATATGCTGGAACACCATCCCTTCACCACTCTACCTCTATAAGCACTATGTCAAAGGCACTATGTAAATGCAAATAGTTGTTGTCACTTTTTCCTTGCATTGAAATGACAGGATCGTGTATAGGTCATGTTAACTTGGACAAAATACATCTTTATTCCCCTCACATGCACTTGTTCGTTTGCCAATGGAATAGATTCGGGATGAGTTATGAAAACAATGACTAGTAATTTAGTTTCTAAAATATGTTTACATTTAAGAGGCAGTGTTGCCTTAATGGCGGGGTGGGGGGTGGGGTGGTTGGCGGGGTGAGAGAGGCAAGAAGGCCAACATTAAGTAGATTTAGTTATAGAATCATAGAATCATAGAATCGTTACAGCACAGTAGGAGGCCATTTGGCCCGTCGAGCTCGTGCCAGCTCTCTGCAAGAGCACTTCAGCTAGTCCCTTTCCCGTAGCCCTGCAATTTTTTTTCCTTCAGGTACTTATTTAATTCCCTTTTGAAAGCCATGATTGAATCTGCCTCCACCACCTTTTCAGGCAGTGCATCCCAGATCATAACCACTCGCTGCATAAAAAAATGTTTCCTCATATCGCCTTTGGATCTTCTGCCAATCACCTTAAATCTGTGTCCTCTGGTTCTCGACCCTTCTGCCAATGGGAACAGTTTCTCTCTATCTATTCTGTCTAGACCCCTCATAATTTTGAGCACCTCTATCAAATCGCCTCTCAATCTTCTCTGCTCTAAGGAGAATAACCCCAGCTTCTCCAGTCTATCCATGTAACTGAAGTCACTCATCCCTGGAAACATTCTTGTAAATCTTTTCTGCACCTTCTCTAAAGCCTTCACATCCTTCCTAAAGTGCGGTGTCCAGAATTGGACACAGTACTCTAGTTGGGGTCAAACCAGTGTTTTATACAGGTTCATCATAACTTCCTTGCTTTTGTACTCTATGCCCCTATTTATAAAGCCAGATCCCGTATGCTTTTTTAACCACTTTCTGAACCTGCCCTGCCACCTTCAACAATTTGTGCACATATACCCCCAGGTCTCTCTGTTCCGGCACCCCCTTTAGAATTGTACCCTTTAGTTTATATTGCCTCTCCTCGTTCTCCGTTAAACTTCATCTGCCATGTGTCCGCCCATTCCACCAGCTTGTCTATGTCCTCTTGAAGTCTATCACTATCCTCCTCACTGTTCACTATACTTCCAAGTTTTGTGTCATCTGCAAATTTTGAAATTGTGCCCTGTACACTCAAGTCCAAATAATTTATATATATCAGAAAAAGTAGTGGTCCTAGTGAATTGTTTGCTTAAGTTTCCACTCAAACTCATTTGCATGTAGGCGAACATAAAATCTTCCATGAACCAGCACAATCAGGCAGCGTTTTGGACAGTAATTTTTTAAAAATTACTTTAAAAAATATTCCTTGATATATTTAAGAGTGGTAACCTGGTGCAGTTTTATTAATGCAGCTGAAAATGGGTTTCTCACAAAAAATAAGCATTTTTAATAAGAGTGTCCAGTCTAGACCTTGTGAGTAACCTGATTTTAAATAACTGAAAATGACTTTTAAAAAACTATACAGAACCATTTACTAGTTACATTGGTGAAGTAGTCAGTTTCTTAGTAAATTAAAAAAAAATATTTCAGAGCTTTTAAAAGGTTCCTATTAGTGCCCTTGCACCTAATAAAAACAACTTAATTTTAAGATCCTCATCAAAGGCCCAAATATTAGTTGAAACTCCCATGGTGATTAGTTTGATCCGGGGCGTGGGCAGATTTGTGGGCGGGGCCAGCTTCTAGCGTGATTTTTTTAAACTAGTGCAAAATATCGCAGAAAGTCTATTTGCATTGGGTGTAATTTGCGCTTGAAATTCCTTGATCTTTTGTGCTGGTTTGGCCGATTTTGTGCGAAATGCTCTGGAAGTACCAGCGCAACCTAGCGGAAACTCCAGGCTAATCAGTTTAATAAACAGTCATTTACTCCTTCAACACTACAGTGACATTATGCACTCAAATAGAACAAAACGTTAATATTTCAGAGAAAGATGAAAATTAAGAGTGATTGTTAGATCGGGATTGCGACAGCACACAGTCACATGCACAGCTGTGAAAAGGACGAACTGGAGATTTTTCAGCTCCTGCAGTTTACTGAATGTGATGTTTACAAGGAACATTAGTGGTGACTGTATGGACATTTGTGACATTTTTACTGCAGGGCTGTGTTAACAAGTTGCAGTAGAAATTTAATTTAGCTGTAAATGCGATGATATTGATTCACAATGATCTAACATAGCGCATATTGTTTTACAATTTAACTTACAAAAAGTATTTTTTAATTTATTCCACAAAATATTTTGTGGTTTCATGCTTGAATCATAATTTTCCCTGTGGATCCCATGAAGTAAATTTCAAATTATTCTGTAGACGATTCCTCTCAACTCAGAATTACTCACTTACAGCAGAGTAGTGCTGCACATGATTGAATTGTACTTAGTATAAACAGCGCAGGAATGAAAATGTGTAATCTTTACAGAGCACCTCCTCCTGGCTACTCTAAGCTTCTTGAATTTTGATTTTCTGATGCTTAAGGATACTGAGATAAATAAACCATAACTGCACTTCTACAAAATGCATTTCTCTTGGCTTGACCTGAGCAGCTGCTTACTGATTATCATTTGCTGCACTACATATGAATGCAAAGCTTTTTCTATTTTAATTTCCAGCAGCTTTCTTCTTCTTGTTGAAGGTATTTTCCCAATCAATAATGCTGGTAAGTGACTTGAATGCTTATTTCTCCCAGTGGCTGTGCTGAAGCAAGCATCACTTACAAATTGAGGAGAATCAACATATACATCACCAATATAGCATCTATTTATTTGCTGTATGTTACTGCCTCTGTCTAATACCACATTGTTTCAGATTTACATGATTATGTTTAACCACTAGACACTGTAGAGCCTAATTGGGTTATCAAATTCAAGTTGTACTTTTTGAACTTTGATTATGCTGCACCGAATCATACATTGTTAGTCAGCCATCCTTATACTTGGTGGTGGATGGGTAAGAAGTATCAATATATATATACCAACCTGGAGAATTAAAATATCATTTTTAATTGTATGTGAGTTACTTCCATGATCACAAATCTACTTTTTTATTGAATTATGAAAGTTGTACATTACATGTGTATTTTTGAAAGTGTACTTTCATATATATATTTTAAGAAGCCATTGCACATTTTTATTGCATGGCGCTTGCAGAAAGAGTGCATTGGTAATCCTTCTTCTTCTTAGGTGGTCCCTTGGAACCGAGGATGACTTGCTTCCACACTAAAAATGAGTTCTCAGGTGACTGATAAGTCCAATGCGGGACCTACAGTCTCTGTCACAGGTGGGGCAGACACTGGTTGAAGGGGCAGGTGGGTGGGGTGCTTGGGTTGACATGTGTTCCTTTTGCTATTTGCGCTTGGCTTCCACTTGCTCCCAGCGAAGAGACACGAGGTGTTCAGCACCTTCCCGAATGCTTCTCCTCCATTTTGTGCAGTCTTGGGCCAGGGATTCCCAGGTGTCGGTGGGGATGCTGCACTTTTTCAAGGAGGCTTTGAGGGTGTCCTTGAAGCGTTTCCTCTGCCCACCTGGGGCTCTCTTGCCGTGTCGGAGCTCCGAGTAGAGCGCTTGTTTTGGGAGTCTCGTATCAGGCATGCGGACAATGTGGCCCATCCATTGGAGCTGATCAAGTGTGATCAAAGCTTTAATGCTGGGGATGTTGGCCTGAGGGATTATGAAGTGTCCAGTCATGTATCAACCATGAGGGATACTGGAGTGCCCTCCTCAAATTCGGCTGCCCTCAAAAGTTTGTCACCATCCTCCGCCTGCTTCACGACAACATGCAAGCCGTGATCCTGACCAATGGATCCACCGCAGACCCAATTCACATATGGACCGGGGTCAAGCAAGGCTGTGTCATCGCACCAATGCTCTTCTCGATCTTCCTGGCTGCAATGCTCCATCTCACCCTCAGTAAGCTCCTCGCTGGAGTGGAGCTAATTTACAGAACAAATGGGAAACTGTTCAACCTCCGTCACCTCCAGTCCAGATCCAATGTCGTCTCATTCTCCGCCATCGAATTACAGTATGCAGACAATGCTTGCATCTGCTCACACTCTGAGGTCGAACTCCAAACCATCGTCAACACCTTCACTGAAGCATACGAGAGCATGGGCATTACACCAAACATCCGTAAGACAAAAGTCCTCTACCAACCTGGTGTCTTGGCATAACTGTGCTTGCACTGGGAGCATTGCTTGTCAAGGGGTTGGAGCAGCTTATTTGGTTTTGACTTTTGGGAATTAGTTAGGCCAAGGGACAGGCAGGTCTTTCAAACTAGTGGCCACGTTGCTTGGGGTTGTTTTTCTTCATGGTCTGAGTGACCTCCAAGAATGAAGGTACTTCTCCCAACAGCTTCCCTTTATTTTAATAAAATAGTTAGACAAAGATATATTAACAGAACATCTTAGACTGTCACATGATAAAGGCTGTGTAAACACGAATTTGTATGGCACTGCATCAACAATCAAAACCTGAACAAAAGGCAGTGATTACGTACTAAGTCAATGTGATTTATTATCAATAGGGAAATCCAAGCTGCCTCCAGGAGACTGTATTGAGGGTTATAATGTCCATGGTTAGAGCATCAACCATTGACTGACTGAGTATATCCCTGTAAAACTCTAAAAATGGAGAAAATCTAATAGCAACATGGTTTCAGTAATCTATGGGACTGATAATGCATTCTTCAGCACCCTTAGAATTACTTTACTTCAGGTACCATTGCCCTGCATTATTTGGTGCCCAAGCCTGAGGCCTAACTTCTCCGAAGTGCTTGGTATGCACTACACATCATAGTGCACACCAGAAGCACTTGTAGTACTTGATACCTGCACAAGTGTTGTGTGCAAAACTCAATAAGGTCTTCAAAAATATTTACATTAGGGCTGAGCCCCATATTGTGTTTGGAGAGCCTGAGCAATGTTCCATTTTATACGGGCCATGCAAGAGATGCCTCTCCCCACTTATTGGATCTTAGGCCGCGATCTTACCTGAAGAGGCACGTTGGGAGTGGGTCAGCTGACTTGTGGGTTCCGATCCCACCCCCAATGACGCCCGACACACAGACGCTATCTTGCGTCAATTGGCTTTGTTAAGGCCGCCCTGCGAGCTTGCCAGCCAATTAAGAGAAAGCCGGTGTCAGATGACATCAGTTGATGATGCGTCATCTGCCAGTTTTCTTAAAGGGGACACGCTCATTTTTGTTTGACACATGATTTTTCAGTGTTTGACAGCATTGAGGTGCTGCAAACACTGACAATCACTGTACAAAGGTGAGCCCTTGCACTCAGGCTCTCCAGAGACTCTCTCCTTAGGATAAAACAGATAGCAGCTGCAGGTGAGGTTACAGAAGCGATCTGTCACTGGTGAGAGAGGTTCTCCCAATGAGCTGGGACTACACAAACACTTCAAACCTTATTACCTACAGAAAAGTCTAAATACTTTAAAAATGATTTTCCCAGCATTTCTTTACCTCTGAAACTCACCAGTGTACCATTGGATCCTTCACACCACTTCAGCAGCTGTCATCAATGAAGAAACATTACAGTAGACCCACAACACTCCACACTTACCTGGCGTGGTGTCCGGACATTGAGAAGCCCGCAGTCGACCTGGTAAAATTGGAAAAAGCCTCTTAACTGCCTGTTAATAAGCAGTTAATTGGCTATAATCCTCTTCCTGCTGCTAGGAGTTGGGTCCCTGAGCAAATCGGGGACTTGACTCCTGGGAAGATTGATTGGAGGTGGGTTGGAAGTGGGTTCGGGACCCGCTGCCAATCTTTTTGATTTTGCCAGCAATCACACCTCCAAATCCGACCCCTGTGCACCAGCAAAATCACCCCCTAGTGTTTAAAGTAGCCTCACTGTTTAGAAATTGATGGCAGTATCTGCTGTTTATTTTTCACTCTAATTTAAGGCTTGTTTGCTATTTAACTGTTTTGTTGTTTACTTTAAAAAAAAGGAACATTATACAGCCAACACCCTAAAACCCAGTTTCAATGAGGGGACCTAAAGCAGGCATTCGGACCCTCTTTTATATATGTAAAGAATCTAGGGGGGAAAATCCAGTTGGTAGCACCACCCGTTAGCACCTTAAGAGGGCACTAAGTGGGGCGCAAACCAACTAGCGCTCGGGCGCAGCGAAATCTGCGCCTCTCACGAAATTGACCGGACATTTTGCGGCAAAGCTAAACAATACTGCCCGATCTCCTGCACACGCAGACCTTGACGTCATTCGAGAGTGCAACGCCCTTGGGGCACCCCGGAACAGAAATTGAGTGGCGCCCCCCTCCTTTCCGCCTGGTGCTACCAACGACAGGTTGACTGGAATGCTTCCTAGTCGCTGTGGGGCTGGGGGGGTGCTATTTAAAGGGGGCCTCTTCCTTGGTTTATGTGTGGTAGCCATTTTTGCACCACTCGTTCTGAGAGAGAGAGAGAGATTTGCAGAGAGACAAAAGAGAGAAAGAGAGACTTCTGCATTGAGTCAACGCTGTCTGAGGTAGTTTTGGCTTCTGACCATAACTTTGCAGGTACTTTGCTTTTTGACCTTCATAACTTTGATTGGCCAGATACTACGGGGGCTGCAGTGAATGGGAACGTCGTCCTTCTCCATCACATTTGGAGGGCACAGAGACGCAGAGAGAGAGTGGCAATCATGGCCAGATGGAGGAGGGCTAACGGCCTCGGTACAGGAGACCTTACCCTCCCAGGGTTTTTCGCCAACAGTTCTCCTACATTAATATGTCTGAGGAGCAGTGTTTGCAAAGGCTGCGATTCAGCAAGGAGGTGGTCACTGAGCTGTGCCACCTGCTTCAGCCAGATCTGCAGCCTCAACTGAGGAGCAGGACGTCTCTGTCAGTGGCAGTGAAGATAACAGTGGCTCTCAACTTTTATGCCACCGGCTTATTTCAATCAGCTACTGGGGACATCGCCAATATCTCCCAGTTCGCGGTGCATTGCTGCATCTGTCAGGTAACAAATGCCCTCTTTAAAAGGAGACGAGAGTACATCTCTTTCCCCATGACCCCGGACAAGCAGCAAGAACGCGCAACGTGAGCCTTCCGGTTGAATGCCCCTGTGTCCTGTAAGCTTCTGCCTGTGTCGTGATGAGTCCTTGGTTACCGGTGGGCCTACAATTATACTGTTTTTGAGTTTGTTATCTGCGCGCCAAATCAGGGTTAGTTCTTTGTCTGATTTTTGGCGGGCTCGTTAACGTGATTATAGCCATTCACCTTAACTGGTTTTTGGGCGGTTGTCCCGTTGCTGAATGGTTTTTAATGTCTCAGTGTTTGTTATGCATAATGTAAATCGGTATCTTCCTGGCTTGGTAGCTAGTTCGAACTGTAAGCGATTATATATGCATAGTCTTGATGGGCTTTAGGTTTGTGCAAGATTAAGTCTTTTCCTGAGTTGATTGGTTTTAAAGGGAAGAATGCATGTTCCATCTCCTTCAGCTGTCTGGTTTTGAAATAACAAATCAAAGCTGTCTCCCACAGGCCCGGGCATGTCAAGTTTTGAGTTTTGAACTTAACATGCTGTGTGCAGGGCCCTGCTTTAACCTTGCAGCTTTTGCCATAAAGTCCAACAGCCGTTTCCTTCAGGGTTCCCTTATTAATAACTTGGCCTTCAGGGTCCCTCATTTAGTAACTTGGGAAATGTGGGAATTTTGAGAATCCTACACCCCCCCTGTGATACTGAAACTCGCTTCAAGTATCACACTTACAAAGGTGAGCAAAATTCCCGACCCTTCATAGCCAATCTTCCCCTGTAATTACCTATCTAAAATCCCATGACACATACATTCCCCATTCTTTAAGAATGTAGTGTACATAAGTATACATAGGCAAAAATACAATTATTTACATACATCCAAGCATGGAGGGGGTCCATCACCCCTGCACCACTTGGTACACTTACATCTTTATTAAAAATAACACGTCAAAAGTCTTTATTAAAAATCACAAAACACAAAAAAACAACAATCTTCATTTCAGAAACACAAAATAAAAAATTCAAACAGGTGCATCTCTCTCCACCTTAACATAATGCTTCTTCCAAGTCCTTTGGTTTTGAAATTCTAGTGTTTTGCCTTTTCCCTTGCAGTGTGTGCATAACAGGTACAATACTATTCCCACTTGGCAAACCACGAGGATGTGGGAAGCCATTCTAACCCATGAAGGGACCTCTATATTTTCAAAAATGTCCCACCAAGGTGGAACTACAATGTCCAATATCTTGGCCCCTATCTCTATTGTCTTCTGCTCTAACGTGTAGACATGTTTTTGTGAGATGACTACTGTTTTTAGCAACTTGGTAAGATGTTCTGGTAGAGGGGGGATTTCATAGCCGAAAGGTGCTACATATTTTTGCAGGTTGGTAAAATTTTCTGTTACAGTGAGGTGAACAGTGGAGGGTTCATGAATGGGGACAATCCGTTCCTGGGCCACTTGAACTTCCGCCTCAGGCTTAAAGCAGAAACTGCTGTCACTTACCAGACACCAGTTATGCTGTCCAAGCTGGTAATGGGGCGCACTAGTAGTGACACAATGGGCTGGATTTTCAGTGTGCCGTGAGGCGGGCTTTTAGGCGTGCGGGGGGGCAAAAATTCCGAATTCGGGGGTCCCGACACCATCCCGCCCAAAACCCGCCTCCACGTAAGTTTCAAAGGAGGTGGGTACCCACCCCGCACTGGGACCCGCCGACCCGAGGCGGGAAGGGATTAGTGCCAATTAACTGCCTGTTAACAGATAGTTAACAGGCAGTTTTTAGCCTAATCCCTATTTTGAAGGGTGTCGTGAGGGATTACGGATGGCTCCAAACCACGGCAGGTTAGAGCTGGTGGGCCGTCGGGTTGAAGGACTTGGAGGGGTCGAGATGTCTGTGTTCAGGTGAGTGATGGGTGCATGAGTGCAAAGGTAAGTGTGTTTGGTGTGTCTAAAGTGTGTAAAGAAGTTTAAATTACCTGTACTTACCTCTACAGCCTTCCTTCTTCTAGGCTTCGGGAGTCCATCATTCAGCCGGCACTGAAAGCAGAATGTCAAAAGTGACAGCCTTCAGCTTTCAGTGCCGGCGTGATTTCTAACTGAGTCTGCGTAGAAGGACTCAGGTTAGAAGTAAGACTGTCAGTGTTTGACAGCTTCAAACAGCTGTGAAACACCGATATTTTATCTGTCAGCACGTCTTGACAGATGAAATTTCAGTCTGTGACATCGCCTGTTGCCGGGTGGCCCTTAATTGGCCTGCTGAGCCCGCTGGGCAGACTCAACAAGGTCAATCAAGGGAAAATCGCGTGGATTGGCCGCATCTCGATGGAGGCAGGACTAAAACCCAAAAGTTGTAGTCCCGCCTCCTTCCCAACTGCTGAATGAAAATCCAGCCCAATATTTCCCACCTCTTATATATGCTACCTGTGGGGGAACATGGTCTTGTGCCATTACCTCCATGGTACAGTTTATAGGTTTCGCACCAGCAGCTTTAAACCCGCACTGTGGTTTAGAATAGGCATTCAAGTGCTGGGGACACAGTATTATGTGTGCTCCCTGGCTCCAGCACCCCGAGAGGTCAGTACCTGTCATAGTGTGCTCCCACTTTATGACATAAGGTGGGACCGCTGTGAAACGGATGTGTGCACCCCCTTGAATGACTCTAATGTTCGCTACCCTGTATACCGGCGCGGGTCGGGCTGTCCCACCCATGACCGGCATCCTCACTACTATCCCCATGATAGTGTGGTTAAAGCGCCCACAATCTACTGGGACAGGGTAGGCCTCAGATGCTAGCCAGAGTTGACACGGGATCAAGGAATTCTCAAATGGGTGGAGGGCTGCGAGGTGCTTGTTGCTGATCCAGGAGGGGACTAAACCCTGTTTTAAATCCTCCAGGTTTCTGCGGCCCTCGCCTAGCAACCATGCCCCGTACAGTACGCACACCTCATTCTGTGCAGCCTGATCTGAAGCATTCCTGTCCTCTCTTATGAGGGCATTTACAATTTTTGCCTGCTTCTCCTGCTCAGCAATGATCTCTTTTAAATGGACTGTCATAGCTTGGTCCTCGTGTAGCCCTGAGCCTACTACTGTATTTTCATCCATTAAGATTTTTCGTAATTCTGTTTTTAAACCGTTTATCTGTGTCTGCAATTCTATGTCATCCAGGCTGTTTATAACAGAGGATCCCGTGTTACATGCAGTGAAAACATCATTCCAGGTTCCCCTCCTTTGTCTCCCCGTGTTGCTAGAGTACTCAGTGTGTGTAGTGTACAGTTCTGTTTTGTCTATGTTGGCAAAATCGAACTCATAGAATTTCCTAAACATTTCTCTTAACAGGGCCTGGTATAGCTGTTCTGTCTCTGTGGGGCACCACTCAGGTAAGTGTACCTCGGTAAGGCTTAGAATCACGGAAGCTACCGCGTAGTGTACCCCCTAGTATAGCACCTTTTCCATCGGCACTAGTACCAGCCCATTCCCTCATCCCTTGGTGGTGGCAGGGCACCCCTCTAGGTGTGTCTTTTCTGTCTGAGTTATGGGCAGGGGCTTTCGGGCGTGTGCCACGAGTTCAGTGGCTTTGACTGGGGCTGGGGAGTTTGGGACTATGCAAGTGTGTAGGTGGGAATCCCATTCCACCCCCTTCCACTTATCCTGCCATGATGCGGAGAAGATGATGGATATGCCCATGGGGCAGGCCCTTTGCGACCCCCACATGCAGACATAAATTCCTTGTTCTGACTCCCACCACTTATCCCAGCACACACTAGCTCCCCCTTGGGTCCCTGTGATCGTCCGGTAGGTGTCATTCCCCAGTCATTCCCAGTCAGCTGTACGGTCCCCCATGTCTTTGCTCAGCTTTCTGAACCACCACCACCTTCCCAGGGGAATCTGTCCTCTGCAGGTCAGGCACACGCGTTTCCCCTCAGTGACCTCGACCCGTGAGGCCACAACCTGTATGCTGGGGCAGGGGAGGGGGGCCTCGCCGTAGGTGAACCCGGTCTGGCTGGAGTACCGGGTGGAGTTAGATCCCAGCCACCCTGGCCATCTTCCCTCATGGCAATAGATGGCGAGCTCCTCCACGCCTCATTCTCCGCCCCCAGCAGTCACAACCGGTGCTCTCTCTCCTGAGCACCCATAGATGTGGGAGTCCTCCACGTCACCTCACTTCCCAGTGCTCATTCCTATCAGGGCAATCGGTTGCTCCGATGCTGCCTTCCCATGTTCCCAGCCGCCTGCCCATAGACCTGTTTAAGGTGCTCAAATAGGTTCCTGGCGAACCTGTCCCGGTTCACCTCCTTGAGCTTACCTTCTGTGAGCACCGGGGCTAGTACATGGGTGGGGGTCCGCATAACCCTGCCAGTCATCAGCTCGTGTGGGGAATACTCCGTGCTTTTTGACTGGCCGGCTCGGATGCCCATCAAGACCAACAGTAGGACCTCCACCCACTTTCTAGGTGAGTCTACCATCTCTTTCCTCAGCCTTTCTTTCAAGGTCCTGTTCATCCTCTCCACAATCCCTGAGGACTGTGGGTTGTGTGCAACGTGCCATTTCCCCTCAATGCCGAGCACCATAAGGGTATTCTGCATGACCTGCCCGGTAAAGTGACTCCCTTGGTCAGACTCTACATACTGTGGTAGCCCCCATCGCGAGAACACCTCCCTGACCAGGATCCTGGCTGTACGCAGAGCTGTGGCTGTTCGGCAGGGGAAGGCTTCTACCTACTTTGTGAACACACCCATCAGGACTAGGCACTATTATAGCCTCCCTGGGCGGTGGGTAGGGGCCCGATGTAGTCCATCTGGATCTACTGCCATGGTCCCTCTACCCTCCTGATGTGTCCCATAGGTACCTTCGTTTTGTGGGGGTCAGGGTTGTTAGCAGCACACACCAGACAGCTGGCACAGAACTCGCAGACATCTTCCCTGAGTCCTGGCCACCATCCCGCCTGTTCCACCTGCTGCCAGGTGGTTTCAGGCCCGGGATGCCCTGCTCCTGGACCCTCATGGGCCAGTTGAAGGAATTCCCTCCGATGCTGCTGTGGTACTACCCAGTGTTCTCCCCTAAACAGCATGCCTTCCTTCACAGAGAGGGCTGCTGTGCCGTAAGGGCCCTCTACCTGTTGTGTATGTACCTTTAAGAGAAGAACTGATTCTATACTGCAGTACCGGCAGTGACCACCCCTGTATATAAAGCCATAGCAGGCTTCTGTACTTCAGTCTTAAGTTACCCTCTGTTCAGCTGCAAGCACGAGCAGAGGGAGCAGCCAGACTTTGGAGAGTGGATTAAAGTGGTGGTCCCCTGACCAGGAAGAGGAGGAGAACGTTGGACCACCACCACCACCAACTCCACCATCATTACATCAATTGAGGTGCCTGGAGAGAGAGGACAGAGGAGGAGAAGGAGAAAGGAGGCCTACATCAACATCAACCAGGGGAGAGGCCTTTCTATCACTGCCTCCCCAAATTGGCCTCCACTTCAGGAGAGGGAGAGAGGGGAGAGAAACCAACTGCTTGAAAGAAGGGAAGAAAACTTCATCCGGAACATCTACAGGTGGGTGTTATTTGGGGCACTCTCCCAAGACTTTGTATTTTAGGTGGGGGGAGAAAAGAAGAAGCAAGGCCGGATCATCAAGGGGTGTAGTGTGTGTGTGTGTGTGCTCTTGTTAAAAGCTAGGCCACACACACCACTAATTAGCATCCCTTCTATTGCCTGCCCTGGGAGAGCTTGGAGCTGCCCAAGATGAAGTCCTTAATTTAATTTAATTACATCGTTAAGACCTGTTGCAGGACTAAGCCTGGGCTTCTCCAGCTTTTCCAGGTGAAGACGTCTTCTCCCCCTGCCAGAAGACCACCATCACCAAAGACTTTTTCCATCGGAGAGTGCAACCCTGCCAACACCCACCCACCATCCTGAGTGGCAACACTGCCCTTTGCGGCCTCCCTCCTTCCCAGCCCCCCACCTCTCTCTCTCTCTTTGTCTCTCTCTGCCTGTCTTTCTAAGGCACCTTAGTTTCATCTATTTTATTAATTGCCAATTGAGCAGAGGGGAGAGGGCTCCTCTCCCAATTTAAATCAATAAGGAGAGAGGTGTGTCCTCATTTTAATCAGCTCCCTCTGCTCAATAGAGGACAAAAAAATATATATATATACACCGAGGCCATTAACACCTTCAGGCCTGTGACTTGGGGTGAGTGTAGCCCTTAAAAAAAGCACCCCAGAATGGCGACTGCGTCTTCACCGGTGGTGGGGCCAGCCGGGACCTATGCGAGAGTGGTAGCCACAGCCACAGCTGCTCCCGCCGTTCCTGCTGCCCTGTCACCTTTTCGATTAATAACAAAAAGCTTGGGGTGAAGAGCTACACTCACCCCACTATGACCATCGAGGCCTGCGTCAAGGCCATGGCTGGGGTTGTCGGCCCCTCAGCCATCGTCGCGGCCTCGAAAATGTATGGGAAGGCTGTGTTCTTCCTGGGGTCGGAGCGGGCGGTCTCCCTGGCTGTCGCCAAGGGGCTCACCGTGGGCGGGACCTTCCTGCCGGTGGATCCTCTCGAGGCCACCGCGCAGAGGATCATTATTTCCAACGTCCCGCCCTATGTTCCTGGTGAGCTCCTCCTTCCCCATTTGCGACAACTTGGGGAGGTGAGGTCGGGGATCACACCCATCCCGCTCGGCTTCCGGGAGGCCAGCCTTCGCCACGTCTTCTCCTTCCGGCGCCAGCTGTTTATCCAGCTGGCGCGGGAGGAGGACACTGAAGGGGCGTTCGTCGTCCTCCACGAGGGGACCGCCTACCGCGCCTTTTGGACGTCGGACGGTGTGAGGTGCCATGCCTGCAGGGAGGTGGGGCACATCAGGAGGAACTGCCCTGCCTCCAAGGCCGCCGGATCATCTCGTGCGGCCGAGGCTGGCGCCGCCGCCGCCGCCCTTCCCCCCGGATCTGCCCGCGCGTCAAGTACGTCTGATGCGCGGTTGACGTCGGGGGCCGATGCCACCAAGGCCTCCGGCGGGGGGGAGGGAGCGTGTCCGGCCGGAAAGAAGGCGCGGGAAAAAAAGAAGCACCTTAGGGCAGGTCCCCCCGTGGGTGGTGAGCCCTTGCCCCTTGAGCCCCTTACACCCGCGCTCCTCGCGGAGTTGATCAGGGCAGATGTGAGCGGGAGGGGCCCCGTGCCCGAGCCTGTGGCCGCAACCGCCGCAGCGGTAATGCCAATACCTGCGGCCGGGCTCGGGCCCGAGGAACCCGACAAACCTGCTCCGCCAGAGGGAGTCGAGGAGGAGGCCTTTGCAGACATGGAGGTCTCCCTCGCTCCCTCCGTGCTAAAAAGAAGGAGCGACCCCCTGGATGAGGAGGAGGACCGGGAGGAGGAAGGTCCCTCCGAGCAGGGGGAGTCGTCGCCCGCCGCGGGTACTGCGCCTCCCCCCCACCCCCCCCCCCAGCGCTGTCGTCATCACCAGCGATCGGCAGGGGTCGCCTGTCCCTCGGGAGGCTGAGGAAGATGTGTCTGTGCAGCACGTGCCTCCCGGGGATGGGGATGAGACCCTGCCCATGGGGGGGGTTGCGGAACAACCCGCGGCAGTAATTGAAGTTGACCTTTTATCGGTGTCGTTACCCCTCGCCGGGTAGGGCAGCCTGGGGGCTGGGTCGGGCGAGCTCGAGGATAATGAGCTCGCCCAATGCGACCCGGACGTCTCCCAGGGGATGCTCGTCCTGGTAGAGCTTTTAATTCAAAACCCCCCGTCCGCTGGGTCGGAGGTTGGTGGCGGGGAGGAGGATGGCCCCCTGGCTGCGTCTCTGGTGCCGGACGTACTGGAGGAGCTGGAAATTGTTCTCTCCCTGGTTTCTCCGGTCGTTCCGGCATCTGAGGCGGAGGGGAGCTCTGAACCACCGCCGTCTTCTGGCCCGGCACCCCTAGAGGAGCCCAGGGAGAAATCCTCTGCCGCCGATCCTGGGGGTGGGATCCGGGCGGAGGCGGGGCTGGCTGGCGCGGCCGAGTCGTTCGCTTCGCACTGCGCGGCGGACGGGTCGGCCGCTGGTGACGACCCCCTGGAGGAGGATGGGGACTCGGTGATGGGCACGGAGGACGATTCGGACTCCAGCGCCGACGTGGCGATGGATGACCTCGTGCCCCTTGCCGAGTCTCCCCTCATTTCCGTAAGGGAACTCCGGGATTTTATGGCCACGTGCCTGGGTCAGCGCAATAAGGTCCGGCTGGCCCTCGACAGGTGGTCGGAGCTGGCGCCGCTCATCGATTCCGTCCGCGCCGCCGTTAAGGTCTTGGGCGCGGACGAGGGTGTGAACCCGCTCGAGCTGCGTCGGCTCACAACGTTTCTCACTGGGCTGCTGAGGAAGTGGCGGCGGACCAGCGGCTGCGCTTCCTCCCCCCGTTAGGTGTAGGTAGAGGTTGCACTATGCTTCTGACATGAAGATAACCATAGCCAGCCTCAACATCAACGGCAGCAGGGAGGCGCGCCGCAGATTCAATAACTTCTCGGTACTTCGGGACGGGAAGTATGCGGTGTGCTTCCTGCAAGAAACCCACACCGTTCCGGGAGACGAAGCCACGTGGCTCCTGGAGTGGCAAGGAGGGGTCAGCATGAGTCACCTCTCCAACAATTCCAGCGGGGTGGCTATCTTGCTGGCCCCGCATTTTCAGCCGGAGATCTTGGGGGTCAAAAAGCACGTGCCGGGCCGCTTGCTCCAGGTCACTGTTCGCCTGGGGGGCGTGCCGCTCCATCTAGTGAACGTGTACGCCCCTCAGACCAGTGCGCAGCAAGTGCGCTTCTTCGAAGAAGTGTCCGCTCTCTTGGGCTCCATCGACGTGGGCGAGTGCGTCATCCTCGGGGGGGATTTTAACTGCACCCTCGAGGCGAGGGACCGTTCGGGTCCCCCGCGAAGCCCGGCGGCGATGGAGAAGTTGAGGGACCTGGTTGGGTCCTTCGACTTGGTGGACGTCTGGCGAAATCTCCACCCCGACTCCAGCGCCTTCACTAACGTGAGGTCTGGGGGAGGAAGGTCCAGAATCGACCGCCTCTACATTTCCCGGGCGTACGTCTCCTGCGTTCCGGCAGCTTCCATGCGGCCGGTGCCGTGCACGGACCACCACCTGGTGTGGGCGGAGCTCGCTCCGCTGCGCGCGCGGGGGGGGGGTCCGTGTACTGGCATTTTAACAACCTGCTGCTGGAGGACGCACGCTTCCGGGATTCGTTTCGTCGATTCTGGGCCGACTGGAGAAGGAAGCAGGGGGGCTTCCCCTCCTTGAGGCTATGGTGGGATGTGGTCAAGGCTCACATCCATCTCTTCTGTCAGGAGTACGCGAAGGGGTCGACCAAGAGGCGGGAGGCCCGGGTCGGGGGGTTGGAGAAGGAGGTGCTCGACCTGGAGTCCCGTCTCGGTCAGGTCGTCGAGGACCCGGCCCTGCGGAAGGTGTACGAAGAGAAGAAGGGCGCGCTGAAGGACCTGCAGCTCGTCGGGTCCCGAGGCGCGTACGTGAGGTCGCGGATCCAGCTCCTGCGGGACCTGGACCGCGGCTCCCCCTTCTTCTACTCGCTGGAAAAAAGACGGGGGGTCCGTAAGCAGCTCTTGGGGCTGCTGGCCGACGACGGATCTCTGGTCTCGGATCCGGAGGGAATCAGCGCGGAGACCCGCGCCTATTACGGGGCTCTGTTCTCTCCGGATCCGTCCAGCGAGGATGCGCGCAGAGTTTTGTGGGAGGACCTGACGAAGGTTGGCCCGGAGGGCGCCGAAAAATTGGACGCTCCGCTAAGTCTGGCGGAGCTGACCGGCGCCCTCCGCCAGCTCTCTAGGGGAATGTCCCCGGGGCTGGACGGGCTGACCGTGGAGTTCCACAGGGCGTTCTGGGACGTCTTGGGGGGCGACTACGCGCGGGTCCTGGGGGAAAGTTTGGCGACCGGGGAGATGCCCCTCTCTTGGCGCAGGGCGGTCATTGTCCTGCTGCCTAAGAAGGGCGATCTCCGCCTCCTTAAGAACTGGCGCCCGGTCTCCCTCCTCAGCACGGACTATAAAATCTTTGCCAGGGCCATGTCTGCTCGCCTTGGCACCGTGCTGGCCCACATGATCCACCCCGACCAGTCCTACACGGTCCCGGGCCGGACCATCCACGATAACATCCATCTGGTCCGGGACCTGGTCCACCACTCCCAGAGGGCTGGTCTGTCGGTCGCCTTCCTTTCCCTGGATCAGGAGAAGGCGTTCGACAGGGTGGATCACGAGTATCTCTTCGGGGCTCTGCGTGCATTCGGGTTCGGGACGCATTTCGTCGCCCGGATCCGACTTCTGTACGCCGCCGCGGAGTGTCTGATTAAAGTTAACGGGTCCTTGACGGCGCCCCTTCGCTTCGGGAGGGGGGTGCGTCAGGGATGCCCCATGTCCGGTCAGTTATATGCCATTTGCGTGGAGCCTTTCCTGCGCCTCTTGCGGAAGAGGTTGACGGGACTGGCTCTGCAAGGGCCGGGCGTGGAGGTGGTCCTCTCGGCTTACGCCGATGACGTGCTCCTCACGGTCACGGATCCCGCTGACTTGCGGAGGATGCGGGAATGCCAGCAGATTTACTCGGACGCATCCTCCGCCAAGATCAACTGGGAGAAATGTTCCGGACTCCTGGTGGGTCAGTGGCGGGTGGACTCCCTGCCGGAGGAGTTCAGGCCTTTCGCCTGGAGCACCACGCACCTCCTCTATTTGGGAGTCTACCTTAGCCCTGCCGAGGACGCTTGGCCGGCGACCTGGCAAGAGCTGGAGGCCAAAGTCACCGCTCGCCTAGGACGCTGGACAGGACTGCTCCGAGTGTTGTCCTACAGGGGTCGAGCGCTGGTCATAAACCAGCTGGTGGCCGCCATGTTGTGGTACCGGTTGGTCACTTTGATCCCTCCCCCTGCGTTTGTCGCCAAGATTCAGAAGAAGCTCATCGACTTCTTCTGGGACAAAAGGAAGCACTGGGTCTCTGCCGCGGTTCTGTGTCTCCCGCTTAGGGAGGGCGGTCAGGCGCTGGTGTGCCTTCGCACCCAGGCTGCGACTTTCCGTCTTCAGACGCTGCAGAGATACCTGTACGTCGAGAATCCTCCGAGATGGTGTGCGCTGGCGACGTTATTCTTCCGCCAGCTGCATGGCCTCAATTACGACACGCAGCTCCTGTTTGCGAAAGTGGGCAGCAGGCGTGCCGGCCTGCGGGAGCTGCCTGTCTTCTACCAGGAACTACTATGGGTTTGGAACTACGTCGCTTCCAGGCGGAGCTCTCCCCCGTCAGGAGCGGCGGCTCTCCTTCGGGAGCCGCTGCTCAGGAATCCGCACCTCCACGAACACGGGTTCGGGCGGCTGGCGGAGGGTAGGGCTGTGGCTGGCAAGGTGACCAGAGTCGGGGACCTGCTCGATGGCGGAGGAGCGGGCTGGATGGCGCCGGAGGAGCTGGCGCGGCGCCTGTCCTGGGCCAACGTCCAGCTCGCGGTCGAAACCATCGAATCGGTAAAAGCGGCACTGGGCCTCGACTCCACTAGGTGTATCGAGGCGGCTCAAGCACGTGGGGCGATCCCGTCCGAGCTTACCCCCGTTCGGACGGAATTCCTCATCGGCGCCCGGCCCCGAAACTCCCCTCGGGAACCGGCGCCTCACAACTTGAGCCGTCTCGAGGAAATACCCTCCGTGCCTTTTCATTCCGCGCGGAGGGGTTTCCTGTACGGGCTGCTCCTGCACACTCTCCACTTTGCCATCTTCGTATACCGTCCGGACACGCCTTGGCGTGGCGTTTTGCCGACCGGCGGTAGCGGAGGTCCCCAATGGAGGGCTCTCTATGCGGGAGTCCTCCCTTGTTCCATCGGGGACTTGGCCTGGAGGGTGTTGCATGGAGCGGTCCTGTGCAATAAGGTTTTAAGTAGGTTCACGGACTCCCAGGCCGCCTGCATTTTTTGCGGCCTGGAGGAGTCCGTGTTTCACGTTTATATGGATTGTGAGAGGTTGCAGCCCCTCTTTCACTACTTGAAGGGGCTGCTCCTCGATTTTTGGTTGCACTTCAGTCCCACGCTCTTGATCTACGGTCACCCGGTGCGGAGGGGAGCGGACAGGTTGGAGGACCTCCTTGTGGGCCTGCTCCTGGGCCTGGCTAAAAGAGCCATCAATTGGTCCAGGCAGCGGGCGGTCGAGGGGGTCGTCCAGCCGGATTGCCTGCATCTCTTCCGCGGCCATGTTCACGCCCGGGTGGCCCTGGAGATGGAGCACGCGGTGTCCGCCGGTGCGCTTGAGTATTTCCGCGACCGGTGGGCGCCGCGGGGACTGGAGTGCATCATCAACACGGAAAACCAAATTTTAATTTGATTTGTTAAGCTTTAGTTGAACTTTTGTTTATTTACAGTCGAATTGGTTTTTTTTGGGTCCAAATAAAAGAGTACCCTCTGTTCAGTAAATACCTGTTTTATTGTTCTCCTGCAGTCCGTGTATTATTAAGGCGCAGACACTACACTACCCTTTTCCCCTCAGCCACTGCACTGAGGACTGCCTTGAGGACGGGGTCTTGGGTTTGGACCGTCTTAAGGTCCGGGGTTAAAGCTACCCCTGCACTCCCTTCTGTCCCATTCCTACCCCTGACTGATGCTATAGGACTAGACCCATAGGGGTCCCAGAAAGTGCCTGTGTGGGTACCCTCCTTAGCTAGCACGTCGGCCTGCTGGTTGCCCTTACTACGGGGTTCTGTGGAGGAATGGGCTTTCACCTTATGGATGAAAAGCTCACCTTCCTCCCCCACTGCTGCTAAGATTTTCTCCAGCAGGGGTTTCTCTATGAGGGGTCTCCCATCAGCGGAGGTGTATCCGCGGCGGGACCAGATGGCCAGGTACTCCGTACACAAATTGCATGTGAACATGCTGTCCGAGCAAATCGTGTATGGGGTGGGGAAGATTTTGGGGTGTGTAACAACGTATACTACCGCAGACAGTTCAGCCTGCTGGGCGCTCATGGTGCTGGGGAGCTTAATTGCCAGGGCAACGTTTGCCGCTGGGTCATAAACTCCACACCCTGTGAGTCGCTCACCAGCAGATATCATGCTAGAGCCATCCACATAGATTTCGCGGCCTGTGGGGTGTATCCCGGCCCGCAAACCTATGTCTACTTCCCAAACCCCTTCTATGGAAGACCGGTGGGCTGTTCCAGGATATACCAAGTTAGCTGTGAGCTTTGGCTCGCAGAGCCCTTTTACTTTCAGGTCCATCTGTGAGAGAAGCAGGGTCCAGAGAGCAATGCGGGCACTGCTCACTGTCCCATCCTTGATTCTCCCGTTCAGGAGCATCTGGGTGGGCATGTGATGGATGAGGAGGGTGATGGGAGAGGTGTCTGTAAAGATCAGCGATCTTTTCACAGCCCAATGTGTGGCCAAGAGGTGCCTCTCACAATTGGAGTAGCTCTTCTCCACATCCGTGAGTATACTGGAGGAGTAGACCACTGACCTCAGCCTGCCATGCCGCTCTTGGAGCAGCACAGCACTCAGACTGTCCCCGCTGGCTGCTACCTCCAGGAAGAACACTTTCCCCCCATCTATGGCCCCTAGAACTGGTGCGGTCTGCAGATCTTTCTTGAGCCTGACAAATGCTGCCTGGCAACCCTCATCCCAAACCCACTCCACTCCCTGGTGTAGGAGCCGGAGCAGGGGGGGCTGCTGTGGCTGCATTGTCCTCAATAAAGTCTCTGCAGTACCCGGTTAGCCCTAGAAAAGATCTCACTCCCGTGACTGTGTTGTTGACTAGTAACTCTTGTACTGCTTCCCTTCTAGCTTAATCTATGGCCCTTTTCCCAGCGCGTACGGTCAGGCCCAGGAATTTCATCTCCTGCTGGCCGATCTGCGCTTTCTTTGGGTTCACTTTAAAGCCTTCCTGCCTGAGCAGTTCCAGCAGTTTGGCCAGTAGTGGGCCATGCTCCTCTCTCGAATTGGTGAATAGGAGCAGGTCATCCACATACTGTACCAGCTGCCTGGGCTGGCTGAAGCCCTTTAGACTGTTTGCCATGCATTGATGGAAAATGCTAGGGCTATTGTGGAAACCCTGAGGCAAACAGTTCCAGGTGTACTGTTGCCCTTTAAAAGTAAAGGCAAACTTGTACTGATCCTCTCTCTTTAAAGGGATGGACCAAAACCCATTGGAAATATCCAGCACCGTGAAAGTGGTCACGGATGCTGGGATACTTCCTATCAGGTCGGCAACTGCTGCTACCGTGGGTGCACAGGCTGGGATGTTACTGTTGAGCACCCGATAGTCCCCTGTGGCCCTCCAGGAGTTGTCCGGTTTTCTATCTGGCCACAGTGGAGAGTTTACGTGGGTGGCTATCGGTCTCAGGTCCCCCTGTTGCACTAAGGAGGACATGGCTGCTTCCATGTCTGGCTCCGCTTCCCTGGGGAAGTTATACTGCTTTTGTGGTCGGGCCATAGGGTCCCCATCTACAGTGACCTCAAGCACAGGGTCCCCTTCCCCTGTTTCCCTGGGATGACTACTACTCCGCCTTCCTTTCCTGTATTTGCCCCCCATAGGCAGTGATTCCTTAAATCCACTAGGATCCCGTGGCCTACAATAAAGTCAGCTCCCAGGATCCCTTTTCCACCCTCCACTTCCCACTTCATTAGGATACAGGTCCACTTAGAGCGGAGTGTCCCTAAACGAATGGACAGCGGGATGGAAAATGAGCCAGCAAAGGATTTCTACACTCCTTCCTCCAGATCCATCCTTCCCACATCCGTAACAGTTAAGCTTTGTGCTGGAAGGGTTATTCCCTTCCTGATGCCACTCCTTCCTACCCTGTCCGGGTTTTACTTCATGCACCTTCCCCTTAGGTGGGTGTGCATCGGTTCTCTTACCATTCCGGTAAGCTAGGGTCAATTGTCTGATCACTGTCAGCTCGGTAGTCAGGGGATACTTTGGGTCAAACCACATTCCTGCCTTGGCCCTGACCTGTGGCAAGCTGTTTGCCACCAGGCAACGGAGCCAGTGGGCCAGCTGATCCTGGTCCAGGTTAGCCCAGTTAGGTGCCCCAGTACAGGCACTCCTATACACCGGCCGCAGTCTGTCTGCGAAAGCCTGCGGGGTTTCCCCTGAGAGCTGCACTGTTTTCTCCACCCGGGAGAAAGGACTTCCCTCATTCATCCCATGGCCTCAAGAACTTCCTCCCTGAGCTCCCCATACTCGCACTGTCCCCTCTTACACTGGTCAGAGAGGGACTGGAGGAGCTTGCTCTCTAGGGAGAATAGCAGCATTTTGGCCTGTTCGGCATCATCGCATTTGTTGATGCTGGCTGCCTGTTCCACTTCCCTGAAGTGGACCGAGGGGTCCCCATTTTCTGCGAGTTTTGGTATATGGCTTACCATGGCCCTAAGCTGTTGGGTGCCGTAGGGAACTATGAACTATGAACGGGGGTTTTTCCACCTCAGCTTCTACCCCTAACTCCACCCCCCCTTGCTGCCAGACCTCGCTGAAACCTGGTGCTACGGGTGTTGGTCGTGGGTCCTCCTGCTCCTCAACCGGGTCATCCCTTGGCACTACCTGTGGTGTCTGAACCATTCTCCCCTCGTTCCCTGTAAAGTCAATCTGGGCTGCCTTCGGGCTTATGAGGCACACCATGCCCTTTGCCTTCCTTAGGGCAAGGCTCAGATTCTCTATCTGTTCCTGGCAGGGGCCATGATCTGCATCTTCAAACCCCTGTGCGCTCGCTATCTTATAGGCTGCCTTTATGTCTTTTACTTTCTCCTCCTGCTCTCTTACTTGTCTTGCTAGGCGGGCATTCTTTTCCCGCAACCTCAGCTAATTGTTCTTGGCCTCGGTGACCTGACACTGTAAATATTCCTGCCTGGCCTTATGCTTCCCCCATTAACTGCACCCTTTCCTGGTTCGGAGCCTGCAATCCTGCCAATAACTTTTCCCCTGCTAGAGCCCTTGCTTGGGCTTCCAGGCCTGACTCCCGTATCTCGGCTGCCTGTGCCTCAACGAGCCTGTCCAAAAGCTGGATCTGTTTCTTGAAGCACGTCAGCCAAACTGCCTTTTCTATGGATTTCTTATGATCCTTCCCTTCTGTCCATTTAGCTGCAGCATCTACTGGATGCCCAGCCTTTAACAGATTAGTGATCCACTTCTTAGTGATATTCACCTTACTGAAAACATAATTTGAAATCCTCTCTTCCATTACAGTTTTCTCTTCCGAATCAGTGTCTGCTGTATCGCACCCCTGTTGCCGGAGTCCTGCCACGGTCGCCATTCTGTAGGGGGTGGTGTGTTGAGTCAGCTTTGTCCCTGACCGTTTTGAGCGGTTTGAATCGCTCCCACACCCCTGGGTTCTAGACTCCGGACTTAGGTACAGGCTGCGATACAAAATTGGAGTAGACAACTGGTTTGATACAAGAAAACTGTGTTTATTAGAGTCACAACAAAATTATGCACTTAAAATTATTGGAGTAGTTACAGACATTCAAGAGTACACTTAATTAAGAATGGAGAACACACGGCACAATGAGGGAAAATCACATTAATAATCCCCCTACCCTTGTCCCACCCCCAATACCTAACTAAATTGTACTAAAAAGAGCCAAGGATCATGCTCACCAATAGGGGTTTCTTGACAGTTCGAATCCTGTCAGTTAAGCCGGTTGCATTTTTGGGGTTCGCTCTTTGTGTCCTTTGGGGCCTGCCGTCGCCACGTGGTCCCAGTCTTAGAATCTGCGAAGGTTCTTCAGTTGGGTGGAGTCCGTTGATGCGGTACGGGCGCAGTTGTGGATTTATCTGGTAAGTAACCTCTTTCCTTAGTTAGAAATAGGGAATAAAGTTTGGTTGGGTACTTTAGCTTGTAGAGTGGAAAACTTTGGGTTTTGTTCTTCTGGTGGTGGTCTGGTCATCGAGTTTTGTTGCGGTTGGGGTTCGGTTGGCGGTCTTCAGTGTCGGCTCGGTTGCGATGACCTAGATCATTACCTGTGTAGTGGTAATGATCTGAAGGTATGGTTTACCCGGCCCTTTGTTATCGCAGTGCTCGTGGTTGGTCCTTGTGTCGGGCTGCGGTTGCGACCTTGTTGTCTTCGGTCACGCCTGCCCCACCGTGTCCCCTCGCCGTGATGTTCTGTGAGCCTTCCGGTTCAATGCCCCTGTGTCCTGTAAGCTTCTGCCTGTCGTGATGAGTCCTTGGTTACCGGTGGGCCTACAATTATACTGTTTTTGAGTTTGTTATCTGCGTGCCATATCAAGGTTAGTTCTTTGTCTGATTTTTGGCGGGCTCATTAAGGTGATTATAGCCGTTCACCTTAACTGGTTTTTGGGCAGTTGTCCCGTTGTTAAATGGTTTTTAATGTCTCGGTGTTTGTTGTGCATAATGTAAATCGGTATCTTCCTGGCTTGGTAGCTAGTTCGAACTGTAAGCGATTATATATGCATAGTCTTGATGGGCTTTAGGTTTGTGCAAGATTAAGTCTTTTCCTGAGTTGATTGGTTTTAAAGGGAAGAATGCATGTTCCGTCTCCTTCAGTTGTCTGGTTTTGAAATAACAAATCAAGGCTGTCTCCCACAGGCCCGGGCATGTCAAGTTTTGAGTTTTGAACTTGACATGCTGTGTGCAGGGCCCTGCTTTAACCTTGCAGCTTTTGCCATAAAGTCCAACGTCGTTTCCTTCAAGGTTCCCTTAATAATAACTTGGCCTTCAGGGTCCCTCATTTAGTAACTTGGGAAATGTGGGAATTTTGAGAATCCTACAATATCCTCTGTGCACCTGGCTGATGACACCACTCCGTTCGCCCAGCACCCCTGCTGAGCTACGATACAACGAGAGCCATCAAGCTACCAGGAACATCGTTGAGCACACAATCGGCATGCTCAAGCAACGGTTCCACTGACTGGACCATTCTGGAGGAGTCCTGCAGTACTCGCCTGAGCGAGTCTCCCACTTCGTTGTTGTTTGCTGCACGCTGCATAACCTGGCAATCCTCAGGACCCAGCCAATGCCAGCAGACATTGAAGCACCAGCGGAGGAGGAGGAGGAGGAGGAGGAGGAGGAGGAGGAAGATGAGGAGGATGATCATCAGCAGCACCAAGGCGGGAGGGAGGCACAAAGTGGAAGGGCCATCCATCAAAGGCTCATAGCAAGTCGCTTCTATGCCCCCTCTGAGGGAATGGCTTCTGCCATTCAAACAACCTGAATGAAACCATCCCGCAACCTCTAAGCCGGTCAAGGCAACAATGAGTGCAAAGACCAAACATGCACATTTTGAATACAGACACTTCTTTATTTCACAAACTGTGTCTCATTTCCGCATGACAAAGTAATAGAATGAAACACAAAAAAAAACAGTCATTCACATAACTGGCTCTCATAACCTGGAGACAATGTCCAAAACAGTAATAAAAATTTGACCATGAGCCTCGGCCTTCAATAAAACAATGAAAGACATTTTGCCACACCTCCTACTTTTTGCCCTTCGAGGGTGATCTGCTTCCCTTGCGAAATTGCCCTCTTCCCACCCTGCAGCTCCTCTGTAATGGGACCCCAGTGGCTGGAGCAAGGCTGGGGGAAGGCTGCTGATTGTCAGAACCTGAGACTGCAGATGCCCTTGAGGGACAGCCTGGACCAGCTCTGGGCCTGGAGGGCTCGGCTGCTGACTGCACCAACTCTGCATGGGCGGCAACAGTCTGTCCTACAGGTGGTGGCAACTTCAGTGGAGAAGTGCCAGTGGTGGCAGCAGGAATGCTGTCATCTTGAGAGAGGACAGCAACTCCCTGCTCGACCGACACACTGGCACTCCCACGGGGCAGCATTTCAGCATCCGGAGCAATCTGATGGCCTCAATCTGCATCTGCATGAGACCAGCCACAGACTGCATTGCAGCACTTAGCATTTGCGTGGCAGCTGCCTGTGCTACAGCGAAGTGCTCCACACTCCTTGCCAGTGATTCAATGGATTTGGGCATCCTTGCCACTGCAGCCATCAGCTCAGTGTGCCTTTTCTCTGCCTGGGCGCTCATTTCAGCGAGGACCCGCTCCTCGTCTGCGTCCAGTGCAGCAGACTCGAGGCCATACTCTCCGTCCGGGGAGAAGGCCCCCGAGCTTCCCTAACCCCCTCGCGTTGCTGCAGCTCGCTGTGTCCTGGAGCTTCACCCTCATCAGACCCTTCCCCCTGCTCCCCTCCAGGGAAAGTGTGTCCCCAGTATGGGCATGGGCTGCCTCGGTAGAGGGTGGCGCTGATGGTCCGGCTTCCTCTTCCACCTCGCCTTCAGCTTCATTCTCACTGGCAGCTTGAGGCCTGTCTCCTCACCTGGTGAATCACCATCTGAAAGCAGGCAGGTACAAGAGTGGCTTTAGCGTGAGGACAGGGTGGCAGCAAGGGAAGCATGAGTGCAGCGATTTAGTGCTTTGGATTGAAAGTGTCAAAGGCTGCTGTTGTGAGGAACAAGTGGAAGGAGAGAGGACAAAAAGGTGATGACCTTATCATTGCTGTCCAGAACGGGGTCGGCGTCTCCAGTGGTGACGGGACCAATCACCCAGCTTGCCACAATCCTGTGGACACGCTGCTCAAGATCGCTGAGGGCTTGAAGGTGAGGCCGCCCTCCACCGGTCTGTTGCCGCTGTCTCCTATTATGAGACAGCTTGGCCTGCAAGAAAAAGGACAGCGTCTGAGTAAATATGCAGCCATGACCTTGCCTGAAATGCCTCCCATGGTTGAATAGCCCTTACTGTATGCAAAATGTGGAATGTGCATGTGTGTTTCATGAAAGGGCCATAGGTGTTGGATGAGTGTTGGGCATTGGGGCTTTCAAGATCCTCTGGCCATAAAGTGAGGTGGAGATGGAAGGATGAAGAGGTTTTGAAAAAAAGGCACTCACCCTGACGACACGAGTGAGGTCATTGAACTTTTTCCTACATTGCACATGGGTCCTAGGCACCATGCTGCTTGAGGACACTCTCTGAGCCACCTCCCTCCACAGTTTCTTGTACTCGCTTGGCAAAGGCCTCCTGCCACTCTCTGGGTACAGAATGGATCTTCTGCGCTCCACCCCGCGAACCAGAGCCTCCAAAGTCCGCTCGCAGGAGCGCTGCACTCATTCCCTGGCCCTTTCCATAGTGTCTGGCTGCTAGATTTAGCCACAGGTTTGCCCAGGCCGAGATTCAAGGCTCCACTGAGCAGGGTGTGGCTGCAGAGCAAGATCGACCCTCCCCTTTAAGAACTGACCGGCACCAGTGTGCCTGTGTTCAATCGCCAGCTGACAGCACCTGCGCTGCGCACGCCCTCTGAGGTAACGCCTCGCTCCTCAGCCTTAGCGCCTTAAGAGAGTTGTGTAGCGCCTGATTTAGTGCTCCAATCACCTCCAGGGGCAATAAAAGCCAAGTTTGCAGTCGGAGGCGATAATTAGCACGAGGCGCTAATCTTTGCGCCCGGCCGATAATTGCGCCCCAAATGGGGCGATACCGAATTTCTCCCCCCTAATTCCTGTTTTACCTAGATAATGCAGACTGTCTCTGCGTTGTCAGGCTGCTTGTCTGCCAGCCAGTCTTGGATGAGCCATAATTTCCTGCCGTTAAATATTGTGGAGGCTGAAACAATTGACTTCAGTCCCCACCATACCCTTGCCAGTGAATCCACCCCCCTCCCCAGCTATTGTCTCAGGCTGAACCAGACTGTGCACAACCTCAGCAATCTATGCAACCTCAAACTGAGCTTCCAATCCCATATCCACTCCATCACTTCCACTCTTCAATATTGTCATCCTCTGCCCCTACCTCAGCCCATCTGCTACTCAAACCCTTTGCCACCTCCAGATGCAGCTATTCCAATGCTCCCCCATTATCCACACTCTGTAAAATCTAGCTCATCTAAAACATTGATGCCCATGTCCTATCCTGCATCCATGATCCAGTCACCCATAACCCGAACCTTGCTGACCTATATTGGCTTCCAGTTCCCCAGCACCTCCAAGTTAAAATTCAGATCCATGTGTTTAAAATCCTTCATGACCTCACCCCTCCCAATCTCTGTAATGTCCTCAAGCCATACAACCCCACTCAGCGAAATTCTCGTTCCGCTGATTCTGGTCTCTTGTGCATTTCCCCCTTCGCCGCATAGGTCCCACACTTTGGAATTCTCTCCCTTAACTCTGCCATCACCCGATAATGTGGTGCCAGCACACATGTGCCAATGAGCTGGCCTCACACAATATTGTGAGGTAGCCTCATTAACATATAATGGTGCTGCATTCGGAGCATAATGTATGGGGCACAGGAAGAACCATACATGGGTCAGAGGATGGAACATCAGATGCTAGCGTGCAGTGTAAGGTTGCTGTCTGCCCGTGACCCACTTCATTGTTATTTTAGGGAGTAAGACTTGGCCATTTGGAAGCCAAAAAACACAAACAAAAAAGAGGCAGAGGGCAATCCAGAAGCAATTTTTTTTGCACGATGGACCTCCCCTAATGCACCTACTCCAAACAGGTACTCAGCATCTGGAGTGCTGCTCAGGTGCTCCAGTCATATAATATGGAGGACCCCTAATTTAATTTGTAATTCTTGGGCTCAATGGCCTAGAAATTCAGTATAGCCACTTTTGGGGCAGTAAAGTCGGGCGGCCGCTAAAGTTTGCGCCCGGCGCAAAGTGGAGGCCACTTCGCCGATATTCAGTAGCTTTGGCCAAGGAGTTTGCTCGAGCGCTAAAACTGGCGATGCACGGCTATCTTTAGGCGCTAAGCCGGCGGTGCAGAGTGATACCGCCGAGGCCGGCCGCAGCGCAGGTGCGGTCATTTCTTGATTGACAGCAGACACCCTGGCGCCGGCCAGCTCTTAAAGGGGGAAGGGTCGACTTGGTCTGCTGCCACGCCCTGGATACTGCAGCCCTCCAGCTAGGCCTAAACACTGCTGCTGGAGAGAAATAGCGCTAGGAAGGATGCAGAGGGCCCGTGAGCGAGCGCAGCGCTTCTCTGCCCATGATTTAAAGGTGCTGGTTAGGGCTTTGGAGAGGAGACGCCATATCTTGTTCCCGGACAGTGGCAAGAAGCCTGCCGCCAGGGTGTACAGGAAATCCTGGAGGGATGTCGCCCAGAGGGTCACAGCCACCTGCGATGTCCCCAGGACTGGTGTCCAATGCCGGAAAAAGTTTAACAACCTCACTCGGATTGTCAGGGTGAGTACCCTTTCCAGTGTCCTCCTCATCCTTGCATGTGCACCTCACATTATGGGCAAAGGGACCTCAAAGGCCTAATGGCCAGCCCTCATCCAGCAGCTATGGCACTGGCATGAACATCAATTGCACTTTCTGCACTTTACACACTGGCCAAGCTATTCGACCATGGGTGGCAGTGCATACAGCAACAGGGCACCACACTGGCCAAGCTATTCGACCATGGGAGGCAGTGCATACAGCAACAGGGCACCACACTGGCCAAGCTATTCGACCATGGGAGGCAGTGCATACAGCAACAGGGCACCACACTGGCCAAGCTTTTCGACCATGGGAGGCAGTGCATACAGCAACAGGGCACCACACTGGCCAAGCTATTCGACCATGGGAGGCAGTGCATACAGCAACAGGGCACCACACTGGCCAAGCTATTCGACCATGGGAGGCAGTGCATACAGCAACAGGGCACCACACTGGCCAAGCTATTCGACCATGGGAGGCAGTGCATACAGCAACAGGGCACCACACTGGCCAAGCTATTTGACCATGGGAGGCAGTGCACACAACAACAGGGCACCACACTGTACTTAGAGGCCGTCCTTTCTCTTGCAGGCCAAGCTGGCCCAGAATCTGAGGAGCCGGACTGACACCGGGGGAGGCCGTCCCCATTTCCAGCAGCTCAGTGACCTGGAGGAGCGCGTGGGTCGACTCATGGGTGGCCGGCTGATTGGCCCCGTTGCATGTGGAGATGCTGACCCTGTGCTGGGCCCCAATGGTAAGGACATGACCTTTTGGACCTCTCTCGTTCCCCTTGCGCTTCAGATCTACATCCTTTGCCACTGTCCGACCACTGCGCTGAATGCCACCACTCATGCCTCCCTCGCTGACGCCCTGTCCTCATTCTAAAGCTACTCTTGTGCCTTCCTGCTTTCAGCTGGTGAGGAGGAGGTCCCTGAAGCTGCCACTGACAGTCCCTCGGAAGAGGAGGACGAGGAGGAGCAAGAGGAAGGCGGCCCATCGGGGGAACCCTCATCCGCGCCAGGGGATGGCAATGGAGGGGACACGTCTTCCCTGGAGGAGAGCCAGGGGGAAGTGTTGCAGGGGGGTGTAGCTCCTGTGCCCAGTGGCGCCCAGCCACGCGGGAAGGGTCGGGCAGCTCGGCGGCCTTCTCCCCAGAGGGGGGAAGTGTTGCAGGGGAGTGTAGTTGCTGGGCCCAGTGGCGTCCAGCCACATGGGAAGGGTCGGGCAGCTCGGCGGCCTTCTCCCCAGAGGGAGAGTCCGGCCTCCAGTCCGGAGACGGTCCTTGCCCAGGAGGTGCGCCTCCTCGATCAAATGTCCGCGGACTCGGATCGCCGGCACACCGAGTTCATGGGGGTTGTGGCATGGCTGCCTGAGGCCATCGAGTCCCTGGCTCATAGTGTGTCCAATTTCAGGGCCTCACAGGCCAGGGGTTTCGAGCAACTCGGGGCAGCACAGGCCAGGGGTTTCGAACAATTCGGGGCAGCACAGGACGCGAGTCGGGCCGAATTCAGGGCAGCACAGGACGCGAGTCGGGACGTCTTCAGGGCAGCACAGGCAGCGAGTGGCCAGTTGATCAGTGGTGCCGTGCAGTCACTGGCTGGTCTGATGCGGGCACAGACCAGGGCAGTACGGGCACTCACTGCTGCCACACTCGCTGTGTCAGCCAGGCATCGCCAGGGCACCCGCCGCGCTGCAGCAGCACAGCGGTCTGGCCTTCAGCAGATTGCTGCGCTTGCTGCAGTGCCAGCCCGGCCGAGTGCCAGTGTCTCAGGCGAGCAGCGAGCGCCTGGCATCAGCCAGCTTGCCCCCATTGCTGCAGCCGCCACTGCCACTCCCCCAGTGAAGCTGCCACGAGCTGCTGGAGAGACGGATGCTGCCCAGCCACAGCTGCAGCAGCCAGCAGCCGGCCCCTCGAGGGCCAGAGCTCGTCTAGGCCGACCCCCAAGGGCATCTGCCGTCACGCCATGTGCCCCTCAGGAGCCTTCCCCCAGCCTTGCAGCACCCACAGGGCCCAGGTTGAGGCGGAGCAGCAGGTCGGCCAGGGGCCGGAAAAGGCTGGACAAGGACTCGCCCTCTCGGCACACAAAGTAGAGGGTGTTGCCAAATGTTTTTTTATATGGGGGTGGTTGTGTTGTCTATGGGGGGGGTTGTTTTGGTAAGGCCGAGGATGAAGGCCATTTGGATGGAAAAGTTTTGTTATTCCTCCCCAGGTTGTGGGAGTGAGTCATGTGTTTGACTGTTTTTTGGGGGTGTTGTTTGTTTTTGGGTTTCATGTGGGAAGGGCCCTGAGTTTGTTCAATAAAGCTTTTTCTTTATTCAGCTTGTCCATGTTTGATGTTTGAAGTGGTTGTTGCGTTAACCGGCTGAGGGCTTGCGGAGCGGCTGCATTCATGTCCCTTCATTGCCACAAGCCATTCCCTGACAGGGGGCCTAGAAGTGTCGTTCAATAAGCCGCCGACGGACGGCCCTTGGACCTTGTGGCTCCCTCCTGGGCTGGTACTCCTCCTCCTCCTCCTCCTCCTCCTCATGTTCCTCCTGCTCCTCCTCCTGAGGTGGTGGTCCAACGTGAGGTGGCAGTGCCTGAGTCCTGCGGATAGCCAGGTTGTGCAGCATGCAGCAAACGATGACGAACTGGGAGACTGTATCCGGCGAATACTGCAGAGATCCGCCGGAGCGATCCAGGCAGCGGAACCGTTGCTTGAGGACGCCAATCGTTTGCTCTATGATGTTCCTTGTGGCTTGATGGCTTTCGTTGTATGCCTCCTCAGCAGGGGTCCTGGGCGCGCGGAGCGGGGTCATGAGCCATGTACACAAAGGATAGCCTTTGTCCCCGATAAGCCATCCTCTTGGGGGAGGCTGTGCCTGGAACATGTCAGCCACAGTAGTCTGGCACAGGATAAATGCATCGTGGCTGCTGCCTGGAAAGCGGGCATTGACAGCTAGGATGCGCTGCCTGTTGTCACACACCAGCTGTACATTGAGGGAATGGTAGCCCTTCCGGTTGCGGTAATCCTCGGCATTGTCGATAGGTGCCCGCAAAGCCACATGCGTGCAGTCAATGGCGCCCTGCACCATGGGGAAGTCCGCGATCTTCGCAAATCCGACTGCACGCTGCTCCTGCCTCTCCAGGGTCATGGGGAAGGAGATGAATTGGTGTCTCCTTGTGAAAAGGGCATCGGTGACCTGCCGGATGCAGCGATGCACGGCGAACTGGGATATGTTAGCTATGTCCCCAGCAGCGGCTTGGAAGGAGCCGCTTGCATAAAAGTTCAGAGCCACCGTGACCTTCACTTCCACCGACAGAGACGTCCTGCACATCAGCTGTGGACGCAGATCTCTGTGAAGCAGCTGGCAGATCTCTGCAACCACCTCCCTTCTGAAGCGCAGCCTCTTAACACACTGCGCGGCAGTCATGGTGAGATAGGACACCTGCTGGTGGTATTCCCTGAGTGGGTAAGGCCTACGTTGCCAACGCCTGATGCCCCCTCTGCGTCTAGGCATGGCTGCCCCTCTCACACAGCGTCTGCGAGCCCTTCGCACATAATGCTGGAACTGAGGGTTGGCACCCCATGCAGCCCCCATAATATACTGGCAAACAATGAAATCACAATGAGGCAAATTTCCAAGCTCTGGCCAGAAGCCAAAAATACCTCTCCTATGTTGGGCCAAATCAGTAAGGTCTCTTCCTTGGTCTCTGTCCAGAAATCCGTTGCACAAAAGTCATTGCAGCAAAATGGCTGGCCTTTATAGTTCAGTGTAAGTGCCCTTTAATTAGCGCTCCCCGAGGCCCGCAGGGCCTCTGCTGCGTTCCACTTCACAGTTCTTAGCACCGCCATGCCCACATTGGGCGGGCGCAACTGAAGTTCCGGTTTGGGGCGCACAAAGGGCGTTGCACGACAAAATGACGTCATAAGCTGCGCGCACAGCTGAGCGCGCGCAAACACTTTGCGCCGGCGCTAAATGTCTACTGAAGTTGGGCGTAGGCGCAGATCGCACTGCGCCCGGCCGCTAAGCGCCTAGCGCTCGAAGTCTACTCCTCTTAAGGCGCTAACGGCTGGCGCACGCAACTGAATTTCTAGGCCAATGAGTCTTACTCATAGGTGGTGCAAAGGCTCCTATTAGACAGTTTGTCCTATTTATTCTCTACCCCTCTTTAAGAGTCGCACAGTGGCCAGAAGAGCAGGTAATTTGTCTTGGTATGGGTGCTGGAAAGAGCACAAGAGCAGTCCAGGGTGATTCATCCAACAATGTTTTTCTCTTTCTTTCTCCCAGGAAGCATCTAGGGTGTGTGGAGTGTCATGATCAGAAACCTACTGACAAATCACCGTCTGAGAAGTGCATTCGCCATTTGAAGTGCCATTAAAAAATTGACAATTTTTTTAATGCTTTTCAAATGTTTGGTACAATATTGTGAGGAAAATGATGCCCAGCTGTTCCAATCCTTCTACTTCCTGTTATGTTCATTAATAACTAGTCGTTTTTATTAAGAACAGCTAGCTTTTGCTAGACACTTTATTGAGCACATGTGGACTAGGTACAGTATCTGTAGAGGCATCCATCTTGACTGCTGCCTTGTGGGTAGCCTGGTGCATCGTGGGTAGCCCACTCTTATATGCATACAGCACCACCTAGTGTACCATTCCAGAATGACAGGTTACTGATCATTACATCCCCCTTTCTTTGAGGTTAAACAAAATCATTATCAATCAATATCAGTCAATCATAACAACATAAACATCTTCAACAGTCAATACATTTTCAATGCAGTTTTCTTTGTACTCAAAGATTAAGTCCATCAGGCTTTTTTACTTCACGTGTGGATCTTCTCAGCACAGGTAAGTCTGATGTGTTTTCATGAGAGCCTCTATGTGTATTTGTGTTAGATTGTTCTGGTGGTGAGTGACAAGATTCAGTTGCGGCATTGTCATCGATTTGCTCTTCGATAGTCTCTTGTGTTTTTAGGAGGGAACGGCGGTTCCTCCTGAGAATCTGTCCTTCCTCAGTTCTAACAGTGTATGACCTTGGTCCTACTTCCTCAAGAACATAGCTTTCCTGTTCCAGGCATCTGGATCTTCAATCCTGACAACATCATCCCTTGACAATGGTTTCAGAGTTTTGGATGACTTGTCATAGTATGATTTCTGTTTCAGCTTTAACAGTTGAAGCCTTTGTCTCAGTTCCTTACTCTGCTTTTCTTTTGCACAGCAGGGTAGCGTGGTACGCAACTTGTGACCCATTACGAGTTCAGCAGGTGAAGAACCAAAGTCTAAAGGTGAGGCTCGGTAGCTCAGCAGGGCGAGATAAGGATCAGACTTGCTTTCTGTCGCTTTCTTCAGTAGCTGCTTGAGAACTTGAACACCTTTCTCTGCCTTACCATTCGACTGAGCATACAAAGGACTGAATGTGATGTGTTGAAAGTCATAATGTGCTGCAAACTGTTGCCACTCCTTACAGTTGAAGCACGGACCATTGTCGCTAACAGCAATCCTGGGAATTCCATGTCAGGTGAAGATGGATTTCACATGCATTATGACACTGCTTGCAGTGGTGCTTGAGAGCAGCACCAGCTCAGAATAGTTAGAATAGTAGTCAATCACTATTAGATAGCCTTTACCATTTAAATGAAAAAGGTCCATACCAACCTATTGCCATGCTGCTGTTGGTATGTCAGCTACTATCATTGGTTCCTTTGCTTGTTTGTTTTGGTGTTTCTGACATGTCTCACATATGCCTATCATGTTCTCAATGTCCTTATTTATGCCAGGTCAATAAACAGTGTCTCTTGCTCTCCTTTTGCGTTTTTCAATTCCGAGGTGTCCCTCATGTATCCTTTTGAGCATGTCTTGACGTAGAGCCTGTGGAATGACTATTCTGTTCTGTTTTAGTAATAGTCCACTTGCAACACTCAATTCTGACCTTATGTGAAAATATTTTGGACAGGAACATTTTGGCCAACCATGATGAATGTTCTCTATTACTGTTTGTAATACTGTATCTTTTACTGTTTCTTCTGCTTTTTGCTTTGATTTTGTGTCTGACACAGGCAGCGCAGCAGTGACCATACTCACATGAACATCCACGTCTTCTTCAGTAGAGCTCACATGACTCATTGTGGGTGCTCGGGATAGTGCATCTGCTAACACTATATATTTGCCTGGTGTGTAGATCAGTTCAAAGTCATATCTTTGCAGCTTCATCATGAGCCGTTGAATCCTTGGAGACATCTCATTCAGGTTCTTTTTTATGATGGCAACCAGAGGGCTGTGGTCTGTCTCAACTGTGAAGGTGGGAAATCCATATATGTAGCCATGAAACTTTTCTAGTCCAACTACCAAGCCTAGACATTCCTTTTCAATCTGGGCGTATCGACACTCAGTATCAGTCATAGACCTGGAGGCATAGGCAACAGGCTTCCAATCTTCACCCTCTGCTTGTAGCAAGACCGCACCTAGGCCATCTTTTGATGCATCCGTTGACACTTTGATTCTTTTTGTTGGGTCAAAGAAGATGAGTACAGGTGTGGTTGTCAGCACTGTTTTGAGGTTTATCCACACTTGTTCATGTCTTCCTGTCCACAACAGAAAACATGAGATGATGCACTTTGTCTTTGACTGTCGCTTTAAGTCTGCATACACCTAAGCTATCTATTTTCTGTCCATTATAGTCCTTCAGTAGTACTGACTTTTTCTGTATTTTGGGCTTTTCTTTCATATTGTTAATGTCACTCATACTGATTAAGTTTGCTTTTGCCCCAGTGTCTAGTTTCAATGTAACTAATGCTCCATTTACCTGCAGTGGGATCATCCATTTGTCCTCTTTTACTGCATTAACTTTATGTTCAGCATTGTTAATTCCTGAGGGCTGCACATTTTCTGTATCCTTTTTGATATTGTCACATGACACCATTCCTACAAAACATGTCTCACGTAAATCAGTGTCCTCAATCACATTAACTCGTTGCCCTTTCTTAGTTTTTACTTTTGAAAAGCATTGTTTGGCAAAGTGATTCTTTCCATGACATTTTGTGCACATTTTTCCAAACGCTGGGCATTGTCTTAACTGGTGTTTGTAACCACAGCGTTTACAATTAAAAATTTCATCCTCCGATTGCTTTTCATTTCTGTTCTGCCCACGTTTCTTCCCCTTGTAGGACACAGCACCGACAGCAGCATTATCACTCATTACAATCGCATCATTATTGATTTCACTGAAAGTCTTCGTGTGCTTTCGAGCTAGCTCGCTGGCTTGGCATATTTTCACAGCATTTTCCAATGTTAGTTCGGTTTCTCTCAACAGACGTTCCCTGACCTTTTTATCATGAATACCAAACACAATTTGGTCACGAATTATGGATGCTTTCAGCTCAGAGAAATTACATGTCTGTGCTTTCAGTTTCAGATTAGTCAAAAAGCTATCAAAAGTCTCATTTTGCCGCTGTGTCCGAGAACAGAACATGTACCTTTCATAGGTCTCATTCTTTTTGGGAGAACAATATGTATCAAATGTCTTTAGCACATCTTCTAATTTTTCTCTGTTCTCCTCTGGATTAAATACAAAGGTATTAAATACCTCTATCACCTGTGGGCCTGCAACCGTGAGCAGCAACACTATTTTCCTTGCGTCTGGCTTCGTACCGTACCTGATGGCAGCAATGTAGAGTTCGAATTGTTGTTTAAAAGTCTGCCAATTGTAGTCGATATTTCCTGTGAGTTTCAAACGCCCTGGTGGCTTCAAATTCTCCATGTCGTGTTGTACAATATTCAGCAGATCTTACCAATCCTGGTACCATGTTATGTTCATTAATAACTAGTTGTTTTTATTAAGAACAGCTAGCTTTTGCTAGACACTTTATTGAGCACATGTGGACTAGGTACAGTATCTGTAGAGGCATCCATCTGGACTGCTGCCTTGTGGGTAGCCAGGTGCATTGTGGGTAGTCCACCTAGTGTACCATTCCAGAATGACAGGTTACTGATCATTACACTTCCCTGCAACAAAGACAGTGCCCTTTAAGAGTATGGAACAATAAAAGTTAAAAGTGAAAATTAATAACTGTTTCTTGGTTTGATAGATCTGAAGTGTGGAAAAACTGTAAGGCATAGAAATTGGATTTGGCCTGAAAACGGGCATGACATGGGCCAGCGCTATTTGCCTACTCCTGTTGAAAGTGGTCCAGGCAGCACGCAAAATTCATGCTGCCTGCTCACTATAATGAATGGAATGCTGATCTCAGTGCTAAATGCGCCGCTGATTGGCTTAGCACACGACGCTGAGGAGGGCAGGCAATATCGGGTGCAGTCTAATGGCCAGTAATGTTTGGCCTAGGCTCTCTGCACTACTTAAAGGAGAGGTACTTTGTTGCAACAGCACCTCATTGTCAGTCTGGATGAAGTCATGGCTCAACAACCAATGGAGTGAGCATGAAGGTTTTGGATGCTGCACTGGAGGCCTTGTTCATTGCCATTCAAAGAAGATGGGCTGTCCTGTTCCTGCAGGGTAGCACAAAGCCATCCAAGGCCACTCACAGAAGGCTCTGGGAGGAGATAGCTAACTCCGTCATGGCCACCAGTGTGGTCCCAAGGATGTGGATCCAGTGCCGAAAAAAGTTTAATGACCTCACATGGCAGGTCAAGGTGACTGGAGGCTTCAGCAAATGCCATATCCACCATCTGCACCACAAGCTTCACAAACTGCTCAATGCAGCACACCCCATCAATCACCTACCAACAATCTCTACCAATCACCATTCATACCACACAATCATAGCTTCACTTCACCCTCACAACCTTACCACTGCTGCAACACTCACACCCACACCCCACATCTTGCACACACTGACAGCTATTCAACTATGGAAGGCACATCACCCAAACACATTGCACTACACTCACTGACAAACTTCCCTTTCTCTTGTAGACCAAGGTGGCACAGAACTGGAGGAAGCAACAGCAGACGGGAGGTTGCCAAGCCGTTATACAGAACCTCACTGACCTGGAGGAATCCGTTCTTCACATAGTTGGAGGGGCCGTGACGTCACAGGAGAAGTTGAAGTCATTGCTGATGATGATGTTATGGTCATACCTAATCCTTCTTCTGACATCCCACTTCCCCCTCATCCCACAATCTCTTCTCCCTTACAAGCTGCCGATGGTGTATGCATGGATATCTTGCTTTTCCCTCCTCCCCTCACCACATCCTGACCCTTGTACCTTTCTGCTTTCAGATACCCAAGAACTGCCAGCAGGCCAGCCTGTCCCTCATGCTGTGGAGGAGGGTGATGCAGGAGAAGAAGAAGACACACCATCACTGCAACTGACACTCACAGACACCAGTGCAGAAAATGGCACTGTGCGGAATTTAGAGGGTAGTCTCGAGGCAGGATCTGCACATGATGAGGCACTGGGCACAAGTGGGCTGCAGCAAGGCCAGGGGGAATGGATAGCTCGGGTGTCAGTTCCCCAGAGTGAGAGTTTGTGGATGAGTTCTACTGCAGATGATGACCTTGATAGGGTGGCCTTCAGAAGAAGGGTGATGGCCATGCACACGGAATAGGTGCAATGGCAAGCCTGACAGAGAACCTCTTGTCAGTGTCAAGGAGCATGGAGGAGGCCAGCTCCAACATTGGATAGGGCTTTGCACAGAGCTTGGAGCCCATGATTTGCAGGCTGGAAATCATGGAGAACTCCAGGAGAGTCCTTGTGGACACAGCCATGATGCTGCGTGTGTTGGGCAATGTCGCTGCTTCCATTGCAGCATTGGTGGAAGTGATCCAATGTCTCAGTGCTGCAGCGGAAGCGCAGTCTGCTCTCCTGTGGCTTAGCTTGTTGCCACACAAGCTCAGACTGCTGCTATCATTGCTTACGAGTGTCGAAAGGGGCTTGGAGGGTATCGCAGCAGACCAGCAATCTGCCCTCCAATAGATTGCTAGGAATGCTGAGGCACCACCCTAGGGGAGTGGCAGTGGAGCCAGTACCTGCTGTCCCCTCTCAGGATGACAGTATTCCTACGCCTACCACTGCCACTCTGCCATTGCCCTTGCCGTTGCCTATTAGCCAGCCAACCCAGACTGCTGCTGCCATGTTGAGGTGATGCAGTTCACAGCTGGGCTTTCTAGGTCCACAGCTGGTTGAGGTTGTCCTGCAAGGCTATCTGTAGTCTCCCCCACTGAAAGTCAGCAGCCCTCCACCAGCCATGTCACAGCCACTGGGGGAAGCACTGCATAGAAGCACTAGAATAACCAAAGGAACACGAACGACAGGCACTAAGGGAATGCACAAGGATGATTAGTTGATACTGTAATGTTGATTGGATTCAGATAAATTGATGATTTTTGTTTGGATTGTGTGTTTTGTGGTGGCTCTCATTTTTGCTTTGTGCCCAGGAGGACGCTGTGACGTTCTGTGACAGAGCGATGGTATGATGGGGATGTGGTGAGCAAAGGGGATCTGGGGTTTCACTCACTGGATTTGGAGTCTGATGTGGCGCTCATGGACAACCCGTCCAGAATGGGAATTTGCTGCCTGCCTCCTCCCTCCCTCCCTCTTCTTCCTCGTCTTCATCCTCATCCTCTTCCTCTCCCTCCTCCTCCTCCTGAGGTGGTCCCGCAAACCCTGGAGGCAAGGGTTGCGCCCTTATGATGGCTAAGTTGTGAAGCATGCAGAAATGGAACACCCACTCCGACGAGTATTGGAGGACTCCTCTCGAACGGTCAAGGCAGCGGACCCATTGCTTTAGCTCCCCGATGGTCTGCTTGATGATGTTCCTGGTGGTAGGATGGCTCTCATTAATATGAGTGCTGGGCACGAGTGGTGAGGTTGCGGAGAGTAGTCATGAGCCAGGTACAGAGCAGTTAGTCCTTGTCTTGGAGCAGCCATCCCGAGTTTGACGTGGTGGCTGGAAGATTGCTGGCACACCAGACTGGTGCAGGATGAAGGCATCATGACTGCTGCCAGGATAAAGGGCATTCACCATCATGGTGTGCTGGGCGTGGCCACACAACAACTGTAGATTAAGTGAGTGGTAGCCTTTGTGGTTACAGAACATCTCAGGATTGGTATACAGTGCCCGCAAAACCACATGTGTGCAGTCGATAGCGCACTGCCCCATGGGAAAGCCCGCTATTCTGGCAAAGCCGCATGCACGCTTATCCTGCTTCTCTCTGTTCAGAGAGAAGACAATGTAATCCCTTCTCATAGAGTAGAGTGCCTTTGTGACCTCCCGGATGCAACCATGGACGACGAATGGGAGACGTTGGGCTGGATTTTCATTCAGAAGTCGGGAAGGAGGCGGGACTACAACTTTTGGGTTTTAGTCCCGCCTCCATCGAGATGCGGCCAATCCACGCAATTTTCCCTTGATTAACCTTGTTGAGCCCGCCCAGCGGGCTCAGCAGGCCAATTAAGGGCCACCCGGCAACAGGTGACGGCACAGACTGAAATTTCATCTGTCAAGACGTGTTGACAGATGAAATATCAGTGTTTCACAGTTGTTTGAAGCTGTCAAACACTGACAGTCTTACTTCTAACCTGAGTCCTTCTATGCAGACTCAGTTAGAAATCACACCGGCACTGAAAGCTGAAGGCTGTCACTTTTGACAGCTCGCAGCCATTCTGCTTTCTGTGCCGGCTGAATGATGGACTCCCAAAGCCTAGAGGAAGGAAGGCTGTTAAGGTAAGTACAGGTAATTTAAACTTCTTTACACACTTTAGACACACCAAACACACTTACCTTTGCACTCATGCACCCATCACTCACCTGAACACCGACATCTCGACCCCTCCAAGTCCTCCAACCCGACGGCCCGACTCCTCTAACTTGGCGTGGCTTGGAGCCGTCGGGAATCCCACACTTTAAGCTTTAAAATAGGGATTAGGCTAAAAACTGCCTGTTAACTACCCGTTAACAGGCAGTTAATTGGCACTAATTCCTTCTCACCTCGGGTCGGCGGGTCCCAGTGCGGGGCGGGTACCCGCCTCCTTTGAAACTTACGTGGAGGCGGGTTTTGGGTGGGATGGTGTCGGGACCTCCGAATTCGGGATTTTTGCCCCCCGCACACCTAAAAGCCCGCCTCACGGCACACTGAAAATCAATCCCGTTAGCTTTGTCTCCTGCTGCAGACTGGAAGGATCCACTGGCAAAGAAATTGAAAGCCACGGTGACCTTGAGGGCCACTGGGAGAGCCATGGTCACTCTGCTCTCAGGCTGCAGGTCTGGTTGCAGGGAGGGGCAGAGTTCTGTGACTACCTCCTTCTGCTTCCTAATACACTGCTCCTCGCTTAAGTGCAGGTAAGAGACATGCTCTCAGAAGACCCTAGGTGGGTAAGGCCTTCTGTTGAGAGCCCTCCTGCCCCTCCTCCTCCTTCCTCAGCGAGCATCATCTTCTCTTTTTTGCTGCCTCCGCTCCCTCTCCCGAAGATACTCATGCGCGAGGGGGACTCCAAGTAGTGCCCCCATGACGGTTAACAAGTGGTGTGAGCAGAAGCCTTTAAATGGGAATGAAGTCATTCTCCACTTGCACCAACAGTCCCTGTCACATCAGGAGCTTTAAACAAGTTTAGAAAGCTGCAAGAATTGCAGAAAGTTACACAGAGCCAGTCAAACTGAGAAACCATGTCAGCTGCAAGTTATTGATGATAATCTCTTTAAATATCATTGCTGGAGGTTCCTTCCTGCTGCTAAACGCTTGATCAGCTGGCTGTGATTAAGAGAGGGTGGTAAGTGGAGCAGCGACAGCGAAAATGGCAGATTATGTATCAAGTGAGCTTTGCACACTCACTGACATCATGATCTGCCTCATTTCTATTTCTGCAGCGAGCACAGACAACGGCAGTACTGATGACCTGCTGAAAATGGCGGCTGCAGCGTGACCTGCTGGAAGCGGCGGAAGTGAGTTGGCCACCATTTTTTCTTTAAAACAAGCCTTAATGGCAGGCGCGAAACCCCTGAATTTCTCGGCCACATATTTTGGTTCAGCATAGGAAGAATTTGACTCTACCCTAATCTGTAAAACAGGTCACTTCTTATAAAGCATATGCTCCATTGCTACTCTTGGAATCTGGGCTTCCTTTGCAGCTCTTAAAGTATGTAATACAGTGCATCATATAGAGCCCACAAAATCTTTGTCTATGTACAAACTAAGCATTATTACGTTGAATTGAGGACTATTTTCCAGCACTCACATTTCTCAGTTACAGTTAGAAGTCTCTAAGTAATCCTTTTTAAACTGGTCTTTGTTTTGTTTTGATACTAAAATACAATTGTTGACTTCAAAGAGGTGATATCGTATGATGCAATTGTTTGCGCTGGTGTGTGAATGATGATTTTCTCTTCATTTCCAAGATGACGGCCAATAATACTTGTGTGGGTGTTTATCTAAGTAACTCATCTGTACCTTTGATGTCGATCAATTATCTGTAAGGGAACATATTTTCAGTGTCATTATATTTCAATAAATTGGACAGAAGATTAACTTAACTTTTGAAGCATGCGGCACTGCAAAAATGTTTGTCACACAATTATGATGATGAACAGGACTTAAAGTTCAAAACAAATGCAAACATACCCAGATTATGGCTTTGTATAAACTAAATAACACACTTGCATCTGAGTTGTGGGCTGTGGGTTCAAGCGCCACTGCAGGAGCTGAAAGTATAAACTAGGTGGCTACTCCAGTACATTGTTAATGGATTACTGTATTGTCATGAGTGCTGTTGTTTAAATCAGGTGTCAAACTGAAACCCTAGCTGACTGTTCCACTGGTTCAGGTGGACGTTGAAGATCCTATGACACTATTCAAAAAAGAGCAAGTTTCCCAGTGACCTGGTCAATATTCCTCCCACAGCCAATGCTGCAAAATACAGGCTAACTGATAATTCATCTTCTTATTGTTAATAGGGCAAAAATGTCTGCTGCATTTGCCTCCATAACTACTATTGTTGCACTTCAACATAATTAAATGTATTTGAAATGTTTTCAGTGGTTTCTTAGTTTGCACAAGATAAAATCTGAGTTTTTTGTTGTTCTTGACAACCTAAACCATGACCAATCATGCTGAAACATGCTTTCATTATATAGTAAGAAGCTGTCGCCAAGCACTATCTTGTGGTTATTTTTTTTAAAAATCTAACGCGAGTCGCATGCTAGTGGTTTCAAGCCAAAGCATTAAACGCTATTTTCCCATGACACACTTCCTGAATTTCTGCACTGATGAGCACCAGACGAATACAAGAACATAATGTTCAAAGTTAACTTCCTGACTGGGCTACATTACAGTATGTTTCTGTTAATAACATAATATTGACTTTATATAGTGTTTTAAATCAGTCATATACCCTATTACATGTTTTTTTATTCTATGGTTAGCAACTGAATAACCAGATCGCATTAGAAAATCTCAATAGGTCATTTTTGGTTGGCTGATTTAAATAATTACATTTAGTGTTTCATTGGATGGTCAAGTGTGACTGTGTGCAATTACCATGCAGTTACCACCAAAATAGACTTGATGGCCACAGACCAAAGTGTCTCGATGCAAAAGCATCTAACCTTCAACCACATATTATTTTCATGAAAATTTATTTTTGAAAAATATGCGCCAATTAGTTTTAAAAGTTTTAAAATTTGGTTAATTTTGTCATCATTGAGGTAAAGGATATCTGTGTTGGGAAATGGAGCATTTTCCCACTTCAAGCACTTTCAAATCAGGAGTCAGAAGGCTGTGGGTTCAAACTCCAATAACAACAACTTGTATTTATATAACACCTTTAACGTAGTGAAATGTCCCAAGGTGTTTCACAGGAGCATTATCACACAAAGGAGATATTAGGGCAGGTGACCAAAAGCTTGGGAAAGAGGTAGGTTTTAAGGAGAGTCTTAAAGGAGGATTGAGAGGTAGAGAGGCGGAGAGGTTTAGGGAGGAAATTCCAGAGCTTATGGCCTTGGCAGCTGAAGGTACGGCTGTCAAAGGTGGAGCGATTAAAATCGGGGATGCTCAAGAGGCCAGAATTGGATGAGCGTTGATATCTCGGAGGGTTGTAGGGCTGGAGGAGATTACAGAGATAGGGAGGGGTGAGGCCATGGAGGGATTTGAAAACAAGGATGAAAATTTTTAAATCAAGGCGTTGCTTAACCAGGAGCCAATGCAGGTCAGCGTGCCACCAACAGGTCCACTTTCAGGTCCTGCAGTGAGGTTTGAACCCACAGCCTTCTGACAGATGCAAGAGTGTGGAGTAGTTAATTTGACTCCATAACCTGGGTATGTTACATGCAGAGTAGTTTCTCTCTATTCTGCTCCAACAATGTACCTCAGCCCCAACTTCACTAGAGCACACACTGCTGTTACCTTGGAAGGGCCCATACATTGCAACGCATTCGCTGACCCTGAAAGGCAGATTAGATCTTGCGCTCGTATGCAAGAGGAGTTTCCTCCCCGGGCTAAGAATCTCCATCCATCAGCCCTGTGCTCCTAAGTACCTTCCTCACCTCTTCCCAAACTTAATGGTAAAGCCCTATCTAATTGCAGTAAAAAATGCCAGTCCTTTCAAATTCATATTATTAAGTAGTACATTTACCAGTATGGCTACATAGCTAGGAAATGGTGCACAAATCCATTACAGCCTGCTTTTTATTTAATTTTAAATGTTTCTTCTTTCCCCACCTCTTTTATTTAATTACATGGTGGGGTGATGCCAGGGAATCATTGGAACTGGATTGGAACACTGACCTGCCTTAGCCTAGATATCAGGCTATGTTTTTAATTGATGATTGATTTTTCTTCCTGTGATTTGATAGTCAATCTGAAATAAGTTACATTTTCATCATTAATAGAAAGCATTACTAATGGATCAGTGTGACATGTTCCACCCATACAGAGTAACTTTTCAGTGTAATATTGACAATTTAGTGTGAAGTAATGCTGAATTAGAGGTAGTTTTGTGCAATGGCCACATGCCCAATGGGAATTGGTTTGAGACAAGCCAAACTAATTTTACACAGGAACCCTAGATCCAACAGATAGAAGAAATGTTCATTCCATCAATCAGGGCTGAACTTAAAACTGGATTCCAGAGGTGAAAGGCCAACTTGCTAACCGACCTTATTATCTAACTGCCCCACCCCCCAAAAAACTACTGGAAATGGAGATGCCAAATGTGGAATGCTATCACTAAAGGAAACCTTCATAAAATAAGGTACTCTTGTAGATGTGCTGAGTGGCTGTGATTATGTTAGAATGTGTAGAATATGGAATATACTGTACTTACACATGTACAGTAGACCAGTATTGTAGCAAAAAATGACATGTGACTTGACTTTGAGTAAAGGAGGTAATATATGCTGAAGTGTTTTAATCATCAGATAAACAAACCTGCAACATTTCAGCATGTCACTTCCTGGTTTAATTCTTGGTTTTAGATCTGTTATTCCAGTTCAACTTAGAAAGAGAACTTTCTGTTTATTGTTGATGGGCGTCTTATCTTTCTGAGCAGAGGAGCATTACTGAACTAGAGCACCATTGGCCATTAATCACCGTCCATTACTCACAAGGATTCCGATAAAGCTCATGAGGTCACCAAACACTCTTCCTCTGCCAGATCACAGAGAACACCAGAACACAGTGCTGCATTTATTTCCTATGAACCTTTTTGAACTTAAATTGGCTGAATTTCATTGTATTATCAAATGTTTTTTTTAAAAAAACCTCATATCTCATTTACACTGCCAAGATCCTACTGGAATCAATCTATTGTTGATTGCAATGTTGAGCAAATTTGGTATTGTAATCCTAGCATTCTGGTGTTGCAGAGTTTTATTTTGGCCTATATGCTAATATTAGCAAAGAAGTAGAGTGTGGTGTAAGGTGGGGATCACTGGCTTTATACGCATGCCTACTTTGTTATTATTAAAAAATTGAGAAAAATATACCCTGCAGTGGTACAAATATTAACAGGTTTCACACTGATATGACCAGCCTTTGATCTTCGCTATGATAACCAAGCAATATAGGATGTCAATGTGGATGTTTTGTTTTTATCATTGCTAACTTTCTTTTCTTGGCATCTATGTAATCAGATTTAAAAGATCAAAGTCAGATCTCATAACAGTGCAAACTTTGCAGGTCTCAGATCAAACCAGCACAAAGCAGCAATCAGCAAAGCTAACCAAATGCTGAGCCAGAAGAGTAGAACACAAGTCAGAGGAAGCTGAGACCACAACTTGAGTACTGCATTCAGTTCTGGTTGCTGGGACACACGGGTGACATTCAAATGCTAGAGGAAATGATAGAAAAGCTGCACGGCTGATTACTTGGCCCTGGTTTTAACTGGGGAGGGGTGGGCGGGTACGGTGCATGCGAGCCACAAAGTGGGCGCCTCACCCGGGGAATCCGGGGGCTTGGAGGCTCATTTCCATGAATTTTCTCGCTGATGCGCCCAAACCCGGCCAGCGGGTGGGAGTGGGAATTCGGCGGCAGGAGGCTGCAGCCTGGGTCCCACAGGATCAGTCCCTGGCATTCAAATAAGTGGGGTGGGGGGCATGGATGCAATGGGGGGAATAGGGGAGCTCTGGTCACGATCGGGGCGGGGGGGGGGAGGGGCTGAGCCGGTAGCAAAGGAGGCCCAAGGCTTCATTGTGAGGCCTGGAGAAGGAGCACTTCAGCTTGTTCTGGCCCACAAGGATACCTAAACATTTTTTTCTAAAGGCGTAGCTGCCTGGGCCTCTTCTAGCCCACGATCCCCCTTCCAGCAGGCTTCCAATTAAAATTGCAGGTCGGGTCCTGATGACATTATTGGCCCCGATCTGCAGACTCCGACAGCTTGGGGTGGGTGTCCTGCTGCCTGTTCAAAAGAGCAGGTTAAAATCGGAACATGGCGAAAAGGCAGCGAGATCAGAGAGGCTAAGTTGCTGCCCTCATTTTAAGAATTGAATGCTGGACTGGGAAAACCCTGGGTGGATGAATTTTAATGGATCGAATGGGCTTCCTCATTCGTAATTATATTATTGTGATCTGCAGTGAGCCTGAGCCTCATAGTCTGAGTAAAATGTAAATGTGGCATCATGTTCTTATTGGCTGGGCTTACTTTGATCTCAGTTATTAGTTACTTTACGTACTTGACATTTAGGTCACAGAAATTAAATTCCAAAGACCTTTCTAACTACCTTTTAATGATGGGTTTATGTAATGTTCTTTTGCAGCATTCAGATTAATGTTTTCCGTTACATTTTAACCCATCTTCAACACTCCACCCAAGCCCCACTTTCATACATCATGCTAAATAGCAGGAAGACTCCTTAGCTACTGACAATAACACCCTTCCATGCTTGTCATGCTGGAAGTACACAGCGTGGGATTAATTGCATTAAAAATATACTTGCAGGAACTCATCTTTCACTTGACTCACTGAAAAAAAAATCTTTGCATCTGCATTTTTATCAATTGAATCTTGTGTTGATTGTTATGTTTGGTCCACACTGCTTATATCTTTACAAATTAATAATTTGCAAGATTTTCTTATTAATAAATTGAGTAAGTGGTACCCTATTCAAGATAAATCAGTTTCTTCTGTTCTCCAAACTAGCCTTCTAATTGAGTTCAGAGAGGGCTGAGGGGTTAATTGGAATAATTTAGAAAGCTAGAGATGAATCTGAAGGAAGGCCAGCCTATGAAAATTCAAGCAAAACTAATCAATTTATAACATTTGCCATTATATATTGATTCTTGTAATTTTAGAAAATGGATCAAGCAGGTACCAGTCTGTTGGGGGCTCAGGAAAACATTGGTTGACTGATTCATGTCATCTATGACAGTCTGAAAATTTTAAAAAATGCTTTAGGATAATATTAGTAAATTATATAAGCATTAATCTAGATCTTGAACTGATTTCCTCAGATAATTTTGAATAAATATCAATGAGAGAGTCTGACTGGATGTCATTATTGGCTTTTCTATCATTACCCAAACAGATTATCCTGAGTATTTGCACTTTCTCATTTAACCATCTCCAAGGAAAGGATTTACATTGGTTTTTAATTGTCAGAATTTGATCCTGGCATAAATTGTGAAGTCCAACAATTTTTTTGTGTGTAAATTGGGCTCCTGCCAACTTCTGGAGTAAAATGTTACCTTCCGCAGGGAATGCAGACTCTAGCACTAAAAAGCAACAGATTCCTGATTCAACAAGTAGAATTTGGTACCAAGGCAGCAAGCAGATAAAAATGGTTTGGACAGGTGTTTGACTTGGACCAGAACACCAGGAGTTTGACAAGCTAAATAACATTTCATATTATTTTCCTTTATTGTTATGTTTTATCATGCACCAATAGAAATGGAGATTTAGTGCCCTCATCTGGTATGAACAGTTGAATGCCTTATGATCTTATTAGTAAATTCACACCATGGTATGATTTGTTTAATTGAATCAATGTACTTGTTTGAGTCAAACAACTATTTATTGTATCCCAAAAGCCTTTTTGATTGTTTATTATACCCAGATGAAGTAGTGGGCCAATATGCCTGACATTAGAGGGTTTATTTTATGAGGATCTGTTCCCAGTGCAGAACCTTGTTGGCCAGCAACATCAGTTTCAGAATCGGGTGCAGACATCTGCTTGCTGTTTTTCATAATTCAAACTATTCTACCTTATTTGAGACTGCATCTCCATTCAGCACAAGCATCCTTACACCTGCGAATCATATGCAAATTGGTCCCATGCCAGACATCCTGGATTACCTGGATTAGGTCTGTCTTCCATTTAAAAAATGAGCGCTACGTTGGCCACTCTCCAGTCCTCTGGCGCACATCCACACTCAATAGAACCATGAAAAATAATTTCGAGGACCTCTGCAATTTCCTCCCATAGGATCCTAAGATGTGTCCGGTCAAGTCCTGTTGTTTTATCTTTTAGCTTAACTAGATTATCTAAAATGTTCCTTTTATTCATCATAACATCGCTCATCTCACTCTCAACCACTTCAGGATTTACCTCCTCCCTGATATCCTTCTCTTTAGTAAAGACTGATGCAAAGTACTAATTAAATATCTTTGCCATTTTTTGGTCTTCATTTACAAATTGACAATCCTACCGTCTCAGGCCTCCCACTTTGCTTTTAACAATTCTCTTTTTACAGATATACTTGTAAAATGCTTCAGTGTTCCTTTTTATTTTTTTTATTTTATTTTCCTCATATTCCTTTTTAGCTTTCCCTATCCTGCTCTTCAGCTCTTTTCTTATTTTATTATATTTTATTATATTAGTTTTTCCATCATTATTATGATAGTCTGTATAGGCCCTTTTCTTCAATTCTAATTGGTTTCTAACCACTTTATCCATGACATCCTAAAACTTGTAGTAGTTTCATTTTTTTATAGAATTCTGTACCTTTGCAATCTCTTTCTAAAAATATCCCACTGTTGCTGTGCAGCCCTATGTGCCAATTTCTCCTTCCAACTCACGTCAGCTATCTTGTTCCTCATCTTTCATAGAATTGCCCTAATAAAATCTGGTATTCTGGTTTCTTGTATTGACTTTTGTCCTTTCTATGGATCTTAAACCTTATTAAATTGTGGGCATTACTTTCAAGATGCTCATCCATCTTTAGCTCATCTATCAGAACTATTTCATTGCTCATAACCAGATCTAGCAACACCTCCGCTCTTGTAAGGGGTGAGGTAATAGAGGCTTTCAAGATGATGAGAGGTTTTGATAAAGTAAATGGGGAAAAATATTCCCTCTGGCGAGTAGATCAATAACTAGCAGTCATAGATTCAAAATCATTGGAAAAAGATCTAATGGGATGATGATGAGAAATTATTTTCACTCAGAGAGTTGTCGGAATCTGGAACGCTCTACCTGAAAAGGTGGTGGAAGCTAATTCCATAACTAATTTTAAAACAGAGTTGGACAGGTACTTGGGGATGAACAACTTACAGGGTTATGAATAAAAAGCAGGGATGTGGGACTAAGCGCGACAGCTCTTTCAAAGAGTCAGCACAGGCATGACAGGCCGAATGGCCTCATTTTGTGCTGTACGTTTCTATTCTATAAACTGCATATAATTTGAATTAGCTGTTCGCTAAAGATCACTCAAAATAAGGGAACAAAACAGAATGTCCTACTGATGTTGCTAGTTTTTCTCTGAATCTCCCAGGAGGCAAGACACTGAAATTTCAGAACTCCCTAAATGGAATGTCTTAATTTGTTGAAGGAATGTAACAACATGCGATTGCCCAGAAATTCGGGTCGGGGGCTTCCCACGGGTGCAAGCCCCCGACCTGCACTTACCTAGCGCGCCGGCCGTTGAGCTGTGAGCCCGCGTGGGATTCCGATCCTGGGCCTCCTCCAATTGCCGGTGGGCAGTGCTTGCGTATCCCAGGGGTGCAGTTAGTTAGAATTTCTGGGCCAATATCTTCTTCAAACTGGTTAAAATAGTTCATCAGTGAGTACTTGTATGGCAAATGAGTATCAGCAATTCGGAACTTGACACTGTTTCTCAGGCATACCATTTTCAACAGAACTTAATATTGTAAGATAACCTAGTCATGTATATACATAGGCTTAGGATTTGGTTTAATCTCATATGATTAAAGTTTTTGCTTTTGTTTTACTTATAAATGCCTTGTAGATTTGTACTGTAGCTAGAAATAATGAAATGGTTAAAGTTGTTTATTCCCAGGATGCTTTAGGGTTTAATGGCTCAGAAATTCGGGTCTCCACGGGTGAGTACGCACGGGGTACTCACCCGTAGGCCCAATGGAAGAGCCGGTTTCCTGCATGCACTGTGCATGCGCGGGAAACCGGCACTTCCGTTCCCCTGAACGAAGGGGTTCAGAGGTCGAATGCGTGCGCAGGAGAGGCTGCGCGTGCACATCGAACTTATGTTTTTTTTCCAGGTTTTCCTGGGAGGGTAAGTCTTCAGGAGTTACACATTTAAAAAGCCTGCTTTTTACAAGGTAAGTGGTGAATTCATTAAAATTAAAACATTTTTCCCACAGGTTTATTATTTTTAAATACTTTAAAGAAAGATAAGTTTATTTTTAGCCCCGTTAGAAAATAAAATTATTTTTTTCAAAAATTTAAATTATTGTTTAAAATAGTTATTTTATGTAATTTACAGTTCATTTAAAAAATGTGATTTAAAAAAAAAATTATTTGAAGATTTAGTGATGTTTTGGGGCTTATAGTATTTATAAGTTTGACAGCCCTTCCTGTCAAACTTATGAATGAAGCATTCCCTGCTACCATTGGCTCTCCATGGCCCATGTGATCCCAGGGGACTCATTGAACTAACTGCACCCCTGAGATACGTAAGCACTGCGCTCTGGCAGTTGGAGGAGGCCCAGGATCGGAATTCCATGGGGGCCCACAGCTCAACAGCCGGCGCGCAAGGTAAGTGCAGGTCGGGGGCTTGCACCCGCGGGAAGCCCCCAACCTGAATTTCTGGGCCATTGTGATACGAGATAGTCAAGATAGTCCTGAGATAAGGGGATGGGACAATGAGCTCAGGATGACTTGTTACATCTGACATCAAGTTGACACCTAGGCCGTGATCTTACCTGAAGAGGTGAGTTGGGAGCGGGTCATCTGACTTGTGGGTTCCGATCCCGCCCCCAACGATGCCCGACGCACATACGTTATTTTGCATCAATTGGCCTTGTTAAGCCCGCCCTGCGAGCTTGCCGGCCAATTAAAGGAAAGCCGGTGTCAGATGATGTCAGTTGATAACGCGTCATCTGTCGGTTTTCTTAAAGGGGACATGCTCATTTTTGTTTGACAGATTATTTTTCAGTGTTTGACAGCATTGAGGTGCTACAAACACTGGCAATCACTGCACAAAGGTAAGACCTTGCACCCAGCCTCTCCAGAGACTCTCTCCTTAGGATAAATTTGCTGGAGTTCTTTGAGGAAGTAACATATAGGGTGGATAAAGGGGAACCAGTGGACGTAGTGTATTTAGACTTCCAAAAGGCATTTGACAAGGTGCCACACAAAAGATTATTGCTTAAGATAAAAAATCACGGGATTGGGGGTAATATTCTGGCATGGATAGAGGATTGGCTATCTAACAGAAGGCAGAGAGTTGGGATAAATGGTTCATTCTCGGACTGGCAATCAGTAACTAGTGGTGTACCACAGGGGTCAGTGCTGGGTCCCCAACTCTTTACAATCTATATTAATGATCTGGAGGAGGGGACCGAGTGTAACATATCAAAGTTTGCAGATGATACTAAGATGGGAGGGAAAGTAGTGAGTGAGGAGGACATAAAAACCTGCAAGGGGACATCGACAGGCTAAGTAAGTGGGCAGAGATTTGGCAGATGGAATACAATACTGGAAAGTGTGAGGTTATGCACTTTGGCAGGAAAAATCGTAGAGCAAGTTATTATCTTAATGGCAAGAAACTGGAAAGTACTGAAGTACAAAGGGCTCTGGGGGTCCTGGTGCACGAAACTCAAAAGGTTAGTATGCAGGTGCAGCAAGTGATTAAGAAGGCCAATGGAATGTTGGCTTTCATTGCTAGGGGGATAGAATATAAAAATAGGGAGGTATTGCTTCAGTTGTACAAGGTATTGGTGAGACCGCACCTGGAATACTGCATACAGTTTTGGTGTCCATACTTAAGAAAATACATACTTGCTCTCGAGTCAGTACAAAGAAGGTTCACTCGGTTAATCCCGGGGATGAGGGGATGGACATATGAGGAGAGGTTGAGTAGATTGGGACTCTACTCATTGGAGTTCAGAAGAATGAGAGGCGATCTTACTGAAACATATAAGATTGTGAAGGGGTTGGATCGGGTGGATGCGGGGAGGATGTTCCCGATGATGGGTGAAACTAGAACTAGGGGGCATAGTCTTAGAATAAGGGGCTGCTCTTTCAAAACTGAGATGAGGAGGAACTACTTCACTCAGAGGGTGGTAGGTCCATGGAATATGCTGCCCCAAAAAGCTGTAGAAGCTACATCATTACATAAATTTAAAACAGAAATAGACAGTTTCCTAGAAGTAAAGGGAATAAAGGGTTATGGGGAGCGGGCAGGAATTTGGACATGAGTCTAGGTTCGGATCGGTCATGGCCCTGTGGGTAGCGGAGCGGGCCCAGGGGCCGTGTAGCCTGATCCTGCTCCTATTTCGTGTGTCTAATTCTGATAGATTCAGGAGATGGTTCTGTGATAGTAGATTGGCGGTTAGGATCAGATCAGCCATGATCTTATTGAATGGCGGAGCAGGCTCGAGGGGCCAATTGGACTACTCCTGCTCCTATTTCTTATGTTCTTATGATAAAACAGATGGCAGCTGCAGGTGAGGTTACTGAAGTAATCTGTCACTGGCGAGAGAGGTTCTCCCAATGAGCTGGGGCTACACAAACACTTCAAACCTTATTACCTACAGAAAAGTCTAAGGCCTAGAAATTCAGTGGGCTTTGCGCCCAGTTACCGCCCAAAGAGGGCTTCTGCGCCAGTCTGCAAACTTCGGGCGAACTTCATTGACGCGCTAATTGCGGCGGTAGCCGTTAGCGCTGCGCCGCCACCGATGACGTCATCGGTGTGCGCAGCACCCCGGTACCGCCCCGACACTGGCCCGACCCCCATCTTCAGTAGCGGCCGCCTCTTCCGTGGCAGCCGCTAATAACATTCGGAGACCGGGTCCGTACAGCAGCCTTAGTGGGGCGCTTTAAGGTGGAGGTGCGGCCGGCCGCTTTTTCGGCGGCCGCCTGCCCGCACCTCCTTCCCCGGCCTCCTCCACCCCCCCCCCCGCGGCATTGCCGGCTGGTTTCCGGGAGCCCGGCACTTCTCCGTTGTGCCGGGCTCTTTTGCCGGCACTCATGATCGGGGCTCCGGCTGCTGCAGGCACCTCCCCCTTAAGAGAGGGAGGAAGGCCTGCAGTACCGCAGCCTGCCGCTCCGCTGCGGGTGGCGCATCGGCCACTAGCGCGCCGATATTCAGTTTCAGCGCCCCAAGCGGGGGCGGCCACACCCTTGAACAGCGGCTGTCCTCGACTTTGGGCGCTGAAACTGAATATCGGCTGGGTGCGAGTGGCTCCGCGCCCAGCGGTAAATTCTGGCCGCCAGCGAGCTGGCGGGGCTATAGCTAATTTCTAGGCCTAAGGCCTAGAAATTCAGTGGGCTTTGCGCCCAGTTACCGCCCAGAGAGGGCTTCTGCGCCAGTCTGCAAACTTCGGGCGAACTTCATTGACGCGCTAATTGCGGCAGTAGCCGTTAGCGCTGCGCCGCCACCGATGACGTCATCGGTGTGCGCAGCGCCCTGGTACCACCCCGACACCGGCCCGGCCCCCATCTTCAGTAGCGGCCGCCTCTTCCGTGGCGGCCGCTAATAACATTCGGAGACCGGGTCCGTACAGCAGCCTTAGTGGGGCGCTTTAAGGTGGAGGTGCAGCCGGCCGCTTTTTCGGCGGCCGCCTGCCCGCATCTCCTTCCCCGGCCTCCTCCACCACCCCCCCGTGGCATTGCCGGCTGGTTTCCGGGAGCCCGGCACTTCTCCGTTGTGCCAGGCTCTTTTGCCGGCACTCGCGATCGGGGCTCCGGCTGCTGCAGGCACCTCCCCCTTAAGAGAGGGAGGAAGGCCTGCAGTACCGCAGCCTGCCACTCCGCTGCGTGTGGCGCTGCGGCCACTAGTGCGCCGATATTCAGTTCCAGCGCCCCAAGCGGGGGCGGCCACACCCTTGAACAGCGGCCGTCCTCGACTTTGGGCGCTGAATCTGAATATCGGCTGCGCGCGAGTGGCTCCGCGCCCAGCGGTAAATTCTGGCCGCCAGCAAGCTGGCGGCGCTATAGCTAATTTCTAGGCCTAAATACATTCAAAATGATTTTCCCAGCATTTCCTTACCTATGAAACTCACCAGTGTACCATTGGATCCTTCACACCACTTCAGCAGCTGTCATCAATGAAGAAACATTACATTCGACCCACAACACGCCACACTTACCTGGCATGGAGTCCGGACATCAGGAAGCCCGCAGTCAACCTGACAAAATTGGAAAAAGCCTCTTAACTAACTGTTAACTAGCAGTTAAGTGTCTATAATCCTCTTCCCACCGCCAGGAGTCGGGTCCCTGTGCAAATCGGGGACCCGACTCCCGGGAAGTTTGATTGGAGGTGAGTTGGAAGCGGGTTCGGAACGTGCTACTAATATTTTTGATTTTGCCAGCAGTCTCGCCTCCAAACCCGACCCCTGAGCGCCAGCAAAATCAAGCGCCTAATGTTTTGTATGAACATTTCTGGGGGTTTGGTTAACAATAAATGTTATCAGGATATAATGAATCACCTAGGACAGTGTGTATAACTAGAGGCCTATAACGATCTTTAGCTTTCCTTCACAATTTGTACAGAGAGTCAGGATCGATGAACATTACATCTCTACCATGAGGTAATTCCATTTATTTATTTATTTATTTTATTTGTTTATGGGATGTGGGCATCGCTGGCAAGGCCAGCATTTATTGCCCATCCCTAAATGCACTTGAGAAGGTGGTGGTGAGCCACCTTCTTGAACCGCGGCAGTCCGTATGGTGAAGGTACTCCCACCCTGCTGTTAGGTAGGGAGTTTCAGGATTTTAACCCAGCGATAATGAAGGATCGGCAATATACTTCTAAGTTAGGATGGTGTGTGACTTGGAAGTGAATTTGGAGGTGGTGGTGTCCCCATGCGCCTGCTGCCCTTATCCTTCTAGGTGGAAGAGGTTGCGGGTTTGGGAGGTGCTGCCGAAGAAGCCTTGGCGAGTTGCTGCAGTGCATCTTGTAGATGGTACACACTGCAGCCATGGTATGCCAGTGGTGGAGGGAGTGAATGTTTAAGGTGGTAGATGGGGTGCCAATAAAGTGGGCTGTTTTGTCCTGGATGGTGTCGAGCTTATTGAGTGTTGTTGGAGTTGCACTCATCCAGTCAAGTGGAGAGTATTCCATCATACTCCTTACATAAGAACATAAGAAGTAAGAGCAGCAGTAGGCCATACGGCTCCTCGAGCCTGCTCCGCCATTCAATAATATCATGGCTGATCATCGACCTCAACTCCACTTTCCCTCCATAACCCTTGATTCCCCTAGAATCCAAAAATCTATCTATCTCAGCCTTGAATATACTCAAAGACTCAGCATCCACAGCCCTCTGGAGAAGAGAATTCCAAAGATTCACAACCCTCTAAGTGAAGAAATTGCTCCTCATCTCAGTCTTAAATGGCCCACCCCTTATCCTGAGACTATGCCCCCTAGTTCTAGACACTCCAGCCAGGGGAAACAACCTCTCAGCATCCCCTTCAGAATCTTGTATGTTTCAATGAGGCCACCTCGCATTCTTCTAAACTCCAGCGATTATAGGCCCATTCTACACAATCTCTCATCATAGGACAGCCCTCTCATCCCAGGAATCAATCTAGTGAACCTTTGTTGCACCACCTCCATGGCAAGTATATCCTTCCTTAGATAAGGAGACCAGAACTGTGCACAGTACTCCAGGTGTGGTCTCACCAAGGCCCTGTACAATTGTAGCAAGTCTTCCTTACTGTTATACTCCAAACCCCTTGCAATAATGGCCAACATGCCATTTCCCTTCCTTATTGCTTGCTGTACCTGCATGCTAGCTTTCTGTGTTTCTTGCACGAGGACACCTAAATCTCTCTGAACACTAACATTTGAAAGTTTCTCACCATTTAAAAAATATTCTGTTTCTCTATTCTTCCTACTAAAATGAATAACCTCACATTTCCCTACATTATACTCCATCTGCCACCTTACTGCCCACTCACTTAGTCTATCTATATCCATTTGCAGACTCTTTGTGTTCTTCTCACAGCTTACTGTCCCACCTAGCTTTGTATCATCAGCAAACTTGGATACATTACACTCAGTCTCTTCATCTAGGTCATTAATATAGATTGTAAATAGCTGAGGCCCCAACATTGATCCTTGCAGCACCCCACTAGTTATAGTTTGCCAACCTGAAAAAGATCTGTTTATCCCTACTCTGTTTTCTGTCCGTTAACAATCCTCTATCTATGCTATTATATTATCCCCAACACCCTGAGCCCTAATCTTGTGTAATAATCTTTTATGTGACACCTTATCGAATGCCTTTTGGAAATCCAAATATACTACATCCACTGGCTCCCCTTTATCTACCCTGTTAGTTACCTCCTCAAAAAACTCTAATAAATTTGTCAAACACAATTTCCCTTTCATAAAACCATGTTGACTCTGCCTAATCATGTTCTGATTTTCTAAGTGACTTGATACCACTTCCTTAACAATGGATTCCAGCATTTTCCCGACGACTGATGTCAGGCTAACAAGCCTGTAGTTCCCTGTTTTTTCTCTCCTTCCTTTTTTGAATAGCGGTGTTACACTTGCGACCTTCCAATCTGCTGGGACAATTCCAGAATCTAGGGAATTTTGGAAGATCAAAAACCAATGCATCCACTATCTCTTTAGCCACCTCTTATAGAACCCTAGGATGTAATAATAATAATAATAATAATTCAACTTTATTGTCATTGCACAAGTACATGAACAATGAAATGTGATCTTGCAAGCTCCCATGAGTCCAGTACAAATAACATTAACATTAAACGTAAATAGCACCGTCCTGGGAGAAGGCCATCAGGTCCAGGGGATTTGTCGGCTCTTAGTCCCATTCGTTTCTCTAGTACTTTTTCTCTACTTATATTAATGATGTTAAGCTCCTCACCCTCATTAGACCCTTGGTTCCCCACCATTTTTAGTATGCATTTTGTGTCTTCTTCTGTGAAGACAGATACAAAATATTTGTTTAACGTTTCTGCCATTTCCTTATTTCCCATTATAATTTCTCCTGTCTCAGCTACTAAGGGACCAACGTTTACTTTTACTGTTCGTTTCCTTTGTACATACTTGTAGAAACTCTTACAATCTGCTTTTATATATCTTGCTAGTTTTCGCTCATATTCTATTTTTTCTCTTTTTATCATTTTTTTGGTCAACATTTGCTGGTTTTTGAAACTCTCCCAATCCTCAGGCTTAGTATTATTCTTTGCAACATTATAAGCTTCTTCTTTCAATCTAATGCTATCCTTAACTTCTTTATTTAGCCACGGTTTGACCACTTTTCCCATGGAGTTTTTGTTTCTCAATGGAATGTATTTTTGTTGAGAATTATGAAATGTTTCTTTAAATGCTAGCCAATGCTTATCTACCGCTATACCTTTTAATCTATTTTTCCAATCTATATTAGCCAACTCGCCCCTCATAACTATGTAATTGGCTTTATTTAAGTTTAAGACTCTAATTGTGCCTTGTAGATGGTGGAAAGGCTTTGGGGAGTCAGGAAGTGAGACACTCGACACAGAATGCCTAGCCTCTGACCTGCTCTTGTTGCCACAGTATTTATGTGGCTGGTCCAGTTAAGTTTCTGGTCAATGGTGACCCCCAGGTTGTTGATGGTGGGGGATTCGGCGATGGTAATGCCATTAAATGTCAAGGGGCGATGGTTAGACTCTCGCTTGTTGGAGATAGTCATTGCCTGGCACTTCTGTGGCATGAATGTTACCTGCCACTTATCAGCCCAAGCCTTAATGTCGTCCAGGTCTTGTTGCATGCAGGCATGGAATGCTTCATTATCTGAGGAGTTGTGAATGGTGCTGAACACCGAGCAGTCATCAACAAACATCCCCATTTCTGACCGTATGTTGGAGGGAAGGTCATTGATGAAGCAGCTGAAGATGGTTGGGCCTAGGACACTGCCCTGAGGAGCACCTGCAGCGATGTCCTGGGGCTGTGATAATTGGCCTTCAACTACCACAACCATCTTCCTTTGTGCTAGGTATGACTCCAGCCAATGGAGAGTTTCCCTCCTGATTCCCATTGACTTCAGTTTTACTAGGGCTCCTTGATGCCACACTCGGTCAAATGCTGCCTTGATGTCAAGGGTCGTCACTCTCACCTCACCTCTCGAATTCAGCTCCTTTGTCCATGTTTGAACCAAGGCTGTAATGAGGTGTGGAGCCAAGTGATCTTGGCGGAACCCAAACTGGGCATCAGTGAGCAGGTTATTGGTGAGTAAGAGCCGCTTGATAGCACTGTCGATGACACCTTCCTGTAAGGGGTTTTAGATCGCAGAGGTTTCTCTCTCTAGAGGCCTCTCTCTCTTGCACAGTAAAACCGTGAGTGGTTCGACCCACTCGCCCCTTAGATTCTGTATTCTGGACTTTGGGGCAGGAACTACAATGTAGAGAAAACTCTTATAGACCAAGTTTGATGAAACGAAATGGAATTTTATTGCATAATGTAAAACAAATCAAAATGCAAGCAAATAAGAGGGTACGTGGAAGGGGAAAAGACAAACAAATCATAACGACACAGTACTAACTAAGGCAAATACAGGCATATTATACTCTACAAAGATCATCATGAAATGGTGAAAACACACGGAACATCAAGGGACAACAACTCATGTTAATTATACCCTTAAATGTCCACCCCCTTAAACCTATCTAGATCTGATTATGAAGGGCCAGAAACATGCTCACCAATCCACTTAGGAAGTGCAAGGTTTTGAAACAGGTCTGCGTTTGATCCTTTCAGGCGTCCCGTCTCCACGTGGTTGTTGGAGCCCCAGCGAACTGTGCCACACCTCTCTCCTGAGATGGGGGTCGGGGACGGCTGGACACCGGCTGGTCTGGATGCCAGTGGGGTCGGGGATCGTTTGCTCGACCCCGGTCAGAGGAGCCTTGGGCTGGCCCACATCATTCCTTCTGTCGGTTTTAATTGTCTCTTCCCCCGAGCTGGAGCGGGTCGATGGCCTCTCGTTTCGTCAACGGCCTGGGGTTGGTCGATGATCTCCCGATGTTTTACCCCGGGGCGGGACGCCGGCTTGAACCGTCTTCTTCTTCTTCCTCTCCGATGATGGCCGCTCCGTTTATGGCTTCCTCCCGTTTTCCACGATGCCTTCTTTTGATGATCTCTTTCTACCTCTGGGTTCCCAGATATACTTCTCATCAGAAGCCCTTATCTCGCGCCAAATCAGGTTAGTCTTTTGTTTTAATTTTGGCGGGCTGGGAGCACAATGGGGTAGTTATTATATTTTAAACTGTTCTTGGATGGCCGGTAACGGGCCATCTCTGGTCTGGAATGCCCTTCATTGTTTTTAATGTCCTGGTGATGTCCTTAACTGGCCCTTGATGCTCTTCTCATGAATATGAAACTGTTCCCTTTTGTCTGGTTAAACATTTAGATGGCCTTTATCTACAGGCCGATCTTGACGGGATCTGCATCCAATCTATATGTATATGTGGGTGTCTGGTTTTGTTCTCTCAGAGACGGCTTCCAGAACTTACTGTGGGCTGAATCCACAAAGCTGTCTGAGGACTGCAGGAACCATTTTAAAGTGTCCCAATAATTTGGTCACGGGGTCTGGTGGCCATTTTGAATGCCTCTTTTTCCTAGGCTTCTTTTAAAACAGTCCTTAAGATCATGGCCTCTTCTGCCATTCGACCCTTTATAATATAAAGTTCAATTTTGCGAATCCTACATTCCATCACTTTGCTGATGATTGAGAGTAGACTGATAGGGCGGTAATTGGCCGGATTGGATTTGTCCTGCTTTTTGTGGACAGGACATACCTGGACAGTTTCTGTTTGTATCTACTGCTTAGAGCCCTTAGAAGCGAAATTGGGCTTGGTCGCACCCATTTTTTGGGCACTACGAGACCCCTTTGGTGTCCATAGCATGCATGCACACTTCTGATGCGAATTGTGCCTTATTGGTAAAGGGGTTAGCGCGTTCACTTGAAGTATGCAGAGCAGGCAGATGATGATGTCAGTCAGCGTGGAATGCTGATTTGACTCCAGCGCTGCCATTTCGGAGCTCTATGCTCCACCCTCTCTTAACCTCCCACAGCTGAACACGTGTTCAACGGCATGAAGCACCCCCCCACCAGCGCTATTTAAAGGGATCATCAATTACTTATAGGTTAGTTGCTGGATTATTTCTTCCACCTTTTGCTGCAATTCTACGCACTTTGGGTGCTTTTCCATTATTGGTAAAAATTTCAGTAGTCTGCAGGAAGTGCTCTGACTGATGCTGAAGTACTTTTTTGCTAACTTAAAGGCTTGTGCATAAACCAGTTGCTTCCAGGCACTGGGAGCCTTTTAGGCCTTCCTCTTGGAATAGAACATGACTATGTGAATGAGCAAAGGCCACGCAGAGCAGAACAAGCTGCTAGAAGAGGAAGGATGGGAAGGGGGAGAAGGGCTCTCAGCAGGAGGCCACATCCACCCAGAGTGTTCAGGAACCGATTCTCCAACCTCAACTTCTACAATGACCAATGTTTGAGACGTCTGTGCTTCACTAAGGAGATTTTCACTGAAATCTGCCAACTGCCACAACTCCAACCTCAGAGCACGGCAAGGATTGCATTGCCAATGGCTGTGCAGGTGACCGTGGCTATGAACCATTAAGCGCCTGGCTCGTTCCAGGCTGCTGCTAGAGATATTAGCAACATCTCGCAGTTTGCAGTGCACTGCTGCATAAGAGAGGCCACTGAGGTGCACTATGGCAAGAGAGATAACTTCATTTCATTCCCCCTTGTCAGAATGAAGCAGGCGGAGCGAGCACAAGAGTTCACAAGGATTGCAGGCTTCCCCATGGTGCAGGCTGCCATTGACATTCACCAACAGTCCCACATTCCTTACCTTCCCTCTGTCACTGACCATCACATTGTCTTCTTGCCCACAATGCAAAAATGAAAGACAACACAAAATACACATTCCAATGCAAATTTATAAATTAAATCATGCCATATTGCATATAAAAATAAAATAATCACCCCTGTGCATTCCCTTAGTGCCTGTCCTCTGTGTGCCTTTGCCTGTCCTAGTGCTCCTAAGCAGTGCTACCCCAGTGGCTGCAGCAAGACTAGTGGAGACTGCAGATGGCCTTGGAGAACAACCTCAGCAGCATGGGCCTAGAAGGCTTGGCTTCAGACTGTCCCATCTCAGCATGGGCGGCAGCAGTCTGGGCTGGCTGGCTGACAGGTAACAGCAAGGGCACTGGTGGAGTGGCAGGGGTGCGAGTATGAATGCTGTCATCAGGAGAGAGGACAGCAGGTTCATGCTCCACAGAGCCACTGCCACTCTCCCAGGTCAGCACCTCAGCAATCCTAGTAATCTGTTGGAGAACAGATTGCTGGACTGCAGTGATACCTTGGAAGCCCCTTTGAATACTGGTATCCAGAGCCATGATGGCAGCAGTTTGAGCTTCCACTGTAGCACTCAGACATTGGGCGGCTGCTGCTTGTGCGGCAATGGAAGATGAGACATTGGCCATCAGATGCTGCATCATGATTGGGTCCACAAGTGCTAATGGAGTTGGCCACCTGTTCCCTGCTGGAAGGGATGGGCTCCAAGCTCTACGCAAAGCCCTGTGCCAAGTTGGTGCCGAACTCTTCCATGCTCCTTGACATTGCACTCAGGTTTTCTGGCCGGCTTCCCAATGCACCAAGCATTTGGGTGTGTGTACACACATTAGCCTTTTTCTGTAGCCAGGCGTATCAAAGTCCTCATTTGAGTCCCCAGCAGCAGAACTAGTGTGCGACCTCGCCCTCCTGCGAGCTGGCACCAGCACTCTCCTTTCCCTGCCCTGGCTGCAGCACACTTGTGCCTGGTGTCTCACCACATGCAGACCCCGCCTCTATGCTATCCTCTAAATTACGCACAGCGTCAGTATCTGAATGGGTTTCGAGTGTGAAATCGAGTGACGGTGTGTCTTCCTCTTCATTGCCTCCCTGCTCTTCCACCACTGCCTGGACAGGTTACAGTTCCTTGGTCTCTGAAATGAAAAAGGGACAAGGGTTGGATTTTGCTGAGGGGCGGGGGGAAAGTAAGAAGTGCATGCTTTCGCCATCTGCATCTTGTAAATTGGAAGAGAGTTAGGGATGAGGGAGAAGTGGGATGTATGAGGGAGGATTATGTATGAGGATACTGCCATGGCCTCAGCAGTGGCCCTTCCCATGGGGGTTAGACATGCAGGTACGCTTCTACCCCTCTGGTTATTTCCTGCTGCCTCCGGTTGTGAGCCATGCAAGAGAGAGGGAAGTGTGTCAGTGAATGCCATGTTTGGGTGATATGGCTGTCATGGTTAAATAGCTGGCAGTATGCGCAAGCTGTGAAATGTGGGTGTGAGGCTTGCAGCCGTGCTAAGTATGTGAGGGTGAGGTGAAGCATATGCATGTTAGGTATGAATCGTGATTGATAGAGATTGTTGGTAGGTGAGTGATGGGGGTGAGATGAATTGAATAGTGGCTGAGGCTAGTGGTGCAGTTAGTTTGATGTGACATTTGAAGATGCATTCACTGACCTTGACCACTCGTGTGAAGTCACTAAACTGCACTCCTGGTATTAACCTCCGCGACTATCTGCTCCCACTGCTTTCTCATTGTGTGTCTGGAGGGCCTCCTGGCCCTCCTGTGGATACTGGACATCACTCCTTCTTTCCACCTCCTCCAACAAGACCTCCAGTGTAGCGTCCAAAAACCTGGGGGCCCGCTCTCTCCCATGGACAGCCATTTTTCTCTCTTTCCCAGATCAGTTTCGGTTGCAAATGACTCCCATCACCTGCTGCAGCCACAATGCCCCTCCACTTTAAGAGGTGCAGGCTAGCTTTAAGTAGTGCAGGCTAGCTTTAAGTAGTGCAATTTACTAACGATATTGGGCCCCTGCTGATGTGTGCAGCCAATGAACAGTACAGGGAGCGCTGGCTGCATGCAGAAATCATTATAATGAGCAGCAAGCACGAAGTTGGCATGGTGCCTGCATTCCACTCAACGGGCGCGGGATAAATGCGCATCGCGATCTCTGCGCCCATTTTCGGGGCTAACCAATTTATAGCCCACCGCATGTGTCAAAAACTAGGTCAAACATAATTAAGGATTACTTGGCAACCATATTGGGTGTCAGATTCGAATTCACTGACATAATGAAAAGTACAAACACTGCAATTTGTGGAAACATTTTCTTAAACTACTTGTGTGGCTTAGTAGCACACATAATGGATAGCTGGAACACTTCAAATCACTGAATTACTTTGCAGTTTTGTAACATGGCACAGCATAATGTTTACCCCAAGTGCGCCCTTTATACAGGCTTTCACATTAACTGAAATATTCAGCAAAGTCTATTTAAAAAGATAAAATTCTTGAATAGATAGATCTATCATGATAAATAATGTGAGATGTAAAGTATGATATGGTGACACCAGTGAGAAAAGAGGACACAAATCTAAATCTGGTAAAGTGGCCAGGGATTAGACTGTAACATACAAGAAATAAGGGCACTGTCCTTGGCAATGCATAGTTTGTTATTACATCACAGCAGATGAGGTTTCTGGACTCAGCTGTGGGCCTGTTGTAATTCAGATTCTATTGACTAAGTCACGCTCAATCAGCTCCGATGGACGGGCCACATCGTCCGCATGCCCGATACGAGACTCCCAAAACAAACGCTCTACTCGGAGCCTGACATGGCAAGAGAGCTCCAGGTGGGCAGAGGAAACGCTTCAAGGACACCCTCAAAGCCTCCTTGAAAAAGTGCAACATCCCCACCAACATCTGGGAATCCCTGGCCCAAGACCGCACAAAGTGAAGGAGAAGCATCCGGGAAGCATCCTCGAGTCTCTTCGCTGGGAGCAAGCGGAAGCCAAGCGCAAATAGCGGAAGGAGCGCACGTCAACCCAAGCACCCCACCCACCCGCCCCTTCAACCACCATCTGCCCCACCTGTGACAGAGACTGTAGGTCCCGCATTGGACTCATCATTCACCTGAGAACTCATTTTTAACGTGGCAGCAAGTCATCCTCGGTTCTGAGGGACTGCCTAAGAAGAAGAAGATTGACTAAGTAGGATATAAAACAACCCAATGTGAGATTATTTGGGCAGCCAGTGAAGACTTTGAAATACAGAACTGAGAAGAGGTTCTGAATACCATATCTGTTGTCCTGTGAAATTAAAAATGAATTTGGTCCTGTATTCAATTTGTTTATCAACTATTCTCAAACTATACAATCTGTATCACTTGTGGTTAAGGATTCAAACTTCTTTCTAAATGCAGCTAATTTTATCAAACAATGCGACTATTCAATAAAAAACAAATACAGAGTACAAACTATAATTCCAGGAGATCTCACAACCCCTAAAACTCAATCGACAACAAATAGTTTGCTATTAAAAGTTCTTCACAAAATTTCTGGCTGCTAATCTCCAGCCATTACATCACTGCTGCAAATATGCAGAGCATTTATGATGCATTTGTCTTCTGATGAATTAACTCAACAGCTTTACCTTCTGTTAATCTTTATGTCCTCAGCACATTTCAGTCTCCACATCATCAACAGAAAAGGACAATTTCTGGATTGTCAAACTATTTTGGAAACAAAAAGCACTCAGTTGGTCTTTTTTGCTTTCAGCTCATGCACTGTGATGCTCATATGTAAGTGTAGTCATCCAGTTGTCAACATCAGATGAATCATCTGTGTGACATTTTCAGTTCTGAACCATACAGTTGAGGTATTTCCTTGTACTAAAAGCATAAACATGGTCAAAGGTGAGAGCTAAATCAGTCAGATGGGTCACAGTGGGAAGGACAAATGGGATAAATGTATCCTCTCCTTCCCCTTATTCTTGGTCCCCTCTCTTTCTTTTTCTATCTTCTTTTTATTTCCTTTATCTTTCTCTCTTTTCCTTTACAGCTATGAAGGTGAGCCTCTTCTTGGTTAAGCATTTTACAGATCCAGGATTTATTTTTCCACACTTACTTTAATTTACATTATGACTCAACTGAGTACTCTGGATCATTCATCGCTGAGTTAATGTCAAAATAAGAATGAGAGCTAGGGAGCATGAAAGAAAAGAGCATGAACAGAAAAGTTATATATCTATTGGATTTATTCTTCAAAGGACATGACACATTCTTCAATTCATTTAAGTAAACACTATGGGCTAGATTTTCAGTTGCTTGCGCCAGCAGTTAGCGCCTTAAGAGAAGTGATTTCCGGGCGCTATGCGTGTAGCGCCCGGGCGCAGCGCAGTTTGCGCCCCGCCCCAAATTAAGTTGCCCGTTAGCGCCGGCGCAAAGTTTAGCGCCCGCCCAGATGCGCGCGCAGAAAATGACGTCACATCCTCGTGCAACGCCCTTTGGCCGCCCCGATTGCAAACTTCAGTCGGACCGCCCCATTGTGCGGCGGGCGGCCGGAGCGTTTGGAAAAAGGAACGCAACACAACCAGCGCGGGCCCCGGGGGGCGCTAATTAAAGGGAACGTCCTCTCCAGTATAAAGGCCATCCTTTTTTCAGAAAACAGTCTTGTGCAACGCATTTCTGGAGACACAACAAGGAGGATAGCTAACTGGTTTCAAGCAGCAAGAGCCAGGTATTTTTGGACTCAGGCAACAGCGCTGCAAGTGGCCATTTGGAAATTAGAGTGTTTTCCAGGATTTGATGGGGGTTGCATGGGGTGCCAACGCGGAGCTGCAGCTCCATGTCCGTAGGGCTCGCAGACGCATTGTGAGAGGGGCAGCCCTGGCTAGAGGCAGAGGGGGCTACAGGCGTCGGCCACGTAGGCCTTACCCAGTCAGGCTATACCGCCAGCAGCGCTCCTACCTAAACATGAGTGCCGCGCGATGTGTTAAAAGGCTCCGATTCCGAAAGGGGGTGATTGCAGAGATCTGCCACCTGCTTCGCCGAGATCTGCGGCCAAAGCTCAGGTGCAGGACGTCTCTGTCGGTGGAAGTGAAGGTGACGGTGGCATTGAACTTCTATGCCACCGGCTCCTTCCAATACGCTGCTGGGGACATAGCAAACATCTCCCAGTACGGCGCGCATCGCTGCATCCGCCAGGTGACCGAAGCACTGTTCAGAAGGAGAAGCCAATTCATCTCCTTCCCCATGGCCCTGGAGAGCCAGCATCAGCGCGCATTGGGATTTTCCAGACTCGGGGAATTCCCCTTGGTGCAGGGCGCCATTGACTGTACGCATGTGGCTTTGCGGGCCCCTCTGGAGCATGGCGAGCAGTATCGCAACAGGAAGGGCTACCATTCTCTGAATGTGCAGCTGGTCTGTGACCACAAGCAGCGCATCATGGCAGTCAATGCCAGCTTCCCAGGCAGCAGCCACGATGCCTTTATCCTGCGGCAGAGTACTGTGCATGACATGTTCCAGGCACAGCCTCCCCCAAGAGGATGGCTACTCGGGGACAAAGGCTATCCTTTGTGCACCTGGCTCATGACCCCGCTCCGCGCGCCCAGGACCGCTGCTGAAGAGGCCTACAACGAGAGCCATCAAACCACCCGCAACATCATCGAGCTAACTATTGGGGTCCTCAAGCAGCGGTTCCGCTGCCTTGATCGCTCCGGAGGAGCTCTCCAGTATTCGCCGGACCGGGTCTCCCAATTTGTGGTGGTTTGCTGCATGCTACACAACCTGGCTATCCGCAGGACTCAGGCACTGCCACCTGACGTTGGACCAGCACCTCAGGAGGAGGAGCAGGAGGAGCATGAGGAGGAGGAGGAGGAGGAGGAGGAGGAGCAGGAGTACGTTCCCAGGAGGGAGCGACCAGGGCCAAGGGCCGCACGACGCCACCTTATTACACGGTACTTCTAAGCCCCCTGTCAGGGAATGGCCAGGGGCCATGAGGGAAGATGAATGCAGCCGCTCCACAAGCCCTCAGCCGGCGAAGCCAACAAACACTAAGAAGAACAACCATGGAGACTGCATGAATAAAGATAATTTTTTATTACACAAAAATGAAAAGCCCTTCCCACATGAATCCCCAAAAACAATAAACGGGCCCCACAAAAAGCCCAACAAACGACTCACTCCCACAAACTGGGGAGGAGCCACTCCACCTTTATTGAAACCGGGCCTCAACGTCGGCCTAACGCAAAAAAAAAGCCCTCCAAAAGCACAACCATGGGCAAAATAAAGATGGCCACCGCCATATTAAAGGAAAGCTGGCCACACCCTCTACTGAGTGGCCCGCGAGGGCGAGACCTTGGCCAGCATTTTGCCTCCCCTGCCCTGCCTGCTGCTCCTTCGCAAGCTCTGCCCAGTGGCTGCTGCGAGGCTGGGGGAAGGCGCCTGAGGCTCAGATGCCCTTCCGCCAGATGCCGCTGGGGGGCGGCCTACACGGCGTTTGGGCCTCGAGGGGCCGTCTCCTGAGTGGCGCACCTGAGCCTGGCCACCATCAGCTGCAGCCGCTTGCCCTTGACGCCCCAGAGGGGGAATGGCGGCGACGGATGGCGCAATGTGGGCCAGCTGGCGTCTGGGATGCGCTGGCTGGTGCTGTGGCGCGGTGGCACTCGGCCGGGCCCGCACTGCAGGATCCGCAGCAATCAGCCGACGGCTGGCTTGCTGGGATGGTCCAGCGCGGCGCCTGCCCTGGCGATGCCTGCCTGAGACAGCGCGTGTGGCAGCAGTGAGTGGCCCTGTGGTCCTGGTGTGCGCGCGCATCACATCCGCCAGGGTCTTGACGGCATCAGTTAGCATGCGGCCAGTCGCGGCAGTTGCTGCCCCGAACTCGCGCACACTGGTCGCCAGCGACTCGATGGCCTCAGGCATGCGCCCCACCACGCTCATGAGCTCCGTGTGGCGCCGGTCCGAGTCGTCGGCCATCTGATCGAGCTTCCGCACCTCCTCCGAAGTGAAGGTGTCCGGACTGGAGTCGCGACTCTCCCGCTGGGGAGGAGGGGGCCGAACTAGGGGACCCTTGCCGCGTTGGTGACGGCGAGTGTGCCGAGCAGCAGCACTCCCCTCTGATCCTTCCCCCCTTTGGGGGGAAGGCCGCGGGCCACGCGCACGGCTGCTGGGTGGCTGGACGCCACTGGTCCCAGAAGCTGCATTGCCCTGCGACAGTTCCTCCAGGCACTCGTCCAGTGAGGAGGTGTCGAGCATTTCCTCCTCTCCTGCGGGACGTGACTGTTCCCCCGAAGGTCCGGCTTGCTCCTCCTCCTCCTCCTGGTTGGAGGTGCTGTCACTGGCAGCCTCAGGGTCCTGGTCGTCACCAGCTGAAAGCAGGAATGCACAAGAGTAGCTTCAGAGTGAGGAGACGGCGTCAGCGAGGGAGTTAGGACTGGTGGGATTCAGCGCATTGGTGGGACAGTGGCAAAGGAGGTAGCTCGGATGGGCCAGTGCGACGCGAGAGGGCCAAAAGGCGAGGTCCTTACCATTGCCGGGCAGTGGAGGGTCGGATACACCGCACGCTGTGGGGACAATCACACGGGCTCCCATGAGCACACACACGCGCTCCTCCAGCCGAGTGAGCTTCTGCAGCTTGGCGCGGCCACCCCTGGCACGGGCCTGGCGATTAAACGCTACTTTAGCCTGCAAGAGAAAGGACGGGCTGTAAGTGCGCAGTGAAGCCCTGATGTAGTGTGCACTGCCTCCCATGGTGGAATAGCTTGGACAGAGTGAAGCCCTGATGTACTGTCCACTGCCTCCCATGGTGGAATAGCTGGGCCAAAGTGTAGAGTGCCGAATGGCCATTTGATGCTCATGACTGTCCCAATGCTGCTGGCTGAGGGCTGGCCAAAAGGACTTTCAGGTCCCTTTGCCCATCATGTCAGGTGTACATGCAAGAATGAGGAGGAGACTGGAAAGGCTACTCACCCTCACAATCCTGGTCAGATCGTTGTATTTCTTACGGCATTGTGTGTGGGTCCTAGGGGCCTCGCCGGTGAACGTCACCCTCTGGGCGATCTGCTTCCAGGCTTTGGTGTAGTCGTGGTGGGTTGGATTCCTCCCACTCTCTGGAAACAAGATCTTGCGCCTCACCTCCAGAGCTGTGACCATTATGTCCAGATCACCCTCTGAGAAGCGCAGGGCACGCTGACGGGCCTTCTCTGGCGTTGCCATGACTCCCTGGGGCTGAGCAGTAGTGTTGAGGCCTCTTTGCAAGGCTGCAGTGTGCAGGGCGTGGCAGCAGACCAATTCGTCCCTTCCCCCTTTAAGAGCTGGTCGGCACCACGGGGTCTGCTGTCAGTGCAAAAATGACCGCACCCGCGCTGCGCCCCGCCTGGGCGCTATCCCTCTGGACCGCCGGCTTAGCGCCTAAAGAGAGTAGTGGAACGCCTCTTTTAGCGCTCCACCAACCTCTTAGGGCGAAGCCACTGAATTCCCGGCAACGGGGCGCTACTTTGGGGCGGGCGCTAACTTCGGGCGGGCGCTAAGGTTAGCGCCCCAAAACTGCCTATACTGAAAATCTAGCCCTAAATTTTTAGAGCACAGTAGTGCACATATATCTTTCTACATCAATCTTTTCCTTCATTGAAATATATTTGATTAGTAGAGAATGGAAAGTTTTGTTCATCCCATCTTTAACATCTTTTCCTTTGGGTCTGGGTATGATACAGGAGAAATGATTATAACTGCATTAGATATTAGATTGTGTGAAAGATACAGAGCTACTTGCTTCAATGATGAAATGCGTGTATAAGGCAAATTCCCCAATCAGACCCACAGACCCTGATATTCTGCCCATTAATTTAACTGGATCAGTAGCTACAGCCCCAGGATAATCTGGTCCACACTCACTGTGGGCACAGCTGCTTGCCAAGAGCACTCGATTTGGGAATCAGCCTTTATACCCTTTTCATATAAAATCTTAAATACGTCATTATACCGTGGATTTAAGATAGACTTCAGCCAGGGATATCCCATGGGGAAATTCATTAGGATAGAAACTTATTTTACTCTATAATAATATTCCTTATGAATACATTTAGTCTGTAGGTTTAACCTGACAATATGGCTTTATTTCTGCCAATCACAGAGGTCAAACATGCATTATTGGGCAACCTTCAGTGTGAAATTCTCTGGCACACTCCTGTGCATCATAGCGCATAACAGATTGTAAGTTTCAGATCGTGGGGTTTGTTTATGGAAACTGCAATTCACTGTGAACCTGAATTGAAAGAGTGGGGTGAGATCCTAAATTTTAACAGGTTGCTTGAACAATCATAACTCTTAGGGGGAAAAATTCGGTATCGCCCATTTTGGGGCGCTAATATCAGCCGGGCGCAAATTTTAGCGCCCGGTGCAAATTATCGCTGGCGACTGCGAAATTCATCTCCAGCGCCCTTGGAGGTGATTGGAGCGCTAAATCAAGCGCTACACTCCTCTCTTAGGGCGCTAACATTGGGGAACGGGGCACTTCCTCAGAGCGCTACTCAAGCTCAAACGATGTCAATTACCTTGTACTCAGACATATTGGCGCCTTCCAGTTCTTAAAGGGGAGGGTCCATCATGCTGCACAGCCTCACCCTGATCATTGCTGCATTTGACCTGGGCCTGCAAGGAGGTGCAAATCTTCAACAAAGATTATCATGTCTGCTCAGAGGCCCAGGGAAAGAGCTCGCCGGTTTAGCGACCAGGCATTGGTGGCTCTGGTTGGTGCTGTGGAATGCCGATGGGCAGTGCTGTTTCCCGACACTGGCAGGAGGCCATTGCCCCGGGAGTTCACAAGGGTATGGAGGGAGGTTGCCCAGTATGTTTCATCCAGGAGCCTGGTCCAAAGGACTCATACGCAGTGCAGCAAGAAGTTCAACAACCTCACTTGGGTGGTCAAGGTGAGTAGATGCTTGAAAACCTCTATATCCCACCATCTCAACCTCATTCTGTGCACAGACAGTGTAAAGTCCCAAATCCCCAACACTCACCCAAAAACTATACCCATCTACTAAAAGTCACATCCACATCTCACACCTTGCAGACATTGATGGCTATTCAACTATGGTAGGCACATCTGCCAAACACATGACTGCACACTCACTCACATGCTGTCCTTTTTCTTGCAGGCCAAGTTTTCACATAACCGGAGGGAGCAACAACACACGAGAGGAGGACAGGTGGAGCTACAACCCCTTACACAGCTGGAGGAGCGCGTTCACAGACTCATCGTCAGTCATGTCATGGGCACTGTGGCAGTGGAGAGGTTGACCCCGTTGGGGACAGCAATGGAATGTTCATCTGCTTTATCGCCTCTCTCATACCACTTCCCCCTAACAACACCAGCCTTTCACACTTTCCATCTAACTAACTGTCTCCAGTCCTTGCTCCCTTCCTGCCCCCCTGCCCTCATGTTAAAGCCACTCTTGTACCTTACTGCTTTCAGATAGTGAGCCACTAGCTGACCAGCCTGTCCTTCAGCCTCCCAGTGATAGTGATGCGGGAGAGAAGGAGGAACATGAAGCCCGTGACTCACTGCCTGCATCTCCCAAGGGTGAGACATCCGAAACTGGGGCCATGCATTCATTGGAGGGGAGCAGGGGATTTGGATCTGATGTGGGTGAAGCTCCGGGACTCAGCGGGCTGCAGCAATGCCATGGGGGAAGGGAAACTCAGGAGCCATCTCCCCGGAGGGTGAGTGCGCACAAGAGTTCTGCTGCACAGCACTCGGATGAGGACCTCGATATCGCGGCCATGAATACTCAGGCAATCAGCATGCACACTGAGCTCACTGGTGCAATGGCAAGGGTGTCCGAGAGCATGGATGCACTGGCTAGGAGAATGCAGGTGTTCATCGCCAGCACAGCTGTCATCTGTGCACAAACCCTTGAACCCATCCTTGCCTCGTTGCAGAGGATGGTTGGCTCACAGAGAGACCGTGGGGACCCAGACCCCATGCTGCGTGTAATGGGTAAGGTGGCCGCATCTATTGCAGCACAGGCCGAGGCAACGCAACGGCTTAGTACTGGAATAGAGTCATTGGCTGGTGCCATCCAATGTCAGACTGCTCGGATGCAGTCTCAGATTGATGTCACGCAAGCACTGACTGCTGCCATCCTCGCTGGGTCGCCCACAGTCCACCGGGGATCTCATGGTGCCGCAGCAGGCCAGCAATCTGTGCTCGAGCAGATTGCTCCGGATGCAGAGGTTCTGCCCCGGGGGAGTGGCAGTGTGTCGGTCAAGCAGGAAGGTGCTGTCCTCTCTCAGGATGACAGCATTCCTGCTGCCACCACTGCCACTCAACCATTGCACTTGGCATGGCCTGTAATACAGGCAACCCAGACTGCTGCCGCCCATGCAGAGTTGATGCAGTCTGCAGCCGGGCCCTCCAGGCCCAGAGCTGGTCGAGGGCGTCCTTCAAGGCCATCTGCAGTCTCTGGATCCAACATTCAGCAGCCTTCCGCCAGCCTTGCTACAGCCACTGGGGCCACATTACGGAGGAGCAGTAGGGTGGGAAGGGGGGAAGTGCGAAGGGGAGGGCGATCATTCTCGAAGGGTGAATAACTAAAAATTCACAAACAAATGAGGGGAATGTTTGTCCCAAAGTTGGATGTGTATGTTGATATATTGTTCACTCTGTTAACACTTATCTCGATGTGGTAAGAACCAGTTTTGTTTGTTATTGAATTGTTGTGATTGTTTGTTATTGGTTGTGCTTAATAAGACACAGTTGGTCAGAAAAATATATTTTTTTAATTGAAACTTGACAACTTTGCTCATTTTACTCATTGGAGCTTTGCCCGGTAATAGGAGCTGCGGGATGGTTGTAATGATGTGCTTGTTCATTCCAAAAGCCATCTCCTCTGTCATTCATCAGAAGCACTGTCTTATGAGGCATTCACGAACGGCCTGTAAGGGGTTTTAGATCGCAGAGGTTTCTCTCTCTAGAGGCCTCTCTCTCTTGCACAGTAAAACCATGAGTGGTTCGACCCACTCGCCCCTTAGATTCTGTACTCTGGCCTTTGGGGCAGCAATTACGATGTAGAGAAAACTCTTATAGACTAAGTTTGATGAAACGAAATGAAATTTTATTGCATAATGTAAAACAAATCAAATGCAAGCAAATAAGAGGATACATGGGAGGGGAAAACACAAACAATTCATAACGACACAATACTAACTAAGGCAAATACAGGCATATTATACTCTACAAAGATCATCATGAAATGGGGAAAATACACGGAACATCGAGGGACAACAACTCATGTTAATTATACCCTTAAATGTCCACCCCCTTAAACCTATCTAGATCTGATTATGAAGGGCCAGAAACATGCTCACCAATCCAACTAGGAAGTGTAATGTTTGGAAACAGGTCTGCGTTTGATCCTTTCAGGCGTCCTGTCTCCACGTGGTTGTTGGAGCCCCAGCAAACTGCGCCACACCTCTCTCCTGAGGTGGGGGTCGGGGCCGGCTGGACACCGGCTGGTCTGGATGTCAGCGGGGTCGGGGATCGTTTGCTCGACCCCGGTCAGAGGAGCCTTGGGCTGGCCCCCATCATTTCTTCTGTCAGTTTTAATTGTCTCTTCGCCCGAGCTGGAGCGGGTCGATGGCCTCTCGTTTCATCAACGGCCCGGGGTTGGTCGATGATCTCCCGATATTTTACCCCGGGGTGGGACGCCGGCTCGAACCATCTTCTTCTAGCGATGATGCTACCGATACGATGGCAGCACCACGATGACCGCTCTGTCTATGGCTTCCTCCCGTTTTCCACGATGCATCCTTACTACCTCTGGGTTCCCAGATATACTTCTCATCAGAAGCCCTTAGCTCGCGCCAAATCAGGTTAGTCTTTTGTTTTAATTTTGGCGGGCTGGGAGCACAACGGGGTAGTTATTATATTTAAACTGTTCTTGGATGGCCAGTAATGGGCCATCTCTGGTCTGGAATGACCTTCATTGTTTTTAATGTCCTGGTGATGTCCTTAACGGGTCCTTGATGCTCTTCTCATGAATATGAAACTGTTCCCTTTTGTCTGGCTAAACATTTAGATGGCCTTTATCTACAGGCCGATCTTGACTGGATCTGCATCCAATCTATATGTATATGTGGGTGTCTGGTTTCGTTCTCTTAGAAACGGCTTCCAGAACATACTGTGGGCTGAATCCACAAAGCTGCCTGAGGACTGCCGGAACCATTTTAAAGTGTCCCAATAAGTTGGTCACGGGGTCTGGCGGCCATTTTGAATGCCCCTTTTTCCTAGGCTTCTTTTAAAACAGTCTTTAAAATCTGGGCCTCTTCTGCCATTTGACCCTTTATAATATAAAGTTCAATTTTGCGAATCCTACACTCCCCCTGATGATACTGTAACTTGCTTGAAATATCATAATTCTGGGTGAGCAAAATTTTCTGACTTTCCATAATCAAAACATCCCCAGTATTTACCTATCTATGACCCCATGACACATGCATTTCCCATTTCAGAAAACCTAGCGTACATTAAGCATCTATAGATGGCAATACTTCAGATGTGAAATTTGACACACTCACTTCCAGGCATGGAGGGGGGCCTAATACCCCTACATCACCTGGTGCATACACACTATCTTTTAATAATAACAACACATCTAATAAACTTCAGGAATAAAAATAAAGTACACACACAAAAATCAAATGCACATGAATACATATCAAAATAATACAGAGGAGGGAGGGAAAACTTTAACTTTATACAGAGCAGCAAAATCTAAATGGTTGTCTCTTCTTCTACCCGCACATAATGCTCCCTCCATTCCCCTCTGTTCCTATACTTTCGCGAATGTTTGACCTTTTTACAGTGTACAAACAGTAAATAAACTACAATGATAACCTGGCACACTACAAGAATGTGGGAGGCTATCCTAATCCAAGAAGGGACTTCTATACTAGTGAACAGGTCCCACCACGGTGGGGTCACTATATCCAATATGCCTGCCCCTATCTCTAAAGTCTTCTGCTCCAGTGTATAGAAATGTTTCTGTGAAACAACAACGGCTTTTAATATCTTGGTGAGGTGTTCAGGGAGAGGGGGAATGATATATCCAAAATGTGCAACGAATCGCTCCAGATCGGTGAAATTCTCTTTAACAGTGATGTGAACAGTGGATGGTTCAGGAATGGGGACAATTCGCCCCTGGGCCAGTTGAACTTCTGCCCTGGGCTTGAAACAGAAGCTGCTGTCACTAACCGGACACCAACCGTGCTGTCCATGTTGGTAGTGGGGCGCTGCAGTGGTGACACAGTATGTCCCACCTCCTATATATGCCACCTGTGGGGGCACATGGCCTTGTGCCATTGCCTCCATGGTGAAATTTATAGGCTCTGCGCCAGCAGTTCTGAACCTGCACTGTGGTTTTGAATGGGCATTCAAGTGCTGGGGACACAGGATGATGTGTGCTCCCCAGCTCCGGCACCCCGAGAGGTCGGTACCCGTCATTGCATGCTCCCATCGAATGACGTAAGATGGGACCCCCGTATAGCGAATGTGCGCACCCCCCTGAATGACTCCAATGTTCTCCACCCTGTATATCGGGGCGGGTTTAGCTGCCTTTCCCATCACCGGCATTCTTACCACTATACCCATAATGGTGTGATTAGACCGTCCACAGTCCACTGGGACTGGGTAGGCTTCTGAAGCTAGTCTGAGCTGGCACGGACTCAATGCATTCGCAAAAGGGTGGAGGGCTGCGAGGTGCTTGTTGTTGATCCAGGAGGGGACTAAATCTTGTTTCAATCCTCCAGGTTACTGCGGCCCTCGCCCAGTAACCACGCCCTGTACAGTACACAAGCTTCGTTCTGCGCAGCCTGATCAGACGCATTCCGATCCTCCCTGATGAGAGCATTTACTGTTCTGGCGTGTTTTTCCAGCTCAGCTATAATTTCTTTTAAGTGTAGTGTCATGGCCTGGTCCTCATATAATTCAGAACCCACGACCTTGATCTCGTCAGTCAGTATCTTTCTTAACTGTGTTTTCAAACCATTGATCTGGGTTTGCAGCTGCACGTCATCCAGTGTGTTGATGACGGAAGTTCCTGTATTAAAAGCTGTGAAAATATCATTTACTGCACCCCTTCTTTGCCTCCCTATCCTGTCCAAGACCTCATGTGGTGTGGTGTACAATTCGGCTCTGTCGACATCGGCAAAGTCGAATTCGTAAAACTGTTTAAACATGTTTGTTAACAGGACCTGGTACAATTGTTCCGTTTCCTTGGGGCACCACTCAGGCAAGCGCACCTCGGTGAGGTTTAAAATCACCAAAGCCACCGCGTAGTGTACCCCTTGGTACAGCACCTGACCTATGGGTACTAATACCAATCCGTTCCCGGGTCCCTTGGTAGTGGTGGGGTACCCTTCCTTGCGGGCTTTGGCTACTGGAATCGTGGGCAGGGGCTTGCGGGGGCGGGTGATGAGCTCAGTGGCGTTTACTGGGATCTGAGAGTATGGGACTCCGCACGCCCGTGTGCTGATGTCCCACCTCATTCCTCTCCCAGCATCTTGCCACTGCCTTTGGGAAAAGATGGAGATGCCTGTGGGGCAAGCGCGTTCTGAACCCCACATACAGATGTAGATCCCCTCATCTGGTTCCCAACATTTGTCCCAACAGACAATCAACCCCCCATGAGTCCCCGTAATAGTCCGATGGGTGTTGTTACCCAATCTTTCCCACTCCTGTGGAGTTCTTCATGGTGCTGCTCAACTTGCGCAGCCACCACCAGCGATTCAAAGGTACATGTCCCTTGCAGACCAGGCAAATCTTCTTCCCGACGGTAACGCTGACTCTGGGTGCTATGATCCGCACCCTGGGGCACATCAGAGATGTCTCTCTGTATGCAAACCCCGTCTGGCTGGAGTATTCAGCAGAGTTCAACCCCAGCCAGCCTGGCCATCTTCCTTCATGGAAGTAGGCGGCAGTCTCTTCAGCGTCCCGCGGGTCGGTTCCGTCAATCGCGATGGGGCCTCTGTTGCCAGAGCACCCATACACCGTGGAGTCCTTAGTGCGGCCCCGATAGGCCACACTGTACCCGATCATCACAGCCACAACAAGGATCCTGCTCATCTTTCTCCTGGTTCCTGCAACAAAATTAAACAATGCCGCCAGGCTCCCGAGAGATTCTGGCTTAGGTGAAGGCATGATCGGGTCTTCCGACCTCGATCCAGACGAATACACGTACTGGGCAGATTCAAAACTACTTATAACTCTAATTACTTTAATATTTACACAACTTAACTTAAAACTTAAACTTATGTACAGCACCGCCCGTCCCCGGGCGGCTTGCCTAATCCCTGATTGGACCGCAGCTTGCCGCTCCCTGTGGCGGGGCTGCAGTGAGCTGTGGCTTGGGTTCCTCGCAGCCTTTTGCTGTCAACTGGGGACTGCGTTCTGCCAGGGGTTTCCCAAGTCTGCGTTTACTGAAGGTGGGGGAATCGGGCCAGGGCTTCCTTGGCTGGGACGCTCGAGGCGACCTGCGAGGGGGTGCCTTTGGTGAGGCTCCCGTAGCGAGTGGACCTTTGGGTGGGACCTTGGCTCTCACAGCCCGTGGCTCTTCCACGACTGCCGGCTTCGGCTCCCTTCCCTCAGGCTCCACCCCTTTGGGATTTGGGCCTGTGGCAGACAACTCCTCCTCACCTGTCCCTACAGGTGGAGGATCTCCGCCCCCAATTTCTACCTCCCCCAAACTTGAGTCGAGGGCGGGATCTCCGTCCTCCGACTCCACCTCCTCCAGAATCGTATCAAGGGTGTGGCCCAGCTGTTTGGGCTCCTCGGCTCCGATAGTGTTCGGATCAGAGGGAGGGCCTTGATCTTCGGGCTCCTCCTCGTCCGAGTCCCAGGCCATAGGGGAAACCTCCCCCCAGGTGGGCGGGACAGCTTCTCCTTCCAAGCAGGCTACAGCACCAGCCTGTGTGGTCTGTGACTTTTTGCACTCCTCAGGCTGAGGATCTTTACCCTCAGACCTGGCTTCGGTTGCTGGTATTCTTGCACCTGGCTTAAACAGTTTGCACCGCTTGATGTGAAACCATTTATTGCGTCGGGGTACCTCCACTGCGCGACTGGCGGGGACCGGTGGATCTTGCACCGATTCCTGTCTATCCTGGCCTGTGCCTCCCTCGCCAGCACGGAGGGTCAGACCCAGGAATTTGACTTACCGCCGGTCGACCCGTGCTTTCGGTGGGTTTGCCTTGACTCCCCCTACTCCTTGTTCCCCCGTGCCCACTCCCCAGAGACAGTGATTTCTCAGATCCACGAGGATCCCGTGCGCTACCAAGAAATCGGCTCCAAGGACCCCTGTTCCACTTCCCACCTCCCATTTCATCAGCATACACTTCCACGTGGTGCGAAGTGGTCCTAAACGAATGGAGAGGGGAATGGAATATGCGCCAGCCTGTTCTTCGCCTGTGAAGCCCGATAGAAGATAGGGAACCCCGCTGGACAGAGGTGAGGTGACAGGGTCATCCGTATGGATCACGGTGCATGATGCCCCCGTATCCAACAGATAGAGCCCCTTCACCTCCCCCACCTCCAATTCCATGAGGGGTCGCCTCCATACATCATATCGCAGTGTACACAAGTAAACGGGCTGCGACGGCTCTAGTCATTTGGGCACAGCGGTCGGGGTTTCAGGAATGACAAGACCAGTGGTGACGGCTATCTTCCCCTGCGCGATCATCAAAGACCGCATTGTCCCTAAGATTGATTCAATCGCAGCGGGATCCATAGCTGCACCAACTCCTTGTGCTGGGGCAGGAGCTACGGCTTGGGTTTGGGCTGGTGCTGGGGTGGCGGTCTGGGCTTGGGCTGGGCTGCGGGAAATTTTCCCTTATTATCCTTCCACGGATTTCTACAGTGCTTGCGCCAATGTCCATCCTTCCCACACCCGTAGCAATTGAGCTTGGCTTGGGCAGGGCGATTCCCCTCCTGACACCACTCCTTCTTGCTTGGGGCTGCGGGTTTTGCCTCATGCACCTTTCCCTTCTGGGGAGGTGTTTCCTGACCTCTACAATTCTTATACGCAACGTTGAGCTGGCGGAGCACCGTCTCCTCCGTGACACCGGGACCTTGGTGATCAAACCATGATCTGGCTAGAGCCCGTATCTGCGGCAAGCTGTTGGTGACCAAGCACCGGAGCCAATGAACCCGCTGTTCGTCGTTCATTGCAGCCCGGTCAGGCATGCCCGGACAGCTGCGCTGATACACTGGCCACAGCCTTTCTGCGAAAACCCGTGGGGGTTCTCCAGATAGCTGCACAGTCCCTTCCACACGGTCGAACGGACTACCGTCGTCCACTCCCATTACTTCTAAAACTTCCTCCCTGAGATCCGCATACCCTTTCCGTCCCCTCTTACACTCATCTGAGAGGCACTGAAGGATTGTGCAATCCAGGGAGAAAAGCAACATTTTTGCCTGCTCCTGATCATCACAGTCATTAATGGCTGCTGTCTCCTCTATCTCCCTGAAATGAATCGAGGGATCTCCCTTTACTGCGAGTCTCGCGAGGTGGCTCACCATGGACCTTAATTTATGGGTAGCGTAGGGCACCACGAGTTGGTTCTGGTGGGGTCCAGCATCGCCATTTGCGGCATTGGGACCGAACCTCTGGTGCCGAGCAGGACACATTGGTGCCGGCTCCGGCTTTGCTACCAGTGGCTGTTCTTCCTCACATTCCACCTCGGCTACCTCCTCTTTTACCACCCCCTGATTTTCCAACCAAGCCTCACTATAACTCGGCGGTGCTGAGGGCTCGGTGGCTGGTGCCACAACTACTTCGGCTGGAATCAGCTGTTTCGATTCCTTTGAAAAGTCCATGTGACTGGCTTTCGGGCTGACGAGACACACCATGCCTTTTGCCTTAACCAGGGCCGTTCTCAGGTCCTCTATGGTCTTTTGGCAGGGGCCATGGTCTGTGCTCTCAAACCCGTGCTCGAGGGCCAGCTTGTAAGCTGCCTCAACCTCCACTACTCTCTCCTCCTGCGCTCTTAGCTGTTCTGCGAGGCGGGCGTTTTTCTCCCGTATCCTCGTTTCATTGATCTTTGCCTCAGTAACCTGGCACTCCAGGTACTCTATTCTAGCCTGATGTTGACTAGCTACCACTTGGCATTCCTGATTTAGCGAGTGAAGCGCTGTGATAAGTTTTTCCCCACCCTTGGCCTTTTCCTCTATCTCTGCTGCCTGTGCAGTGTTCCTGGCTGCCTGTGCTGCAACGACTCGGTCCAAGATCTGAACTTGCTTCTTGCAACACATCAGCCACACTGCCTTCTCCACTGACTTCTTATGCTCTTTGCTCTCTGTCCACCTGATGGCTGCGTCCACCGGACGCCCATCCAGTAAGAGATTGGAAATCCACTGCTTAGTGAGATTTACCTTGCCAAAGACATAATCTGCTATCCTCTCATCCATTGCATTTCGGCCATTCCAACTTGGATCTACTACATTGCAATCCTGCTGCCAGAGTCCTGCCGCGGTCGCCATTTTCTGTAAGGGGTTTTAGGTCACAGAGGTTTCTCTCTCTAGAGGCCTCTCTCTCTTGCACAGTAAAATGGTGAATGGTTCGACCCACTCGCCCCTTAGATTCTGTACTCTGGACTTTGGAGCAGGAACTACGATGTAGAGAAAACTCTTATAGACCAAGTTTGATGAAACGAAATGAAATTTTATTGCATAATGTAAAACAAATCAAATGCAAGCAAATAAGAGGATACATGGGAGGGGAAAACACAAACAAATCATAATGACACAGTACTAACTAAGGCAAATACAGGCATATTATACTCTACAAAGATCATCATGAAATGGGGAAAACACACGGAACATCGAGGGACAACAACTCATGTTAATTATACCCTTGAATGTCCACCACCTTAAACCTATCTAGATCTGATTATGAAGGGCCAGAAACATGCTCACCAATCCAACTAGGAATTGTAAGGTTTTGAAACAGGTCTGTGTTGTAGTGTATGTACCTTTAAGGGGAGAACTACTTTTTACAGCTCCTGTATACTGCAGTACCGGCAGTGACCACACCTGTATATAAACCCTGAGTAGAGATCTGTACATTTAGTTTTAGAGTAACCCTCATCCAGTAAACACCTGTTGATTGTTCCTCTGCAGTCTCTGTCTATAAATTGAAGGACACCATACAGCAAGATTCAAGGATTTAACATTGGCGATGAGTCGATTCGAACCTACCTGCAACTCTGCAGAAGAAGGCCGATTCCACCAGCATGGGCGTCGACCATCCGGCGCAGACTCCAGCGAGACAGGCTGGCAGCAGGTACGGCGCAGACCCTTCCCGCACAGCGGCGGCTAGAGCTGACCGACGGCACAGGAAAATGCCGAGCAGCGTCGACGGGAGCAGAGAGAGGGTAAAGCGCACAGGGCACAGCGGGGTTGAAGACCGAGCGGCGTCGATGGAAAAAAAAAAGAGAGAGAGGGTAAAACGCACAGGGTGCAGCCGGGGTTCAGGACCGAGCGGCGTCAACGAGAGAGGTGCGCAGGAAAACGCGCAGAACGCGGCCGGTGATCTAGGGCTGAGCAGCATCCACGGGGGAGGAAAGGAAAGCGCAGGAGACGCCATTTGAGCCGCAGCGGAGAAGAAGGGAGAGCGCGGGAGACGCCATTTTTGAGCCGCAGCGGAGAAGAATGGAGAGCGCGGGAGACGCCATTTTGAGCCAGTGGAGATGATGGGAGAGCGTGGGAAGAAAGGAAAGCATGGGAGACGCCATTTTGAGCCAACGGAGAAGAAGGGAGAGCACGGGAGACACCATTTTAAGCCAGTCTAACCACACCCAGGGATGCCGAAGAGTGGCAGTGTCACAGCGTTCGACAATGAAGTCAAAGATTGGGCGACATATGTAGAACGCATAGAAGTGTACTGCAAGGTGAATGAAGTGCCAGATGCCAGGAAAGCAATGGTACTGTTGAATTCCATGGGTGCAAAAATGTACGGCTTACTGCGAAACCTAGTAACCCCAGAGAAGCCAATGGAAAAGGATTTTGAAAGCATAGCGGCAATCCTACAGGACCACTTAAACCCCACACCGCTGCTGATAGCAGAAAGATTTAAGTTTCACAAAAGGAACCAGCATAAAGACGAAAGTAATGCTGAGTATTTAACGGAACTGCGCAAGCTATCGAAACACTGCCAGTTTGGAACGGGACTAGCAGATACTTTAAGGGACAAATTTGTGTGTGGGCTTCAAAGAGAAGGAGACCCGAAATGATCCGACACTGTCTCGGGTATATGATTTGATGGTGAAGGGATGGCCAACACATGGCGACTCACTGTTGCCAGCATTCTCATCCAGAAGAGAACAGCTGTCAGTATGCCAGGGGACCTTGATGTGTGGATCCCAAGTGGTAATTCCACCCAAGTTAAGGGAGAGAGTGCTCAATGAGCTTCACGAAGGCCATCTGGGAGGGGTGAAAATGAAAAGCCTTGCTAGGGCTTATGTGTGGTGGCCGGGGATCGATCAGCAAATCGAGGACCTAACAAAGAGCTGCTCAGGATGCCAGAAGGTCCAAAATGCACCACCACATGCCCCTCTACACCCATGGGAGTGGCCCTCCTCTCCATGGCAACGGGTGCATATTGATTTTGCTGGTCCATTCATGGACTCAATGTTCTTAATAGCCGTGGATGCGCACTCGAAATGGCCTGAGGTGATCAAAATGTCCTCCACCACCACGGAGAAAACGATTGCAGTCCTACAGACCATATTTGCCAGGAACAGCTTGCCAGAGCAGATTTGCTCTGATAACGGACTACAGTTGGTGTCCGAAGAGTTTTGGGAATTTATGAGAAGGAATGGGGTAAGGCATTACACATCCGCCCCGTATCATCCAGCCACAAATGGATTGGCTGAGAGGTTCGTACAAACCTTTAAAAAGGCAGTAAGGGCCATGTGCGATGACGACATTCCACTGCAGCATAAGGTGGACAATTTCCTGTTAGCCTACAGAAATGCGACACATGCAGTTATCAACCAGACCCCGGCCATGATGTTCTTTAACCAAAGGTTGAGATCTCGTCTGGATTTGCTCAGACCAAATGTGCGAAGAAATGTGGAGAATAAGCAATTCCAGCACATCAATGAGAAGCCGACAAGAAGCTTCAATGTAGGGCAACCAGTCTTGGCCTGTGACTACCGAACAGAGAAATGGCAACCAGGAACGATATGCACACGGCAGGGGCCATTAATGTACACAGTGGATGTTGGGGAGAACATTGTGAGGCGCCATGTCGACCAGATCCTAGCATCACAGGAACGAGTCAACCCCATGTCTCGCATACCTGGTGATGGACCCGACATACAGGTAGCATCTACCCCAGAAACAGTAGCATCGGAAGCTGATGAACCAACCGACGACAGGGGGGCAGAATCGCCTCCGCACCAAGAGCAAGACACTCAGGAAAGGCGCTATCCAGAAAGGATCAGGAAGCCGCCCCAAAGACTGAATTTATAAATGGACTATTTTCAGTTAATGTTGCATGTTAAAAGTATTAAATGTTAAATGAATGTTATGGTACTGTTAATCTAAAAGGGGAGGAATTGTAGTGTATGTACCTTTAAGGGGAGAACTACTTTTTACAGCTCCTGTATACCGTAGTACCGGCAGTGACCACACCTGTATATAAACCCTGAGTAGGGATCTGTACTTTTAGTTTTAGAGTAACCCTCATCCAGTAAACACCTGTTGATTGTTCCTCTGCAGTCTCTGTCTATAAATTGAAGGACACCATACAGCAAGATTCAAGGATTTAACATGTGTTTGATCCTTTCAGGCGTCCCGTCTCCACGTGGTTGGTGGGGCCCCAGCGAACTGCGCCACACCTCTCTCCTGAGGTGGGGGTCGGGGCCGGCTGGACACCGGCTGGTCTGGATGTCGGCGGGGTCGGGGATCGTTTGCTCGACCCCGGTCAGAGGAGCCTTGGGCTGGCCCCCATCATTTCTTCTGTCGGTTTTAATTGTCTCTTCGCCCGAGCCGGAGCGGGTCGATGGCCTCTCGTTTCATCAACGGCCCGGGGTTGGTCGGTGACCTCCCGATGTTTTACCCCGGGGCGGGACGCCGGCTCGAACCGTCTTCTTCTAGCGATGATGCTACCGATACGATGGCAGCACCACGATGACCGCTCCGTCTATGGCTTCCTCCTGTTTTCCACGATGCATCCTTACTACCTCTGGGTTCCCAGATATACTTCTCATCAGAAGCCCTTATCTCGCGCCAAATCAGGTTAGTCTTTTGTTTTAATTTTGGCGGGCTGGGAGCACAACGGGGTAGTTATTATATTTTAAACTGTTCTTGGATGGCCGGTAACGGGCCATCTCTGGTCTGGAATGACCTTCATTGTTTTTAATGTCCTGGTGATGTCCTTAACGGGCCCTTGATGCTCTTCTCATGAATATGAAACTGTTCCCTTTTGTCTGGCTAAACATTTAGATGGCCTTTATCTACAGGCCGATCTTGACTGGATCTGCATCCAATCTATATGTATATGTGGGTGTCTGGTTTCGTTCTCTCAGAAAAGGCTTCCAGAACTTACTGTGGGCTGAATCCACAAAGCTGTCTGAGGACTGCAGGAACCATTTTAAAGTGTCCCAATAAGTTGGTCACGGGGTCTGGCGGCCATTTTGAATGCCCCTTTTTCCTAGGCTTCTTTTAGAACAGTCTTTAAAATCTGGGCCTCTTCTGCCATTCGACCCTTTATAATATAAAGTTCAATTTTGTGAATCCTACAGGCCCTTGCAGAGGCAACATTGAGCACCTCCCTCCCACATTGTTGCTGCTCATCCTCCACTTCATCTTCCTCCTTCCTCGCCTCCTCCTCCTCCTCTACCTCTTCTCCTCCTGAGGTGATGCACCAATCCCTGGTGGCAATGGCTGGGTCCTCATAATTGTGAGATTGTGAAGCATGCAGCACACAACAAGGAAAACCTTTACTTGATCAGGGGAGTACTGCAGGGCTCCTCCAGAGTGGTCAAGACACCGGAACCATTGCTTCAACATGTCGATCGTCTGTTCAATGAGGTTTCTAGTGGCGCTATGGCTCTCATTGAATGCGTGTTCAGCAGGAGTGTTGGGATTACGGAGCGGTGTCATCAGCCAGGTACAGAGTGGATAATCCTTGTCTCCGAGGAGCCAGCCACGAGGTTGACGTGGTGGTTGGAAGAGGTCTGGGACACTAGTCTGGCACAGGATGAATGAATTGTGTCTGCTGCCAGGATAGCGGGCATTGATGGCGAGGATGTATGGTCTGTGGTTGCAAACCAATGGAACGTTGAGAGAGTGGAAGCCTTTGCGGTTGCAGAACAACTCTGCATTTTCATGAGGTGCCTGCAATGCCACGTGCGTGCAGTCAATGGCACCCGAACCAAGGGGAAGCCCGCTATCCTAGTGAAGCCACATACACGTTCACACTGTTTGCCTCGGGTCATGGGGAAAGAGATGTACTCCCTTCTCCTTTGGGTGTATAGAGCATTTGTGACCTCCTGGATGCAGCAATGGACAGTGAACTGGGAGATGCTCGCAATATCGCCAGTTGAAGCCTGGAAGGAGCCGATGGTGTAGAAATTGAGAGCCACCATCACCTTCACTGCCACAAACAGAGGTGTCCTGGTCCTGAGCTGAGGCTGGAACTCTGGCTGCAGGAGGTGGCAGAGCTCAGTGACCACCTCCTTGCTGAAGCGGAGCTTTCTAAAACACTGCTCCTAGGACAAATGAATGTATGAGAATTGCTCCCAGAATACCCTGGGAGGGTAAGGTCTCCTGTGCAGAGGCCTGTTGGCCCGCCTCTCTCTGGCCACGTTTGCCGCTCTCTCTCTGCATCTCTGCTGCCTCCGACGGTGAAGCTGGAGGACGATGCCCGTGCTAGTACAGCCCCCATTTAATCTTCTAAATATGGTAGTAATAAAGCTGACAGAAATGGGAACCTGAAAAGTCTTGCTGAGGAACAAAACCCCTTGTAGGATAGTGTTAAATGTCTCCAGACGCCTTTCTCCCTCTCTCAACCTGCATATGCAGAATATTTTGCTGACAGGAAAAAGCAGGAAGCGCACACCTTTAAATAACGCTCCCCCAGCGCCCAGTCAACTGCAAAATGTCCCCCTCTACCTGTTGTTCCTAGCGGCAGGTGCTAAGGCAGGTGGCGAGAATCAATTTCTGGTCTGGGGCGCTACAGGAGCGTTGCGCACTTTGATGACGTCACGATCTCCAGGCGTAGGAGATCATGGTGGTAGTGTTTAGCGCCACCGCAAACCACCAGGTCAATTTCACGGGTGGCGCTAAAATCACCACACTCGGGCGGTAAGTTGTTAGCGCCCCGTTAGCGCCCCGTTAGCGCCCCACCCCCCGGAGGCGCTAACAGGAGGATCTAACAAACCAAATTTTTCCCCCTTAGACTACTGGCAGATTCATGGAAGGTTCAGTCTGTTAGGTCTTATTGGTCTTTTTTGCTTTCAGCTCATGCACTGTGATGCTCATATGTAAGTGTAGTCATCCAGTTGTCAACATCAGACAAATCATCTGTGTGACATTTTCAGTTTTGAACCATACAGTTGAGGTATTTCCTTGTACTAAAAGCATAAACATGGCCAAAGGTGAGAGCTAAATCAGTCAGATGGGTCACAGTGGGAAGGTCAAATGGGATAAATGTATCCTCTCCTTCCCCTTATTCTTGTTCCCCTCTCTCTTTTTCTCTCTTCTTTTTATTTCCTTTATCTTTCTCTCTTTTCCTTTACAGCTATGAAAGTAAGGCTATTCCAGTATCCATAGCAGTACTGAAAGTTCTGCTAGAAAAAAAGATTGCAGGCCCTGTCGTATATTATCTCATCATTCTACAGCTGATGGGATCGCCCTACCTCCATAACCCACTCTTGCTTTCCAGCACGACAAAGCAACAGAAGTGCCTAGAATTATCAAACAGCTGATGTACATGTGACAATACCGGCCTGAGACATGTGGGTATAGGATTGTGATCTACATCTATTCCTCCCGCTGAATGTTAATAGTGCAAAATACTGGTACAGGATTTCTAGTTGAATCTATTACTGCTTTGCTTGTATTCTCATTTGATATTTCAAACTGTAATTTATTTTCAGTTCTCTAAATATGCTGGAATGTATGTAATTCATAAAGCAAAGTGATTACATTCTGCCAGTGTGTTAAGTTTGTGTATTATTAATGCTAGGTATATGAATTGCAAACCAAATTCAATTTACTCAAGCCCATTTTTTGATGAAAAATACAAATGTTAATCATGGTTACGTAATCATTGCACTGTACTGAATGACATTGCTGTTTCTTTTCTATACCTTAGGCTTTAAAAAAACTAATTTGAATAACTTCCCATGATTCAATCACAACTTAGGCCACTAATTAATGACTAGTAACAAATGGAAGCATGAAAATGCCTCAGTTAGGAATGAGCACAGCCAAAGTACTTTCTCAAGTAACTAAAGCTAGCTGTGTTCAGAAAAAGAATATAGGAATATTAGCTTCCCAATATTACTAAAAGCAGCAACAAAGAGAAAAAAACCATATTAAATCTTTGCTGCATTATGCAATGTATTGGATACAATCACCGGTACTCATATACCCATGAATGCGTTGAGAATACTTTAATACTTCCACCTCAACAGGAAGGCATACCATTCTATTAGCACACAAATTGTGCGTGATGCTAGGAATAGCATTCAAAATATGGTCATCTCCTTAACTGAGCATAAGATTTATGACTGATTGCTAGGTGATTCATTAGCTTATGGATATTACTGTATTCACCTCTGTTATCTTTACTTAATGCCTGTGTTATTTATATATATTTCCAGTCTCTTTCTGGCAGGTGAATCCAGTTCCATGTAACCCGTCCAGAAGAATGTTATACTAAGATACACAGTAGAATAATCAGAGGATATACAGTGCCATTTTGAAAGAGGAATTAATGTTCCACACTGCATGTTTGACATCAATACAGTGAGATCTTTTACACTGAGCTGACATCAAATAATGCTTCTTATTTCTGATGAATTGGCACTTTGGTGGTCAATAGCAAGACTAACTTGACAAGATATAGAGCCAACTTTATAAATGTAAAACATATACAATTTAGACAGTACTCAGGTAAGTAGCTGTACCACTTTTAAATTTCAAATGCTAGAAATGTGCTTTCTTATGAGCTCTTTCCTAATATTAGATATTTCCCTGGCAGTTGGGTGGAGGTGGGGCAAGGGTTGCTGGTGAGTGCAAGCATTTGTGTAGACCTCTGCTTTCTCTGACTGGAGCAGGTACTTTAAATGTGACAGCCCACTTACGCTGTTATCAAAATTGTTCCCTTCATGCAATGTACCAGGGCATTAAATGTTTAAATTTCTGGTTTGTGAATACTTTTTGTTTGTTGCATTTTGCACTTCTGGTGAGAGTCAGATGTCAGATGCGGCCAACTAAGTTTCTCTGCTAGAAAAGAAATACAACTACATGTCAACACATGTGGATTGACATTATCTATACTTGCATTTCATTATGGTGAGTGGGTGCAGCTGTCACATGCTTATGAGGTGCACTGTAATGGAAAATTATGGTGAGTTTCAATAATGTGTTGCTTTGGAACTGTTATTCATGGCAACTTTTGTAGATGTCTAAGTGCATTGTTTAAAAAATCAGTATTGCCACTGTGAGCAGAAGATAATCTGAAGCCACTTTTAATACATTTATAGAAGAAGTAAGGCATTTTAACCATATATCAACGTAGCAAATAATTCAGAATATATGAGCAAAAATGTAGCTGTAATAATATTTTCTTTGCAAATAAGGAAATAATGATTATATAATGGTAGACACAGCTTCTCACAAAGTATATTTGTTGTGTCTGGCATTTTGTTATTTAGTTGCACCAAAAGGTTCATGTAATAAAAATTACACATTGTAAATGTGTGAGAAGCAGGGTGTTAGAATTTGCAGTATGCCAGTGATTTGATGGCAGCAGCAGTGTGCCAGAAGTACATATTGGAGAGAGTATTCCAGGCAGACAGTGGGAGTTGCTGCTTGGCTTATCAAAACAGCTGTAGATTTCATTCTGAATAATAATAGTCCATTAGTGGGATCCATAACCACTCATGTTTGGCAGCAATCTGGAGTTTTCTTTTTAAGTTTTTGTTACCAAATAGTGAAATGCAGTAACAGCTGCCAAAAAGTATCTTGTAACGGCACCTTACCACAATGAAAACATTCCCAGTGCAGCTTAATCAGATACAGCTGAGATCTCTTCTGTAAAGTTGTATTAAGCAATGATATATCCTGCAGCTGAAAGAACAAACACTTATCAGAAGCTGTTTAGTGCACCAGATTACAGATATATATGTTTATTCTGTCGTATTATTTAGCAATTATTTTGTGGTTATAATTATTCACTTAATTTCAGTACTGATACACTTGCACGTCTTAGAAGATTAAAGTTGTTTCTCTAAAGCAGAATCAGTCGAAGGCCGCCATTCATACAATTATATAGAATGTGACTCTTTAATTTTATTTGTCATTATCTGTCATGTATATTTGTGCTAACATTTGAAATCCTGCCTGATAATACCCTGAAATATTCATACAACGCAGAAACCTACCTACCTTTATATAAGCCTTCATACAAAGGATTTAATAAGTCGCGAAAGACTACTGAGAAAAATAATGAGACTGCAGGAAGCACCATGTAGAAGGTGCATAATTGCTGAATTAATATTTCAGGGAAAATTGATCACAAGTAGGTAAAGTGAAATGAGATAAAAATGTATGCTAATAATATATTCAGGGAAATAAAGGGCAAAGTTGGTACTTAGCACCCCCGCCCCTCTGAGATTAAGGGAGGTAACACTTATGATGGCCCGACTAAAGGGCCAAGCAGTATTTTATGTGCTTTCTCCTGTTCCAGTGCTCATCTTCAACCTTGATATCACCTGCAAATGAGCTGAACAAACAGGATCAGCGGCATCAAAGGATCATGGTTTATAATTTTATGTTTAGTGTTTTCCCTGGTGATTTCTACTTAGCTCACTTCAAATTGTTTTACATAAATTTGACTAACATTACTTGAGTTACTGTTGGCAATACAATACATCTTCAGTACTGCACTGGCGGGTCGCTTAGGTACATACTTAATTTCTTGGGTTTGAACTCACAACCTTCTAACCTGGCGTGCTACCAAATGAACCAAGTTGATACCTCACAGCTACTTGTGTTTGTGGAGGGCAGTAGATGACACAATAAAACAGTGTCAAGTCTTATTGGCACCTTTCACATCTCCAGCCAAAAATGGTGTGTAAATGGGCATAGTGACATCTGGACTAGAGCTGAACTACAGGCTAAACATCACTCCACCAGATTTCCACTATTTGAGTGTCACTAAAAATACCAATTTTTTTTAAAAGGCTGCACAATATATATGAAGTAGGAATTATCCTTGGTGTGATCATCCCTGTTGCAGATACAAGCACATATTCACAGTCATTAAATAGCTGATGTAAATCACTGGTCAAACAAAAAGGTTTCAAATTTTACACCATATTCCTTGCTAATAAGGCAATTTTGCCGCTGGAGATAACTCATTACAGCATAATATTCTGGAGTGTTGGCACTCAAAAACCATATTATAATTTAATCAGTTTTATGACAATCAAGTCATTCTTCACAAACACCTTTCTGATTGGTTGAAAGAATCAGGCATAAGAACTATCGTAGAGATGCCCGCATGTAAAAGAGTGAAGTAGATCTAATATTGGGGCAAGAGATGTCACCGGAGTTCTGAATATCATACTAATGGCCTCGGGATCTGTTTGTGAGACCAGCCACATTGATTTGGATAAAAGTTTCCTTTCTAACAGTTATAATGATCCTATTTGTTATGCATTTGTTTCCACTTAACTCATTCCTAGCACTAATTACAGGAAACTCTTTGGTATCCGGCACCGACGGGACCGGGATGGTGCCGGTTGATTAAAAATTCCGGATGACGGAGAGGGTTATCTACCAAGGCTATTTTTAACAAACAAAAATAAAAAAAAATCAAGAAATGTGCAGTATACAGTAATTGGGTACTCACCTACACCGCGGGAGAGTCAGACTCCTGTTAGTGAGGTGTTCGGACTTCCGACAGCGCCAAGAAGCCGAGTAGTGGCAGTTTGGAGAACTACCCCCCACTGACTAACTCAGCCGCCGCGGGAGACTCGGACTCGGACTCGGCAACATTTCCGGTTATTGAGGTGTTGTTTTCGGAGTATAAATTTTGTCAGTTAATAGAGAATTCCGGATATTTAGGTGCTGTTTAAACGAGAGTTTCCTGTATCATTAAATAGACAATCCAAGAGGACATATCATGGTGAGAAATGTAAAAATTTGTACTGATATGTAGGGTCCTTTTTCAGAGTTTCTTTTTTAAAAGTTTTTCCCTTTCTGTCTTGTAGGCACATACTGTTATTGGGGCACTGTTCCGCAGGCCACAACCTTGCCCCAGTGATCATTTTTCATCTAATTGGTATCAGCAGGTTGTTTGCCTGCGGAGACCATCAGTGCCTGATCCTGTCTCCACAAGTTCACTTCCCAACAAGAGTCACCGGACAGTAATTAGCAACCCTAGCTGATTTTTTTCTCTCCCTCCTTTGATGCTGGAGCTAATTGTAGCAATTATTTGCTGTGCTGGCCCAAATCATTCAACTCAGCACAGACCAGGAATGAAACCTACGGCCTATGATCAACACGCATTATTGAGGCAGATTAGTGGCATCTTTACTGATGTGGGATTACTTGATGCTGACACTGGCTACCAAAAATAATTCATTATTTCATTCCCAAGACTGACGTCCCTGAATTTCATCAATATAGAAACATTTCACTCTGGAATTTAAAACTTGGCAAGAATGTAAAATTGTACCATGCAGTTTATTTGCAATCAAAGCTATTAATGTAAGTATGGTACATATTGCACAATTTCCCCAATGCTCATTGATCAGTCCTTAAATTATTCCTTTTTACAAGTTTTATATAAATTTTGATGTTTCTGTCAAGGTCTGTGGCTAAATGAAACCTAAATAGGAAGCAATTTGTCTTTTTTTTATTCATTGATGGGATGTGGGCGTCGCTGGCTGGCTAGGCCTGCATTTAGTGCCCATCCCTAATTGCCCTTGAGAAGATGGTGGTGAGCCGCCTTCTTGAACCGCTGCAGTCCATATGGTGTAGGGACACCCACAATGCTGTTAGGAAGGGAGTTCCAGGATTTTGGCCTGGCGACAGTGAAGGAACGGCGATACAGGTCCAAGTCAGGATGGTGTGTGGCTTGGAGGGGAACTTGTAGGTGGTGATGTTCCCATGCGTCTGCTGCCCTTGTCCTTCTAAGTGGTAGAGGTCGCGGGTTTGGAAGGTGCTGTTGAAGGAGCTTTGGCGAGTTGCTGCAGTGCATCTTGTAGATGGTACACACTGCAGCCACAGTGCGCCGGTGGTGGAGGGAGTGAATGTTGAAGGTGGATAGAGTGCCAATCAAGCGGGCTGCTTTATCCTGAATGGTGTCGAGCTTCTTGAGTGTTGTTGGAGCTGCACTCATCCAAGCAAGTGGAGAGTATTCCATCACACTCCTGACTTGTGCCTTGTAGATGGTGGAAAGGCTTTGGGGAGTCAGGAGGTGAGACACTCGCCGCAGAATTCCCAGTCTCTGGCCTGCTCTTGTAGCCACAGTATTTATATGGCTGGTCCAGTTCAGTTTCTGATCAATGGTAACCCCCAGGATGTTGATAGTGGAGGATTCAGTGATGGTAATGCCATTGAATGTCAAGGGGAGATGGTTAAAGTCTCACTTGTTGGAGATGGTCATTGCCTGGCACTTGTGTGGTGCGAATGTTACTTGCCACTTGTCAGCCCAAGTCTGAATGTTGTCCAGGTCTTGCTGCATATGGACACGGACTGCGTCAGTATCTGACGAGTCTCAAATGGTGCTGAACAGTGTGCAATCATCAGCGAACATCCCCACTTCTGACCTTATGATGGAGGGAAGGTCATTGATGAAACAGCTGAAGATGGTTGGGCCTAGGACACTGCCCTGAGGAACTCCTGCAGTGATGTCATGTGATTGAGATGAATGACCTCCAACAACCACAGCCAACTTCCTTTGTGCTAGGTATGATTCCAACCAATGGAGAGTTTTCCCCTTGATTCCCCTTGATTCCCATTGACTTCAGTTTTGCTAGGGCTCCTTGATGCCACACTCGATCAAATGCTGCCTTGATGTCAAGGGCAGTCACTCTCACCTCACCTCTTGAGTTCAGCTCTTTTGTCCATGTTTGGACCAAGGCCGTAATGAGGTCAGGAGCTGAGTGGCCCTGGCGGAACCCAAACTGGGCATCAGTTAGCAGGTTATTGCTGAGTAAGTGCCGCTTGATAGCACTGTCGACGACACCTTCCATCACTTTGCTGATGATTGAGAGTAGACTGATGGGATGGTAATTGGCCGGGTCGGATTTGTCCTGCTTTTTGTAGACAGGACATACTTGGGCAATTTTCCACGTTGCCGGGTAGATACCAGTGTTGTAGCTGTACTGGAACAGCTTGGCTAGGGGCGCAGCTAGTTCTGGAGCACAAGTCTTCAGTACTATTGTCTCAAACATTTGCTGTTACAGATCAGTTTGGCTCACCAGTAGCACTCTTACCTCAGTCAGAAAGTTGTGGGTTCAAGCCCCACTGTAGGACTTGACCACATAATCTCGGCTGATATTTCAGTGCAGCACTGAGGGAGTGCTGCATTGTCAGAGGTCCATCCTTCAGATGAGGCTTTAAACCAAGGCCCCATCTGCCTGGTCAGGTGGACGTAAAAGATCCCACGGCACTATTTGAAGAACTTGAAGGAGCGCTCCTAGTGTCCAAGCAAACATTTATCTCTTACTAACATCATCAAAACAGATTAGCTGGTTATTTAATTTCAGTTGTTGTTCATGGGATTTTGTTATGTGCAAATTAGTTGCCTTAGTTGCCTACAAAACAACAGAGCCTACACTCCAAAAATAATGATTGGCTGTGAAGTGCTTGAGGATTCAAAAGGAGCTGCTTAAATGTGTGTTCTTTCTTTCTGCTAAAATTTGCCTCTGGTTCACAGTTTTTAGTTTGTGTTCTCCAGAGTCAAACTGAACATGCTAATGCCCAAGATTATCACTTGGAAGTTGAGTACTTTTTACATACATGAAACTATAAGCCGATTTTTGGTTTCAGCCATGTCCCATCAACAATCCGCAGTTGCATCACAGAAGCTTTGAAATGTAGTTCTAGCAGATTAATAGCAGAGAAATAACATCATATGCCATTAGGGTTGCAAAGGGGTGGAAAGTTTCCGGTAAATTTCCGGTAAATTTCTGGAAATTTTCCACGGGAAGTTTAGCTTGGGAATTTTGCCCAAAAAAGCACATGCTAGCATAATATTGTTTTTTTTGTATTTCTTTCTTTTTTTTCCACAGGTCCTCTCTTAAAATTACTAACAGAGATGGAATCTTAATTATTAAGGAATTTCTTAATCAATATATGTTTATCTTCTTACTTGGCTTGTTTTAATAATTACAAGTTTTGTGTGTGACTGTGAACAAATGTGTCCTGATTGGTTGGATGAGTGGATGAGCGATTAGCTCCCTCTATTTGTAATATTTGCATATCGAATTGTGATTGGCCTGCAGGCATCTGTAAGACTGCTATCGTTTTTTTAAGATCCAGGTTAGGGGTCCTGAGGGAAGTCATTTTGTTTTCTGCTGATGTTGTGATGATGCAGTAAGTAAATCAGACTTTATACCAAATAAACCAGTTACTTGTTGAACTCTGTTGTCCTTCAATTTAAAATATACAAAATAATACACTATTGGTGATGTAGCGTTGTGTGTGTACAGGTCATGCTTCCATCACATGGAGCATCAGCAAAAATGTACTCACCCTGTTGCAATCGTGCTGATTGACCGCAGTTCGACACGGAGATGAATGCCCTTTATTTCTCTGCATAGAACAATGCCATGTTTACCGTCGGATGTGTGGAAGCATTTTACCCCAGGCATTAAAGATGGAAAGACTGTGTACATGTGCAAACACTGTAGAAAGCCATATGTAAAGAATGCCACAAAGATGCAGCAGCATTTATCCAAATGCAACAACTTCACTCAAAGCTCACAGCAGTCAGCCCAGAGTTCCTCTGCTTCCATTCAAGAAGATGATGGTTCTCATTCAGCATCAGGCTCCTTATCATCAGCAACTCCTGGCCCACTTGGAAGGTTCTTTGATACAATGGATAACCATAGCCAGAAGAATGCAGATGAGTGCCTTGCTTGAGTTGTATATGCAACAGGCTCACACCTCATGCTCACAGCCAATGTGTACTGGAAGAGATTTTTCAATGTTATTTGCCCTGCATACTGTCCTCCCACCAGACATGCTTTGTCTACTTATTTGTTGGAGGCTGAGTATAACAGAGTCCAAGGAAAGCTCAAAGAAACGATAGCGATGGCAGACTCTGTTGCAGTTATTTCAGATGGGTGGTCAAATGTACGAGGGGAGGGCATCATAAACTATATCATCTCCACTCCTCTCCCAGTGTTCTTCAAGAGCACAGACATGAAGGACAACAGACACACAGGCACATACATTGCTGATGAGCTGAAAGCAGTCATCAACGATCTTGGATCACAAAAGGTCTTTGCAGTAGTTACTGACAATGCTGCGAATATGAAGGCTGCTTGGGCTCAAGTGGAGGAGGCCTGCCCTCATATTACGTCTATTGGGTGCGCAGCTCATGGGCTTAACCTGCTCCTCAAGGACATCATGGGTTTGAGAACCATGGAAGCACTGTACAAGAGAGCCAAGCAAGTTGTTAAGTATGTCAGGGGAAAACAGGTAGTTGCAGCAACCTACAACTCCAAGCAAATGACAAAAAACAAGAACACCACACTGAAGCTGCCCAACAACACTAGATGGGGTGGTGTTGTCATAATGTACAACAGCCTACTGGAGGGTAAGGAGTCACTGCAAGAAATGGCAATATCCCAGTCTGGGGATATGGAAAACACCATCAAGAAAATACTGCTGGATGATGTGTTTTGGGAGAGAGTGGTTAGCAGCCTTAAACTACTCTCACCAGTAGCATCTGCAATTGCTCAGATTGAAGGAGATGATGCTGTCTTGTCAGATGTTCTCAGGCTTTTTACTGATTTAAAAGAACAAATCAGCATTGCCCTACCCACATCCCTGCTGCTCAAAGCAGAGGAGAAGGCAATTGTTCAATTCATGCAGGCGTGTCAAGAATTTTGTGTCAAGCCGATTCATGCTGCAGCATACATGTTGGACCCAAAGCATGTTGGGAGACCAATACTTTCTGGAGAACAGATCAACAGCGCTTACAGTGTGATTTCTACCCTCTCACACCATCTCAATCTGGATGTGGGCAAAGTTCTGGGAAGTCTGGCAAAGTTCTCTACCAAGCAAGGTCTTTGGAATGGGGATGGGATATGGGAATCATGCAAGCATATCAGTGCACATACCTGGTGGAAGGGACTTTGTGCATCTGAGGCCCTGTCACCTATTGCATCGGTGATACTCCAAATCCCACCTTCATCAGCGGCCTCTGAACGAAACTGGTCACTTTTTGGGAATACGCATACAAAGGTGCGCAACAGGCTGACTAACAAGAGAGTGGAGAAACTGGTGGCTATCCGGGCGAACCTACAACTTATTGAGCCAGATACAGAAGTGTCCACCACACAGCTAGATACTGACACAGAGGAGGAAATGGACACGTCAGAGCCAGAGTCAGAGAATCAGGAGGAGCAATGAGGAGTAGAAGACTCAGAAGACTCATGCGTAGAAGACTCAAAGGGACAAAATAAGGACAAATTACAGGCTAAATAAGCTGACGCTCTTTTTATTTTATTTTAGATGGGTCTTTTTTGTGGGGGTTCAATAAAGTTCAAAATTATAACCTAAATAAAGTTTTGAAAGCCTGTTTTTATTTGTATGGAACAGTATGTCTATTTTGACGACAAAGATAATATAAGGGTCAGAGACAAAAACCATCAGTGTGCAAAAAAACTCAAAATTCCCATAAATTCCCATAAATTCCCCAAATTCCCATAAATTCCCGAAAATTCCCATGGAAAGTTTCCTCTTTTAAAAATTCCCAGAATTTTGCAACCCTATATGCCATGTACCTGATATGGTTTGTTTTATTACATTTTATGCCATCTTTTATAGATGGGCCTAAAGCAAAGGAATTAGCTCAATGCACCACTAAGTACGAAGGGTTGAATTTCCAGGAGATTTTTCCCCCATAACTTCAGCAGAAGTCCATGAAACTCTGCAGAAATGGTGTAAACACCATTTCTGTGGCGTTTCCATGGTTCTTCCATCAAAGTTATGGCAGACCCCTGTGGAAATGTACCCTCTGCGTGTTGGTTCAGTTAGAATCAGTTTGAGATTAAAGGAAAGTTATTTTTTATTCTGCATGTGCTAAAGAGCCTATTACATAAAAACATAAGAACATAAGAAATAAGAGCTGGAGTAGGCTATTTGGTCCTTCAAGCCTGCTCTGACATTCAACAAGATCATGGCTGATCTTCTACCTCAACTCCACCAACCGCACCTTCTCCATATCCCTTAATTCCCTTCGTCCCCCAAAATGTATCGAACTCTGTCTTGAATATACTCAATGACTGAGCATCCACAGCTCCCTGGGGTAGAGAATTCCAAAGATTCACCCCCTCTGCGTGAAGAAATTTCTCCTCATCTCAGTCCTAAATGGCCAACCCCTTATTCTGTAACTGTGTCCCCGTGTTCTAGATTCCCCAGCCAGGGGAAACATTTTCTCATCATTAACCTTGTCAAGGCCCTTAAGAATTTTATATGTTTCAATGAGATCACCTTTTATTCTTCTAAACCCTAAGGAATATAGGCCTAGTCCATTCAATCTCTCCTCATACAGCAATCCCCTCATCCCAGGAACCAATCTAGTGAACTTTTGTTGCACTCCCTCTAAGGCAAGTATGTCTTTCCTTAGATAAGGAGACCAGAACTGTACACAGTACTCCAGGTGTGGCCTCACCAATGCCCTGTATAATTGTAGTAAGACTTACTCTTATACTCTAATCCCTTTGTAACAAAAGCTAACATACCATTTGCTTTCCTAATTGCTTGCTGTACCTGCATGTTAAATTTATGTGATTCATGTACAAGGACATCCAGGTCCCGCTGAATGCAAACATTTCCCAGTCTCTCACCATTCAAAAAATATTCTGCTTTTTTGTTTTTCCTACCAAATGGATAACTTCACAATTCCACACATTGTATTCCATTTGCCATGTTCTTACCCACTCAGTCAACCTGTCTATATCTCTCTGCAGCCTCTTTGCATCCTCCTCACTACTTACTTTCCCACCTAACTTTGTATCATCAGCAAACTTGGATACATTACTCTCAGTTCCTTCATCTAACTCATTAATATAGATTGTAAATAGCTGAGGCCCAAGCACTGATCCTTTATTCCTGGTCTCTGTTTTCTGTCCATTAACCAATCCTCAATCCATGATAATATATTACCCCCAATCCCATGAGTCCTAATTTTGTGTAATAACCTCTTGTGTGGCACCTTATCGAATGATTTTTGAAAATCCAAATACATGACATCCACTGATTCCACCTTATCCATATTACTAGTTACATCTTCAAAAAACTCTAATAGATTTGTCAAACACGATTTCCCTTTTATGAAACCATGTTGACTCTACCTAATCCCTAATAATATATTCTAACATTTTGCCTACGACTGATGTCAGGCTAACTGGCCTATAGTTCCCTGTTTTTTCTCTTCCTCCTTTCTTAAATAGCGGGGTTATGTATGCTACCTTCCAAACCTTGGGAACTGTTCTAGAATCTAGGGAATTCTTTAAGATTAATACCAGTGCATCCAGTATCTCTGCAGCTACCTCTTTTAAAACCCTAGGATGTAGATCGTCAGGTCCAGGGAATTTGTCGCCACTTAGTCTGATTAATTTCTCTAGTACTATGTCTTTACTTAGACTGATTTCTTTAAGTTCCTCATTCTCTCTAGACCATTGGTTCCCCATTATTTTCGGAATGTTTTTTGTGTCTTCTATCGTGAAGCCAGATACAAAGTATCTGTTTAATGTTTCTGCCATTTCCTTATTGCCCATTATAATTTCTCCTGTCTCTGCCTCTAATGGGCCCACATTTACTTTCACTAATCTCTTCCTATTTACATACCTATAGAAACGTTTACAATCTGTTTTTAATGTCTCTTGCTAATTTACTTTCATATTCTTTTCTCGCTTTCCTTATCAATTTCTTGGTCCTCCTTTGCTGAATTCTAAAATCCTCCCAATCTTCAGGCTTACTACTCTTTTTGGCAACAGTATAAGCCTCTTACTTTGATCTAATACCATCTTTAACTTCTCTTGTTAGCCATGGTTGGATCACTTTTCCTGTGGCGTTTTTGTGCCTTAAAGGAATGCATATTTGTTGTAAATTATGTATTAATTCTTTAAATGCTAGCCATTGTTTGTCTACCATCATACATTTTAATATAGTTTCCCAAGCTACCTTAGCCAACTCATCCCTCATACCTACATAGTTTTCTTTGTTTAGATTTAAGTCCCCGGTTTCAGACATAACTAAATCATTTTCAATCTTAATATAAAATTCTATCATATTATGGTCACTCTCCCCTAAAGGCCCCTTTACTACAAAGTTATTAATTAACCCTTTTTCATTGCACAATACTAGATCTAAAATAGCATCATTCAAGACGGTTTCTTTTGTCTATGAGATCAATGCCAGCAATCCATCAACTAATTTTATTTAGCTGGCATCCTCATTATACATGTTCACAATTTGACATGAATGTAATGTTCTAATACTCATTTTTTTCTAGTTGTCTGGTTTAGCTTTGACTTTCTATTTTACTCATTTCATCTGCTGTGACAGTATAAATTTAGAAATTAAAAATCTTGAGATATAACAAACTGAACCAGTATTGCTGATGATGAGCAATGGAGCCTTCCTAATTTGGATGAAAGATTGGCTGGCTGATTAGTGACCTTCTTCATGGAATAAACTTGTTTTAACAGCAACTGACTCACATCATTCAACTGACTCTTTATTTAAATTGCAGAAATTCTACAATTTCACATGTTTAGAAAACTCAGGTAATGTATACTTAGATTAATTTAATTTTAGTATCTTGAATAAAAGCACCTGGAATTTCTTCTGGGGTTCTTCCCATCTACTGCCGTAACCCCAGAGAAATGATGTGAATGGCTAAAGCTGTCAACAAAGCACTGGGGTTCATTTATAGAGGAATATAATTCAAAAGCAGAGAAGTTATGTTAAATTTGTACAGAACCTTAGTTAGACCACACTTGGAGTACTGTGCACAGTTCTGGTCTCCATATTACAAAGTAGAAGCACTGATGAAGGTTTACCTACCTTTTAGTATACATGCATGTGCACAAAGTAAAATATAAATCTCATACTTGACTCAGATTTTTAGACCCTTAATGACATTCATTTTCTTGTTTGCAAGCAACATTGTTGTATTGGTAACTAAATCTTTTTGACATTATGGAGCACAAATATCATCAGACTCTCTATATGTTTGTATTACCTTTTAGTGATGTCAAAGATTGCTGTTATTATTGGAAAGACCTGGGCTGTTTCTTGGATAGGTAAAATGCTCCAAAAGAAATTGAACATAGTAGATGATGCAGTTTGAAAACTGTGATGATCTCTTCTTTAGGTAATAATGCAACTCTTGTCAAACATTCAATCATCCATTAGATTGACAATTACTATCCAATCCAGTGTGTAAGCTGATCTCTTCATTCTATTTTTATTGCAGGCCAGTCTGAGGGAATGAGTTGTGTACCAGTGCAATTTCTAAACCAATATGGTGAATTTCAGAAATGATAATATGATGACCAAGAATGAGAAGGCTTTCAATGTCGGCATAGAGGTTCTGCTCCATTATGTCTGGTCAATATTCTTTGTTTGCATAAGTCTGGCTGCCAGAGAAGTGAAAAAAGAAGAAAAGTGAGAGTGAAAAGAAAGAGACAAAAAGATTAAGAAAGACAAGAGATGGGCTGAGAAAGGGAGTGGGAATAGACAGCTACATAAAAACAGGAGGAAGAATGAAGCAAAATAAACAGAGAAAATTAAGAGCCTCAAAGGGTTAAGACTTGATGCCCGAAATGCTAAATCATTACTATGCTTATGTCTTCTGCAATTCTAAGTTGCAGACAGGTTTTATAAAGGAGCATTTTGCATTCTCAAAGATGTGCTTTATACACAGCTGCAGAATTTTTTTCCCTAGACTGCCAATTAAAAATGTGCAGAAGAATTATACATAAATGTGATTTATACACTAAATATTGCAGCTGTTCACTTTGGTATTGCTTGTATCTGATTTAGTTTGTTCTATTGTATTAACTCTTTCTTCATTAACAGTTGATTTTAACTCTATTTGCCTGGCAGAAACCAGAAAGGTGGGTAGTTAAAACGAGCAGGTTACCTACCTGTTAAGATCCGGATTCCTTGATGGCATTCTGGATGTTAACCTGCAGGGTTCTGCAGGGGGGCTCATGAATGTATGCCAATCACAGTCTTATTATGTCATTAGGACCCTGATTGCATTATAACTGGGGCAGAAGCCACAGCTCTCCTGCCAGGCTGATGCAAGTCTGCACCTGGACTACGGACAAATGAGTCTGCCCAAGGTAAGTCAAAAACTTTCCTTTGTGGGGCCAGGGTGAGAAGGAGTGCTCCTCTGGGCCCCACAAGGAAAGTTATGGTCTCCCATACTTGTTGGTGAGCCTTCCCTTTAATGCCAGCCGGCGGCCTCCAGCAACACAAACTTCCTTTCCCGCCCACCGTCCAGCTGCCGGGTTTGTTTCAGGCAGGTAGCTGACCGGCAGCATGTAGATGAGACCCGGCAATTCAACTACTGCAGGCCTTAAACCTAGACCAGATAGTGCGTTTTGCAGTCGCCCCGCCCACCTGCCTGACCAAAACCCCCTTGGGGTTAAAATTGACCCCATTATTTTACTGAGAGGCACAATCCTCTACCAAGTGTTGTGAAATGTTTTTAGTTCATTAAAGAGAAATTCAGCTCCTAATGGTGCCCAATTAATTCAGCAAAATGGGCGCCGAAGGTGTTGAAAGGATATGCTGGCATAGCTGAAAAAAATGAAGAATTAATGATCACTGTATTGTTGGTTTATGCACGCATCACATTTTTAATTTTAAATTCACTTAACTAAACTAGGGGACACAGATTTAAGGTTTTGGGCAAGAGATATGGGGGGATGTGAGGAGAAACTTTTTTACACAGCGAGTGGTGAGGATCTGGAACTCGCTGCCGACAGAAGTAGTGGAAGCGGAGACATGTTTTCAAGGGGAGACTGGATAGGCACTTGAGAGAAATAAACTTGCAGGGCTACGGTGATAGAGTGGGGGAATGGGACTGACTGGATTGCTCTACAGGGAGCCAGCACTGACTCGATGGGCCGAATGACCTCCTTCTGTGCCGTTATGACTCTATTACTAAATTTACTGATGGTCAAAATAGTGACATACTTCTCTGAATTAAGTACAATATTATTATTTTATATAAATGTATTTGCATGTTCCCTTTCATAATTGTGTGTGAACAGCAATTTACAAATTAAGGTATTTACGATGATGGTTCAGTTTAGTTTAAGATGGCAATAGCCAGAGTACATGTTTTTTGTACCAGAGGATAGGAATCTGTATAGGCAAGAAACCGTTAATTCAGAGGCATCTCATCGGGTACTGTTCACTTGTCTTATGCTCAACAACCCTTATACATCCCTGCTGAAAAGAGTCTAATAACACCTTTGTTAGCTGTAGCTAATTGACCTGTTACTGACCAACATTTCAAACCCTAATAAATCTCTAGGCTGTTTAGACCCAGCTCTGCTTAAACTTTATTTGCCTCTATATCTATCTCTGTCTCTGTCTCTCGCTCACTGATATTCACCCAATGCATTCCTGTTATTACAGAATGGTGTGCAATGATGTGTCACTTTAACATAAATGTAACATCCACCAAAGAGCTTTATCTGTTCACTACTTGAAGCCATCAGGTCCAATTCAATCATGCTAAGTTATATTATTCCCAGGCTCATGCCCAACTCAACTCTGCTGCTTAGACCCAACTATGTGAGCGTTAAGTACAGAGGATGACAATATTCTCCCTAGTATTTATTCAGAAAGGTTATAGGCATTGTGGTGATTTATTTTACAGCAACCCAACTCTTTCTACAAGGCACAGCTGAAAAGTCCAGGCTGCTTTAGCAGCAGCTGTTTTTTTCCATAATTGCCTAACTAGCCTTAATGATGCCATGCTTGAAGTATTATTTAAAGAGATTGATCTGTTTTTTGGGAATGGATCCCGGAATTTTAAATCAGCGGTGTCTTTCTCTATGGTTGTGTGATCCAATATCATACCCATCAAGCAATTTGTCACAGACAGGGACTAAGTGTGAGTCAGTCCTTCCTTAATTGCCTAAACTGTTTTGTTCAAATTTAAGTATTTTCAGGATAAGTATGGATTGAGACCATTCTAATTTGATTAGTTAAACCAAGAGTAACCAGATTAAGTTTAGACAAATTTGAATTTTCCGTATGTTGGGATTTGTATAAATAAACAAACTAATTTCTTGTCCAAAACTGTTTAAAACAATGCTAAAATAATTCTCAGGACCACCCTTCAGTCTCACGAGTTCCCTTTCTTGATGTATACAATCCTATGTAATCATTTAATGCAGAAATAGTAAGTAGTTACAAATGATTTATCATGATTCAAGTTTGTTTCTGCCACATAGGCCTAGAGTTGCTTTCTGCTATTTTATTCTTCAGTAGAATCAAGTTGCCTGGAATTTTTGCAGGGATACTCCCAATCACTCACCGTAATTTTGATGAATTATCAGCAGAACCCCCGGATAAAAAACGGACCAGAATTTGCGGTGGGTATGACAGCATACTCTGAGTACACCGTCATACTGCCTTTGAAATGGACCACAAGTTCGGGATTTCCTCATGCGCTTGCTCATGCGCTTATGATCTGTTAAGATGCGACTTGACAGCTCATCCGCTCCACCTTGGAAATCCCAATTGCTGGCGCAGAGTTGGGCTGATTGCCCACCAATTGCCCAGCAATTATGTACGAAAATTTTATGGCTGGTGTAAACAGGCGCAGGGCCTGTTTGCATCAGTGTAAGGGGATTAGATAGAGACAGTTACGCATTCTATTAACTCCAGAATGTGATGTAATGAATTGTAAAACTGTCTGAAACTCCTCCAATGATTAATGTACAGATTTTTCAGATCCAGGCTACTAATGCAATCATATTACTATGACATCAGTGCAGATTATTATAATATCAGTGCAGAACACTGTAATCACTATTTCTGTGTTTTTACAATAACTAATCCCACATCTTCAGATCTTCATTTGGACTCTGTTGTATTTATGTTTGTATCACCCGTTCATGTTAATACTGTCAGATACTTCCGCTTCTTATAGATGTATTTTATATGAAATTTCACAGAGGGTCTCCAGCAGGTAAATTCATATTCTATTTGGATGCCGGTGGCATACTCTATAGGTACGCCACTGAATGTAAAATTTGCCCCAATATAAACAGCCTTTTATGCCCTTTCTCCTGGGTTTATGCCAATCATCCTCCTAGGTTATGGCGGGAAATTGAGAGGCCCCACAAAAATTTTCCCTCCATGTCAATAGATTTTTCACTTTAAAAGATTTAAGAATAAAGTTAGATATTTATTGTTACACAAAAGGCAATGGCTTTAGTTGGCAAAGATACTTGCACAGTCTGCATGGCACAGCATCATTGTCTTTCGGGTTCAAATCTTAGCTAGACTGTGGGGCTGAAGTTCCTCAGCCTCCCAGGGCACTATCACCATAACTCTGGCAGGAGTGCCGCGGGAGGACTGTAAAGTAGGCCAGAACCCAGATATGCCAGGACCCAAACTAAAGTCAGAATTTTCAATTGCCTTGTTTGGGACAGACCCTCCACCCACTTGAAACGAGGCCATCGATGTGGATGAGTTTAAGACTGCCTTTTTTAGCAGCTGCTACTCCAAGATTTCAAGAGTACCAGCCTCTTTAATGGCGGAAGTGGGGTCCAGGAATGGACTGAGGCCTGGAGCAACAATTTTAAAAGAGGAAAAGCGACACTTTTAAAGTAAAAAAAAATTCACAGTATCCCTCCATGCCAAGGGAAGCACAACAAACACCAGCTGATTTTTTTGGGGGGATGGGGGGCTGTCGGATCAAGGTGCCAAGTTTGCATTTACTTGCCTGTGGTAGCTGATGAGCAGCCCAGATGCACACCTAGTGGTGGGGGTGACCACCACCTGTATGGACATTACAGAGTTAATGGTATATTTTGTTGTACTTAGATGTCACCTGTATGCAGATGAGTTGACCTCCCACTAACCTCGCATACACTGACAGGATTAGTGACACATTTTGAAGCGAAGCACTTTGTACTGCATCTAACCCAAGCTTTTTCTGTCCTGAGAACACTTGGTGCTGATACCGTATGCAAATTCCAGGGAGAAGTTCCATGCCCCAGAACTGACATTTTTCACCTTAATGAGCAGAAAAATGAACGTGGTTTTTACTTTTTAAATTATAAAGTATTCATGGCAGGTGCACACAAAGAAAATGTTTCCATGGTGATGGTTATATGAAAATGTACATATAGAATGTTGCGCATTGAAATGTGATCATTTACTTGCATCCAGAGTGGTCTGTTCATCATCCCAGAATCATATTCAGTTGGTGGGGTAGCAGGAGGCAGTAAGTGTCAGATCTGTCATCTCTGCATGACTCCTATTAAATGTTTTTCCTATGTTACTTCAACTGCCTTCCACCAGAGAGCCGCAGACTCACTTTTGAGATTGGTGGTCATGTTAGTATTGAGAAAAGTGTTAACTGTTACCCCTAGACTTTGGGGTTGATTTTAACTCGGAGGCAGGATCGGTATGTGGGGGGCCCAAAATAGGCAGCACATCTGGAAGTCTGAAAGCTTGTGAGGCCCAGCTGATTTTAACTGCCAGGTCTCATTTACATTTGATTGGCCAGCCAGGCAGGTTGGGCAATCATGTCAGCAGCAGGCTGCCCCCCTGCCCCCCCACCACCACCCCTCCAAGCACACATGCAATTTCCGTTGGGAATACCAAGCCACTATTTAAAGGGTAAATGCACCTCTTAAAGGGATTCACTCAATATAAACCCTGCTTTTGGCTTCCGCAATTCATTTTCTGCTTCTGGAAGATGGCTGCAAAGAGGGATACGGTTGTCAGATTTTCTGATCCCTGCCTGGAGATGCTGCGTGTAGAAGTGAGGGCCAGGAGAGATGTGTTGTTCCCACAAAGTAGCAAGAGAAATTACAACAGCTTTACCAGGAAGGCCTTTTGGGGGTGGCAGAGGAGGTTAACAGCAAGAACATCACCCCGAGGATCTGGATACAGTTCTGTAAGAAGTTCAATTATATCATTGCATTAGAGAAGGTCAGTATCAATCCTCCCTCCTCCAACTCGTGCACTGCATCTGCTCACAGTCCCTTTCCTCCCGCCTCCATTATTCAAACCAAATGCTACCCCTGCATTTCCCTCACCACCAATCACAAGGCCTTCAAATATCTCATATAATCACTCGTGTTCCTCACGCATTATTCTTTTAATGGCTGGGCCCCGGAAGTCCGCATCTCTGTCCTGCTCAGCAGAGCTAGGAGAGGACAGCACCATCTGGCGAGTTGTCTCCAGGGCTGTCCATGTCACCAGTACCTGCTCTTGCTCACTTGTGCTGCATGTTTCACCAGGTGCAGGCCCCTCTAACGCGTTAGCTATGCTCCCTTGGGGTGCCAATGCCTGCAGTGGTGCTTCGGAAGGATGTATCACTCTTGCCAGCAGGCAGGTGGGGTTAAAATCAGAGCCTTTGTCTCAAGTTTCTAGATGCTGGTAGGTTAAGGAAGGGATCTAAAACTTACTGTACGGTCCACCTTGGAGCCTGCCCTCTGGTATGGCTGGCCATGCCTGTTGATAAACTGTTTCAAATTTTTATGGTCTTCAGGACAATTTGTCACCTTTTTCTGGTGTTGCAACTGAGATTTTAAAAATTATTTAATTTAGTAGGTGATAAACAAAAGTTTGGCCATCTCCAGATTTGATATCTTTCTGCAACATCAGAGCACAGATGGGCTGAGAGTTGTCTTATATCATTAAGCATGAATTAAAATGAAGTACCTTTTGAATTCCTGTGGAGAGAAGTGTCTGTTTGGCTGCAATTTACTGTTATTTTTGCACTATATATATATATATATATATATGTAATGCTATTGCATTAGTTTAAGTGCAAATGGTGAAAGATTCTTGTCCAATTCAATCAACATTCAATGAGGCTTAAATTTCCAGATTACATCTTGGAGTATTTTTGAGTTGTTCCACATCATCATGTTCTATATCCTACGGTATAGTTAGCTTTAAAAAAAAAATACAAAGCAATGCCACCAGGCACTATCAAAATTATCTTAATATGGGCACGCTGTGAAAGCGAGAACAGATGAGCCATTACTTCAGTTTTGTGAATTAACTGCACTGATGATGGAAGCTTTGGAGGTGTGATACCGGGACAGAATTGGTCTAAAAGATCCAGAAATACTGAAAAATAGATAATAATTAATTGGTGTGTTTGATTCACTAAAAAGGATGGGCGATGTTCTCTCTTCAGGTCTCCCAAAAGAACTTATCCTTTAATGTCAGAGAAAAAAGAAATTGTTCTGTTCTGATGATGTCACTCGCTGAAGCTTATTTATACAGATTTTTTTAAATATTGGGACTGATTCCAAACTAGTACATAGAAACAGATTAATTTACTTTCTAATATCTCTTTCTTTTTGCTTGTTGCTGTGCATTTATCTCACCAGTAAAAAATGTGCTTAAATCCTATGAAAGGATGACCGAGATAATGTTGTATTTTGTTGTGCTCGGATGTCAGTAGCTAAATGTACTGCTTCATAGATTGGTGCGGAAAGGGGGTTAGGATGGCTGGAGGTTTATGCCACTTTCCCAACGTGCTCCTGCCCCTCCCCCACCATCTTGCCTTATCTGAACTCAGGCACAGGGAGGCCGCCCCCGTCCAAGGAGTGGAGGCCTAATTTAAATGACAAATTCATGCCACGATGACGTCACCATGATGCGCACGTCATTTTAAGTGTAGGCTAAGAGGCGCACAGTTTCAGACCAGGCTGCAGGCAGCAACCTTGCCACAGAAGGCCCAGGTAAGTTGTTTAAAAAAAAAATCTTTTACAGGTTCCATGTGACCCAGGAGGAGCACAAGGATAACTGGGGCCTCTGTTGCAAACTTTGCCAATTCTCCCTACCTCACTTACCATGTCAGGAACCATTCTCAAGTAGACCCCAAAAGTGCATAGTAGCACTGTCAGTGATGGACTGGCCTTAACTTTAAGAATTGTTCCTAGAAATTATCCTAGTTGCTCCTCTATAGGGGTCTAAAGTGATGCCCCTTGAAAAATGCTAAGCAACAGAATATGCAACTTCCTGCATTTAATGTAAGTGTTTTTAATGGTCATGTTTACACATGCATGTGTGTTGCTATGTGAAAAAATCTCTCTATAGATGCAGACTCAAAGTACAAGAAGCAAGCAGAAATATAACTGAATATAACAGAGGGGAACATCACCTGGTTACCCCCACCATGTCTGTGACGACAAGTATATATTTTGGGTCATTTACGCTTGATGACCACAGTTTTCCTGAGCTAGGTGACTTGATTTATTGTGTTATTTTTCTTTTTTCGCAGACAAGAAGTTTATAACAAAAAGATCAAGCAGGATTCCAAATTAATTACAACATGTATTGAGCTCTGTCCAACTAAAACTCTAAATAATACAAATGATTCCAATGATTCCAGAGTAATACAGTAAGGGGCTGTTCCTGAGTGAAGGCTAGCTTGCATTTCTGCACTGAGCCTTGTTGGTCGCTTGTGACAGAATAAGTTGAAATGAAATTTAAAACTGCACTGCTTGAGTTGTGGCTAGAGTTTCAGATATGTGGATAATGGCAATTGTTTTCCATGACTGGTTTGGTATTGGACTGCCAATGAGTCTGGAAGGACAATACTAAGCAAACACATTGGATAGAATTAGCAATTAAATTCATAAGTTATGGTCGCATCCGCTAGATCACTCCTAATCTTTTTAAAATCCACCCTATTCCAATCGGGTGCCCTTGTTTTGGTACAAACGTTTTCCCTTTCTATTTAGACCTGGTATTATGCACAGCACCCCTGAGGTACTCACCCACATTTAATTCAGCTACCTGATCTATTTTCTTTACTCATAACTAGATCCTGCAAAGTTTCTCCTCTTGTAGGCACTGCTTGAGGAAGGAGTCTTGCGCAGATTTTAGGAATTCCATTCCCTTTCCTCCATTTGCTCTCTCCTGTCCCAATCAGTGAGTGGGTAATTAAAATCTCCTAGAACAATAATTTTGTTATTCCTTCTCGATTTTCTCTTCTTTTTCCCTGCCATAGTTAGGGTGTCTGTTGTATAAACCTACTAATGTAACAATTTATTTTTTACCTTTTGATCTCTAACCATATTGACTCTGTATGAACCTTTTTTCTGTATACACCTCCAGAATGTAATCCCTTCTTCACCAGTATTGTCACTCCTCTTCCTTTCTTGCCTATTCTGTACTTCCTAAAAAAAATATAACCCAATATGTTTATTTTCTATTCCTACCTAGTTTGTAACCAAGTTTTTGTTAGTGCTATTAAACCTATTTCTTCCTGCATCATAACTTTAGCTACTTTAGCCAAATTCTGTTTTCGCTCTGTCCCCATCTCACTCTGTTACCAACTCCTGCTGTAGTGTGCTCTCCATTGGAACTGCAATCAATGGTGGTTTTCTGATTGTTAAGTAACCAAACATAGTGATCCTTCGCCTCATCTGGCACTTTAACAAAACAAATTTTTTCTTCCTTTCAGGTGTCAAGGATTGCAAGCTTCAGCAACTCTTGGACACCAACGCCCCTCCGGAACCTTCATCCCCTTAACTTCCCTCTGACCCCATCCCTTCTTCCAACCTCACCCGCTGCTGTATTTTCACTAGCCCTCTGACCTTCCCCCAAACCATCAGTCCACAGCAAAGGCCGGAGTTTCATTCCCTTATACCCCCACCTCAATGAATTTCAAGCTCGGCGTGATGCTGAGCCCTTTTTCCGTCTGCTTCGTCTCCGTGCCCACTTCTTTGGCCAGGGCTCTTCACCCCACACAGCTGACCCTTTCTCCCATTTTCAGAAATCTCGTTCTACCTGGACCCCTCCCTCTGGCCTCTTAACCTCTCTAGATCTTTTCATTGTGAACTGCCAGCATGACATTGGCTGTCTCAATTTCTCTGCTCCCCTCACTCACTCCAACCTACCTCCCTCTGAACTTGTCATTAAACCTGCTGACAAGGGTGGGGCTGTTGCTTTTTGATGAACCGATCTCTACTGTGTGGAGGCAAAACACCAAATCTCTGACACCTCCACCTACCTCCCCCTGGACCATGACCCCACTACCAAACATCAAGCCATCATTTCCAAGACTGTCACTGACATCTCCTCTGGAGACCTTCCCTC